>NC_142151.1:13167000-13783750 GCF_024610735.1 Ursus americanus
ATTTAAAGGAAAGTAGGACAGAAAACGTAAATAAAATTAAAAGGATGTTAATAGTCAAAAAAAAGTTGGACTACAGTAACAGGGCAAAAGAAACTGGAATAAAAAGCTGAATATGAAACCAAACTAGCCCCAAAGTGTAAGAGTCATTAGGAATATAATGGGACAGATAATGTGGTGAAATTTTACAACCAGTGGAAACAAAATTCTGACTTATTAGAGTGAAAAAGAAAAGGTATCATGCGAAATTCATACATCCTTCCTCTTCCTGATCCCTGAGCCAGTTCCATCTTACTTTGGTTAGTAAATTGGGGTTTTAAGTGAAGAGGAAGTTGGAGATTTCAAGGCTATGTTTCCTGATAGAACTAAAAAGAAAAAAAGAACTGTGAAGAAGTTAATTCCATGCTTCCCCTCTACTTGATTATTTGTGTTGCTATATTTTAATAATAAGTGATGATTAATAAGATAGTGAAAGCATTCATTTTAGAGGATTTGTTTTTAAAGAAAATGTACAGTAATCATATGAAAAACATTCTACTACTGAGGAACAAGAAAAAACATGGAGATGGTTTTGCTGTGACAAAATCCATCCTAACGGAATTCTACCTGTATAAAATGGTTATCCCAGAGAAAATTAGATTGCTAAGAATGATCCTTAAATGCCCAGTCTAGGTGACTAATTTTTAAAAGTTGGTGGATATAACACAAAGAATATTTAATTCAGAAATAACACTGGTATACCACTACTAGAAGATAAAGCTTATAAACCTGGGAACAAATAACATACTAAATCAATTTAATTCCCTACTATTATCGAAGAAAATGCTAGCTATAGAATAGGCATACCTTGTTAGATTACATTTTGCGGATACCATGTTTTTTACAAAACGAACATTTGTGACAACACCACATCAATAAAGTCTACTGGAACCTTCTTCCAACAGCATCTGCTCACTTCATGTCTCTGTGTCACATTTTAGTAATTCTCCCAATATTTCAACTTCCCATCATTATTATATGTTATGGTGATCTGTGATCAGTGATTATGACTGGCTCAAACTTCAAATGATGATTAGCATTTTTTAGCAATAAAGTATTTTTTAATTAAGGTATATATATGGTTAGTTTAGACACAATGCTACTGCACACTTGATAGACTACAAGATAGTATAAATATAACTTTGTATGCATTCGGAAACCAAAAAACTCACTTGACTGACTTCATTGTAATATTCACTTTATTGCTGTGGTCTGGAACCCCCAATATCTCCAAACTATGCATTTTCCCAAATTGCTGTTATCTACAATCCTCTTTCTGAAGAAATCATAGGTGATGCATTTTAGTTCTTCTAAATATAATAATGATGCTATATTAACTGGCTGGAATGCCTCTCTCCTCCTTCTATACTCTCATAAATATCCTGATTCTTCAGAGAGTCAAATGTCGCATCTTAGTGAAGCATTTCATGACTCCCTCAAGCACACTCTCCTCTGTACATTTCAAATAATACAATATTAGGACTATTTACACATTCCCCACCCCTCTTTATTCCAGGTCCTTTTTTATTTATTGTTGTATCACCTATCCTAAACCATTTTATATAATGGCAAGTGTATTTACAGTCAGCATTCAAATGCTTAATAATGGTCTGCACTCACCTGCTCTTGGGCCATTCTGTATGTGTGTATTATTACAGAGAGCATATCCTTAAAAAATAAAGGCAGAATTTTATTTTAATGAATATCACTATTCTTCTGCTATGCTCAAGTTACACGCTGTTTGCTATTCCTTGAATGTGCAATGGCATGAGAGTCTGGCACACAGTGTTGCTACTGACTAAAAGCTATTACCCATTTCCATACCTTGTCTCCCTGGAAAACAACTGCTCAGCTAGAAAATGCCAACCTGAAATAGCCCCCCAAATAAAACTGAATACTCTCTCCTTTGTTCCCCCACTGTACAGATTTCTACAGCAATACTTATCAAGCTTTACTGTAACAATATTTCCCTAAATTTAAAACTGGTTTATACATAATAAATCTATTTTTAGATAGACAAGCTAGTCTATTTAGTAGATGTCTACTAATGTAATTAGTCTATTCTACACACATTTTGCTACTACATCACCTCAGAGGGTATACTAGAATATCCCATCTTCCAAACCTAGAAGCTCTGCATAGATAGCTTCACTGACTTTTTTTAATGGCCTGGTAGAGAGAATTTTTTTTTCAAGATAAAATTATTTCAGTCATGCCTTTAATTACCGTCTGATACATTACAGGAATCCGGAAATTAGTTTTTGAAGAGAATCTTGCCCTTACCCTTAAGTATTTCCTCAGTTTTACTTCTCAAGCTCATTTTACCTACTTTTACTAAATTGCACTTTACCCTCATACAGCAGCGACAAATGCCAAAGAAATCTGTCACTGTGGGTATTGTAGTAGCTTTCTTATGAGGACTGATGGGGGTAGAAATCAATTTCATTATCAGGAGTAAAGATTTCTCAGAGAATAACATCTACTTAAAGAACATTAACCCTTAAATTTAGTATCTCCTTTTTTAGATTGGCTTACATTATTCATGGGGTCCATTCCAGTTACAAAATTCATAGTTTTGTTAACTGTCTTCCTTTATATCCACCGTCATACCTCATTCATTTTTTTCAACACTAAAAAGGGGGAAAAATAGAAACAATACGCAAATCATAGCAAAGATATTCACAGATCCTATGATCATGCACTCACAAAATGTCTGCCATGGATACCTGGCATTTTAGGGGGCCATCTAGTATCTAATCTACCTTCCTATGTTTAAAGAATCGTCCACTTAATGAGGCAGAGGCACTTCCTGAAAGCACCAGCTATTTGTTTTCTAAATCTCCCCTGCAGCTGGGACAGGGGGCATAAGATTTGGGTTTTGCCTGTCAGACAAACTAAGAAAAAGAGAAAGTGGAGGCAGAAGAGAAGGAAGCAACGGCAGAGAAAAAGTAGCAAGGATCACAAGCAATCCATGCTGGTGAGGCTGGGGACAACAGCCAAGGCTAATTAAATCCAGTTTGAATTAATTCATCCTTCCATCCTTCTTCAATCCAGTTTTGCAAGGAAGCGCTAGCAGCTACTTTAGGAGTATCTGTTGTCTCATGTCAGTGAGAGAGTACAAAGAGTGGTAAACATACCTAACCCAACAGTGGTGCTGTCACTGGACCAGGTCTGTGGTATGACGTTTAGCACCGTACCTGGCTAGAGACTCCATGCCTGGTTCTTCTACGATTTAGGAAATTTTATGAGTAACCCAATAACCCTCTTTAAAAATACTTTTTCTGTTTAAACCACAGGGATTTCTATTACTTAAAACTATGAACACTAACATGCATTTTTAGATCCAACACCATCCAAAAGCATCACTTTCAAGTTTAGACGGTCACTTCAACTCTTCTACCAACAAAGCCTCATACGTTAGAAGTCCCCCCATCCCAACATCTTAAAAATGGCATGTTTCAGAAGTTTCACAGCTCTTCCCTCAATCTACTGGGACTCCTCTCATAAGTGCCAATGTCAGCATTCATGAGAATGACTGGCAGAGAACTATCAGACAAATTATATCCTGAACCTTCCATCTGTATGCTTATCTAAAACACTATCTTGATGAAAACTGATAAAAAAGGAACAATCTGTGACAGACAGAAAAGCCAACTTAACATTAAAATTTGGTATTTATGTCACCATAAACAATGAAATAATGAGGTGTAAAAGAAAACAAAAATCACCTAACCTATCTGATCTACTCACACTTTCATAACTTCAAAACCCAATAGTCATCAATACATAATGACCATGACATAATCAGTTCTTGAATATTCAGACACCTGAATTGTAAATATAATTAACAATTATGCTATGGTCTAAAAGTCTGTCACCCCCAAAACCCATATTTTGAAACCTCACCTTCCAATGTGATGGTATTAGGAGGTAGGGATTCTGGGGGTGATTAGGTCATAAGGGTAGAGTCCTCATGAATGGGATTACTGCCCTCATTAAAAAGCCCCAAGAAAGCACCCTTGACCTTTTTTTCTACCTTGTGAGGTTTCAGTGAAAAACAGCCATGTAGGAAGCAGGCCCTCACCAGACACCAAATCTGTCAGCACCTTGATCTTGGGTTTTCCAACCTCCAGAACTGTGAGAAATAAATTTCTGCTGTTTATAAGCCACCAGTAATGGTATTTTGTTATAGAAGCCTGAACGGACTAACACAAGTTTTCCGTAGCACAGTGTTTCTTAGGCTGTGCTCTCCCCTCCACACACAAACACACTAATAACAGTAAAAGCAGTGATGATGATGATGCCAATTTTCTATCCTGGCAGCATTTGAGAATGACTTCAGAAACTCTTAAAAATATCAGTAACGTGGACTCTTCCATCAGAGATTCTGATTAAATTGGTCTGGGTTTGGACCCACACATCAATATTGTCTAAAAGTTCCTCGACCCTCCGATTGGCACCGGCTGTCGGCTCGTTCCATCACAGTGCAGCCCTTGTGGCATCTGACCCCACAGTGTCGGGCCCCAGTGGGGACCTGGGCATGCTGGTGGAGGCAAGTGCAAAAGGCAAGGACAATGGCTTTGAGGAAGCAGAATATGCTGCCATCAACTCCGTGTTGGAACAGATCAACTTCTGTCTGGACCACCTAGATAGAGGAGAAGAACCACCACCTCCATGCCTGCCTCCAGTAGCTGCCTGAGTCCAAGTGGAAGACATAACCTGGGTTCCAGCAGCAGCTCGGGGAGGTCTCTAGAGATGCCAGTCCCTAGGCTCTGGGAGACACCAACCAACCCCAACCCTGTCTCCCTGGGCTAGGCTCTGGCCTAGGCACTCACCACCTGGCTAAGATACCTTCTCAAGGGCTGGCCTTACAGGTCCCGTGATAGGTCTGCCTGCCTGGGTCACCCTTCTGGTACTACCCTTGGTGTGCCTGGACCAGCCCCTACCACCTGGCATCCTCTCCTGGGGTCAGGTGTGGGCCTGTGAACCACCCACCTCGCCTGCCTGTCCAATTCCAGTGCACTTCCCCACTCTGCTCTGGCCCTGAGCATCCACATTAACAGCTGGACAACAAAATAAATAAATCTTTCTAAAAATTAAAAAAATAAAAGCTCCTCAACTCACTTAGGGTTTAGGACCAGTGAAGAGGAATCTGACTTTCTGAAGCATCTGTTTATCCATAGCAGTTTGTTCTTTTACAGTGGTGTTAATATATTTAACTCACTAACAAGCTGGTCCTAAATATTAGTTAATAAGTAGCTCTTAAAGGTATGGAAGATCATGTAAGGAAGCAAAGCACGAAATAAATTACTTTCCACACAACAGTCTTCCATATTTCCCTCAAAAGTTTTATAACTTGAGAAACGGGATATTTAGGCTTCACAATTACTGCTTAAATTGTATTAAGTATAAATATCCAAAGATATGTAAGGATGAAAATAGATTTTCAAATGTCTAGTACAAATTTTCAAACTTTTAGTATCCAATTCTTTCCATATAAAAATATTTAGTGGCAACCCTCAATGGAGGTTTAAGTTTGCTTATTCACTGAAGGCCTTACACACACCAGAGTCTCATTTTACTTATAGGATATGGACAAATGAATATAATAAATATCCCTTCAAAGCTCTTATTCTCAGTTTAGACCATGCTGCCAAAATGGTTAAAAAAAAAAAAAAGCCATATTAAGTTATCCATGATTTTCATAAAAGTATATACAATATAAATAGTAGTCACCTTGACACTGTATTAATTTCACATTGGGTGACTTGCATCTACCCTTAGCTACGCTAACAAAGTGTGAAAAAAAAATCACAAAACTAATATTTTTCAAAATAATTTTTTTGCTTTGTCCTTCAAGTAGGTCCAGTCAAGTAGGAGATCAATATTTAAGAAGCCATCATGCCTTTAATAAAACCAGATTACTCAAAAAGCAATTAATAATTCTGAGATTTCACCAGGGAAAACTGGTATACTTCCAAGTGTTTAAAGACTCCTAAAAATAAAAGTCATTGCTTATTACTCTCTTTTTCAAATCCACATAGACAAGCAGAGAAAAGTCTACAATCTTAATCAGATACCCACAGCATATAGACACACCCCAAAGCCAAACCACTCTTTGTGGAGGTGGGGGAGACATCAAGACTGACAAAATTACTGACTCCATTTCTTTCTGAGACTCCAAGAATCAGGGTGAAATATGATCTAGAAGATCTCCAGTCTTCTGATAGTGGTGCTAATTTTAGAGCTACCTGGATACTATCTAGGGCCAAAAGGCAAGAATAAGTTACTTCTAATTTCACCCTGGAGTCAAACAAGTCAAAGAAAAAACTTTAAGGTAACCATAGAAAAAACAAAACAGAAACAGTTATTTAATACTTATTTTTTAAAACATCAGAAACATGTATTTTAAATAGGCTCTTTCACAAAGATTTAGTTTGCAAAAGAACACAAAGCAATGGCTAAGATATTAATTTGTTAATAAATTCTATATCAACACCACTTAAAAAGCTGAACATTATGTTTTAGCAGGCATTCATTAATCTACCAGAGTTGGAAAGCTGGTAGAAAAGGACAAAATCATCTGAAAACTACAGAATAAACTTTTTCCTTCAGTTGAAATACCTAACAAAAAGAAAATGGGAGCAGACTATGAATTAATTTCTAATCCAACTCTCAAAATTAATCAAATTGGAAATCTAGTATATTTTTAAAACTCATGGTGGGAGGTTCTCTTTAGAGTCTCACCCTACTCCACATCTCTAAAAACAATTAAAGAATTAAATATGATGTATGGTGCAAGCAAGGAGGCAACCAGTATAAAGAGCAAACTATACTGGTAATACTCTGTTGCTTAGCTTGTATAGTAGGCATACCATTGTTCATTATCTTATCTTTTTTGTATGTATGAAATGTAAGTTCATGTATACAAAAAACTAAACCATATGAGGTGCCTGGATGGCTCAGGTTAAGGGTCTGTCTACAGCTCAGGTCATGATCCTGGGGTCCTGTGATCAAGCCCCACATTGGGCTCCCTGCTCAGCAGGGAGTCTACTTGTCACTCTCCCTCTACCCCTCCCCACTGCTCCTGCTCTTTCTCTCTCTCAAATAAATAAATAAAATCTTAAAAAAAAAAAAAAGCTAAACCATAAAAATAAAAAAAAGGAGAAAAAGCAAGTTGAACATACTTAAGCCTTCTCGGTATTAGAAACAGTGCAACATATGAAATCATAAAGAAAAGAAATAGATTAAATACTGGGGAGGCAGGAGGACAAAAAAACTTATAAAATCTGTTTTTGGCAAAATGACAGACCAGAAGCCCAAAGAAACCCTCCTATTAAAGAACACCTAAAAAATGACAGATAAAACTATTAAAATATTTTTTTAAAGATTTTATCTATTTATTTGACAGAGAGAGAGACAGGCAGTGAGAGAGGGAACACAAGCAGAGGGAGTGGGAGAGGAAGAAGCAGACTCCCAGCGGAGGAGCCTGATGTGGGGCTCGATCCCATAACGCCGGGATCACGCCTGAGCCGAAGGCAGACGCTTAACCGCTGTGCCACCCAGGTGCCCCAAAACTATAAAAATATTTTAAATACATGTCTGCATCCATAAAAATTAAAGGAAATATTTTGAGCACAGAAAGGAAAAATTGAAAAAAGTAATCTAGTGCTGAAGGAGAGATGGTCTCTATAACCTATACAAGGTAGCACCCTTAGATGAGAAAATACACATAATGACAGAAACCCCAACTTAAACACTCTCAGTGGGTAAGCTAAAAGGAAAACACACACACAGGAAAACACACACACACAGAAATGGCAGAAATACCTGACTATAGTAAAGAGATAATTAGTGAACATGAAGATAATTCTGGATAATCTCTAGTGCTAAATACAAAGAGAAAGAAATGGATTCACGAA
Source organism: Ursus americanus (assembly GCF_024610735.1). NCBI lineage: Eukaryota > Metazoa > Chordata > Mammalia > Carnivora > Ursidae > Ursus > Ursus americanus. The sequence goes on from NC_142151.1 coordinate 13,174,959, forward strand.
AGAGAGGTTAAAACAGAAGAGTGAGGAAAACAAACAAATGTGTAGTTAGTTATTCTAAAAGAAAAGAAAAAGGATATAAAAGCAATATTTTAGGAGACTTTTCTAGAAATGATGAAAGACATCAGTCCACAGAATCAAGAAACCAAATGCCAATTACCATAATAAAATCTAGATAAATCCTACTGAAACTGTAATCAGAGAGGAATGGTAATAATGGATAGCTTCAACAACAACAAAGAAAGCCAAGAGACAAGAGAATAATACAATTAACATGGTAAGAGAAAATATCTGTAGACCTGGAATTGTATCCTATACAAAAAAATTAAAAACAAAGGCAAAATAAAGGTAGATTCAGATAAAGCCTGAGAGAGTCGCCCCTCAATAGGACTTCACCAAAGGAAATTCTAAAGATTTAGAAAAATTATCCCAAACAGAAGTTCTAACATGCAAGATGGAATGATAAACCTAAATTTTAAAAATAATGTCTTATGGGTTAGAAACAAGGAAGCAGAACTTAAATTCATGATAATGACAACATATAAGCCAGGAAGGTAATAAACAGAGGTAAAGCATACTAAGAATTTCATTAAGTATACATGTTAAAAATTTCCAGAATTTGAAAAAAAATTTTTCAAAAAAATATGTTTTTAATTCTCAAAAAGACTGCAAATTCGTAGAGGGAAAAAAACTGACAAAATATAATCAATAAAAAAAGACAAGAAAGAAGAGAGAAGAAATGGGCAGAACAAATAGAAAACTCAAAATAAGACATCAGATACGAATACAAATATATTAACAATTACAATAAGCACAAGTTGTAAAAGGACTGAAATAAGCTTCAGTAAAAGACACATTTTAAAGATTTTATTTATTTATTTGAGATAGAGAGAATGAGAGAGAGCAAAAGCGGGCAGGAGGGGCAGAGGGAGAGGAAGAAGCAGACTCCCCACTGAGCAGGGAACCTGATGCCGGCTCAATCCCAGGACCCTGGGATCATGACCTGAGTCAAAGGCAGACACTTAACCAATTGAGCCATCGAAGTGCCCCTAGAAGATATATTTTAATGATGGATTTAAAATCAAACCAAAAACTCCAACTACATGTTACTTAAAAAAGAAACTCTTGGGGTGCCTGGGTGGCACAGCGGTTAGGCGCCTGCCTTCGGCTCAGGGCATGATCCCAGCGTTATGGGATCGAGCCCCACATCAGGCTCCTCCACTGTGAGCCTGCTTCTTCCTCTCCCACTCCCCCTGCTTGTGTCTCTATCTCTGTCAAATAAATAAATAAAATCTTAAAAAAAAAAAAAAGAAACTCTTAGAAAATATAAACACATGGAAAGTAAAAAGATGGAACATTAGATATGAGGCAAAACTTACCAGAAGAAAGTGGATATAATGAGTGATACCTAACAAAATGGACTCTAGGGCAAAATGCAGTAGTAGCAATAAAATCACTAAATAATGGTATGAGGTATATCAGGAAGAAAATTCCTTACCTTACCTGTATTTCAAAACATAGCCTCAATGCACATAAAGCAAAATACACATATCTATAAAAAGAAATTGTCAAATTAATTACCAAGTGAAGAATTTTTTAACACACTTCTCTCAGCAATATTAATCAGTTAGGAATCAGAAGCTTCAATAGTACAAATAAGTTTGATTTAATGGACACATCTAGAACACTGCATTCAAAAACCACAGAATATATTTTCAAGCACACACAGAATACTTTTTTTTTGAAGATTTTTAAATTTTTTTTCTTAGTAACTCTATATCCAAAGTGGGGTTTGAACTCACAATCCTGAGAGCAAAAGCTGCATGCTCCACTGACTCAGCCAGCCAGCCAGCCACCCCACATGAAATATTTTTTAAATATAACCACACACTGGACCATAATGAAAACTTAAGTATAGGACTAATACACATGTCACAGAGTAACTGTAATTAATTAACCTATAAATAATAACTAGGAAAAAAAAGTTGTATCCCATCTGTCTGGAAATTAAGATTCACATTTCTAAAAAATAAAACACAATTCAAAGAAATCTAATTATTATATTACTGAAGTATTAGATGCAAATAATGAAACTTTGAAGTACAGGTAAAAATAGTACTAAAGACGTTTAAATTTACTAAGAGCTAAAAGGATAAAAATAAAGAACCAATCCAAAGAAACTATAAGAAAAATAAAGGGAGAAGAAATCCCCAAAGTATTTAAAAAACGAAAGCACCACAGAGAAAAGCATAGGAAAAACATGAGCTTACAAAACTATACCAAGACAAGTTTTTAGCAACCTGAATAAGCTACACCTATTAATAAAATCGAAAGAGTAAATTTATAAAACTTTCCCAGGTGGGAGAAAAAGGGAGGACATAGCCCACATACTTACTGGTAAACTCTCTAAAATTCTCAAAGACCAAATAACTCTAACCTTAAGACAAAAATTACTACACTATACAGGAAAAGGAAACACTCCAAAACAGCAGAATAAACAGTCTTCTCGAGTACATATAGAATGTTCACAAGAATGTGGGCCATGCAACAAAGAACTGAAACCATATACAGTATGTTCTTTGGCCACAAGAGAATCAGACTAGTCCATATAAGAGAAAGTTATCTACAAAATCCTAAAAATTTGGAAATTAACCAATATACTCCTAAACACAGATGAGCAATAAATGCTTAACCCTTGCCCTGAGAGAGGTCTGGTCTTTGCCCTCAGCCAGTTAGACGTAAACTCTAAGCCCCTGGACTGTCTTCACTGATAAAGAGTCTTTTAGACTCTCTGTCTGAAAACAGTCTTTTTGTTTATCTGAGGCCATGAGCCACCTCAGATAGTCTAGGCCAACAATGTGATTTATAATAGGGGCTCTGGGCCACTCAGTATTTAATCCAACCTCCAGAGGGGCTAGAGACTGAAGTCAGCCAAGCAGGAAGTAATGACCTGTGTGACATTACTCTGCATGTTGTCACACATTGTGGGAGAAGTAAACACCGTCCACAGAACTAACTCCACTGGGAGAAGACAACTGGAAGCTCTGCACTTAGAACTCTCATGGACTCTGTCCTGTGCACCTCTTTCCCTGGCTGATTTTTATTTGTATTGAAATAAACCATAACTAGCATATAACAACTTTCAGTGAATTCTGAGAGTCCTAGTGAATTACTGAACCTAAAGTTAGTCCTGTGGACCCCCAATCTGCAACTGGTGTCAAAAGTGAGAGTGGTTTTAGGGAGGGGGGTATGAGCAAAATAGGTGAAGGGGATTAAGAATTATAAACTTACAGTTAATAAGTAAGTCACAGGGATGAAAAGTACAGCATAAGGAATATAATTAATAACACTGTAATAACTTTGTATGTCAACAGATGGTAACTACATTTATCACAGTATTTTATAATGTATATAATTGTTGAATCACTATGCTATACACTTGAAACTAATATATTTTATATCAACTATACTTCAATTTAAAAAGTAAGATCTATAGGCTAACTTTAAAAGCTTTAGAAAGAACTGTATTTTTTTTTTTTTGAGAGAGAGAGACAGAGAGAGAGAGAGCAGACATGGGGTGGGGGTGGGGAGGGATGGGGAGACCCAGAGAGAGAGGATGAGAGAATCTTAAGCAGGCTCCATGCCCAGTGGGGAGCTCAATGGGGGGCTCAATCTCCTGACCCTGAGATCATGACCTGAGCAGAAATAAGAATCGGATGCTTAACCGACTGAGCCATCCAGGTATCCTGAGTACTATACTTTTAAATAATATAATTATGGAATATAATTTTTAAAATTTTTCTGTCTAAAAAACCTAGAGTAGTTTATGTTTTACTAGCCATACCCTGACTTATTATGTCAACCCAGGTAGAGCCTAAGTTGGTGACTTTACCCAGGGATTAACCAGCCCTGAGAATGGGAGCCATCTGCCCCTGAAGCTGGGAAACACCACCCCCCATGCACAGAAGCACCATATGGCAAGGCTCAGACTCCACTGCATTTATACTTTAATCTTTCTTTGGTATCTCTAGAATGATGATTGTAAACAACCTATGAAATGAATATGCTGTATACTATGAATCCTGCAAAGTGGCTCTGAATAATAAAGCTGATTTGACAGTGTTTAACACACACACAAACACACACCACCACCACCACCACCACCACCACCACCACCACCACCACCACCACCACCACACCACACCACTGCATGTATATAAGAATAACTATAAAGGAAACTGACAATATCAAATACTGGTGAGGACACAAAGTTACTCAAGCTCTCATACACTGCTAGTGGGAATAAAAAATGTTACAGCCACTTTGGCAAAATTTCAGTTTCTTATAAAGTTAATTATAGTTACCACAGAACCCAGCAATCTGACTCTTGGGTATTTACCCAAGAGTAATGAAAGAGAAATAAAAACTTATGTTCACACAAAAATCCGCATACAAATAGTTATAGCAGCTTTATTTGTAATTGCCAAAACTGGAAACAACCCAAGTGTTCTTGAACTAATTAATGGATAGACAAACTGTAATACATACCACTCAGCCACAACAAAACTAGTGATACACAAAACAACATAGATAAACCTCAAATGTATTCGCCGCCTCAAAGAAGCCAATCGCAAAAGGCTATACATACTGTATGATTCCGTTCATATGACATTCCGGAAAACTACAGAACAGAAAACAAGTCAGTAACTGTAAGGAACTGAGAGTGGGGGCAAGAAGGTAAGTACAACAAAGCATAAGGAAATTTTGGGGGGTGATGGAACAGTTCAGTATCTCAGTTGTGGTGCTGATATCGACAAAGAGTCTCTGACTGAACTCTGGCCAGGCTCCACTGAGTCCTTTCTCAGCTGGGTCTCAACTCTGGCCAACAGAGACTTGAACAAAATACTAACATAGTTTCTAACAGCTCAAGGCTGCATCCCTAAGATGACCCCAGTCCCTCGTAAAGTGCCTGCCTAAGAAACTCACTGCTGCCAAAAGAATTTACTGTTTGTTCCAGCCAACACCTGAACATAGGGCCCCTGTCTGCCAGTCTCTGTGGGAGGGTAGGAGACTTGGATGAATGCCAGTTAGCCAACCCAGATGGTTTCACATAGACCAATTTCCCTTTCCAGCTTTTTGTAATTTATCACTCCCCTGACTCTACTGAACCCCTGCTCACCCCCTCCCTACTCCCTCATTCTCCCTTTAAAACACTGAGTTACCTGTGTACAAATCAAAGTAGAGTTCCATTTATGCTGCACTCTTTTCCAATATATTACTGATTAAAATTTGTCCTTACTGTTTTAACTAGGGTCCAGCTTTTTTCATCTTTAACAATACACAATGGTATGCATTTGTCAAAATTCATATTATCATACACTAAAAAAGGTGAATTTTATCATATGTAAAATTATACCCCAGTTAAGGGAAAAAACAACAGCAACGAGCTTCTGAACCATCAGCAATAATTCACCTCATTAATATGTCAAAGAAAAATCATATATGGTCATCTGAAATGCAGAAAAGTCACAACAAACACCAATTCTAGAAGTTTTGCTTACATCAACAACTAAATGCACACACCTTTTCTCTAAAGCAAAAATAGGCAAACTATGGTCAGGGGTTCAAATTCAACCCATGCCTTGCTTTTTGTATGACCCTATAAGCTAAAAATGGCTTTTTCATTTTTAAAGGTTGAAAGAGAAAGAAAGAGAGAGAGAGAGAAGAGAGAGAGAAAGAACGAACAAACGAAAGAATGAACATCCAACAGAGACCATATGTGGCCCACGAAGACTAAAACATTTATAAACTGGACCTTTCTAAAAACTTTCACCCACCCGTTGCTACTCAAAATGTAGACCATGTACCAACAGCCTCAGCAAATCTCAAGTTCTACCCTGAACTACTACATCAGAATCTTTATCTGATAAATAAAATTAAAACCAAAGTATTACCACCTTTCCATATAGATGTGTCTTTGTAACATCAGAGAACACCCAGTAAACACATAACAATAGAAGTCATATATACAACTCTAGGGGCACCTGGGTGGCTCAGTCGTTAAGCGTCTGCCTTTGGCTCAGGGCGTGATCCCTGCGTTATGGGATGGAGCCCCACAACAGGCTCCTCTGCTGAGAGCCTGCTTCTTCCTCTCCCACTCCCCCTGCTTGTGTTCCCTCTCTCGCTGGCTGTCTCTCTCTCTGTCAAGTAAATAAATAAAATCTTAAAAAAAAAAAAAAGTCATATATACAACTCTAGGAAATACTAAGCAATATTTCTAGGATAAATCTACATCAATTCAGAAAAAGCATCAGTTAAATCTCAATGATACTGTGACTGCATTTTCTGAATCCAAAATTATAGCTGACACAGTCCAACACCAAGATAAAGTATTTTAAATCATTCTCCCAGAAAATGTGGTAAGCATTCATGCCATTAGCTAAGCATAATACAAATTACAAAGATGCTCCAAGGTTTTTAAGAAATATTTCCCTAATTATTTCATTCAAGCCCTTCATTTGATCGAAAGAAAGAATAGGGCCTGTATTTTCCCAAGCCCTTATATGGCATGCTATAGTCATTTATCTCAGCCTCCCACGAGGACTTGAAAATGGCCATTCTACAAGCCTTGCCACAAACTGTTTAATGGAAAATTAGGTACAAGTATTACCTACACTGAAACTCTGTTTCTGTGTCTCCTCTTGGAAATGAAAGAGAAGAAAGCAGCATACCACGTAAATTTAACAGTAATCTAAAGATAATTAAAATATTGCAAAATATAATCATTACTCTATGACCAAGGGTTATGTATTTGTTTGTATCAATACAAATCTCCCTCATATCAGAAGTCATTCAGCAATATGATTGGTAATACACAGGTTTGGACTTAGGACTCTCCACATTCTGTGAGATTTGACAAATCCTACAATACTTTTTAAAGCAAATGCTGAAAATATTAGCTATACTTTCCTACTAGTCCTACCTTAATTTTTAAAAAACTGTGGACTGGGGCGCCTGGGTGGCACAGCGGTTAAGCGTCTGCCTTCGGCTCAGGGCGTGATCCCGGCATTGCGGGATCGAGCCCCACGTCAGGCTCCTCCACTATGAGCCTGCTTCCTCCTCTCCCACTTCCCCTGCTTGTGTTCCCTCTCTCGCTGGCTGTCTCTATCTCTGTCGAATAAATAAATAAAATCTTTAAAAAAAAAAAAAAAAAAAAAACTGTGGACTAACTCCAGGGCTCAAATTTTTACTTTTTTTTTTTTTTTTTTAAAGATTTTATTTATTTATTTGACAGAGAGAGACAGCCAGCGAGAGAGGGAACACAGCAGGGGGAGTGGGAGAGGAAGAAGCAGGCTCACAGCGGAGGAGCCTGATGTGGGACTCGATCCCGGTACGCCAGGATCATGCCCTGAGCCGAAGGCAGACGCTTTAACGACTGCGCTACCCAGGCGCCCCTCAAATTTTTACTTTTGATTGCTTTGAAGGTAATGAACTAATCTCATTTAAAATGTACACTGTACATTAAAATATGAGCTCATACTGATGTCTTCAATTCTAACCCATTACCATAAGTATCATTCTAGCCTCCTCTCATTGTTTATCTGTCACTTCCCACTCAACAGTAAGAAACCTGGTTCCCACCACATACCATCTATTTTACTTAATTGTTTAATTCTAGTATGCAATCAGAACTGTTAATTGTACCCCTATGGGAAGCAACATCGACAACTAGAGCACACTGCTTATGTGCAGTTCCTTTTGCCTTTAGTCTTACAGGTTCCATGCATTTCCAAAGTTAATTAGGTCAGCACCTTTCCTCCCCAACTCTATTTAGTGAGATTCTTTCATAATTTCTAAGAGAATTAGATTCTTCTGTCTCAATCTGCAATATATCCCAGGATCCTCCAACCTCCTAAATGATTTTTTTAAACTTTGCATACATTAAGTTCACTTTTCGAGGTAAAGATCTATGGGTCTCGACAAATGTAGAGTGTGCTTTTTTATGATGCTTCTCATCTTCTATAAATATAAAACATCTCACAAGCGATTTTACCAATCATGCTTCAGGCATACACACACATTTCCAAAGCCACCTTCAATTCTACTAAACAGGATACAGAGTTTACATGTTTGCAGTATTATCTCCATGCACATACCACTTTTTCCACAAACTCTGAGGAGATTCATTTCAGAAAACTTTTGCTTTCAGATTACCAACAGTTGTCTGCTCCCGATTAGGCTTCGAAGAAAACAATGTTATAGTTATATAAGAAAACAGATTTCATATTATTTTACAATCAAGTTCTGAGAGTTTCACTTACACTTCTACCATTAATAAAGTAATAAAAGCTTATAAAAACAGTTATGAATTCATTTTACTGATTTCACTTCCACTTTTGGTCTTCCTATCTATAAACTGAGATGATGTAGATTCACTTACAGTCTCACTGTAAAGATTTTTAAACAAAGTCAGTCTAGTCTAAACAGTATTTGCTTACTGTAGATAAACTATTTTAATAAGTAACAGTATTATTAGATCCAATACCAATGGTTCAGGGAATTTGAGGATATAAATAAGACATAAGAGCATATAGGTTCTATTCCTGAAAGCCTGCCCCAATCCAGATAAAAACCTCTGAAAATTCCTAGAACTCATCTATCAAAATTAAAATTTCAGACTATACTATGCAAGATCCTCCTAGTTAATAGATATATTATTCTTCTCGCATGCTTCATGTATTCAGATTTTCAATGCAAAAAAGTAAAGCCCTGACTTTCAACTTCCAGTCCAGCATATAAGCAGCTGAGAAGCCGTCACTCCATTCTAACGACAAGCAAAACCTGAACTAAAAAAATCAACCATTCTTAGATCTGTCAGAGAAGTAGGGTTACAGAGCAAACTGCTGCCCTCAAAACTGAAGACAGACAAGCAAATCCAGAGAGTCACAACTTACAAGAGCAAAAACCTATAAACAGAAACTTCCACGGGAACTAGTACCAGGGTAGGAAAACCTAAACTGTATTTGACCTGCAAGAGGCTTAGCGTGGACAAATGTGAAAGTTAAAAATTCCAGAGGGAACCAATCATGAGGGGGCCCTCACACTTTTTTAAGTTTTACCTCCAGGAACTCCACCAGGTCCTCACAGTGAAGATCAGTGAAAAATCACCTCATGTTCCAGCAAGGGGGAAGGATAAGCTAGCCATCTTTAAATACATTAGCGCATTTTATTCTTAACAAGCCTGTCCTCAAGAATTTTATCAGAGCCTAACCTGTTGGGATTTTATCAGGGCCTAACTGACATAAGGGAAGGGAATTACCTAACTCCAGCATTCTGCAGCCATCCTGCCCCACCTAAGGGGGGGTAAAAAAAACTGAGATGCATTTGTGAAGCTCACAGCTCAGGAGCACAGGCTCACTAAAAGACTGAGACCTAAACACAGAATTATAGAATGCTTCTCCTCTTCCAACACCTCAACAGATTTCTAAAGGCCTATTTACTACAATTCCTTTTACTCAGTATACTATCACGGCCAGCTTTCAACAAAAAATTATAAGGCATAACTAAAGGGAAAAACATCTTGAAGAGATATGGCAAGCATCAGAAACAAACTCAGATATGGTAGGGATGTTGGAATTATCAGACTATGAATTTTAAACAATCATGACTAATATGCTAAGGATTCTAATGGAAAAGAGAGGCAACATATAAGAACAATGAATAATATGACCAGAGAGCTGGAAATTCTAAGAACCAAAAAAATGCTGGGGATCAAAAACACTGTAACAGAAATTAATGCCTTTTTTTTTTTTAACAAAAAACAGGTTTTTATGTATTTATTTGTCAGAGAGAGAGAGGGCACAAGCAGGGGGAGCGGCAGGAAGAGAGAAAAGCAGGTAGAGGGAGAAGCAGGCTCCCCACTGAGCAAGGTGCCCAAAGCGGGACTGGATCCCAGGACCCTGGGGTCATGACCTGAGCCAAAGGCAGACGTTTAACCAACTGAGCCACCCGGGTTTCCCAAAATGAATGCCCTTAATGGATTCATTAGTAGATGGGACACAGCTGAGAAAAGAATCTCTGCCCTTACAGACATGTCCACAGAAATAGCCAAAGAGGAAAAAAAGATGGGGGGGGGGGGTGGGAGGGTGGGAAACAGAACAGAATATCCAAAAACTGTGGGATAACTACAAAAGATATAACATATGCATGATGAGAATGCCAGAAGAAAAATTTAAAAAAAGGAATATTCAAAGCAATGATGACTTAGACTTTCTCCAAACGCCAGATACCAATCCACAGATCCAAGAAGCTCACAGAAGAACAAAGCAGCATAAATACAAAAAAAAAAAACCCCAAACCCCCCCCACCAAAAAAAAAAAACCTAAGCATATCATATTCTAACTCTAGAAAACCAAAGATATAGAAAAAATCTTGGGAAAAAAATTTCAGGAGAAAACACACACACACACACACACACACACACACACACACACACACACACACACGACTTCTCGGAAACCATACAAGCAAGAAGAGACTGGAGTAAAATATTTAGAAGGGTAAAAGGGGAAAAACCTACCAAGCTAGAATTCTATACTCTGCAAAATTATCCTTCAGAAGTAAAAAAAGACGTTCTCAAACAAAAATTGAGGGAATTTATTGCCTATAGACCTGCCTTGCAAGAAGTTCTGCAGAGAGAAGGAAAATGTGTAAGAAACTTAGGTCTACACTAAAGAGAAGAAAAGCGTTTGAGAAGGAATAAAGTGAATATAAAATTAAAAATTTTATTACAGAAGGGAGGAATTAGAAATATTTTGTTCCATTCAATTTTGCTGTGAACCAAAAGCTGCTCTTAGAAAAAGTTTATTTAAAAAAAAGACAAAGCCCTGTTTCAGTTTGCTGTTCTACAAAGCTTGGTGCTCATTTGTACTGGTAAGATTGGTACCAAATCCTCAATTGGTACATTTTCCCAAAGCCAGCTAAAGTATGTAAGCACAGGAAGGAATAAGAAACAGCCTGAAAGAGATAAATGTTATTCCTAAAATGTAACAAGTGAGTGCCTCCAGTAATGCAATGACCTGACAGCAGAATGAGGCTCTGTGCTTGGGTCTTCTCCACACAATATTTTTCCCTAGGCTCAAGCTCAGAATCTGCCTTATGAGACTTTATCCTTCCCCAGGAAGTGCAGTAAAATGGCAATTTTACTCCTAGAGAGTCAGGAGAGAAGTATTCATGGCACTCAGAGATGCATCAATGAAGCTGATTCAAAAGGAGTGGAAGCTACTAAGTCCTGCTGAGAGGACACTATACAAAGATGTGATGTTGGAGAACTGTAACAGCTAATCTCAAGGATGGTACCATTTTGCAAACCCAAATTCATCATTCAGCATGAGGGGAAGAGAACAACCCTAGACAGAAAATATCTAATGGGATTTATCCTCCAAAACTAGACGAAGTATCTTCTGTATCCAATGTAGATAAAGATTTACTCTGTAACTTGGGTTATGGTATCTGAGGACTTTATTTGGGCCAGGTAAGGACAAAAAGTTGAGTCACAGTATTTTAACTTTATCAAATGAATACCAATTTATATCCCTTAGTATAAGTCTAGTGTAAGACAAGACTAGCATGTTCTGCCCTCAAATATGTATAGTCCAGACATGGTACAAAGATAAAATATCCCTACAAATGCAACAGACATCTAGGTACTAAAAGAAAGTAAAGGTCCATTCTATGTGTCAAAAAGATTATGTGAACTAAAAAAACTACGAGTTTATAAAAGAGCTTTAAAAATTCCCAGTAAACAGGACACCTGGGTGGCTCAGTCAATTGTGTATCCGACTCTTGATTTCAGCTCAGGTAATGATCTCCGGGTTGTAGGACTGAGCCCTGTGCTGGGCTCTGCACTGAGCAGGAAGTCTACTTCAGATTCTCTCCCTCTCCCTCTGCCCCTTCCCCTGCTTATGTGCACTCTAAAATAAATAAATAAATCTTTTTTAAAAATTCCCAGTAAACTTTTTTAACTTTCCAATTTTTTCACATCAATGTATCATATGCAGATAATTTAAACACAAAATTGGATCCTTTAGGGATTTCTGTTTGCCATTTTTCAAAATAATTCTGATTTCAAAATTTCCAGAACCAGAGTAGAGTTGCCAATACAAAGCATCAGGGGCAATGAATGTCAAATAAGTCATCAAGAATTACATCTGCATTGGAAAGGTAAGGGAAGGCCATTTCCAGCACTAAAATATATAACATATACAAAGTCTGGCTGTAACTGTTAAGCTGCTATAAGAGATTTCAAGAGGGGCGCCTGGGTGGCAGAGCGGTTAAGCGGCTGCCTTCGGCTCAGGGCATGATCCCGGCGTTATGGGATCGAGCCCCGCATCAGGCTCCTCCGCTAGGAGCCTGCTTCTTCCTCTCCCACTCCCCCTGCTTGTGTTCCCTCTCTCGCTGGCTGTCTCTCTGTCGAATAAATAAATAAAATCTTTAAAAAAAGAGAGAGATTTCAAGAAATCACGTGGGTTATGGAAAAGGGCACCTGCTAAAAGCCTGAGTAACATACTAAGGTATGAGACTTAATAAAGAGCAACATTTAGGTGTTGGTACTCTAAAAACAGAATTAATCTTTAAAGGGGATTGGGCACCAGCCAATAAGAGAAAGGTGTAAACTTTTTATTTAAAGATCTATTAGAATAAAACACCAGACTGCAGCAGAATAGAGATTTCAGGACGCAGGGGAAAAAGAAAATTCTGAGGAAAAAAACATTCTCCATATTCTCTGTTAGGATTTGACATAAACATTTTCTGTTATTAGAATAAGGAATATTTGATACTGAGGCTTCAAACCTCCCCCCTTAAGTCAGCGACTTAAAAATTAGACTATGAGGTTGAGGCACCTGGGTGGCCCCGGCTGAGCATCTGACTCTTGGTTTCAGCTCAGGTCACTGGTCTAATGGGAAGCCCAGTGTAGGGCTCTGCACTCAGTGGGGCATCTGCTTGGAGATTCTCTCCCTCTGCAAACCCCCACTCACACATATGCTTGCTCTCTCAAATAAATAAGTAAATCTTAAAAAAAAAAAAAAGACTATGAGGTAAACTTCTTGACTACATCACTTTATCTTTCCAAAAATAAAAAATAATTGGGGTATACATATTAAGGAATAGGTTTGGTTTGGCTTACTTGTTTTGTTTGGGCAGTTAACCTAACTTAGAAATCTATGATTACCTAAAAGTACTTAACTATAAAGTTGCTAAATTCAACTAGCTGTGTAACATATTCTGCAAAGGCTTTTTATCAGCATTATTTTTAAAAGCCAATTTTAGTATCCTGTAGGAAATGCAAGAGTGTTTGATAAATATGTCCTGTGGCTTCTCAAAAGCCAGGCTACAGGCGCATATAGAAGAAATCTCTCTTCAGCAACAATTATTACTAACTCTCCAATTATGTGGTTTATTCGGCCCCTAATTTATTTTGGCTTCAATGGGTTCTATTTTGGCTCTGACTTAAGAGAAGATAAACATTCTTACTTGATACTGAAGAATTAAATATATATGGTTACAGCGCCAGTTTGCAATAGTATTCACATCTGCTACTCATCAAAAATCAGGAACCAGTACCAGGTTGTTATATGTTGTTCACTAGTTTCCATACAAATGTAATTTTATTGTTGTATCTGGCCTGATATCCACTGCAATACTTTCTGGAAAACAAATTTTAAATGAAGTGAAGGGTGGAAGACAGGTTTTGTGTTAATTAGGAAGTAATCACAGTAAGTAAAGAAAATATTAAGTTTTCAAAACTTCAAAATTTCTTACACCAGAAAATAAAAATACCTCAACCAACAATCAGAGTATATTCCAGCCATTTTATACAAATATATTTTATACAAATTTACTACATTCCGAAATGTATAATGTCTATAATTAGGTAAGGGTAAAATAATAAATTTTCCAAAATATTCACAAACCCTTAATCTAGTGCGTTACTCAATCTGAATCTACTTTCCCCTAACAAAAATATTCAGAAATGCTCAGTTTCAACAAACTTAAATGAAGGGATAATTTTTCCCCTTTATAAGATGTAATTACACACAATGGTGGCTAATTAAGAAAACATTTAGAATTGAGTCATAAAAACTAAGTGAACCAGATCTATACTAGATCATAAATCACTTCATGATCCTTGAAGTCACTTATATAATCCTACCTATAATTAAAAGAAGTCATTAATACATGTATTAGAAAGTATGAATAATGCTCATCATGTGCATATATCTACAGTAAGAAAAGGCAATATTTAAAAACATGAAAATCAGAATTTATGTTTCTGATAATTTAGTAACAAAATAACCAGAAATCCCTCCTTTCACAAAACCTCTAGAACCACTGGTTAGTCTTCCTACTTGACTTATACATTGTTATAGTCTGAATGCTTGTGTTCCCTCAAAATTCATATGTTGAAATTCTAACACTCAAAGGTGACAGTAGTAGCATGTGGGGCCTTTGATAGGTGCTTAGTCATGAGGACAGAGCTACAAAGCAAATCCTAGGATTCCACCACGTGAGGACACAGCAAGACGATACCAGCTATAAACCAGGAAGGCGGCCCTTATCAGAAGGGGACCATGGTGGCATCCTAATCTTGGACTTCCCAGACTCCAGAACTGTGAGCAATAAATTTCTGTCATTATAAGCCACTCGGTTATAAGCTACCAGGCAGTATTTTGTTAAACAGCCCAAAAAGACCAAAACATACATATACACAAAATAAAAGTATATAAACACTCTTAAATGTACAGCTAAGGTATCATGAAACTAGGAGAAATCTCCAGAGAGCCAAAAATGAACAGGGAGGTAAAGAGCAGTACATGCCTGATGCTACAGCAAGCCTGTAGGATTTTCTCATCTCAGAAACTGAGGGACTTCTGTTTCGACAGCAAAACAGGGAAGAAGATAAAGCCTTGACACATAAGAAGCACCGTGTTAGAAATAAGATTCTTGCACAAAGCTCAGACCCTCAGGGAACAATGAAGCAGAAAAATCTGCCATTGGCAGAGAAAGGCAAAGAAGCTTTTCAGTCTTGGCCTATGCTCTGAAAAGGTGGGAAAAAGCACCAAAAACTCTGTAACCACAACACCGCCCTCACATAGGTTTAGGGTCTGAATTAATTCTCTGTACATGGTACTCCAAACATTAAATATAAAAAGTAATCTCTGCTTAAACAAGGTGATAATATAGATGTACACATTTGTCAAAACTGCACAGCGAAGATCTGTGCATTTTACTATATAGAAATTATACTTTAATTTAAAAACAAAAAATAAAGTTGTTCCTGGAAATACCTCTATGGTACTTGGCAGAAGCAAACTAAAGCCTCTCTGGAGGAATATGCACCCCCATGAGGCCACTCAGGATTCTCAGACAGCCCCTCTGAAGATCAGCTCATAATCCGAAACTATACGACATCTAAGGAAACAGTTCACCTTAAGCAAGAATCAGCAAATATAACAAAAACAGAAGTGAATTTCTAAGAACTTCAGACAACTGAACAATCTGATAGAAATTATAAATATTTAAAATGATTAAAATGCATAAAAGATAGAATAAAATACATGAGATAAAACATCATAAAACAGCAACAAATATCCCTAAATAAATAATACAAAAATGATCCTCAGTGGATGTTAAAACAATCAAGAGATGAGGAACTGGATATTGGTATGGTATAGAAGGATCAGCCCACAAATTATTCACAGGATACAAGAGGAAAAACTCAACTTTATAATAAAGATATTAATTTTCACCATCTGAACCCAGTGTATAATCTCCGTATCACTACAAGTAGGACAAGACATTACATACTTTCTGATGTGATAAATACAAAGTACTCAGAACTGTACTGCGTATGACGTATTTGTGCAAAATACTGAATTTGTCACTTAAGTCTTCTAGTCTAAATCTCATAAGAAATAAAAAAGGATAAAAATAAGTCAACCATCACAAGGATCTCTTAGAAAATCCAAAATCTAAAACATGCTAATGGACAACTGTAGAATCTTTCTAAAAAGTCAACAGGATGAGAGAAAAACAGGGAGGGGACACTGTTCTAGAGAAACTTAAGAGGCATAATCAAATGCAAACTGTGAACCTCGTTTTGGATCCTGATTCAAACATATCAACTATAAAAGACATTTCTGAGACTATTTTGCATATCTGAATATAGACTAATTTATAATATTGTTCATTTTGGGGCATGTGGAAGATAATGGTACTGTGGTTATGGAAGAAAATGTTTTTCTTTTAGGAATGTAAAATGAAGCATTCACAAGTGAGAGATCACTGTGTGGGTTTGCTTTAAAATACCTGAACTAACAAAACAGCTTAAAGGTCTAAACGTAAGAGAGTGGTTGAATAAACTATGGTACATTTATACAATAGAATACTACTATCATTGCAAAAAAGAATGACGAAGAGCTATATGGAATGATATTTAGGATGTATTGTTAAGTAAAAAAAAGAGAGAGAAAATGCAAAAGAGCACTTTAGAATGTTACCCTTTCATGTAAGAAAAAAGAGAACATAAGAAAACACTCATGTATTAGTTCATTTGTGCAAAAAGGATTTCAAGAAGATAAAACCAAAAATTAATTAGAGTAAGGTATCTATAAATAAGAGGGAACAGACAAGAAAGGGAGAATAGGAGCAGGGTAGAAGGATGGGGAGGAAGGACACTACTCAGAATATAACTTATGTCATCCCTAACTCTTAAAAACGTGGCAATTGTTTCATGTAACTATGATATAAATCAATACTTAAAATCAGCTAGGATATTGGGGAGGATAATCAAAATGAATACAAACTGTGATAAATGTATTACAAATGAATAATATAGCCACACTGCAACAGATAAGAAAGAAATTACCTAAATAAACTTGGAAAACAGTATTTTGACTCTGCAGACAGTAGTTTCATAGTATTGTATTCTAGACAGTAAATTTCTTGCTCACAAGAGTTTAGGTTAGCAATTCTGAAACCCCTGCACACTAGGTTTGCACACAACATACAATATATCGTATATTTGATAAATATCTGATATTTATATTGATAAACCAGGTTTCTCACTGTCATAGAATCGACCAAAAAAGGAAAAGGACAAGACTATAATGTAATATTGTAGTGGTGGATTAGAACTGGATTGTGGTGGAGATATCAACATGAACTCATGTTTTTTTAATATAGAGATAAAGATGATAACACACAGAACTACGTGTATGTGTACACATCCATGTATTTCCTAACTATGTCTAGGGCTTAAGAGTAATGACAACCTAGTAGCAAAGACCACACCTAGCTTCCAGATCTTAGTTTCTTGTTTCTTTTTTTTTTTTTAAAGATTTTATTTATTTATTTAACAGAGATAGAGACAGCCAGCGAGAGAGGGAACACAGGCAGGGGGAGTGGGAGAGGAAGAAGCAGGCTCATAGCAGAGGAGCCTGATGTGGGGCTCGAACCCAGAACGCTGGGATCACGCCCTGAGCCGAAGGCAGACGCTTAACCACTGTGCCACCCAGGCGCCCCCAGATCTTAGTTTCTAAATATCATTTGCCAATAAAAGGAGACAGAGCTCCTTGCAGAAGTGATTGATTCTAAGCATGAAGCAGAAAAAGGACGAGTCTGAAACATCTGCTGTCAGACCATAAAGTACTTAAAAAATGATGAGGGCCTATCAAAGGGACAGAGGAACAAACTTGAAAGAGTTCCCAATGGCCAAATCTGCGACAGTTTGAGCAAGAAATGATGACAGTAATGGTCTGTATAGAATAAAAGAAATACCTATGAGTCCATACTAATATAAATAAGTGCGAAGGACAAGACAGCTCTTCATTAAAGCAGAATTTAACTAATAATACATGTGGGAGGAGCAATGGAACTAGAAAAATCACCATGTGGCAAACACCATAGCAATAACTGTTGCAGGTAAAAACCATCAAAGGATGCTTATATTAGTGGATAAAAGTATAATGAGAAACAAGATAATTGTATAACTTCCAATATTTGTTACAAGGAAAAAATAGTAAACACAGTTTAAAAAAAAAAAAAGACTCTGGCAGACAACAAGTAAGTAATCAAATGTAACATCACCATTATCTTCATCATGTACCCTGTTGATATGATGCCTGAGAAGAGCACACATCACTTCTGTGGTATTCTTGCCCAAAAAGTATAACCTTAATCAAATCATAAGAAAACATCACACAAACCCAAACTGAGAGACATTCTACAAAATGACTGGCCAATAATCTTCAAAAGGTCAAGGTTATACAGGCAAAAACTGCCAAAATGTCCCAGATTAGAAAAGACTAGAGATAACAATTAAATGCAATATGGGATCCTAGACCAGAAAAAGGACACTAGTGGGAAAACTGGATAAATTTAAATATGGTATACAAACTAGTTATAATAACATTATATCAACATTAATTTCTTGGTCTAGATAACTGTTCTATGGTTAAATAAGATATTAATATTAACGGATGCTGGGTGAAAATTATACAAAAACTCAATATTATTTTTCTAACTTTTTTCTAAGTCTAAAATTATTGATAGACTACTCTCTCTAGTTTCATGTAAGCTAACATTTTCTCATCGTAAGTCTTTAAAATGAGGGGCACAAGAACTTCTAGAAGAGCAAAATATAGTCATTGGTATAAAAACTCAACGGATTCATTAGACTGCAAAATTAGGCACACCTGAGGAAAGAATTAGTTATCTGGAAGACAAGTGAAAAAATAAACCACATAGTAGCCCAGAGAGACAGAGAGACTATCAATATGAAAACAAGATTAAGAGGCATGGAGCACAAAATCAGACAGTCCATCATATACCAAACAGGAGTTCCAAGGGAGTCTAAGGATGATGAAGGAAAAGTAAGAAATAATGCATAATAAGTTTCTAGAACTACCAGATAACAGTAATTTTTAGATTCTACAAACACGAATTCTAAACAGGATAAATAAAAATGGAGCCAAATCTAGACCAGGGTAGGAAAAGCTGCAAAATATCAAAACTTAAGAGATGCATAGGGCTGCTTTTAAAGAACCAGAAAGAATAAACAAAGTACTTACAAAAGCAACAAGAATTAGAAAATACCAGACTTCTCACAGTAACAAGTAAAATCAACAAGTAAAATACCCTCTAACAACTGAGCAGAAAATAACTATCACCCAGATTCTATCGTCAACTAATTATCATTCAAGAATGAGGGCAAATTAAATACATTTTCAGACGAAGACGAAGAGTTTACCATTAGGCAACTTTTGCTGAAAGAAATACTCAAGAATATACTTTAAGCAGAAGGAAACTGAACCCAAATGGATTAAGTGGATGCAAAAAGCAATACACGTAAGTAAATCTAAAAACAAAGAATTTATAAAATCTCCTTTAAATAAAGCTACCATGTTGCATTTTAAAAGTAATTCAATTTGCAAAACAAAACACACTGCTTCAGCAAGATACTTTTCATGAAGAAAAAAAGCACCAAAAGTGGAATTGGAAAATCTCAACTAAGAATCTGGCTGTCTCTTATTTTAGCCAAGGCCCTGGTTTCTTCAGCCACAAAGTGAAGGCATTTAGCTGTAAGAGCCTCAAGATTCCCTATCAGTTCTAGGACTTAATGGGCAGAAAATAGGCTTCCCCAGTTTACCAGGACGTCTTTCAAAACTAAGTTGTTGAGAGTTTGGAGCAAGATCCTTCATACACAGAACCAGTGTTTTTAAAGCAAAGTCCAGTATGAAGCTTATATTTTAGGATAACTGGCTATCTGCTTCTATGCAAAAGCTATGGAAATTGATTAAATCTCAGGGAAAGAATAAAGAAATTGATGTACTTTAAACTGTTCCATATTTCAAGAGTTAATGAAGAAGGAAGGAAAAGGGTGGTCCAAGTGGTAGGAAAACCAAACAGTACAAAAATCAGGAAGTCTTAACAGAAAATTTCCAAAAGGAATATAGTATCAATATTAAACGCTGCAAAAAAATACTAAAGACAATCATTTTAGGGACGCATGCGTGGCTCAATTGGTTGAACGTCTGCCTTCAGCTCAGGTCATGATCCCAGGGTCCTGGGACCAAGCCCCGAATTGGACTCCCTGCTCAAAGGGAGTTGGCTTCTTCCTCTGCCTCTCCCCCTGGGCTTGTGCTCTCTCACGCATGCACGCTCTAATAAAAAAATAAAATCTTAAAAAAAAAAAAAAAGAATAATTTTATTCCTTTTTCACAAATTAGCTATCTGGCAAACAACTCCTTCCAAAATCTTAAAGGCTCAATGACACAAATACTTGGTGCCAGTCAAAACTAATTTACTGCATTTCTAAAGAGCCAGTCACGGTGGAATATAGCAAGGGTACATAAGATCACCAAAATACAGAGAGCCAATACTCAGTTAAAGGTATCCTATTCTTGAATCTCACAAAATTTCATTCTTCCTTCTGCTAAGGCTGAATTAAAATGTCAGTGCTGCAAGCAAGGAAAGCTTTTCTTTAAAAAGCAAAGCTGTTAAGAGACAGGGCTAGGTAAAGTCATTTAGTTATACTACAAATATTCCCTTTCAGTGTTCCTTCAATAAAAGTGGGCCTGGAGATATGGGACATAAAAAAATTTGACTACATAATTACAACTCAGTCTAAGACAGGGCAATGGATATCACTAGATATAAATAACTAAAAATTGGATGAGGGTTAAGATATTTTTTAAGTAGGGGGCGCCTGGGTAGCGCAGTCGTTAAATGTCTGCCTTCGGCTCAGGGCGTGGTCCTGGCATTCCGGGATCGAGTCCCACATCAGGCTCCTCCGCTGGGAGCCTGCTTCTTCCTCTCCCACTCCCCTGCTGTGTTCCCTCTCTTGCTGGCTGTCTCTCTGTCACATAAATAAATAAAATCTTTAAAAAAAAAAAAAGAAAGGTATTTTGAGAATATACATATACACACACACTTATTTATTCTTAAAAAGTTGGGTTTTTTTTCCATTTTCAAGGGCCTTCAATCATATCCCAGAGGCTGGTAAAGCCAAGACACTAATCCAGGAAATCTGGCTTTTCTAACACATTTCTCTTAGATTTGGGATAATCTCAAAAACCCCACCTCCAAACTATATTGAATCGATATAATCTGCCCGAAAATAACTGGCTACAGTTTTCATTCTTCAAACAAAAAGAATCTTTTGACATTTTAAAGTATTTTCTAATTTACATCCAGTGGAATCATCAAATTGGTTTTAGGGGTCAAACAGCCATAAAAAAGGAGGTTGAGTATAATGACCTATACAATAAGGGCAGCAGAAACAAAATTTTTCTGTTCCACAGAAACACATTCTAAGTGTAGCATACCTAAATTATGAACTTGTATAATGTCCATAATGTGTAACTGTAAAATAAAAACTTAAAAATCGATACAGTGTACTTATTTAAATACCTCACTGTTTAAACTTAATGTCAAAACTAAAAGAAACCCATCATTTTAGAGATGAGAAAACTCAAGTCCAAAGGAATGAAGTGACTTGCTGGTAAATAAGAGAGCTAGATGTGACATAAACCAAGCTCTATTATCTTGATAACTTAGTTGAAAAAACTAAAAATCTTAAATATGTTTTAAATAAACAATCATAATTAAAACAATACTGGGGTAGAATTCACGAGATGATGCTAAAATTTGTATTTGCTTAGAAAACACTTTCTCCTCTGACAAGGAAAACTAACAGGATTATGAAAGAAAATATAAGGTCTGGTCACTCAAAAAATATTTATTGAACACCGTTAGGTGATAGGAATGATTTTAGTCATCTGGAACATACCAGTGTAGAAAATACTTCTAAACATACTCAAGATATGATAATTATATGTATATAATTGTTAGGGAAATTACATATTATTTTTTTCCATTGAGTTAGTTCTGCAAACATTTTTAAGCAGAACTTTTAGTGTTATAAATATTATTCTTAATGATGATAAAAATATATTTTAAAAATAAGTATCTTTCAGGGGTGCCTGGGTGTCTCAGTCATTAAGCATCTGCCTTCAGCTCAGGGAGTGATTCCAGGGTCCTGGGATCGAGCCCCGCATCGGGCTTCCTACTGGGAGCCTGCTTCTTCCTCTCCCACTCCCCATGATTGTGTTCCCTCTCTCGCTGGCTGTCTCTCTCTGTCAAATAAATAAATAAAATCTTTAAAAACAAAACAAAAAAAATATCTTTCAAAGCTGTTCAGTACAAATTCACTTCATACTGAATCACTAAAGCTTAACTTTTTAAAAAATATCCAAAAGAATTTGGAATATGAAAAGATCCTTAACAAACAAAAAACCCTTAAAACTACTTTATTTGTACCTGAGACAGCTGGCCCTCAACATCACTAAGATCCGTATAGTTGCTGAGGAGCAGACTGAGAAACTCCACAAGCAGAGCAGCCAAATAGTCAGGAATTTCACTATAAGGATACTGTTTCCTATAACTATGGTTGTTCATTCCTGGAACAATTTCTGTACACACATTTTCCTGTTCCTTATTCTGAATTCTACACTGCCATCACTCAAAAGAAAAAGAAAAAAAAAATCTCAGACTAACAGAGGCCAAATTTAGGGAGGGAAATAAAAATCTTCCTTCAGTCTAGGCTAAATGGACTGATTACACAAAGAACTCCATACATCCGAAAGCACACAGATGTCTGCACCAGTTCCCAGGGCTCAAACAATACCAGTCATTCAATAGCTTTCCTTTTACATAAGCTGATGTGAGAGAGTTCAGTCAGCTCTTCTGAACCTTATAACCCAGGATACTGGACTCTGATAAAGCCTACATTTTTCTTCAGCACCGTTTTCATGTACTTTCTCTGGAAAGTAAACTTCATTTCTCCCCCCAAAAATAAATCTGGAAATCATCTCTTCTGTTTGATAAGTGATGTACTCAATCTAAAATTACTTTTCCAGTAAAACCACAATCCTTAACATAAATCTAAGATCAACAATGAAGACTGACAGAACATATTTTTAAATGCATGAGTTTAAAATATAATTTTACAATCCATCATGCTAATTACCAAATGTATACCATTTGGCTGCATTCTATTTATTTTCAGTTGTGTAATTTCAAAAATAGCCATATGACACATAACTTTCCAAAAATTAAAAAAGATTTTAAGAACGGGGGGAGAGGGTAAACTTACACACACATTCATACACATAAGCAACACTAACCACAACCATCAAAAATAATGAAAAAATATTTCACTAAGTGTTCGACCAAACTTAAGGCCTCAGGAGAAATAGTGTTCACTGATCATCCCTTAGAAGCTTAAATAACACTACTTTCTACACTTTTATTGATTCTTCCAGTAATTTTTTGATCAGCCGAGTCTCTGGTGGTTTCTCACCTTCAATACTGGAAGTTGCATGGGTAAAGGAAAGCCACAAAAACTCTAATGTATTTTTTAAATAATATGGTAAACTTACTTCGTAAGACACTTATCAGACCTGACACCCAGAAGTAAAGCTCATTAGTATAGGGCACGAAATGAGAATGATTCATTTAATCATCAGATGATTAGATCCTGAATAGTCGAGAATTGCCTATAAATTCAGCTCCCGTGAATATGTACTATCATAAAATCATTATCCCTTGTAGAAATGATCTAGATGCTGCTCTGGAATTGTGGTAATCAAGCTATTTTATCCACCCATCCTCCTTAAGAGCTCTTGTGGCCCTTCCAATTCCCTTTAACACTCTTCCTCTCTCCACATACATCCTATATAATACAAGTAAACATGCTTTTGAAGAAGGAAAAGTTCTCTTGGCCAAGTTTTCTGTCCTTAAACAGATTGTAAATCCTTAAAGATATTCCCCCCTCTCTCCCCAACAAGAGTACAAAAAGCAGAGCTCTGAACATACTATTTAAAAAACATTTGGCTGAATTGCCATCATCGCCCTTACAGTTACAAGATTATATTTGTCAAAAACAATTTTTTAAAAAAATATTTCTCTTTTCACCAAAGTACTATTCCCTAATGACCACTAAAGCACCAAAACCCTGTGTATTCTATAAAGCAGTAACCTCACAAACATTTCAACACTCTCTGCAACTCACAAACTTTGTTGGCAAAACACAGATTCCATTTCTCAAAAATGTCTTGCAAGTTCTCAACAATCAAATTTTTCATCAGTACAATTTACTGCATATCCAACATCTCTGACCTCCTCCTTGGGACAGTGAACCATCTTTCCTACCACCAGAGCCACTATATTTTCTGATGACTTATTAAGAGACCATCTGACTTTAGCAGATATCTCTTAAAGCCCCTCTAAAAAATACATAATTTTTATATATTATATAAATTATACATATGTGTGTTCCAGAGCTTCTCACCCTAAAGTTTCACTACACTGTTGTCCATATTATCTTTTATGGACAGACAAATCTTTTCATTTTCCTACAATATGGCATCTTCTTTAAACTTTGTCACCAAATAAGGCCTAATATCAAAACAAAGGAGCATACATAAACCTTTCTTCCATTTTTCCCCACGTTCTATTACATAATATTAATCCACTCCCTTTTATAAATGTGTTTTAAAGCATTCCAATAAACTTGAAAGTCAAAGAAAACAAAGTGTTAAAATGGTTATATGAAGGCTGCTTATCTTTACATTTTAAACAATTATGAGTAACTCATTTCAGGTAAATATTTAGTTATCTACCATGACAGACTCTGGCATAACAACATATTCAATAAACAAGTATCAAAGAATGATATATGGCAGAAGTGAAGCATAGAAACAGAAGCATGCGATGACACAGTTCACATTTTCTAATGGGATTTACCCATAGCTTTAAGTTTCCCTTCTCATCAGAAAATAAACCCCTACAGCAAGTATATGTTTAATTAACTAGAAATGAGTTCTTTAACAACTTAATTTTTTATATTTCATTCAATACTGACATATTAAATAATACTTCAGAGTTTAATAAAAAAGACACTAGTATAACAAAATGATTGCATATACACTAAAAGTTGTAAGGTCCGTAAGATTTTTTTATGTTGTCTTGAGCTATCAAATACCACTCTTGTTCGGTCTTCATCCCTTCTTCTCTGCCTTCTAATTATCCTCTCATAATTATTAAATGCAGAAAACAAACCAAGAACTCTATGTATGGCTATCCCATAAGTGATGTTACAAACACAGTATAGTAATATTTACAGAAACATCTTACTTTAAGAACACAACATAATTTCCCACGTTCAAGTCTACTTGACAAAGAAGCTCAGAGAACCTAAAATTTGGTTTTTGATCTTTCTTTTCTTTTGGGGTTGGGGAGGGGGTGTCTATGCTAGCGGACAGAAACCAGCAAACGGAGATGCAATAGGCTTTATACATTGCACAAAACTTACCCACTTGAAGGATCTAAGGCAATAGCTCTGGGTTGATCCAATTCTTGCCAAAATAAAACTTTCCGTAAAGATCCATCTAAATTAGAAACTTCAATCCGATTTGTTTCAGAATCTGTCCAGTATAATTTTTCTCCAAGCCAATCACATGCCAGCCCATCAGGGGACAATAATCCAGAGACAACAACATTCTGTACACTCTCAGTTTTGTTAAACTCTGTTCGTTTAATGGCTTCTTCGCTGACATCACTCCAGTATATCAAGCCATGACCAAACACAAAGTCCACCGCAGCTGCATCCTCCAAGCCTCCAACTACAATCGTAGCATTCTCTTTGCCATTTGTAGCATCAACCAATCGCAAGTCCCGTCTGTTTGCATAAAGCAACAAAGGGGCCGCTAGAACAAAAAAAGAAAAATATGTAAGTAAAAAGAAAGGAAATGTAATGGTTCCTATAAACTGAGTTTCAAATCAGCATTAGTGAACAAATACTATCAAAAATAAGAGTAAATAAATCTATAGAAGTCTGTCTTAAAGTCTTTTCACAAACAAAATACCATTTTTGCAGCATTTAAATACAAAAAGTGCAAAAGCAAGGAAATAATTCTACTAGGACAGCCTTTTCTTATTAAAACAGTCTGTCACATAAAATTAAAAAGTTTGGCCATACCAAGAATTCACAAGGATATGGAGCCAGTGGAACACACACTCTACTGTGGGGAGGGGGATATAAATGGTGCAGCCACTTTGGAAAACAGTTTGACAGTTTCTTAAAAGGCTAAATATACATCCTACCATATGATCCAGCCACTCCATGCCTAGGTATTTACTCAAGAGAAATAAAAGCATATGTCAATACAAAGACCTATACATAACTGTTCATAGCAGCTTATATGAAATAAAGCCAAACTGGAATCAATACAAATGTCATCAACAAACTAATGGATGAACCAACTGTGATATAACCATACAGTACAAATAATGAACTGTTTGTACATGTAACATGGAATCTCATATACCATGTGAACCTCAAAACAGTCACGTGGAGTGAAAGAAGTCAATCCAAAAAAAAAAAAAAAAAGTATAGATTGCATGACTCCATTTATATAAAATTTCAGAAAATTCTAATTACTCTATTGTGACAGAAAGCAGATCAGTGATTGGAGATGGACAAAGAGGGTAAAAAAGAACAGGGATTATACAGGGAGAGAGTATAAAGAGGCATGAGGAAACTTGTGGGTAATAGGTATATCACATCTATCTATGCAGACGGTTCAAGAGAGGTGTTCATATCAAAACTTATTAAATATACTTTCCATATGCAAAATTTATTGTATTATCAATTATATCTTAATAAACCTGTTAAATACACAATCTGGCAGAGATAGTTCTTAACAACTATTTTATTCTGTTTTACATTATTATCAAAATGACCTCTGAATAAGACCTAATACCAAAACTAAATATAAAGCCTACCCTAAATATTTAACTTTGAGAAAGCTGAAGCTGTTAGGATTAAATTTGTATAAATTCTACGGTTTTGGGAATTTTTAAATATCTATTCCAAGTTCCTGACATTTACTTTCCTGGTATCATTAGTAATTAAAGATACAGAGCACAACTATCCAAAAGAACTTTCTCTGATGACAGAAATACACTCTCCCCTGGGCAATACAGTATCCAGTGGCCAAAATGTGGCTAGTGTGACTAAGAAATTAAATCTTCAATTTTATTTAACCTTAATTCATTTAAATTTAAATAGACAAGTGGTTGTATTGGATAGCAGAGATCTAAAGGCTGAGATGAAGAATACAAATGAGGGAAGGAAAAATAACACCAGAGTTCTGCAATAACGTACATAATCTCTCACAATTACTTAACTAAAGGTCTAAAACTGTGTCATCCAAAGGCAATACCAAGTACCATTTAAAAGTAACCACTACCTCTTTTTTTTAAGAAATTAATTTCAAAAAATTAAGGTGCTCAAAAAAGTATAAAGAAAAAAAGTGATATTTACCCAGTATATGGATTCAGTAATCCAGTTCATGGATTATGGCTGCCAAGTGGAGTTCTAAAGTCCACTATTTTCAGCTAGAAGTATAATATGGATTTCCCTACTAAATAAGCTTAAATCCATCTGTCTTAGTCAAAAACAAACAGGTGGATAGCTTTTTAAAAAAGTGACTAAAAGCCCTGTCTGCTCATTCTGTGTATCTAATACTGCTATTGGCAAATTAATAAATTTCCCTCACAGATTCACGCTTAACTAATTTCAAGCCTTCATTCATCACAATGATTTATCAGTACCCACAGTGTCTATTGCATTATCTTATATTGAGTCCGTCATGCTATGAGCCAATTATAAAAATCAGGAAAAGGGACTCTACTAGTTAAGGGCACAATGCTAAGTACTACACAGGGCTAAGCAACTGCCTGAGAACACTTACAGTTTAAAATCCAAGAATTTAAAATCCAAGAGTGATAATAATCTATTTATTGAGCACCTTTCTTTATGGCACTATCCTTGGAAAACTGTGTACCAACTCGTATGTGACATCAGGTATTAACTAAATCTGTTAAGTCTGTTTATGACTTTCAAGTCAAACACTAATACTTTACTGAACATTTGGTCTACAAAATCCAAAAAACCTTTCTGATCATTTAAGACCTCAAAAGCCTTCTAAGTACAAGGGGAAAAAGAGCGCTGGGACAAGTTAACTTCTTTTAATTGAGCAGTACTATTTATAATTAAGATTTCTAAGGGACTATGTGCAGGGGCACCTGGCTGGCTCAGTCAGTAGAACATGTGACTCTCAATCTCGGTGTTGTTGAGTTCAGAGCCCCGTATTGGGTGTGGAGATTACTTTAAATCTTTTTTTTTTTAATTAAGGACACTATGTAAACCTACCAACTATTACAGGGTTCACCCTGTCTAACCACCCTTCTGATACTTGAATACTACAATATTACAACCAATATCTATTCAGCAATATATTAAATGGGATATCTGAAAGGTATAATTTGATTGGTAATATTTTTTTAATCTATGAAAGAAATACACTGAATCCATACACATGCACCCCTAGTTACAGTATATATGCCATGCACTCCATTAACTTCCTTTCCAAAGAGCTTACCTTCTAACTTCCTAACAGCCAGATAATCCAAATATCTGCCAACATATCCCTTTAGTGGAACCTGCACAGTACTTAGGAATCCTCATTTTCCTTTATTAACTTCCTATTAAACTTTCTCTAGTAGCCTTTCTAAATTTTTTCCACTTTTCTGAAGACAAATTCCACGCTTTGAATCCTTACACCTCGGATCATCTCCTAAAATAATCTCAATGAATCAGGAAGAAAATAAATGCCATATATCCCCAACACCTTAAACTTCTCAAAAATCTCTATATACCCCATCCCTCCTCCTTTATCTCATCCTCGGTCTCAAATGACAAGTTACCTTTTCTCCTTTTTATGGTTAAAGCAATACTTTTGATTCAGTCTCCCTACTTCCTCTCTGCAACTTTCCTCTATGGATTATTCCCTATTTCTTGTATCTTCAATGGCTCCCGCCAGGTCTCTGCTATCAAAACACTTTGTTCTAATAACCCTAACCTTGCTACCACCAAGAGAATTCTATTTCTCCTAACTACAAAATCTTATAATATTGAATACATTTCATACCACCATCTTAGTCTAACTTAGACTAACTTTCCACTCATCACCCAACTAAAACTGCTCTGCTCTCTCCAAGTCTCCAATGGCCTTTTCTCAGTCCTTATTTCTGACCTCTATTTAGCATTCAACAATGTTGACCATATCCCTACCTATGTAGAAATCTCCTTCTACTACACTTACTCCTATTTTTCCTTCAGTACTGCACCTATAACTTCTTGTTGGCCATCTCTTCCAACCATTAAATTAAATTCATCACCTCCCCCACAACCTGCCAAAAAAAAAATATCTTCAAGAGTCAATGGTACCATTTTCCTATTCTTACGGGTACACAGTGGAACCCTCTTTCATACCTCCCTTTTCCCCTAGTCTGCCAAATACTGTCTTGCTGACTCTTCCTTTAGCATGTCCTTAAATCTGCCTCTTTTCCGTATTCAGAACCACTATCCTACTCTAGACCTTCATGACCTTATGCCTAAACTACCTTCTTAGTAAGTGATCTCAACACTCTCCCATCCCTTTTCCACTTCTAATACTTCTACTTTATCCAACTCAAAAAGCTTTCTGATTTCCTTTGCCTAAAATAAAAAGCCTCAATACTTCAGACCACCACCAGGTGACTTTTACCTAAGACTAACTTAATTTTATAGCCTCTGCATCATACAAACTGGTTTTGAACACAGTGACTGTGAGCACATCATACTGCATCAACACAGTGCATTCATTTTCCTGCCCACTCCATACTTCCCTCTCATTATCACAGCAAGCAAGTTCTTCAAGGCCAGATTCAAATCTTATCTATTCCACAAATCTTCCCAATTGCTTCAGCTTTCCTTTTTTGAGCTCTTACAGTCTTTATTGATACCAGCATTTTTAAAAATATATTTTCTACTTCAACTAGGATCTCTGCCCCTTGGGAACAGGAGCAATATAACTAAGTTTATCCCCAATACCTAGCAAGAGTTCACTGCCTGACAGTGATATGGTAAACGTATCTACTAATATCTAAAAGGAATTCTCCAGAACCTGATCTAAAAATATATTTGTCATTAACCCAAAAGGATTTTACATTAATTCTGGCCAAGTGCTCACAAATGCCCATTACTTACCTACTGACTTGTTCAAAGTTTAGTTAAGCTTATCTCCTCCCCACCGACCCCTGAAAGTTTAGCTAGCTCTGAGCTTAAGCAAAACAATACAGAACACCCTCTCTTTTTTTTTAAAGATTTTATTTATGTATTTATTTGACAGACAGAGAGAGAGCACAAGTAGGCAAAGCGGCAGACAGAGGGAGAGGGAGAAGCAGGCTCCCTGCCAAGCAGACAGCCCAATGCAGGGCTTGATGCCAGGACCCTGGGATCATGACCTGAGCCAAAGGCAGTCGCGCTTAACCGACTAAGCCACCCAGGTACCCCCAGAACATCCTCTCTTAAAGACTCATTCTGAGTATAAGGTGACCACAGGAAAAAAAACCTCCTTTTAAACTACCATGGTCATGTCATCTCCTAACCCCCACCAGCTTATCCCACTCTCCCACAAAGATCCTGCTAGCACTATTCATTTTAAGACAGAAGTCTTTTTGTGTTTGATTTTGAGACACCTACATATCTTGTGGTTAGAGCTTTCTACCTATTACAATAATCTTTTCAAATAACCTCCCTGACTCGGTAGGGATTTATTTTTGACATCTGTATGATGACATGACTTGGATGAGGACTGGGCTTCATCTATGGATGCACACCATCCCCACCTTGATAATGATATTTAAACTCTCCTCTCCTGTCCAGAGATTCATGTATCTTTCCTCAAGCTCAACTCTTGAACCAGTGCTCCAGATAGCTAGCCTGCTGCAACATGGTACTTCGATATTTTCCAGCAAACAAATTTTTTCTTTGGCTCTTTGAGAATCACACCCTGACTCTTGAGTAGGAATATTTCCCAGCTATTCTGTGAGGCCTCTTCTACCTTCCCTTGACTCCTCCAGTGGAGATTACAGTGGGAATTTCCTTGGCTCATCACAAGGGAATACAGGCACACCTCATTCTCTCACACTTCACTTTATAGCACCTCACAAATACTGCATTTTTTTTTTTTCAAATTAAAGGTCTGTAGCAATCCTGCATCAAGCAAGTCTATTGGTGCCATTTTTCCAACAGCATTTACTCACTTCATATACGTATTTCACATTACGGTAATTCTCCCAATATTTCTAACATTTTCATTATTGTTTTATTTGTTACGGTAATCTTTGATCAGTGATCTTCTATGCTACTACTCTAATTATTTTAGGGCACCACAAACTGCACCCATATAAGACAACAAAATCGATGAATGTTTTCTGTGTTGACTGCTCCACCAACTAGACATTCCCCTGTGTCTCTCCTTCTCCTCAGGCCCCTGTATTCCCTGAAACACAGCAACACTGAAATGAGGCCAATGAATAACCCTACAATGTTCCCTAAGTGTTCATGTGAAAGTAAGAGTCACAGATCTCTCACTTTAAATCAAAAGCTTGAAGTGATTAAGCTTAGTGAGGAAGGCATGTCAAAAGCTGAGACTGGCTGAAAGCTAGGCCTCTTGCACCAGTTAGCCAAGTTGTGAGTGCAAAGGGAAAGGAAATTAGAAGTGCTACTCCAGTGAAGATTCAAATGATAAGAAAGCACAACCACCTTACTGATGATATGGAAAAAGTTTTAATGGTCTAAATAGATCAAACCAGCCACAACATTCCCTTAAGCCAAAGCCTAATCCAGAGCAAGGCCCAAACTCTCTTCAATTCTATGAAGGCTGAGAGAAGTGAGGAAGCTGCAGAAAAGTTTGAAGCTAGCAGAGGTTGGTGCATGAGGTTTAAAGAAATAAGCCACCTCTGTAACAAAAAAGTGCAAGGTAAAGCAGCAAGTACTGATAAAGAAGCAGAAGCAAGTTATTCAAAAGACCTAGCTAAGATAATTAAGGAACGTGGCTACACTAAACAACACATTTTCAATGTAAACAAAACAACTTTATATTGGAAAAAGATGCCCTCCAGAACTTCCACTGTTGGTGAGAAGTCAATTTCTGGCTTCAAATTGTCAAAGGACAGACTGACCCTCTTGTTAGGGGCTAATGCAGCTGGTGACTCTAGGTTGAAACCAATGCTCGTTCACCATCTGAAAATCCTAGGGTGCTTAAGAATTATGCTAAATCTATTCTGCCTGCTCTGTAAATGGAACAGCAAAGCCTGGGTGACAATTCATTTGTTTATAACATGGTTTACTGAATGTTTTAAAACCACTGTTGAGACCCACTTCTCAGGGGGAAAAAAAAATACCTTTCAAAATATTACTGCTCGTTGACAATGCACCTGGTCACCCAAGAGGTCTGACGGAGATATCCACCAAGATTAATGCTGTTTTCATGCCTGCTAACACAACATCCATTCTGCAGCCCACAGAGCAAGGAGTAGTTTCAACTTTCAAGTCTTATTATTTAAGTAATATATTTTGTAAGGCTATAGCTATCACAGTGATTCCTCTGATGAATCTGGGCAAAGTAAATTGAAAACCTTCTGGAAAGGATTCACCATTCTAGATGTCATTAAGAATATTTATGAATCATGGAAAAAGATCAAAATATCAACATTAACAAGAGTTTGGATTCCAACCCTTATGGATGACTTTTAGGGGTTCAAGACTTCAGCAGAGAAAGTAACTGCAGATGTGATGGAAATAACAAGAGAAATACAAGTGGAACCTAAAGATGTAACTGAATTGCTGCAATCTCACGATAAAACCTGAACAGCTGAGAAGTTTCTTATTACAGATGAGCAAAGAAAGTGGTTTCTTGAGATGGAATCCACTCCTGGTGAAGATGTGGTGAAGACTGTTGAAATTACAACAAAGGACTTAGAATATTACATCAACTTAGTTGATAAAGTAACAGCAGGGTTTGAGAGGACTGACTTCAATTTTTTAAAGAAATTGTACTACAGGTAAAATGCTATCAAATGGCATCACATGCTACAGAGAAATCATTTGTGAAAGGAAGAGTCAATCGATGCAACAAACTTCATTGTTTTCTTAGTTTAAGAAATTGCCACAGCCACCCCAACCTCCAGCAACCACCAACCTATCAGTCAGCGGCCATCAACATCAAGGCAAGACCCTCCACCAGCAAAAAGATTACAACCTGATGAAAGCTCAGAATATAGTCAGCATTTTTTACCAATAAAAATTTAATTTAGGCATATGTGTTGTTTTTTAGACATAATGCTAATGCACACTTAAAAGACTATAGTACAGTGTAAACAGAACTTTTGTATGAACTAGGAAACTAAAAAATTCACTTGACTTGCTTTGTTGCAATAGTCACTTAACTATTGGGGTCTGCAAACAAACCCGCAGTATCTGCAAGGTACACTTGTACTCTTTCCCAGCTCCTTTGAATTCCTATTTCTGATTTAGTCATTTAATCCCGTAAGTAACTCTCATTCGGTTGAGCACCCTCCCTCTTCTCCCACTGACTGCACATTTCACCATTATAGCACTAATTCAGCTCAGAATCTTCAAAAATGGCAAAACTTTACTAGAGACAATTTAGAACTTCAATGTCCTCCTTGCAAAACTTGGGACCTCCCCAAACTGGCTCAGCTAAAACCTCTCCCTCCCATCACCCTCTGCTCTTCCTTCATCCTCTTGACCACCCTCAACCTTCCTGTCAGCTCCCTTGAATTCTTTATCCATCCTCCTTTTAATAACCCAGTTTCCTCCAACCCTTTATATCTACCGTATCAGACCTTTCCCTTCTCACTCCAACTTCTTAACTCCCTATAGTCACCTGAGCTTTAAGGCTCCCTTTTCCCTACTTGAGACTCATTAGGGACTCTCAGGGACCTGATTTAAAAATATGAATTGGAGGGGCACTTGGGTGGGTCAGTCAGTTAAGTGTCCCACTCTTGATTTCGGCTCAGGTCACGATTTCAGTGTCATGAGATAGAGCCCTGTGGTGGGCTCCACAAAAGGCATGAAGTTTGCTTAAGATTCTCTCTCCCTCTCCCTCTGCTCCTCCCCCACCACTTGCGTGCACACTCTCTCTCGCTCTCTTAAAAAAAAAATTTTGAACTTGGAAACAGGCTGGATCTTTTATCCACTCAGATGAGCTCTGGAGACACCCAAAAAGCCCTTGGTCTTGAGTTCCTCACCCAAAATTTGTCCAGTCTCCACAAGATTACACATCAGGGCAACTTCATACTGACTGAGCAGGTAACCTCAACTTGCCCCATCTGCCAGAAACACAACCATGGTAAAAATATAAAGGAAGAATGAGAGCTTTTATATAAACTACCAGTGGGTTGAAACTTTCAAACTGAAGCTATAGCCTCTCTATTTGTGTCGGTTTGTATGTTTTTATACATATAGATGTTTGTTGCAACTGTTGTTTTTAGGTGAAGAGGAAAGCAGGACAGACCAGGACAAGCCTAGAGGCCTAAGGAAGGGGCTTGTCTTTATCTCAAGGGCAACAGAAAAAGGTACTGAAGATGACCACTGGGAAAGATCGACCAGTGATGTGAAACAGATGTGGAGGAAGAAGTTGACAAGGCAGTAAAATCAGACAAATCCATAAGGACTTGCAGCACTCCAGGCAAGAGAGTGATCACTTAAACCAGGGTACCCACGGGTGATGGGGGGGAGGGTCAGTGAATTCCTTAGGGAGAGACTACTCTCAATTCCTCACTGTAGAAGTGAGCACAGATGTCTACAGAGGTCAACTGACCTCCCCAAAGTCCTACATCTAGACAGGACAGTGCACCTGGTGCTGAAGCCGTGTTCCCTGACTCCAGTACTAGAGGTATGGAGGGGTAAAGTCGGTCACCATGTCTTTCACACAGTACGCTTAAAATAAATGTTCTTCTTATAATGATATGGCCAAGTTAATACCAATATTAATCAAAATGTGAGCAATGGCACTCAAGTAGCCTGTTGATGGAACCCCATTAGGGAGACACACTCACCAAAACTTCTCTAATGCTTTATCTTCATAACAAAAACAACAAAGCCACCACATTTGCATATAATATTTTATATTATTAAGACTAGTTTAACATGTATGATTCCATTTGGTTTCCATGACTTCCCTGTGAGGGTTTTGGGTCAGGTGTCCCTACCTTGCTGGTAATTAAGAAAACAAAGACACAAAGAAATGACCTATCCATGGTCACAGAGCCAGTGAGTGAGGAACCTAGATTTCTTCTGGGTTCCATATTTTCTTACAAAAATCTGCTCAATCTGACATGTACCCACAGTGCTTTCCCATAACCACAATTCTACTCTTCCAGAATGATACCAAAAATGCCAATAGACTACAAGACAGTTATACAAATAATGATGACAATGATAGCAGCATATTTAGCAATTTATGTATAGTGTCTCATTTAATTTTTACAACCCTGTGAGGTAAGTTGTATCATTATGCCAATTTTACAGATGAAGAAATCAAGACTCAGAGATGTTAACTACCTAACTCAAGAGCATCCAATTATTAAGTTTATGATGCAAAGAAAAAAAATTCAATCCCAGGTCTGACTCCAAAGCTGGACTCCAACCACCAGCCCCAGTTCCCCATGTCTGGGTGCCTGAGGCTCTCAGCCACCTCTCATGTAGTCTGTATCATGTCAAACCTGAAATAAGCTTAGCAGGCAATAGTTTTCAATGAATCCTTCATAATATTTTTTTAAACTTTTATTTATGCAGAGTAAGTAAATCGAAGTACAGCTGACACACAATGTTACATTAGTTTCAGGTGTACAACATAATCCCAAAAATCTATTCATTATGCTACACTCACCACAAGTGTAGTTACATGTGTCACTGCAGAATGCTATTACAATACTATAATGTATGTTTTTTAATGTAACATGTGTTATATGCATATAAAATATTTTTCCTACCTCCAGATAGTATTGCCAATTATAACTTTAGATTATAAAATCCCTTAAAGGAGTTCTATTCTAATTGGCTTGAAAGTAAAAACTTGTTCATATTAATTAAATATTCCTAAGATTTCCAGAAATTAAGGAAATTAAACTTCCACTTTCGAAAGTATTTTTTATAGAAACTAAAGCAAGTATTTTAAGAATCCAAGGTAACAAACATTTAAGTAAATCTTTGGCAAATGAGACCAGTTCAATATTGTTGTTTTAATAAAAAAGCTATGTCTTCTGAGTTATCGACATGAAATTAAGATAAGCATACATTTTTATTCAACCTGGCTATGTTCTTTCTAAATTTTTACAGGTTTACTGAGAGAATAAACTAGCATTATATCTACATTTGTATTTAGCCAAGTTGAATCACTATTCTGACGAACATTTTAGTAGTAACTATGTTTTGTAATAAGCCAACTTGAAGATAGTTTCCAAAATCTTTTAGTTACTTAAAACCTAAGAACTGGGGTGCCTATGTGGCTCAGTCAGTTAACTGTCTGCCTTTAGCTCAGGTCATGATCCCAGACCCTGGGACCGAGCCCCACATCAGGCTCCCTGTTCACTGGGGAGCCTGCTTCTCCCTCTCCCTCTCCCTCTGCCTCTCCCCTCCACTTGTGCATGCTCTCTCAAATAAATAAAATCTTTAAAAAAAAAAAAAGCCTAAGAATTATGGTAAATTAATTCATGGATATTTATTAAATACCAAAGTCATTTCTAATTAAGACATAACAATAAAGCATAAGCATTTCAAGTTTATACAGTTTTTTTCCTCTTACTTTTATGGTACCAACCAGCTATACATATTTGAGTTTATTTGTAGGCATATTCATTTTTTGCCATATTGAGAAGTGTACAGCTATAAAAAGTTGTAAGAGGTATATTCATAAGCTCTGTCAGTCTACGGGAAAATGATGGTGCATGACAGTTCACAGTTATGCAATTCCATTTTCTCTGTAAAATAGCAGTAATTTATATGTCATAATTTTATATTTAAATGAGACTCTACTAGGAGAATGATGACAGAAAAGAACAACTCTGTATAGGGGTATGCAGAATGTGTTTTTATTAAGAAAAAGAAAATCATCCCAAAGTAAAATGGCTATTGCTTCAGAATAGAAAGAGCAAGATGCAGGACAAAACCTGAATGGATATAAAACATTATAAAAAGTTTATGAAAAAAATTTTTTTGTTGTGGTCAAAGCTAAGAGCTGATGCATTTATTTTGTGACAGTTTTGAAAAGTGCTATAGTATCAAATATTGTTACTTGCACAAAACAAAAATTCGATCTTCTATTAAAATGACAGAACTTCCTTGAGTCATTGGTCTGCTCTTAATATTAAGAGGTTATAAGGGGCACCTGGGTGGTGCAGTCAGTTAAGTGTCCGCTCCTGGTTTTGGCTCAGTTCATGATCTCAGGGTTTTGAGATGGAGTCTCACACCAGGCTCCATGTGGAGTCTGCTTGAGATTCTCTCTCCCTCTTCCACTTGTGCTCTCTCTAAAATAAATAAATAAATCTTAAATGAGTAAAGGTTATAAAAAGTTTTTCTTTGCCTTCTGAGTAATCTCCCTAAAAGGCAAAAACTCTGTGTCTTATCAGAATTTCCTATGCTTGGGGGCGCCTGGGTAGCGCAGTCGTTAAAGCGTCTGCCTTCGGCTCACAGCGTGATCCCAGCGTACCTGGATCGAGTCCCACATCAGGCTCCTCCGCTATGAGCCTGCTTCTTCCTCTCCCACTCCCCCTGCTGTGTTCCCTCTCTCGCTGGCTGTCTCTCTGTCACATAAATAAATAAAAAATCTTAAAATAAAAAAAAAAAAGAATTTCCTATGCTCGAAATTGACTTTATCATAGCTTGATTATTTAAAAAAAAAAAAGTCTTCTCACTTTTGAAAGAGCAATGGTTCATCGTGTGCCTTCCTATGTTTACTTTAAATAAAATTTTTTGACGCTTTGGTAAAATAGGTAGTCAAGTACTTCTTCTCACTGACCCATGATCCTATTTAACCAAATGTTCAAATCTCTAAATCTCCTTACAACTTCTGACATTCTGCCTTTTCAAAATCAAATCCTAAATGATATATTTTGCCCCTATGATTATCTCTGAAATTTCCCAAAGGGTTCCTCGGAATTCAAAAAGAATTTCTTCTTTCACCTTATAAAGAGAGGTATTAAAAATAATTAGATTGGGGTGCCTGGGTGGCTCAATTGGTTAAACGTCTGCCTTCAGCTCAGGTCATGATCCCAGGGTCCTGAGACTGAACCCCGCATGGGGCTCCCTGTTCAATGGGGAGTCTGCTTCTCCCTCTCCCCCCACTTGTGCTCTCTCTCAAATAAATAAATAAAATCTTTAAAAATAATAATAATAATAATTAGGTTTACTTGATCAATGTTATGATTTGCATGGAAAGCACTGTCAAAATCAGAAGTGATGCTTACCCTCCCTAGGTTAAATCTATATGAATAAAATATTATTATCTCAGAAGTTACATGAAATCTAGATATTGATCAATACTCTCACCATCCATGATATGTTTCTATTTATCAGGAGTCCTGGGGCTGCTTTGCCTAATATTAGATAACAATATTGTTGTATCATCAGTGAAAATTTCAGTTATGTGTATTTTTTTATGTTAACTTGGTCATATACAGTATATCTCAATACACTATATTCTTTCTCAATCAGAATTCTCATCACTTACTTATGGAATTTTATCATACAAATGTTTAGGACTTATTCCAGACTTACTAAAATTTTTTACTTAATAATCTTGATATATTCTTTTTGTTGTTTTTGGTTCCCTTCCCACCCTGTTCCACCACCACCCCTTCCTAATCTTGATATATTCTTGATGTGCTCTAACTGTATGTTTGATGGAACATGTGGCTCAGGATTATTATATATTTTATACACATAAATTAGATGTAATATCCACTCTTCTTTAAAATAAGGTTAATTATTATGCTTATAGATATTTTATCTAAAACTTTTTTGAATTGACCAGACTTTGGTTTGCATGCCACAAAATAACCAAATTTCCTCATCATTTGCATTATATTTTATAACAAACTCTCATCAGATCTTCCACTTTTAAAATAATCAGTAGTGGGGCACCTGGCTGGCTCAGTTTTAAAGCAGGTGACTCTTGATCTTAGGGTCATGAGTTTGATCCCCACACTGGGCATGGAAATTACTTCATTTAAAAATTAATTAATTGGGGCGCCTGGGTGGCTCAGTTGTCAATCCTCTGCCTTCGGCTCAGGGCATGATCCCAGGGTTCTGGGATCGAGCCCCACATTGGGCTCCCTGCTCCACTGGGAGCCTGCTTCTTCCTCTCCCAACCCCCCCCTCCCCGCGTGTGTTCCCTCTCTCACTGGCTGTCTCTCTCTCTCTGTCAAATAAATACATAAAAATCTTAAAAAAAATAAATTAAAATAAAATAAAAATTAATTAATTAACCAATTAATTTACATCAAGAGTAAGTTAATCACCACCATTTTAAGTCTTTTGTCATCTACAGATAAGTTTTTTTTTTTTTATTCTGATGCTTCTCTGAAAGTGCTTGCAAATCAGCTATAAGCTACAGTGCTCATCTTCAACAAAAAAAGGACTGCTGAAAAAGGACTATACCGGTACTCTTGGGCTTCCCATGGCATCACTTAAAGAACTTTGAGACTATACCAGTGAACTAAGTCAGGATTTCCAAGAAGCTAATGGAGAAGCAGATAGATTTGTAAGACTACTAACCCAAGATCTAGCAGAATGAGAATTAACAGGACAGAATAAACTGATGAAGGATGATTACAAGTTTTATTTAAGATAATGTGATGCTTTGATGTTCCATTTTCTGGATATAAAGAACACTTTTCTTTTTTCTTTTACATTATCTGTAACTTGTTAATGATTTAAAGCATACTATGCTTTTGTAAACAGAAATAAAACATTTTTTTCTCCCTGCCTGACTCTTCCATCATTCAAAAACTTTTACTGTGTATTCTTATTTTCACAGCAATATAAGTATTTGCACAGGTTCAATAAGAGTCTGTCCCTTAGGTGGAAACATTGGTTATGCAACCGAGGCTTTGACTGGAATGCCATATTTGAAAGCAGTGCTCATTTAATTAAATATGACCAGACAGTTTTAAGGAGCTATGGCTGACTTCATGAAGCCAGCGCTCACAGTTCTCTTAGGAAAACTAGACTGGTACTGGCCAGGAGTTCCCAGCCTCACAGGTGAAGTAAGCAAGATCACTTCCAGGCAGGCCCAGGAACTCTAGGATATGTCTGAGAACTTCAAGAATTCACCAGAATCTATAGGTACTACAAGTGAAACCTGATAATGAATTCTTGACTTTACTTCCTTGGCTTCAAGAGGTTTTTTTAAAAGTGAAATCCAGGGGCA
This sequence comes from Ursus americanus, assembly GCF_024610735.1. Classification (NCBI taxonomy): domain Eukaryota; kingdom Metazoa; phylum Chordata; class Mammalia; order Carnivora; family Ursidae; genus Ursus; species Ursus americanus. The sequence continues at coordinate 13,215,425 of NC_142151.1, forward strand.
CCTGGGAGGTGCAGTCAGTTAAGCATCCAACTCTTGGTTTTGGCTTAGGTTGTGATGTCAGGGTCATGAGATCAAGCACTGTGTGGGCTCCTTGCTCAGTATGAAGTCTGCTTGGGTTTCTCTCAAGGAAGGAGGGGAACTCTTTTTCTTTCTCAAATAAATAAATAAACCTTTAAAAAAAATGTGAAATCCAAAATAAACTATTGAGACTACACCAAAATAAAGTGCTTTTGCACAGCAAAGGAAACATCAACAAAACAAAAAGGCGACCTACTGAATGGGAGAAGATATTTGCAAATCATTTATCTGATGAGGGATTAATATCCAAAATATATAACAAACTTATACAATTCAATACCAAAAAAAAATTTTGATTTAAAAATGAGCAGAGGACCTGAAGAGACATTTTTCCAAAGAAGACATACGGATGGCCAAGAGACACATGAAACAATGCTCAACATCATTAATCACCAGAGAAATGCAAATCAAAACCACAATGAGGTATCACCTCGTACCAGTCAAAATGATTAGTATTAAAAAGACAAGAAACAACAAGTGTTGGCAAAGATGTGGGAAAAAAAGAACATCATGCACTATTTGTGGCAATGTAAACTGGTGCAACCATTGTGGAAAATAGCGTGGAGGTTCCCCAAAAAATTAAAAATAAAAATACCATATGATCCAGTAATTTCACTGCTGGGTATTTACCCAAAGAAAACAAAAGCATTAATGCGAAAAGATATATGCACCCTTATGTTTACTGCAGCATAATTTACAATAGCCAAAATATGGAAGCAACCCAAGGAACCCTCAATGGATGAAGATGTGGCATGCATGCACGCACGCACACACACACACACAAAATGGACTATTACTCTACCATAAAAAAGAATGAAATCTTGCTATCTTTGACAACATAGATGGACCTAGAGGGTATTACGCTAAATGAAAGAAGTCAGGCAAAGACACATACCGTATGATTTTACTTATATGTGGAATCTAAAAAATAAATTTAAAAAACCAGACTATTAAATACAAAGAACAAGTTGGTGGTTGCCAAAGGGAAGGTGGGTGAGGGGACGGGAAAAAATGAAGGAGATTAAAAGATACAAACTCCCACTTATAAAATAAATAAGTCACAGAGGTGATAAAAGTACAGCACAGGGAAAATAGCCAATAATATTGTAGTAACACTGTACAGTGACAGAGGATGACTACATTTATCATGACAGAATTGTCAAATCACTATTTGGTGTACACCTGAAACTAAGATAACATGGCATGTCAATTATACTTCAATAATAAATAATTTTTTCAAGTCCAATCCAAGATTCCTTATAAAAATATTCAGCAAGGCAACTCACAAAGCCTATACCTACATAAATAATCGGGTCATATCTAATGATAACAACTTCACAATGACTCTTATTCTACCCTGTTAGGGACTGAATGTTTGTGTTCCCCAAAATTCTTATGTTGAAACCCTACCCCCACTATGTGACAGTATTAGGAGGTAAGGCCTTTGGGGAGTAATTAGCCCTCCTTACAATGAGGTCATGAGGGTGGGAAAAAAGGAGGGGTGGGAAGGGCACCTAGGTGGCTCAGTCCTTAAGCATCTGCCTTCGGCTCAGGGCGTGATCCTAGCGTTATGGGATCGAGCCCCACATCAGGCTCCCTGCTTTACTGGGAGCCTGCTTCTTCCTCTCCCACTCCCCCTGCTTGTGTTAGCTCTCTCGCTATGTCTCTCTCTGTCAAATAAATAAATAACACCTTAAAAAAAGGGGGGGGGTGGGAGCATGATGGTAGAGTCCTCACAAATGGGATTAGTACCCTTTTAAGAGCCAAGAGCTTATTTCCTCTCTCTTGCTATCCACCCTGTGAGGATACAGAGAGAGGTCAGTAGTCTGCCACCCAGAGAGGATCCTCACCAGAAACTGTCTATGCTGGCACCTTCATCTTGGGCTTCCAGCCTCCAGAACTGTGAGAAATAAATTTCTGTTGTTTATAAGCCATCCAGTCTATACTATTTTTGTTATAGCAAAAAGCTGTAAGCCTCAACTGACGAAAACATACCCCTAACAGTGAAAAATTTTGTTTTAAACAAAACTTGTGACCAAGTGCTCACGATCGTTCATTACTTATCCACTGATGTGGCTTGACCAAACTTAGTAAGACTCTTCTCGTTTCCCACAAGCCCCTAAACTTTGGCTTGCCCTAAGTTTAAGCAGGTAGATGCAGAACTTCCTCCCTTAACAGGTCATTCCAAGTATCAGCTGACCACAGGGGGAAAACATGATCATGTAATCTGCTTACCCCGACCCTCTTGACTCACCCCCGTACAAAGTTCCTGCTAGCCCTGCTTAGCCTTCTCTATAAAAGTTTGTGTTTGATTTTGAGATACTTGCAGATCTTTCAGTCAGAGCATTCTCCCTATTTTAATAATCATTTTGAATAGTCTCTCCTTATCTAAATCCAGACTGGTTTTTATTTAACAGTATTATGACAAACCACCTATTTGCAAACTCCAAAGCAACACTGACATTTATTTTCCTCTATTAAAAATGACTGGTATCATTTCCAAAACTGTAATAAGGCCCAGGTAAAATTAGGTACATACAGAAAGCACTGCATGTGAAATTACTGTCTAGAGTACCAGCAACCTAGCCTTCAGTTAGTCATTCACCTTTCTACTTTATAAAATGAAAAATTTGACCAGGTAATTGTTAATACCCCTTCTATCCTATTAATCTAATATGAATTTGGTAAAAAAAAGTTTAACTGAGACAGTGTTCTATGTAGTCAATACACAGAAATGAAGTGCTGCTGAACTGAGTCCTTCTCCAGCAGAAAAACAAGATTTTTTTCATGTCTATTTCTATAACTTCAAAAAGAGATTTCGGAAATAATTTCTGAAGATAAAGATACCAATGATCAAACCCACAGTCATTCGAAAGTGCTTCATATATCCACACAATGGAGTATTATTCAGCCATAAAAAAGAAGGACGTATTGATATGTGCTATAAACATGAACCTTGAAAACATTATGCTAAGTGAAAGCCATATACAAATGGCCACATATTGTATGATTTCATTTATATGAAATGTTCAGAACAGGCAAATCCATAGAGACAGCAAAGTAGACTAGTCGTTACCAAAGCCTGGGGGAAGGGGAAATGAAAAGTGACTGCTAAGGGGTACAGGATTTCTTTTTGGGGTGATGAAAATGTTCTGGAATTAGACTGTAGTGATGGCTGTACAACCCTGTGAATATACTAAAACCCACTGAACTGGACACTTTAAAACAGAGAACTTTATGGTATGTGAATTATATCTGTTTTTCTAAAAAACTGGGTTAAAAAAGTACTTGAGCGTGCTAATTATATTACCAATGCAACAGTTACATCCTAAAACCAGAAAACACATTACATAATCCACATTTCAAATTCAGTCTCAGATATAAACACACTGATTTATTTCTGATTAGTTTTCTCTATCTCATCTGTGCTAAAAAAAAAAAAATTATAGTAGCTACAAATTTATACCATGTCTAATAAACAATTTGAGACAAAACACAAAATGAAGCTCCAAACAGACCGTATAAATGTCAAAAAAATTCACATCTTCTAATATTGCTTTAAATGTAAAATTTAGAATATTTAATATATGCAAAGCTCTGGTTCATGATGGTATATAAAGGGGAAAAAATCTACTCTTGAAACACTTTATATCTAACAAAGAGCTGTTGTCTTCACTGGCATAAATCATGAAACTAACAAATAAAGACCATATAACAGTGTAGCTAAGAGCTCATGTTAATGAAGTTCAGATGTAGCTTTCTCAGACTTGCAAAATACAGAATCTTTAAATTGGATACATGGATAGATACACTTAAATTACACCTCCCAATAAAGCTGGCCAACAATGAGAAAGACTCTCATACCTATATCCTGTACTTGATGGGATTTTGGTCTAAGTGATAAAGTGATGACTAACCAAGGCCATCAGAGAAAAATGGCTTCCTGGCCAAACAAACATAATTTGATAAAGGTACAGTTTTCCATTATCTGAATGACTACTTTCTTGAAAAACAGGACTGCTGCAAATCATATTCACCTCTGCACTTTTATTTTTACTGAGAATGTAATCAGTAACTTTAGGCCTAATGTCAATTTATAACTTAAAAATTCACTTAATAAATTTTTTTGCCAAAAACTATGATTTCACTTTGCATCCCCAATCTCCCGGCCCTTCCAAGCAAGATATCACAGAAATAAAAATTAGGAAGTTATGGGGCACCTGGGTGGCTCAGTCGTGTAAGTGTCTGCCTTCAGCTCAGGACATGATCCCAGGGTCCTGGAACCAAATCCCATGGCAGGCTCCCAGCTCAGCGGGGAGCATACTTCTCCCTCTCTCCCTCTGCTCCCCGTGTGCGTGCTCTCTCTCTCTCTCAAATAAATAAAATCTTTTATAAAAAAAAAATTAGCAAGTTACATTACAGCTAAGAGGATCATAGCACTGAAGTACCAATAATTTTCACCAAATAGAGCCCAGGCACATTTTAATATTTTCCTGTCTCACATCTGAATGTCCTGAACTGTTTGTGAGGATAGTCACTGCCACAAGTAACACAAGTTTGAGAAACCAAGCATGTGCTAATAATATCAAATGACACTATTTTCCTTGTATTTATGATGAATTATATTTTAAATTAGTAATTTCAAGGGCAAATATCCAAATCTTAGGTTATCTGATCTACATATTTGACTTTATTTCAAAGTTATTCACATGGAGGTGTTCTATTCATTAAGACAGCTCATTTTACAGAATATACATAAAAACTCTCATACAAAGAGTTAAACATGCAATGCAGGAATTCAGTATAACTTTTTTTTTAAAGATTTTATTTATTTATGTGACCGAGACAGCCAGTGAGAGAGGGAACACAGCAGGGGAGAGGGAGAGGAAGAAGCAGGCTCCCAGCCTAGGAGCCCGATGTGGGATTCGATCCCGGAACGCCGGCATCACGCCCTGAGCCGAAGGCAGACGCTTAACGACTGCGCTACCCAGGCGCCCCATCATTTTTTTTAAAGATTTTATTTATTTATTTGACAGAGATAGAGAGATAGAGACAGCCAGCGAGAGAGGGAACACAAGCAGGGGGAGTGGGAGAGGAAGAAGCGGGCTTCCAGCAGAGGAGCCTGATGTGGGGCTTGATCCCAGAACGCCGGGATCAGGCCCTGAGCCGAAGGTAGACGCTTAACGCTTAACGACTGCACCACCCAGGCACCCCCGGGGAATTCAGTATAACATTTACCCATCCTGCAGGGAAAAGTCTATCAACTGAATAATTTTAACTGTTGTAATGAAATAATACAATAAAAATTTTTCTCAATTAAACAATGTTTTGAGAAAATTATTTTGCCCACACTTAACTCTTAAGTATCACAATCAACTGTACTATTTATCCTCTAGCTTATTTATAATACTCACCTAAAACAGTGTTAAGGCTGCAATCCTTTAAGGTAAAATAAATTTTATATAGTAGCCATTTTAGTTATATAAAATAAAACAATATATCAGAAGTGGGGTGCCTAGCTGGCTCAGATGATGGAGCATGTGACTCTTGATCTCTGGATCGTGAGTCTGAGCCCCACGTTGGGGGTAAAGATTACCTTTAAAAAACAAAAACTTAAAAAAATATATCAGAAGTGAAAGTATTTCGTGGAGCTTTCACTTTGGTTGCAGAAGAGTCAAAAAAGTTCAAAAACCACTGGCCTAAAACTATTGACTCCCTATAACAGTGCTTGACACTTAAATGTTTTACTAATCTTTCCTGAGCATTAATATTTCTTTTAACTTAGCCATCTTACTATCAGCAGCCATTTATTCAGGGTCTACTACTGACTATACACTATACTCTCCCTTTGCAAATATTATCTCCCATCAGTTCTCATAAAAATCCTGTAAGGTATTATCCCTATATAACAGAAGAGGACACTAAAGCTAAGTAATTTGTCCAAGATTACATAATGTAATAGAAGATCTGAACTTGGTTTATCAATAAAGCCCATACCTTCCTGTTATAGTGCCCCACTTTATAATCTTCCTTGAATATAAACTTGTAATGAAACTTCCATGATGAGATTGAATCTTCTCAAGAAAATTTACCCATGACCGAAACAGGTTACTGTGTTACTTGTTTTTCCGAAATGTTTAAATTTTAAGCTCACATTTATATACCCTCCACACAATCTTCTTTGATACTCAAAAAAGACAGTTATTTCTGATAGCTAAAGCACACATACCCTCCACACATCTTTGATATTCAAAAAAGACAGTCATTTCTGGGGCGCCTGGGTGGCACAGCGGTTAAGCGTCTGCCTTCGGCTCAGGGCGTGATCCCAGCGTTATGGGATGGAGCCCCCCCTCAGGCTCCTCCATCAGGCTCCTCCGCCATGAGCCTGCTTCTTCCTCTCCACTCCCCCTGCTTGTGTTCCCTCTCTCGCTGGCTGTCTCTATCCCTGTCGAATAAATAAATAAAATCTTTAAAAAAAAAAGAAAAGACAGTCATTTCTCATAGCCAAAGCACATACAACTGTATGGAAGAATACTTCAGTTCAGCAAATGGAAAAACCTCCAATTAAAGCAAAACAAAAAAGTCTCTGAGAAACCAAACCATGGGAAATTAGTTAGGCCTCATGATAACAATGAGCTGAAACCTTACACATAACAACCAAATTATTCCCTAGCCAAACGAGCAAACCTAAAGCTAAGTAAGTAAGTAGGAATGAAAGTAGCAAATTCAACTGCGTGAAATTATCATCAAACACCAATCCCACTAATCAACCTCATGCTCAACGGGTCATTCAGTCCAGTTCTCCCCAAGCGTGTTGCTTGGATCAAAGGTTTAGCAGAATGTTAAAAGGATTTATGGAAAAAATACCAAGTTTGGGAAACGGTGAGTTAAACAAAATTAAAATTGGTCTACTTCACGTTCTCTCAGAGCCCTTAACATGTTAATGTGAATTATGCATCTTCAAAGGGATTCTTCATCCTCACGCAAATAAGGTGTACAGAGATTAAGTGACTTATCCAAGGTCACAGCACAGATAGCTAATGGCAAACTCAGAATCAGAATCTAATTTTCCTGATTCCCACTTCAAAATTCATTCTACCTCCTAGAGATTCTATTTGATATTAAAGAAAAAGCCTTTCCAAAGACCACTTCTACAAAACATAAGATGGAAAACACTAGTGGCTTGTCTGTACAGTACTTTCCACCATCCCACCAAAACTAATATACTTTTTTGAAAACTAGCAAAAAATGTTTATGAAACAACAAAACCTCCTCAAGCTGGACAAAGTATTTGCAGATTATACACATAATCGTACGCCAAAATTCATATTCTTATAAAAATATTTCCTCTAGAAAATCAGAGATATAATCTTTTCTAATCAGTACCTGGATGGAACTAAAAGAATAGTAAGGAAGACAACCCAGATTGTTAGGGACATGCCTATTTTGCTCACCACTATAATATCAAAGCTTGATATACAATAGGTATTCCAAACATATTTGCTAAAAGAATGAACAATAAATCCCTACCATTAATAAATTCCTACCAATAAATCCCTAGTATCCCTCTACCATTAATGAGCTGTAGGAGCTTGATCAAATCATAATCTCTCTGAATCTGAATATCCCCACTTGCAAATGAAGCTGTTAGACCAGAATGATCAAGATCTCTTCTACCTGTTAGAATTTGTAAATCTTATACAAATTAAATATCAAATTCCTAGCATTTGAAAATATGTCCACAATAAAAAATTACAACAAAAATAACATTAGCAAATCACTGATATTCATCATTTCATTTAATATGCCCGTTAAACATGCAAATCAGATCAATATTACTACCTACATTTTACAGGTAAAGAAACTGAGGCCCAGAGAAACTGACTAGACCAGAATCACAAAGCTATTAAGTAGAGAAGCACAAACTTTGAACCCAAGATTTTAGTGTCAAAATGCCCAAATCTTTCCATTACACTTTGTCCTCCCATGGTAGGGATAGGGATGCAGCCCAGATGATGACAGCATTATTCCTTGGCCTTCAGATATTGATTTAATAGCACTACAGGACAAAAGGTCTTCCAAAGCCTCTCATCACCCCATCATCCCAATGTTAACTTCTCAATGTTAACAACAACTCTGTGGGAAAAAAAAATTATTTTAATGGAACAAATTAATCACATTTTTCTCTTTAAGGGTCCAAGATTAACTACTGCCACTATTATAACAGAGAATGACATTATCGAGGAATGAAAAGAACCTAAAATATGAATAAAAATCTTTCACATCAAAATACCATTTTAGTTCAAATAATATGTACTCAGTCAGGTACTGTTAAATTCAAAGACCACCTTAAACCATTAGTATGCTACATTTAAAATGAGAGGTCTACTTATGCAAACTTTGCTATGAAAGATGAGGCAGTTTAAACTATTAACTCTTTAAGTCTTGTTACATAACACCATACTTCAAATTAATACTTCAAGTGCAACTTTTCGAAACTCCAGGAAGGAACAAACCCAACTCTAGGCTCAAATTTGGTGTTAAAATAAACAAATGGCATTTACATCACACTCTTACCCTTCAAGAAACACAACTGGGAAACCAGAAGTATCCCAGGTTATGGACTTAGATTTCCCCAAGACTTTAACCTATCAGCTGACTCTCATATTTAACTCTACTTTCTATCTAAAAAATGGACATATTCTTATGTCAAATACGTTCCTCACAGCTATCGCAAAAAACCCTTTCAACAAAGAATATACTATAATGAAATAAACATACACTTATTAAACCTCTCAAAGACACAACACTGCATTAAATTCTCTGCCAAGAAAATTAAGTGAGCACTATCTTTAAGGGGTTACATATGAAAATAGTTTGGAATATGCTTACAGTGAGTCATAATTATTAAGCATAAGTAGATATAACATGCAAACGTAATAATCCTACAGAAGAGTAACTAAAGAAAAAAAATTCCTCCTCCTCCAGAAAAAAAAAAAGTCAATCACATTCATCCAAAACAAATATACACACACAGAAATGGCATATTGGGCTCATTGTGCAAGATCCTGAGTTACTATTGTGCCCTTTAAACTTTAGCAGGTTTTGGAAGCTTAACAAAAGTTTAGCTTGTTAAATTAAGAGTTAAAAATCTCCATAGACTCAAGAGGTCTTATACCTGAAAAGAATTTACCATGAACACAAACGAGAATTTTAACAAAACCAAAGCCAGAAAGCCACTGCAATCAATTCATACTTAAACTCCTCTGCTGGTAAATGCTCAAAAGCACCAGATTCATCACCACTTCAAAACTGGTAAGTTTGAGAAGAGCTGCTGAAATCTTGCGGGCCAATCAAAAACCTTAGTGAACTGTCACAAAATAAAAGTCACAGCCTATGTGACAGCTTTACAGGCCAATTCAAAAAACCACAGGGCCATCGAATATATGCGATTCTCCGAGTAAATTATCTAGGATAGCCCATGTTATTTACCAAAGTGCAAGCAGTCCCCAGGGGAGCGCAGCAAATGATAACTTAGGTCCCAGGACAGGCTCCTCTTCACACAGGGATGACTTTCCTACTTACTGCCAACTGTACACTTGCATGCTCCGAAAATAGGGGCAAGTCCTGAATACCAGGGGTTACAAGGGCAACGTTTCTATTTTATTATGGGCTCAAGCTCAGAAGAATCCCAATGCTGAAACTCTCGACCTATAACCTCGGAGTCACTTTCCAACTGTGTTCTCACCCAGGATCATTATATCCCAACGGAAGCCAATGATTAGTAGTAACAAGGCCTGGAAAAATAGTAAGAAAGCTCGAAAAGTTCACGTAAGAGACACGGAAAAGGTGGGGGCTTCAAGAGAGGAGACCAACCTTAAAGCATCTTGGGCTCAAACATTTAAAAAAACAAAATACATACAAAGACCCTTCACCCAGAGGACTCCTGGCAAAAACAGACACAAGGACCCTCAGTCATTGAGACAGAATGAGGCTCCAGGGGTTCACCCAGACAAGCAGCCCGGATTGAGGCTCCGATTTGTCCAGGGAAGGTCCGGAACCCTGGGAAGGGGTCTGCATTGTGGCCAGGCGGAGCGCACAGCCCCTTCTCCCGGGCCCCTCTCTCTCTCCTTCCCCACGACCAGGCCTCTCCTGGCTCCTCTTCCCCCTTCTCCTCCCTCCCTCCCCCTCCCCCCAGTCACACACAAAACAAGGCCACCTCCCCCCCAAATCCCACCAACTTTCGCGCCCCCCCTTCCCACCTCTCAGGAGCGCACAGAAACTGCAGGCCAGGAGGCTCCTCAGGACGGCCCCCATCTTCCCTTCTCGCGTTCTCTTCTCTCACCGGCGAGGGGCGGCCAGAAAAGGGGGAGGCAAGGAGCCGGGGCGGCCGCCGCAGCGGCAGGTCTGCACGCTCATGCTTCCCAGCTTTCCAGAGAGAGAAGAAAGAAAGGGGCACGTCAGGGCTCCGCGCGCGCCGCCGCCGCCGCCCTCTCTACCGCGCCGCTCTGCCGGGGGCTCGCGCGACACCAGCGTCTGCTTCCATCCCGCCGCCTCCTCCCCCGGCGCTCCGCTTCCCCCGCGCTGCTCCTCATTCAGCCTCTTCCTCTCACGCAGCGGCGCAGGGATACCACGGGCCCGCCGCCGCCGCCGCCGCCGCCACGGATCGCCGCGAAGGTCTCCCTGCGCGCGGGCGAGCCCCTCCCTCGGCGCCGCCTCCCGTGCAGCTACGAAAGAAAGTGGGGGACCGCGCGCACGGCCTCTGCTTGGAGACCCCGGGAGATCCGCCAGGAAAGCAGAGGCGAGCTGGAGGGAAAAGGCCTCCCGCCGGCGCATTCCTATGGGATTCTTTCCTGGGCCGGCCGCTGCGGCCCTCCCCGCGGAGGGCGTGAAGCGACGTCGAACAACATCGGCCCGGCGTGGTCGGGACTACTTTCTGCGGCTCGGCCCGGCCGCCGCCTGCTCCGCTCTTTGTGCGGTCGCCGCCGGCCGAGCCAGGTGGAGGTCCGGGCACCCGCTGGCTGACACCTGGGCCGGGGATGTGGGAGGCGGCGGGCGGCCGGCGGAGCTGCAGGCCGTGCGCGGGGAGCCGCGCGGGTGCCGACGCGGGGCGATGAGTTCAGTCTTCGGGCTTGGAAAGGGGCTTAAGCTTTTATCTTTCAGGGAAAATAAAGACGAATGCTGCCTACACCAGCTTTAAACGTGATACGGTGAAGGGTGTTCAAACGCCAACTCAAAGCAGAGATTTTCCTTTTCTCCTGGCTTTGCAGAATTAGACTGTCCCCAGAATGAGGTCCAACAAGGACTAAAGATTTTTAAACTGGCAGGTAAAATCCCAAGATAAATGCGTCAGCACCTAAGACAGAGCAAAGGGACAATTGGTAAGGACTGTGTTTTGGATTTTACAAGTTGCGATTGTAGATGTGTTTGGCATTTTTGATTAGCCCTCAGCTTGAGGAGGAAAAGATTCACCAGAATCTCCGAAGGAACTCCAGCCAGAGTTAACCCTAATGGAGCCGTCAGGTGCATTCTGTCCAGCTGTCACAGGCCCTTACCTGGAGCAGATGGGCGGGGATAGTGGAGCAACTCCCACAATGTTTCTAATACATCAGTCCCCCCTTATCTACAAGGGGGATGCCTCCAAGACCCCCAGTGGATGCCTGAAACCATGGGTAGTACCCAACCGCGTATATACTGTTTTTACCTAGGCATACATACTGAAGATGAAGTATAATTTATAAATTAGGCACAGTAAGAGATTAACAATAACAACGAAATAGAACAATTACAACAATATAATAGAAGTTATGTGACTGTGGTCTCTCAAACTATCTTATTGTACTGTACTCACACTTCTTGTGATGATGTGGAATGATGAAATGTCTCCATGAGAGATGAAGTAAGGTGAAATGATGCGGCTTTGTGAGTTAGCCTTATGCTACAATTGATCTTTTGACAACAGGAGAATCATCTCCTTCCCAACTGTGGTTGACCTCGGGTAAATGAAACCGCAGAAAGCAAAACCTCAGATAAGGGGGCACTACTGTACCTCAGTGACATTGGAGTTCACTAAGTGCTTGCACACACATCATCCCATTGGACGCTCAAAGCTAGCCTAGAGTGAGGCCGGTTTTGTTACTTATTATCCTCATTGCACAGAGGAGAAAAATGAGGGGTTCAATGACTTGCCAAGGCCACTCAAGTAGTGAATAGCAGGACTCGAACCCGGCCCAGGTTTTTCAACTTCAGATAATGCTTCTTCCAAGAAATGCGTGCTGAGCCAAGGTGATACATGTCTGTTAGCAGACAGAGGACAGAAATAGACAAGTCACTTCCTCCTAAATTCACCTGAGAAAGTCTAACCACCACTGATTTAAACCACCTTCTTCCAAGAACCCTCTCAAGACTGCAAATTTTGTGACACCTGGGTGGCTCAGACAGTTAAGCATCTGCCTTTGGCTCAGGTCATGATCTCAGAGTCCTGGGATTGAGTCCTGGGTTGGGTTCCCTGCTCCATGGGAGTCTGCTTCTCCCTCTCCTCCCCACTCATGCTCTCGCTTGCTATCTCTGTCTATCTCGCTCTCTCTCAAATAAACAAATAAAATCTTAAAAAAAAAAAAAAAGACTGCAAGTTTTGTCTTCTGGCCTCCTCAAAACAGATAACTGAGAACCAGGTTTTTCAGCAACAGCCTAGAAAATATTACTGTGAAGCTAGTGAGGCTGTGGAGACACCATGTTGTAATGGAGAAGAGAAGGCATGGACTGAGACGGTGAAGATCCAAACCCTACCACAGCTACAAGACGTGTAACTTTGGGCATGATATTTACATGCACTGCACCTCAGTTTTCTTGTTTGTAAAATGGGGATCATACCTCCTTAGGGCTTGTAGTAAGGATTTAATTAAATAATATGCATAAACTGCTCAATATATAATAGGTGCTCAATAAATGATCATATGCTTTCTTAACTTCTTCAAGGTGAACAGTGTCAAAATACCTTGGATCCTTGGAAAATAATGGAGGAGAGGGGGGAAAATCACATGCTCAAAATGCTTATTGCAGGATTATTTATAATTGGAGGTAGATCACTGTGAAGTTGATGAAAATTAACCTTTGGGACGTCTCACTTTCACAGGCCCCTTCCAAGCCCTGGGAGGGGCCCTAACAATGTGTTCATGATTTGCAAAAGTAAGATAGTTTTGTATTCTTTTTCTGAAAACATCTCTCAAAATTGCATAAATTTCAAGTCCCACAAAACCCGGATCTGTTTCTATTTATAATAGAAAACCGAGTACAACCTAATCTCTTTAGGCTGTCAACCTAAGTAGGGAAATGAAGTATTTTACATTGTTAAAAATGATAGTTTAGATGACTTTGCAACAGTATTGGAAAATGTTTACAGTTAAACTTAAAAACATGAGAAAGTGAATGTACATTTTAGTTACAGCTATGTAAAATATAAATATATATAAACATATATATTTTTTTAATTTACCACATATTTGAGCAAAGACCAAAAGTAAATAATAAATGTGTTGAAAGAGATATTCATGAGATTTACTTTACTTTTCTGTTCTTAAATTTCCATTAATATATTCTATATTTTTTCCAATTTTTTAAAAGTACGTAAGTGAAAATCTATGGCTTAAGGTTAAACCCTAGGCTGCACATTTTCACTAGCTAACAAATTTATTTTTGCATCTTTCAAGTGCCTATTAAAAATATTCAATACCAGTCACTGTGTTAAGTGCTGGGGGTGCAAAGATGATATTAATCATGGTCCTTACCCTCAAGAAGCTTACAACTTAGTTTGGAAACACTGCTTGATAAATAATTAAAATGTTAAAATTGCTATGGCGCAGGTGTTTAACGTATCAATAAGGAGCTCAAGGGTTCGTCTGCCTGAAGCATTTGTCTGCCCGCACAGTTTTAAAAAAGGAAAATAACCCTAGAGCTGAGGCTTGAAATTTAAGTCAGAGTTTGTCAGGCCAACAAGACTGACAAGGAATTCCAAGCAGAAGGGTAGCAGGTGCAAAGGCACTGAATTATTAGAGAGCTTGGCACGTTGGGGATTTGAAAGTAGATCCATATAGCTGAAGCATAGGGTGCTTTTAGAGAATGTCAGAAAATGAGGCAGACCATTATGTAGATATCGGATAATAAAGAGTTTTTTAAGTCATGCTAAGAAGTTGAGCTTTTAGCCTGTTCACAGTGTGGACGTCGAAGCATTTCTGTCATGGTAGAGAATGGATTTGCATGTTAAATAATTTTTCTGACCGCAGTCAGAGATAATAGAAGGGAGGCAAGGCAAAAAGTAGGAAGACCAAAGTGAAAATTATTTTTAGTTTGTGGAAGACATGGTCAGGACAGCAACCCTGGGGACTGAAAAGAGATCAATCACAGATTTGAGGAATATCGGGTGGAAACCGCAGGACTTGGTAACCTATCAGATGTGAATCGGGAGGGATAGAGAGAGGAAGGGTGAGAGAAGTAGTCTACAATGAAGTTCCTAGTTTCTAAGTTATGCACCCAGGTGAATGAGAGTCTCATTTACTAAGAAAAGAAATGCATAAATAAGGAGGATTTCAAAAGAGGTGATGATCAGTTAAACAATGGGTCTTTTATATTGGTCCTGTCTGTGAAACGTCCAGCTGCAGATAGCCAGTACACAGTTTTGATGTAGAAGTTTGGACTCAGGAGAGGAATGGAAAACAGAGCTGTTCGGTGATGATTGTGGAGCTTACACACCACACAATCCTGGAATGTACTGTAGAATATTGAAGAGTGATTGAAGAGTTATTACCACAGTTTTCTGGATGATGACAGTAAGACATCGGGAAGGGAAGGCATTTTCTAATTCAGGTGAAGGCAACTTTGGGTCACTTCACTGATGAGCTGAGGGTAGAGATTATAGCTGAAGCCATAACCTTACCTAAGGGGAGAATAGAGCATTTAGTGTGACTAGAAAAGTAAGCGAGAGCAGATTCATGTGAAATACAAGTGTCTAGGAACAAATGGAGGGAGAGAAGCTAGAGACAGAAACTGAAAGGAGACAGGAGGAAAACTGGTTGAAAGTGCTGTGGCGAAAGAAGGTGTGGTCATTAATGGCAAATATTGGGGTGCCTGGGTGGCTCAGGCGGTTGAGTGTCTGACTCTTGGTTTCAACTCAGGCCATGGTCTCAAGGTCATGGGCTCCAGCCCTGTGTTGGGCTCCGTGCTTAGGCGGAAATCTGCTGGAAACGATCTTCCTCTCCCTCTCGCTCCGCTCCTCCCCCTGCTCTCTCTCTCTCTCTTTCTCTGTGTGTCTCAAATAAATAAACAGAATATTTAAAAAAAATAATGGCAAATACAGGGTATGGTGGAGAAGTCTGCTATGAGAAGCACTGAAATGAGGTCACTGTGACTCATAACTTCCAAAAAGGTTACTGATGGTAGCTTACATTATGCCAACATTTTAAGGATGCAATCGAGGAGTAAAATATACATCCCTTTTGAACTAGCATCCCACCTCTTGAAATTTATCCACAGAAACAAAAGTTTATAGAGATATGTGTACATACATATTTACTATAACGTTGTAATAGAAAATGAACAAATAGGGGCGCCTGGGTGGCTCAGTCAGTTGATTTCAGCTCAGGTCATGATCTCAGGGTCACAGAATTGAGCCCTGTGTCAAGCTTCGTGCTCAGCAGGGAGTCTGCTTGAGATTCTCTCTCTCCCTCTCCCTCTGCCCCTCCCCCCTTGCTCTAAAATAAATAAATAAACCAAAAGAAAGAAAGAAAGAAAAGAAAGAAGGAAAGAAAGAAAGAAAGAAAGAAAGAAAGAAAGAAAGAAAGAAAGAAAGAAAAGAAAAGAAAAAAAAAAACCCAAGCCTACAAATATGGTAGTTTTATATGGTTCAATCTAATTTTAAAAAACCTGAACACATTTCAATAGGGAATAGTTGAATAAACAACAGTATATCCTCACTGTGGGATACAACTGTTAAAAAGAACTATGTAGATTTATATGTATTGTTTTGGAAGTGTAGCCATAATATACTGTTAATTGAAGAGCAAGTTAGAGAACAGTATGTTCTGTGTGGTGTGATTTTTGTTTAGGAAAAGAAGGAATGAAGGAAGGGAGAAAGGGAGAGAAGAAGAGAGGGAGAGCACTGGATGGATTGGCCTTGGATGGGAGGAGGAGTGGGACCACCACTTCCAGATGAGGGAGAATGAGAGTGCCTATCAAAAGCTGCTGAAATTCCAAATCCCTTCCTCCACCTGCACTTTCACAGGCTTCTGCCAGAGGCCCTAGGAGGGATGATGGAAATGATATAACATGGTCATATATTTTCATAAAATTTGTAAGGGTAAATTTATTTGTATTCTTTTTGTGTTAATCCCTCCTTTCCCAATTATATATGCTAAGGCACCACAAAACCCGAATCTGCCCCTTGTAGTGATAGATCTGGGGGGAGTGGGATAATAGAGACAAAAATTTAAAAGAGTTTACATCTGATTGCCTTTATTTTCTTAATGCAGTAGTCCCCCTTACCCGCAGTTTTACTTTCTGTGGTTTCAGTTACCCACAGCCAACCCCAGTCCCTATTGTCAGAAGGTCAAGAGTAGCCTAATGTTACGTCACAATGCTTAGTCATTCACCTCATTTCATCTCATCTCATCACGTGGGCATTTTTATCAACTTCCATCAGCACAAGAGGAAGGGTAAGTATAGTACAATAAGATATTTGAGGGAAAAGAGATCACATTCACATAACTTCTTTACCGTATATTGTTACAATTGTTCCATTTTACTTTTATTTTTTTAAAGCTTTTGTTTGTTTATTTATTTATTTAGAGAGCACAGGTATGGAGAGGGATAGAGGAAGAGGAGAGAGAGAATCTCAAGCAAACTCCCAGCCGAGTGCAGAGCCCCCAACAGGGAGCTCAATCTCACAACCCTGAGATCAAGACCTGAGCCGAAATCAAGAGTCGGTGCTTAACTGACTGAGCACCCAGGCACCCTTCATTTTATTATTATTTTTTTCAGGAAGCTCTATGCCAACTGAGAGGCTTGAACTCAGAACCCTAAGATCAAGAGTTGCATGTCTCAGGGGCGCCTGGGTGGCACAGCGGTTAAGCGCCTGCCTTCGGCTCAGGGCGTGATCCCGGCGTTATGGGATCGAGCCCCACATCAGGCTCCTCCGCTATGAGCCTGCTTCTTCCTCTCCCACTCTCCCTGCTTGTGTTCCCTCTCTCGCTGGCTGTCTCTATCTCTGTCGAATAAATAAATAAAATCTTTAAAAAAAAAAAAAAAGAAAATTACGAGTAGGAAGACATAAATAAATGAGTACATCAAAAGATTGATGAGGAGTGGGATGTTGACACGGTTTCAATAGGAAAAAGAATATGTTCACAGGAGCTATGCCTGGCAGATACTACCTTAAGCAAGGAGTCAAAGTGAACATCGTCAGTAACGGGGCAGATTGAAATCATGTGCCACGTGGCAGGATATAACGAGATGAAAGCAGCATCCCTTCTGTGATATTCCTGCCACGGTTGTATAATCTGAATAGAATCATAAGGAAACACCAGTAAACCCCAAATTAAGGGACAAGTTATAAGATAACCAGCCTATCTTCTTCAAAAATAGCAAGGTCATGAAAGTCAAAGAAAGACCAAGGAATTGTTCCAGGCTGAGGGAGACGAGTCGATGCAGCGTGCTTCTGAACTCGATCCTGTCTCTAGAAAACACGGCGCTGGGACAACTGGCAGAACTTGAGTAGAGCCTGAGTACGGGGTAGTCGTCATGCATCGGTGTTAATTGTCTGATTTTAAAGGTTGCATCGTGAGTCTATAGGACAGAGTCCTCGTTTGTAGGAAAAAGTATTTGTGGGTAATTGGGCCTCAGGTCTGTGCTTACTCTCAAATGGTTAAGGACAAAAAGTTCTTTGTACTGTACTTAACTTTTTTTTTTTTAACTTTGTGAATGTTTCAAAATAAAAAAGAAATAAAAGTACTTATGGTATTTGGAAGATAAATGTGTTATAAGTATAAGGTTTTATTATTTAAATCCAGAGAGCCCTTTAACATTTTTCAACTTGATGAATAACTGCCCTTTCTTTTCTCCTCATCCAAGATTACTGCAGTTCATTCACAAGACTGAATGGAATCTTAACATTTAAACACCTAATCGCTTTCTTTCATCTTTGGCACAGATGAACTGGATTTCCCCACATGTATGAGTCACCTGATAACAAATTTCCCAGCTTAAATAGGTTTAAAACTGCATGATTAGTAAAGCAGCATTGTGAACTGTGTCTCAGATTCAAAATTTATAGTAACAATGTGTTTTTAGCATTCATGTTCTTTCTCAACATACACATTTTTCTTTCATGCTGTGAAAAGTTTTTCTGGTGTTGAAAGTTTTCGTGCCGCTGTGCCATAATAAAGCCCCTCCCCCACTCTCACACCCAGAAAATCCGACAGCTTGATGTGTTTCTAGCTTTAAGTTGAATTGTAAAACGCTGCATTCTTTTCGGTTTCCCACAAAATGAAATAAAAGAAATATGCAATTGCTATTTGGGGGCCTATGTCTAGATAAATAAAACGCCGTCCGAACCCCCATCCCTAACCTTGCCATTGCTGAGAATGAGGTCGTCGAGGAATACGGCAGTCAGGCAAGGAGGAATTGCTTTTCCTTCACCATTGTCAGAATCTATTCAATTTGGAGTCACATAAACCAAATTTTTGACTTGGAGAAAAAGAGGGAAAAAAAAAATCAGTCCTTACCAAAATTTAGTTTATCTGAAAATGTTTGAGCAGGTTGCTCAGACTAGTGGTTCTCAATGGTGGGGGATGAGCGTGGAATTTGCCCCCTCTCCCAGACTCTTAGCAACACCTAGAGACATACTAGGTTGTGAAAACTGGGGGTGGGAGATGCCACTGGCCATCTCGTGGGTAGAGGCCAGGCATGTTGCTAAACAGCCTACAATCACAGGACAGTCTCAAAACAAAGAATTGTCAGTGCCAGGATTGAGAAACGCTACCCAAGATGAAAACAGGGAAGAGAGAAGGCTAAGGAAGAAAACAACAGCAACCAAGAAACCGAACACAAAACAAACAAAACAAAAACCTAATAATCAAGCTATGAATTTTACACAGACTTATAAAAATGGAGATTTTTAGGGATTAAATTCCTATTTCGTGGTCTTTTAGGATAGTGCCAAGAGACAATTGAAAGCCATTGTGAGTTTTCCCAGGAGTATGTTTTTATCAATTCACTTGCCAAGTATCTCTTGAGCACCTAGTAGGTGCAGGACACTGAGGACACAAAGATGGAAGACCGCCTCTCTTCTCTGGAGAAGCTCAGTTTTTAGTGGTGAAAACATCCTTAAGTGCAGAATCATAATACAAACGGAAAGAGCCTAAAGAGCAAGTAAAAGGTTTATCACGGACCTTCTCCAAGCCGAGCGCTTCTGTTTATCTTGAATAATTGTCATATTAGCCCTCTCTGGTGAGTGCTATTCCCATTTCACAGAAGAAGAAACTGTGAGATTTATAACAAGAGCTAACGAGTACATGCCAGGCACTGTTCTCAGTGTTTTTAATACATTAACTCATTTTATCCTCATGACTGCCCTATGATACGGGTACTAATCACATTTGACATATGTGATATTTAGGGCCCAAGAGCTTAGTCCAACTTCCTACAGCCAGGCTGTCTGTCTCCAGACTCTGTGCTCTTCACAATCCACTCCAGCGTTTCTTTTATGCCTTGCCCAAAGAAGTAAATGGCCCATCTGGGCATAAAAGCCAGAGTGTCACTGAAAACCCAATGCTCTTGCCTATAGCACAGCATTACACACTCCCCGTCCTAGAAAAGTACCCAAGATGCTTCGGGCTCACTGATGCCTGGCTTTGCCTCGGGGAAGCCAAAGTAAACTTCACATTCGAGGTAGCATCTGAACCCATACTGCAAGTCTAAGGAAGGAAGTCAGCAAAAGGGAGAGCATAGGCAAGAGGAGACAAAGACAAATTTCACCATGGCTAGTAGTTTGTTGTGGTTGCAATGTAGCATCTGGAGAAAGGACTAAAGACAACCTGGAGAGGTAAGCAGGGGCCTGATCAAGGAGGGTGGGCTGTGGCCCATAGGCAAAAGAGAATTATTAAAAGGCCATCGACAGGACATGATCTGATTTGATATCAACCCCTAGAATGGTATTTTCGAATCTAGAACAAATCGCTTCCATTCCTTTCTGTCCCCGTCCCACCTCGCCTGGTTTGAATGTTTCTGGTATGGGGGAAGAGAAGGAAGAATCTGGACTGCCTCTCCCTTGGCACTTCTCCCCAGCCACCCTCAACCCCAATGGAGCCAGCTGACATACAGGAGTTGAAATGATGACAGTGCTGGTAAAAAGCAGGCAGCACTGTGATGCAATGACAACCCAAACTGCACTCTCTAGATTGATGTGGTTGGATATATTTTGAGTTTGATAGGGCTCCTGTTAGTAATACTCATATAGTGCTTTATAGTTTACAAAGCTTTTTCACATGCACTCTGTCGTTTGATCATCAAAACGAAGCCAGGAGGTAGGTATTATCCCATTTCACAGATGTGGAAGCTGAAGCTTATAGAATGTCTGTGAGTAAGTAGAAACAATGAACACAGAACTCCAGACTTCAAGTCTTATCCCCCCCCCCTTGCCTTCTTGCCTTTCCTTCCTCCCTCTTTAACAATGTTTTTTTTTTTAATATGTTTTGATTTTCCTACATATGTGAGATAGCGAAACCCAGAAGACTTGCCATTGCCTTCCCTTCTCTCGTATAGGGTTAGTTCACTGGGGCTCCTGTTCTTGTTAATGCAGCCGTGTAAGGTTTTCCCAAATATATCCTGGTGCCTTTAGTGACATCCTGATGGATCGAGTATGTACTTCTTTTCATGGCACATCTGCCCTTCTGCACCCTGGCTTCAAGCCAAGTGTGACCAACCATCCCGTTTGTCTAGAACTGAGGGGCGGGGGACTTTTAGTGCTAAAGCTGGGAACATTCTGGGTAAAGTCAGACAGGTGATCACTCTATGACTCCCTCTCCAGCTCCTAACGTGCTTCTCTCCAATGCTGTCTTCTGAGAATCTCTAATCCCAGCATTTGCTATCCTGTCAGAAATCCCTGTCTTTGATTTTGCTATTCCTTTCACCAGAAGCTATACCTCCCTCTTTTTCCGTCGGCTACTTCATACTTTTTCTTCAAGATTATGTTCTGAAGGGCAGGTACTAATTTCTCCAGGAGACTTTCCCTGATCTAAATGTCCTTTCTTTGTGCTTCCATGTCACCCCATACAGACCTTTGTCATAGCAGTGAACTTCACTCTATTTTTTAAAAGATTTTATTTATTTATTTGAGAGAGAGAGTGAGCGAGAGAGAGAAGGAGTGGGGGGGAGCAGAGAGAGGGAGAAGCAGGCTCCCCGCTGAGCAAAGAGCCCGATGCTGGGTTCCATCCCAGAACCCTAGGATCATGACCTGAGCCGAAGGCAGGTGCTTAACCAACTTAGCGACCCAGGCGCCCGGAACTTCACTCTATTTAAATCATTTGGGTGTGTTTTTTTTTTGTTGTTGTTGTTGTTGTTTTTTACTGTCTCTTGCAGAAAATGTTATACTCCTTTTTATCCCAGTCCTTAGCACAATTCCTGTCATAGAGAAGGCAGATAATTAAGGTCTGTGAGCTAATCCAATGGTGCTAGAACCCTGTAAGAATTTTTCTTAGTTTCCTTCCATAGAGTTCTTGCCAGAGAGAAAAGGTCCCCTCTTAGGGTATCAAAGCTGGGAGAAGCGTCAAGAGGGAGGCAGAAGTGAGGTCATAGAAGGAAGGGGTATAGCCTTTCATACTTAGCAGCTTTCATTAATGGAGCTCTGTCTGTGAACGCAAGAAGAGCCTGGGTCGGAAAGAAAGAAATGCAGGTAACCAGTCCGGCCAGAATAGACACAAAGGTGCTACACTAAAGCCCTCCTAGTCTACCTGTAGCTCTATACACCTTGCTCAGGACCAGAAGCGCCTCCGAGCGCGAGTCTACCTGAGCCCACAGCTGCACCTGGCTGGAATGAGCGATGAAGAGCAAAGTGGGAATCATTTCCTGACAGAAAAAACACCTCGAATAGTCTAACTGCAGAGGCACACATGCAAGTGGGTGTTGTATGAACAATGGCCTGGCACAGTAGTTCTAGTCCTTGAACCTGAGCAGGCATCGGAACCAACTGCCCGGCTTGTTCACATGCAGCCTGCTGAGTCCGGTCCCCCAGAGAGTCGGAGTCAACGGGTCTGAGATGTGGCCCGAGCATTGGCCTCTCTGACAAGGTCCCAGGTGGTGCTGCTGGTCTGGCGACAAGATTTTGGGGATCACCACCCTAGCACCCACTCCATCTCCAGCCTCAACAGATAATCCTGCCTGTGCGTTCACTGAGACAAGTGTGGTCACCCAACATCCAAGATTTACGATGACAAAAACACCTTCCGTTAATAGAGTTACTCCTTAACGTCACTTTATTTCTCTCCTTTTCTTGCCAACGTTTACAATTGTTCATATTGACCAATTTCATTTCTTCCGCGTTCATTCCCTGTTAATGCCTAGTAATCTTTCTTCCACTCTGCCCACTACTTACTTGACGGTGCTTAAAGATGATCTGTAACTTTATGACCACTGGGTATATGTTAGAAAGAGAGAGCTAGGTGACTGTATTTGGGGTGACCATGAAGGAGATTGGGACTAAATTTTTTTTCTTTTTGCTTAGGTAGAGTCCTGAGAAACATTTCTCTTCCTGTTTTCACCTAGAGAAACCTAATTTCTCCTTGCTTTCTTTTTCCCCCAGTGGAGTTAAAAATAGCATGGATCTATTTATTGTGTGCCAATTTCCCTTAGGATGTCTGCAGATGTTAACAGATACTTCAAAGTCAATAAAGAAACCTCAGATTTTCACACTGGAGTAGGTGGGGAATAGAAGGCCCTTGATCCCTGTTAACTAACTTGGTTGGGTATCACCATCTTTGTTTTCACTGCTAAGAAATTTTTTCATAATGAGAATACAAATTCTTTTTAAAGTTTATTTCTTTATTTTTTTAGTAATCTCTGTACCCAACATGGGGCTCAAACGTACAGCCCTGAGATCAGGAGTTGTGCGCTCTTCCAACCAACCCAGCCAGGCACCCCAAGAATACAAATATTTTAATTTTAATTTTAATGGTAGTTTTAGATCTACAGTAAATTCACAGGCATTAATTCATTCAACACCAGAACGTAGACGTCTCTGAACTCAGACACACAGGCTCTTTAACAGGACATGTTTGACGTAAGAGCAAATTAAACTTGCATGAAAAAGGAAACTTGCATCTATTTACAAGTGTAGAGAGGATTTCAGGCCATCAGATTGCATGTTGATTAGTGATATTAGAGCAGTGGATTCATTTATTGATTCATTAAAAATATTAACTGAATACCTCTCATACACGGCACTTAAATATTAAGGTTGAACACGACAAAAACGGAGCTCAAAGTTGGTTATATTTAAGGGAAGTATAGTGTTGTTGAAGACATTAGACATATACATAGGGAAAACTAATTAATAGTGGAAAACAAACACAGAGGAGATCTTTGAGAGGCAGAGGGCCAACTGAGTGTTGGGGACAGTAAGTACTAGGAGCTCACAGTCACTGGTTCCCTCGGTAGTTTGATTTCATGAAGCAAAGTGAGATTCCCTCATAGGAAGCTGGGAGAGAGGGAGAAGTGGAAGGGGGGAAATAGAATGGAGAAGAATATTCTATTCAAGGAAGGCCTAAGAGCACGATCAGAGACCAGTAAATAGGCCAATCTGACTGGAGCAGAGATTTCAGGTGGTGAAAGCAAGAGAGTCACATTTTTGTAGCATTAGAAAATATCTAAGATTTCATCCATGAGTACCCTGGAAGAAATAGAGACTGGAAGGTTTAACTGATCGGCATCTAGTAAAGCTGAAGACACACATATCATCATATACTGGTCAGCATCTTGCAAGAAACAGAATGTTCTCTCGCCCTGGGTTATTGAGGAAATTTAATAAAAGGACTACTTACAAAAACACAGGTAGGGTGAATGGGAACTTAAAAAAACAAGAAGGGTAGAAATATCAGGGAAGCTTGGGGACCTTCCTTGTTATCCCTAGGTCTGAAGGAGCAAATAGAAAAAATGGTCAGCAGATCCCCAGATCCCAAGCAGCAACAGTCTTAGGGAAACTTAGGGAGCCTCAGGGAGAGGAATGCAGCCAACCCACAGAGACCAAGCAGGGTGGGGACCAGGAGAACAAATGCCCTGATCTCAAGCCCACTCCCTTGCTTTCCTGCTGGCACCTCCCACTGGCCAAATCCAACAAGAAAGTAGAGGGAAAGGGCATTCGTTGATGTAGTCCGTAAAGGTCAGCTTCCTGGGGTGCAGAGCAGAGTGGAGGAGAGAGTGGATCTGAGGGGTAAATGGAAAACATCTGGAATACCACAATCCTACCTCCAGGTTTCCTATAGAGACTCCACATGTGCAAAAGGACATGCCAAATACTGTCTTGCAGCATTGACCATAGTAGCCGTAAACTGCGGGGAAACCTTCGTCTATAAGGGGCTACGTAACATTTGAGGTATATTCATTTGTTAGAATATAGTGCAGCCATTAACATGAATGAACTGGATAGATACAAGCGTGCGTGTGTGCGTGCGTGTTGCAGAGATACAGGCAACATGATAGATAACTGTATAAAAATATTTTAAAACAAACAGAAAGGGTAATTGTTGTTTGCTGTTTATACCCACACATATGGAGTAGAAGTATAAAAACATGAACAGAAGAATATGTGAAGTCAAAGAGACCAGAATTATGGTAGCAGTTTCCTCTGGTAAATGAGGAAAAGGGAGTGACATTGGGGAAGATGGAAAAAAGACCTTCGCCTATATTCTGTATTCTAGAAAGATCTGTAGCAAACATGGCAAGTCCAGTGATCACTGTTTCAAAGGAAAAGAAAAGGCAGAGGAAGGAGATAGACAGCATGGTGAGTAATACTTGCAATGTAGATAGAGGGGCTACAAAAGCCTTCCTGGGTAGGTGACGTTAGAACCGGGACCCAAATGCAGGGAGAGTAAAGCAAGTGAGTGCCCGGGGGCACCACTCTTGCAGGCTGGGGGAGCGGCAGGTGCAAGTGCTGGGGGGACAGCATGTCTGACCTGTTCAAACGGGAGGCCAGGGTCCATGGAGGATGGTAAGCAAAGGGGAGGGTGATAGGAAAGAGCTCAGAGGGTCAGGCTGGGGACCAGTCTGATAGGCCTGGCAACGAAGGTGGTAAGAGGGATGAGGAATGGACAGAAGGCAAAAAAAAAAAAAAGGGAGAGTACCTAAGAAGGGGAGAAGAAGAGAGTCAGCGGAGTGGTCAGTCTCCCCTCAGGAGAATATAACTAGGTCTGCCCCCTCATGGAGCAGCTCCAGTGCTCGGTGTTGAACAGGATTAAATAAATAAATAAATAAATAAATAAATAAATAAATAAATAAATAAATAAATAAATGAATAAAATATATTTTATATTATATATTGCATGTAAATATAATTTTTTGAAATTTAATGTAGTGAGGTGAAATTCACATAACACATGCTTAGCCATTTTAAGGGAACAACTTGGTGGCATTTAATACATTCACAGGGTTGTGCAACCACAGTCTCTATCTAGTTGCAAAACATTTCCTTCACTCCAAAATAAAACTCTGTACCCATTAAGCAGTTTCTCCCCACTTTCTCCTGCCCCCCAGCTCCTGGCAACCACCGATCCACACACCATCTCTATGGATTTACCTATTCTAGACATTTCGTAGACATAGAACCATACAATATAAGCTTTTCCGTCTGGCTTTCTTCACACAGAATAATGTTTTCAGGTTCATCCGCGTTGTAGCATATATCAGGACTTCTCTTTATGGCTCAATCATACCTCATTTAAATGTATTTTGCGGTCATGATTTTTATAATTTTTGGTGGTCGTAAAATACGCATGACATAAAATTTTCCATCTTAACTGGTCTTAAGTGTATAATTCAGTGGCAATAAGTACATTTACATTGTTATGCAACTGACGTCAGCATGCATCTCAAACTGTTTTCTTCTTCTCAAACTGGGAAGTATCCATTAAAAGATAATTCTCAGCTCCTCCTTCCCCCAGTTCCTGGTAAGTACCATTCCGCTTCTTGATTCTGTGAATTTGACTGCTCTAAGTTCCTCCTAAAAGTGGGATCACACAGCATCTGTCCTTTTTGTAACTGGCTTTTTTCACTTACCCTAATGTCCCCAAGGCGCGTTCGTGTGACACCACGTGTCAGAATTTCCTCCCTTTCTAAAAAAATTTTTAAAAATTTCTTTTAAAGGGGCTCCTGGGTGGCTCAGTCGTTAAGCATCTGCCTTCGGCTCAGGTCATGATCTCAGGGTCCTGGGATCGAGTACCACGTTGGGTTTCCTGCTCCAGTAAGGAGACTGCTTCTCCCTCTCCCTCGGTAGCTCCCCCTGCTTGTTCTCTCTTACTCTCTCTGTTAAATAAATAAATAAATAAATAAATAAATAAATAAATAAATAAATAAATAAAATCTTGTAAAAAAAATTATTTTAAGTAAGCTTCATGCCTGGCATGGAGCCCAAAGAAGGGCGTGAACTCATGACCCTGAGATCAAGACCTGAGCTGAGATCAAGGGTCTGATGCTTAACTGACTGAGCCATCCAGGCGCCACAGAATTTCCTTCCTTTTTAAGGCTGAATAATATTCCATTCCAAATGTGTACACCACGTTTTGTTTACCCATTCAGTTGTTGATGGACACTTGGGCACTTGGGTTTTTCCACTCTTCGGCTATTGTGAATAATGTTGCTATGAACATGGGTTTCCAAGTATCCATTCAGGTTTCTGCTTTTAATTCATTTGTGTACTGTATTACAGTCCTCCAGAGAAACAATAGGATATATATGGAAATTATATATATGGAAATTATATATATGTATATAATGTATATATGTATATGTATAAATGTATATATTTATACAACGTATATATGTATTGTATATATATAAATGTATATATATGTAAATGTATATATATATATAAATGTATATATAAGTTATATATATGGAAATTATATATATGTATATAATGTGTATATGTATATGTATAAATGTATATATTTACACAAGAAATTATATATATATAATGGAAATTATATATATAATGAGATATATTATAAGGAATTGGCTCATGTGACTGTGGAAGCTGAGAAGTCCCATGTTGGGCCATCTGCAAGCTGGAGACCAGGGAAGCTAGTAGTGGGTTCTAATCCAAGTCTGACAGCCTGAGAACCGGGAGCACTGATGATGTAGATCCCGTGCTGGGAGCAAAAGGCTGATTGCTCAGCTCAACTGTCAGGCAGAGAAAGAATTCTTCTTCCTCCACATTTTGTTCTATTCGGGTCCTCAACGGATTAAAAAGTGACCATTCACATTGGGAAGGGTCATCTGCATTATTCAGCCCACCTGTTCAGATGCTAATCTCATCTAGAAACACCCTACAGACACACCCAGAAATAGTGTTGAACCGGACATCTAGGCATCCTGTGACCCAGTCAAGTTGACACATTTCAGGTATACACCCAGAAGTGGACCATCACAAGTATACACCCAGAAGTGGAACTACTGAATCACATGGTAATTCTATCCTTAAATTTTTGAGGAAGCGCCACTCTGTTTTCCATAATTGCTATACTGTATCACATTTTTACCAACAATGTTGTGGTCATGGTATTTTAATGTTTTCCAATTCAGTGTATGGAGGGAAGGCTGGGCAGTTCTGGAGCAGATAATCACCTGCACATTGCCTGATGGGCCTCTCTCACTGGTGCAAGGGGGCAAGACCAGGCAGATCTCAGTAAACCAGGTGCTTATTTCGTATAACTGGGGGGTTGGGGACAGACAAGTACAGAGGTAGTGTGGAAAAGTGCTTGAAATCAGGGACCAATGGACCAGTTGAGGGCTTAGACTAGATGATGCCTCTTGGAAAGGGAGAGATGGCAGCTAGAATCAAAAAGTTATATAACAAGTGTTGGCAAGGATATGGAGAAATCAGAACCCTTAGCACAGCTGGTCAGAATGTGAAACGGTGCACCTGCTTCGGAAAGCAGTCTGGCAGTTCCTGAAATGTTTACACATGGAGTTACCATATGACCCAGCAACTCTGCTCTTAGGTATATGCCCAAGAGAAATGAAAATATGTGTCCACTTAAAAACATGTACACAAATGTTTAGTGTAGCGTTAGTCACAATAGGCAAAAGGTAGAAACAAACCAAATGTCCTTCAACTGGCAAATGGATAAACAAAATGTAGTATGTCCATAACTGAAATATTGTTCAGCCGTAAAAAGGAGTGAACTACTGATACATGGTACAGCACGAATGAACCTTGAAAACAGAATGCTAAGTGACAGAAGCCAGTCAAAATACCACGAGTTTTTTGATCCTATTCTTATGAAATGTTCAGAACAGGGAGATCTATGGAGCTAGAAGGTAAATTAGTGGTTGCTTCAGGTTGAGGGTGATGGGGATATATAGAGGTGATAGCCAAAGGGTGTGGGCTTTCATTTGGAGATGATGAAAATGGTTTAAAACTGACTATAGTGATGATTGTACCTATCTGTGAATATACTAGAAACCATAGATACTTTTTGCTGTATACTGTAATTGGGTGCAATTATAATTGTAAATGAGTGAACTGTGCAGTATGTGAATGATATAAAAAGTTGTTGAAAAAAAAAAGCACAAGAAAATAGAACTTTCACTTCATGAGGGACTAGTTATCGGGGCTACAAAGAGAATGTCAAGTATCAGCTCATTATGATAGGGAGAACATGACGGTGATTTCCACCGATGGAAATAGGACAGTGTGGAAACCCGAAGAATAAAAATGCAGTTTGGAGGAAGAGATCTAACAAGGTTAAGAAAAAAATATCAGGTCACTGTAAGTTACTTTTAGGATGATTTGAATTTTACTTGCTTCTTTCCCAGAAGCTCCCAGGAAATGTGTTTTTCACATTTTTTCACATCTCGTGGGCCTATATTAAAGTCATGTTCCCCAGCCGAACCCTGACTCAATCTAGGTGTGATAAAGATATGAATTACCCCTCAGTTTCCACACTGCCCTTTCTCCTTTCGGCAGAAGAACCAGCACTTTCCCCACTTTCAGCTTAGAACGTGGCCAGTACCCAGTTTCTCTTTTGGGTGGACATGATCGTGGGTCTAAGTTCAAGTCAATGGGGTGGGAGGGAAAGTGATGTGTGCAACATCTATTATCCCTTTAAGGCCAAAAACTGCTTGCAGTGCATTGTCTCTTGGCTCTCCCTGCAGGCTGGAACCAGGGCGTAGAGCTGATGCAGTCTCAGCCACCGCAGGAGAGTGGCACCTTAGGAAAGACGGCACAGGAAAATGAAAGTGATCTGTGTTACTTAACGGCAGGCGGCACAGCATTACCCCAGCCAGCCCCACATCTCCGACCACTGACCTTCCCGAGAGTTAGAAGTGAATCTCCATCGTATTTAAAGCACTATTTGGGGGTCTCTTTGTTACACCATAGCTTGGCTTCCAACAGAATGAATACACTAGGGGAACGGGATGAGCTGATTGGCTTAATCAGTTCAGCCCCACCCCCGGGGGGCTTGGGGGTGGGGTCAGCTTCCCCTAAAGCACGTGGTTTTATAGTAAAAGGTGAACATCTGAATGAAAAAATCAAGGTGCTGGGGTGCCTGGGTGGCTCAGTGCGTGAAGCGTGGGACTCTTGATTTTGGCTTGGGTCCTGATCTCTGGGTGGTGGGATAGAGCCCACAATGGGGCTCTGTGCTGGGCATGGAGCCTGCTTAGGATTCTCTCTCTCCCACTCTCCCCTGGCCCCTCCCCCCATCAGTGCACGCAGGTGCGCGCACTCCCTCTCTCTCTGAAAGGAAGAAACAAAGAAACAAAGAAAGAAAAGGAAAAAAAAATCAAGGTGCTTTTCCAAAGAAGAAGAGGGAACAGACATCCAGCAACCCAAAGCAGAAGCTGTCCACTTACAGCCTAGAACAGAGTTTCTCCACTTTGGTACTGTTGTCATTCTGGGTTGGATCATTCTTTTTGGGGGTGGGGTATGTGTGTGCTGTCCTGTCCATTGTAAAATGTTAGTAGCATCCTGGCTTCTACTCACTGTATACTCCAGCTGTATACCACTGGCTCCTCTCTTCCCTCCACCCCCGTCATGAAATTAAAAATGTCTCTAGCCATTGCCAAAGATCCCCTGGAAGCAAAAATCTCCCCTGGTTAAAAACTGTTGCTCTAGAAAGAGTCTTGAGGCTGCCTTTTCTGCCCCTCACCTCTAGTCTTTTCCTCATACAGTTGGTAGATTTTCTTTTGTAACAAAAACATACCATGTTCAGAAAGAATGACTTTGTAAAATAGGCTAAAATCTAAACTATCAAGCAGGCTTACAAAAACCCTTGCGAAACACTCCCTTGCTAGTCTCTTGTATAATCCTATCCACAATACCCATTGCACTAGCCACACTGAACATCTCACTAATCTCGAAATTGCCACGCTTTTTCCCTCATATGCATTTGTACGTACTATTCTTTCTGCCTGGAGTACCATTGTCTACCTGCTCTTAGGGAAACTCCCATGTATCTACTCTTCAAGACCCAACTTGAATGTGACTTTCCCTATTTAAAAAAAAAAAAAGATCTTGAATTTCCTAAGAACACTTCATTTCTCCATGCTACTTTGTTCATACGTCTAGGATCATTGTGGCACAACTTCTTAAAATCGTGTATGGTCTTTGTTTTTTTTGTTGTTGTTTGCTTGTTTGTTTTCAAAGATTTTATTTATTTATTTGACACAGAGAGAGGCAGCGAGAGAGGGAACACAGGCAGGGGGAGTGGGAGAGGGAGAAGCAGGCTTCCCGCTGAGCAGGGAGCCCCACGCGGGGCTCAATCCCAGAACACTGGGATCATGACCTGAGCTGAAGGCAGACGCTTAACGACTGAGCCACCCAGGTGCCCCCCAAATCGTGTATTGTCTTTGAATCACCAGTTCCTAACACAATGCTTGACACCAAGCTGTTGCCCAGTCACTGCGTGCTAAATGGATGAGGGAAATGAGGAAAATTGTCACAGTACCGCCTTCAAATTTCACTAATAAAAATTGTAGATTGGCCAGAGATCATTGGCTTTCATGAGCTCAGGCTGCCTTTACGACAGGTGTCTGTCACTGAACTGGAAAGCAGGTGGAAGGCTAACCTCAGACAGGGAATTAAATACTTTCAGCACTGTGCCTTGGTAGCCCATGGATCAGTGAGCATGAAGTGTTGAAACAGTAATTTCCAGTGGCTGCTGCCAGGGGGATATAGAGATGTTCTACAGAAAGTATCGTGTTCAAGTTTGTTACAGGGGAACCTCTGTGAGGGTGAACTGCCCAGGATGTGCCTGCGACAGCAGGGGCTCAGTCTTCAAACACGTCCATTTGTCTGTTATCTTTATAAAGTCTTCCTGTTTGAAGGAATTAAAAATATATGTTTGGGGCATATAGGTATATCTAGTTCCAGAACCATATGAGGCCTGCATAAGTCTCTAAAGCAAAGTTCTGGTGTCCAGAAAGCACAACAATGAGAAGAATAAGTCTTTTTACAGAATTACAAGGCTTGTTTTAATCTCATCAGGCCACGTGTCTCCCTTCACTTTAGGATTTCCGAATATGCCCACTATACTCTAGAAACAGCCTCCAAACTTCCTTTCTGCCTCTCATTACTGGTTCGAGAGAATAATAAACATGTCACAAATGACCCCCCCATCCTCTGGTGGGATTTTTATTTTTATTATTTTTTTAAAGATTTATTTATTTATTTTAAAGATTTATTTATTTGAGAGAGAGAGTGAGGGGAGGGGCAGAAGGCAAGGGAGAGAGAGAGAGAGAATCCTGAAGCAGACTCCCCACTGAACACGGAGCCTGATACAGGGCTCTTCCCCAGGACCGTGAGATCATGATCTGAGCCAAAGCCAAGAGCTGGCCACTTAACCAACTGTGCCACCCAGACACACCATTATTTCTTTGAGAGAGTGCAAGAGAGACAGAGAGAGAGAGAGAGAGAGTAAGAGTGCACGTGCGTGTTTATAAATGGGGAGGGGGCAGAGGGCGGGGAGCTTGCTGTGGGCCTCAATCCCAGGACCCATGAGATCACAACCCAAGCCAAAACCAAGAGTCAGACACTCAACTGACTGAGCCACCCAGGCACCCCTGGTGGGTTTTTTAAAATCAAAGAACCTTAATTCTGTATAAACTTCATAGCACAAATATCCACTTTATAATATGATAAGCCAGATGGAAATTCAAGAAGGAGAAAGATGGAGAAAGGACAGAGGGAAAGAGAGTCCCTTGAGTTAGTGAGAGACAGGAGCTCTTGGGGTCTATTGTCCTGGCTTGCTTGTCCTGATCCTGTGGGTCTCAACACTGTCTGCACACGAGGACCACTTGGGGAACTTAAACAATATGGAGCCCCTGGCCCCAGTTGAATCAGAATCTCAGGGGATGGTTGGTACAGCCAGTGCTTAAATAGCCAATCACATATCTGGAGTCTGAAAGTCTTATTTCATAAACACATTGCCTCTCCCCATGTGAGGGAAGCAGAGCCCTGTGAGAGCTCCACCATGACTATATGGAGCCAGGGAAGAATGGTTCCCCCACTTTGCCCCTTCCTCTCCCCGAGACTCACCAGAAAGAGAGGAAAGCGTAACCATGGAAGCAGGAGGGATGCTGGGCAGGGGAAAAAATGAAAAATAATTACTAGAGTTGGTCTAATTATGCCTACTGCTTAAAGTCTACACACCACCCGAATAACAACTACTAGTTGTGCCTAAGTCTTATTTTATTTCAGAGTCAGGGCGGAGTTGAGCTGGAACTATAGGTACAAGGCTGGGAACACAGGATCCAACACAGGCAGCCGCAAATGGTATGGGCATATTTTCTCAGCTTTCAGCGAAGGGCATAAAAATGGGAAGGGAAATTCCCTGTCTTTTTCCTGTTGTGGTTGATATAACGTTGGAAATTTGAAGGTAAACATTTACAATCCCTCCCCAAAAAGTTTCAACTGGGTTATGTAACCTATAGCCAATTGGATTAAGATGTGATTCATAATCTGTATGTGTGATTCTGCTTCTCAACCATAAAATGTATAATGTTTGTGCACATTATGATTTAAGGCTGAAGAGAAGAAAGTGAACTCTGCTTGAATCCCTCTTATTCCAACAGAGACCAATGAAGGCAGTAAAGCCTCCTCTTTACAGGCTGCACGTGCAGGTGTGGTGCCGAGAAGCAGCTCCTACTCCAGGTGCAAAGCCTTGCCCAAAGATAAAATAATCCACATGTCATTATGAGGTCCCCTTGACCTAGGCTCCTGCAGGTCTGGAGGGACCTGTGTCCCAGGTGGACTTTACTGAAGAATTTCTAGACTTGGTCCATTAGGCAAAATGTCTGGGAGGAACATTGATTCTTTTTTTTTTTTTTTAAGATTGTATTTATTTACTTGAGATGGAGAGAATGTGCACAGGAGTGGTGGGGGAGTGGGAGGAGCAGAGGGAGAGGGACATGCAGACTCATGCTGAATGTGGAGCCCGTTGGGGGGCTCGATCTCACCACCCTGAGATCATGACCTGAGCTGAAATCAAGAGTCAGATGCCTAACAGACTGGAGCGCCCCAGGCCCCCCAGGGAACACTGATTCTTAACTACATACACCCAAGTCCCCATTTGATGAGAGCTGAAAAAGCACTAACATTAGTAACAGCAGTGACTTCAATTTCTTTCTACTACGTAGGCTCTGGGCTGGCTATTTCATCTCCATGTTTTATTTTCTCTCCACCATAACCCTGTGAGGTAGAAAGGAGCACAAGGTCGCTTGGCTGAACTGAATATGTCTGAGGTCGGTCTTTCAGATATGTCTCTGAGACCAAGGTTTTCCCATTTTTACCCACAGTCTCTTGAACTGAGGGACCGTGTGTTGTTTCCTTCTTTGCCTCAAATCACTCGTAAGTTCCAGGGACTGGAGTTGGTGCCTGAGTCCCTGCCTCTGAATCTCCCTCTTGCCAATGGCCTCTTTGGCCTTCTTCCAATCAGCTGCTGCTGCCTGCCCTACCCCAGTTTGGGCTGACTTTCAGATTCTACTGTGACTTGGTTTATAGAGGTCAAAGTCCATCTGTCTTTTCCCCTTAGGCTTATCTTTTGGTTTTGGTATTTTCTTCAAGGCTTGCATCCTTAGCCATGCACCTATGTCCGGGCCAGTGGCCTCCACCTGTTCCCACTGGTATCCTGATTTCTGGCTTGTCCTGGTTGTAGTTTATGAAAGACCTGTTTGAACAAGGAGATGACTTCTCAGACTTCAGACGCATGATTAGATATTGAAACAGTGGCTATATAAATTTTGATATTTATATGTGCTGTAGCAAATGCTCCTTCTCCAAAAAAAATGTAAATTGTGGATCCTTGTCTTTTTGAGGGGCTGAGAGCTTCTGCATTAAAAATATAAACGTGGGGAGCACCTGGGTGGCTTACTCTGTTAAGTGTCGGGCTTTTTTTTTTTTTTTAAGATTTAATTTATTTATTTGACAGAGAGCACAAGCAGGGGAGCAGCAGAGGGAGAGGGAGAAGCAGACTCCCCACTGAGCAGGGAGCCCGATGCGGGGCTCAATCCCAGGACCCCAGGATCATGACCTGAGCCAAAGGCAGACGCTTAACAGACTGAGCCACCCAGGCACCCCAAGTGTCTGACTCTTGATCTCCGCTCAGGTCTTGATTTCATGGTTGTGAGTTTGAGCCCCGCATTGGGCTCCACACTGGGTGTGGAACATACTTTAAAAAAAAAAATTTATTATATATATATAATGATATTTTAGTTTTTTATAGACAACATGTGAAATACAGATAAATATAAAGGAACAAAATCACCCAAAGTCCAATAGCCCAAAGATGGATAATCACCCACAAGTGTTTTGGTATATTTGGTCAATTTTCCTTACACACACGAAAACACAAGTATATACAAAATGGGGATTAAACCTAACATGGTCTCATATTTCATTTAATATTATCCCACTAGCATTTCCTCATATCATTAAAATTCTTTCCCTTCCAGCTTTATTAGAGTATAACTGTCGAAGTTATAATAGATTTAAAATATACAACATGATGATTTTATATACATATATACATGCATTTTGAAATCAAATCAAATTGATTAAAAACGAAATTAACACATCCATCACTTTAACAGTTATCTTTTTTTAATGTAACAATGCCTAAGATCTACTCAGCAAATTTCAAGTATACAATATTATTAACTATTGTCACTATTCTGTTGCATTAGATCCTCAGAAATTATTCATCTTACACCTGAAAGTTTATACACTTTGACCAACATCTTCCCACTTCCCCCTCCCCCAGGTCCTGGTAACCACTGTTTTACTCTGTTTCTGCAAGTTTGACCTTTTCCTTTTCTTTTTTCTTTTCTTTTCTTTTCTTTTCTTTCTTTTCTTTTTTTCTTCTCTTCTCTTCTTGCTTTTAGATTCTACACATATGTGATACTATGGAGTATTTTCTTTCTCTTTCTGGTTTATTCCACTTACCATAATGCCCTCTGTGTTCATCCATGTTTTTGCAAATGGCAAGATTTCCTTCTGTTTAAAGGCTGGATAATATTCATTGTATATGCAGATATATACCCACATTTTCTTTTCCATTCGTCTGTCAAGGGACACTTACATTATTTCCCTATCTTGGCTATTGTGAATAATGCTGCAATGAACACAGGGGTGCATATATCTCTTCAAGGTAATGATTTCATTTTCCTTGGGAACACACCCAGAAGTGGGATTGCTGGATCAAATTGTAGTTCTATTTTTAATTTTTTGAGGAACCTCCGTACCGGCTTCCAAAATGGCTGCACCAGTTTGCATTTCCACCAACAGTGTAAAGGGTTGCCTTTCTCCACATCTTTGCCAGCATTGTTATTTCTTGTCTTTTTGATACTAGTCATTCTGACTGGTGTGAGGTGATATCTCATTGAGGTTTTGATATGAATTTCCCTGATGATGAGTTATGATGAGCACCTTTTTGTGTACCCGTTGGCCATTTGTTTGCCTTCTTTGGAGAAATGTCTATTCGGGTCCTTTGCCCATTTTTTTTTTTTAAGATTTTATTTATTTATATGACAGAGAGACAGCCAGCGAGAGAGGGACACAGCAGGGGGAGTGGGAGAGGAAGAAGCAGGCTCCCAGCGGAGGAGCCTGATGTGGGGCTCGATCCTGGAACGCCAGGATCACGCCCTGAGCCGAAGGCAGACGCTTAAGGACTGCGTTACCCAGGCGCCCCCCTTTGCCCATTTTTTAATCAGGTTATTTGGGTTTGGGTTGTTTTTGTTTTCGCTATTGAGTTGTAAGAGTTCTCTATATTTTTGGATATTAACCCCTTATCAGATATGTGATTTACAAATTTTTTTTCTCATTCCATAGGTTGCCTTTTCATGTATTGATGGTTTCCTTGACTGTGCAGAACGTTTTTAGTTTGATGTAGTCCTATCGGTTTAGTTTTGCTTTTGTTGCCTGTGCTTTGGGGGTCCTGTTCAAAAAATCATTGCCAAGACTGATGTCGAGGAGTTCTCCCCTATATTTTCTTCTAGAAATTTTATGGTTCAGGGTATTAGATTTACATCTTTAATCTATTTTGAGTTGATTTTTGTGTATGCTATCGAGTAATCATCCAACATCATTCTTAGCAGGTAGATATAACATCTTCCCAACACCATTTTTTGAAGGCTATCCTTTCCCCATCCATGTATTCTTAACACCTTTGGCCAAAATAGCTGTCCGTATTCATTAATATTCTTTGGAGATATGTTCAGTTAACTGTACAATATTATACCCTATGAATATAATATGAATTATATAACTAATCCTGTTCAGAGACTTGGGTTGATTATATTGATAAATGTGCTTCAATGAACATACTATGCATGAATTTCTATGTGTAATTTTATGTTCTGGACTACTGGGACAAAAGGTAATGTTGTCTAAGGCAGTGATGAACAAATTTCTTAGTCTCAGGACCCCTTTACACTCTTCACTATTACTGAAGACCTAAAGAGATTTTGTTTATATTGGTTATAGCTATCAATATTTACTATATTAGGTGTTAAAAATGAGAAATTTCAACGGTAGTGATTTAAAATATTTAAAATTTCACTAAAAATAACAGTAAGAAACACATTGTTTTTGGATTAAGGGGTGAATTCGTGAGAGGTAGAAATCAAGTACTCAGCTTCCCTCTAGGGGCTTACAGAAATTCCCACGTTTCTCCTGGTCCTGTCACGGACTTGGGAAATAGAGAAGCAGAGGTGTGGGAAGCTTTAATGGAAGTAGAGATGGGAAAGATGGTGAGTCTGAGGAAGTGTCAGCCAGTCTCCTCGCAGGACACATGGAACATGTTAAAGGTTCTAGTCCACTAGGTGAAACTTTAAAGGCATAATCTTCCTTCCCACACTTCTAGAATGCCTCCTAAAATACCTGCTTTGTAGCATTCAAAATACCTGCTTTATAGGGTCCTAGTATGAATATTAAGCCACTTACTTTTTTAAGATCTTATTTTTAAATAATCTCTACCCCCAACATGGGGCTCATACCCACAACCCTCAGATCAAGAGTCACACATTCCACCGACTAAGCCTGCCAGGGGCCCCGAGCCACTTATTTTTAAAACCAAATGATGAGATACGCTACACAGGTAGGAATTCGCAACATATTTGTGAGGAAACTGGTAGGTTATGTGACTGGTCTCAGGCTGGGTTTTGGGGATGGAAACAATAGAATCATCACATCTAGAACCCAGTTGTCCTAACTACGAGTCTAGTGGTATGCCCATTGATTCTGGGGAGGGAATACTAGTAGTTCAGGAGTGTACGAGTGCTGCTTCTAAAAGCGATTGAAAGGCATAAAAAGTACAAGCTACTTCCTAGACTACGAGGCAGGTGCCTAGTGGTATCGGTGCGTATTTGGATCCCTCCCACCTTTCATTTTCCACCGAGAGACTGAATGTACAAATAGGCAATGGCCAAATATATGACCCATATGTCAGCAGAACTCTGACCCACAACCTCTGTTGCAATCAGAGGAAGAAGCCAAGCAACTTGGCTTCCAACTCAGGATCCCCACCCCCTTAAAAACCAGGACCAACCCGAGAAAGCCAAATACGCTCCCCATAGCAATCACTTCTAGATAGTCCGCCTCCACCTCCACCGTCCCCAGGCCAATACACTCCAGTCAGGGATTAACCTGAAGCCTCCCCTCTTTCCCACACTGGGGCTTAGCTAGTCCCCTGCCTGGCTCGAGTCTCTGCCAAAGGCAAGGGATGGTGGCTGACTCCCTTACTGTAGCAAGCTCTAGATAAATAGCCTCTGTGCTCATTTGGCCTGTCTTTCTTTATTTCCACATCGCTGAATGAATAGTGAAGGACGTTATAAAGCCAAGTTATGAAGAAAGCATCGGTGATTGAACGTTCGTAAAGTGCTTTTCAATCATTTTAGTATGCCTTGTAAACACCTTGTGAAACACTGATATCCCCGTTCTAGAGCCGAGAAGGTTGAGAAAGAACCAGGAGCTTAAGTGATTTGCCCAGAGCTGGGATCAGAACATAACCCCCCCTCTGTTTGACGTCTGTTGTTTATCCACCGAGCTCAGACTGCCCTTTGGAATCATTACCATTTTAAAGCATTTTACTCTGGGTTGAGTGAATATTAAGGAGTAGATCACATTTCAGCCTGGCAGACGCTAAAGTATTGTTTTTAGTTTGTTTTTCTAAGTTTTAGTAGACGACATATGGGCTCCATTAACTTTACTATGTAGCACAATTTCGAAGATAGTTTCTCTTCCAAAATATTTTTCACCGTAATTTAACATTTTAAAGTTCAGCACACACCATCAACCCCTGATACTTTGTTTTTCTCAAAGTCATGCCCTTTTCCTCTCCCCTGCAGGGGGGAGGAGTAGAGGTCATAAATCCAGCCAGGGGGTACCCTTGTGTTATTGCCACTGCGTGGGAGGAGGGGAGGATGAGGGTAACTGTGCCTACCTTGGAAAAAGTCCTCCTAAGGGAAGGGCTTTCCATTTTTTTTAAATAAAGATTTTATTTATTTATTTATTTATTTATTTGGGAGAGAGAGTGAGCATGAGGGAGGGGCAGAGGGAGAAGCAGACTCCCAGCTGAGCGGGGAGCCCCAATGCGGGGCTCGATCCCAGGACCCCGGGGTCATGACCTTAACCAACTGAGCCACCCAGGCGCCGCTCCATTTATTTTAAGATAAGCAGTTTTTTGTGCACACTTCCCCTGCGCCCCACCCACCACCACCAAGTCTTAAGATGGTTGATGATGTTGACTGAAGGCGTCGCAAAGAAAATCGGGACGTAGACCCTGACTAGAGTCTAAGGCCCGCCTGGAAGGCAGGGGCAGGCGGGAAGGGATGATCCTTGGTAGCTCCTTGCTGTTGGCCAAAATGCACTGATCCCTGTTCCTCTGGACCCTGGGGCACTCCAAAAGGAGATGTGGCTGCAGCTCTGGGGCTGTGCGCCACTGGACGTGGTCGGTCCAGCGTGAACGTCTCCTGGTTTGTTAGGGGTCACTGGCCAAGGCCGATCGATTTACCACCATGTAGAGTTTCATTCAGTGTAAACCAATGACATCGATTTGCTGGCTCACGGTTCATCCACCCAGTGCCTGGAATCCTCTCCTTCCCCCACTCTCCCTCCCTCCCTTATAAACATATACGCTAGCTCCAAATTCTCTTCCTTCCACATTATCCTTTCAGATTTCTTCATTTTTTTAAAGCTCATTATGCATAAGCCGGCATTAAAAGGCCTGCCAATGTGTAGGGCCGGGTATGTGTTGTGATAGCTGGCAGGGTTTTCCTCTGATGCGGCAAGCGCGTGACTTTCCGTGACTGTGAGAACAGGTGAAGGTTCTGGGGAGACAGGTAGCTCAAGCGGAGTCTGCCGGCTCCACCGGTCTCCCATTTCCCGTGGGAGCCCTGCCACAGAAGGCAGAGAGGATTCTGGGAGGGAACGCCGCTCTCAGGGCCTGGGGGGTTGAGGGCGGTGCTGGGAAGGGAGGAGACAAGAACAAGACGGATGGGGGGCGGCACAGACCAGAAGTATGGAAGAGTCCACCACCATTCCTAATTTTTATCACTTTTGTCTAGCTGCATTTGGGCTTCCTTTCATCCCACAAAAGAAAGGCCCCAAACCTTAGGGTTCAGAAGTCTGCAAGATGTCACAAGTAACAGATGCTTATAGATCACCCATTCAAGGCCCAGGCCAGCAGGAGTTGTCGCAGCAGAAAAAGCAAGGATGGAGAGGCCGAGGGACAAGGTTGGGCAAGTCCTTCAATTCTCTGAACTGTATTTTTCTTATCCTTTAATCCACTGTAATTAGGACTTGGGAAGAAAAAAAAATAAGCCTGAGCCTCTAGCCACAGGTGGCAAGCAATAGATGACACTAAAGATAAAAAAGAAATGTAAGAGGAAGTGCTCATTTTCCAGGCACTTTTCCATACTGCTGGGAAGACAAATTAGCCAGCTAAAAAGATGAATACAAAAGGTTGCGTAGGTATTGTTGGTGGGAATGCAAGTTGGTACAGCCACTCTGGAAAACAGTGTGGAGGTCCCTTAAAAAGTTAAAAATTGAGCTACCCTATGATCCAGCCATTGCACTACTGGGTATTTACCCCAAAGATACAGATGTAGTGAAGAGAAGGGCCATATGCACCCCAATGTTCATAGCAGCAATGTCCACAATAGCTAAATCGTGGAAGGAGCCGAGATGCCCTTCAACAGATGACTGGATTAAGAAGTTGTGGTCCATATATACAATGGAATATTACTCAGCTATCAGAAAGAACGAGTTCTCAACATTTGCTACAACATGGACGGCACTGGAGGAGATAATGCTAAGTGAAATAAGTCAAGCAGAGAAAGACAACTATCATATGATTTCTCTCATCTATGGAACATAAGAACTAGGATGATCGGTAGGGGAAGAAAGGGATAAAGAAAGTGGGGGTAATCAGAAGGGGGAATGAACCATGAGAGACTATGGACTCTGAGAAACAAACTGAGGGCCTCAGAGGGGAGGGGGTTGGGGGAATGGGATAGGCTGGTGATGGGTAGTAAGGAGGGCATGTATTGCATGGTGCACTGGGTGTTATACACAACTAATGAATCATCGAGCCTTACATTGGAAACCGGGGATGTACTGTATGGTGACTAACATAATATAATAAAAAATCATTTAAAAAAAAAAAGGTTGTGTAGGTAATTTTGTTGACCCTTCATAAAGACAGTATTTTAATATAATCATTGAGACAGAATTTACGCTTTAACAAGTCCTATGTGTCCTTGTTTGCTATTATTTAAATGTAAATGGCCATTTCCCATGAAGAAAAGATGACAAATAAATATTACTAAAGACATGATAAATTGCGTAATGTACAATGAGATTCAAACTCAAAATGGAACCTCCCCCTCACCTTGGGGTGCCTGGCTGGCTCATTCGGTACAGCGTGCAACTCTTGATCTCAGGACTGTGAGTTCGAGTCCTACACTGGGTATAGAGATTACTTAAAAATAAAATATTTAAAAAAATTGGACCCGCCCCCTCCTTAATGTTTGGGTGAGTGTAATACTAGA
The DNA here is from genome assembly GCF_024610735.1 of Ursus americanus. Lineage (NCBI taxonomy): Eukaryota > Metazoa > Chordata > Mammalia > Carnivora > Ursidae > Ursus > Ursus americanus. The sequence goes on from NC_142151.1 coordinate 13,257,305, forward strand.
TGCATTAACTCTATAGGGACACATTCCTGCTGACAGTGATACAATGTGGTGGACAGAATATTGAATCCGCAGGCTAGAGCTCTTGGTTTCAGTTTTGACTCTTGCTAATCAACATCATAATTTGGGGACAGATAACTTCGATTCTCAGCCTGATTGTGGCTATAGAGGTATTCTAAAAGTTACCTTTAAGATTAACCAAAAATAAGAGACGCCTGGGTGGCTCAGTCCGTTAATCGTCTGCCTTCAGTTCAGGTCACGATCCCAGATCCAGCCCCACATCTGGCTCCCTGCTCAGCGGGGAGCCTGCTTCTCCCTCTGCCTGCTGCTCCCTCTGCTTGTGTTCTCTCTCTCTTTCTCTCTGACAAATAAATAAAATCTTAAAAAGTAAGACAAATAATACAAAAAATAAAATTCACCAAAAATATAAGAGCACAAGCAAAAACAAACTCTGCCCGCTCACCCTGTCTACAGGCTGGGTAAGACACACTACCTCACTTCAAAGGAGAGAAAGCAACAAAACCAAAATGCTTATCCTCAGCACATGGTCTTACTTAAAATAAAAGTATACACTTCAATGCTGTATACCTGGATTGTATCCCATTCTCCTAAGAAAGGCATGTAAGAGGGGTCTTGACTGGGTTTTCTCTTCATGATACAGAAGTGTCGCATGCACAGCCGATCACATTACCGTCCATTGCTGAAAGGAATGAACTGTAACGAACAGGCTTTAAAGTTCACACATGATCATTTATCGTGTGTCTACTATGTGTCAGGCCCGCTATTAAGAATGGAGGACCCGGAATAACATTGCTCTCTAACATATCAGTCCAGTGGTGGAATATATAAACTGATAATTTACATGTGAGTATCTCGCTGATGGTATAAATCAACAGCCATGCCAGAAATCTGGGAGGAATAATGCTCTCCTGGGAGACTCTGGGAAGACTGTGGTGGAGGCGATGTTTGAGCTGGGTCTTGCGAGATGAGTGGAAATTTGCCAGGTGAAGAAAGAGAAGGGTATTTATGAACAGAGAGACTAGCATGGCTCCTGAAAGTGCCTAGCACGTTCGAGAAAGAGCGAGAGAGATGTGTACTGAAGCCCAGGTTTTGTGGGAGGGAAGGTACATGGACAGTTTGGGGCTAGAGCATGGGGAGCCTTGTTATGCCACCCTCAGTGGGGAATCACCCCTGTAGGCAACAGGGGGGCCACAGAGGTGTAGCACGTGGTGTGTGTGTGTGTTGTGCTTTTATCTTACTTTTATTTTTAAAAATATTCTATTTATTTGGTTTTGTATTTATAGCACATTAGCACCAGCAAGTGAGGGGGGAAGGGGCAGAGGGAGAAGAAAAGAGAATCTTAAGCAGGCTCCACACCCAGCGCGAAGCCTGAGGGAGGGCTGGATCTCACGACCCTGAGATCATGACCTCAGCCGAAATCGAGAGCTGGATGCTTAACAGACTGAGCCACCCAGGTGCTCCAAGATGTTATTTTTAAGTAATCTCTACACCCAGTGTTGGGCTTGAACTTGAAACCTTGAGATCAAGAGTCACCTGCTCCACTGACTCAGCTGGCCAGGCACCTCACGTGACTTTGAAGGTGCTCAGTACAAGGGAGACTGGCTGGCTGGCAGTCCTGTTAACTGTGGTGCATGAACACAGAACAGGATGGGCTCTCTACCCCAGTGTGCTCCTGTCTAAAGAATCACCATTGAAGCTGACACAGGTGGTCGGTGACCAAACAAGAAGATAGGATGTCAGCGGCTGAGAACGTGCATGGAGCCTACCCCAGAATGAGACCACTGATCTTAATTGCCAGGCTTTGAGCTCAAGGGAAAACATCACTTAAAAGCTCTTTAAGGGGCACCTGGGTGGCTCAGTTGGTTAAGCATCCAACCCTTGGTTTCAGCTCAGGTCATGATCTCACAGGTTGTAGGACCAAGCCCGTCTTCCCCCACGTGGGGCTTGGAATTCTCTGCCTCTGCCCCTCCCCCTACTCGTGTGGGTACTCTCTCTCAAAATAAATAAATAAATCTTTTTTTTTTTTTAATTTCTTTAGGGGCGCCTGGGTGGCTCAGTCGTTAAGCGTCTGCCTTCGGCTCAGGGCATGATCCCAGAGTCCTGGGATCGAGCCCCGCTTCGGGCTCCCTGTTCTGCTGGGATCCTGCCTCTTCCTCTCCCACTCCCTCTGCTTGTGTTCCCTCTCTCGCTGGCTGTCTCTCTCTCTGTCAAATAAGTAAATAAAATCTTTTTTAAAAAAATCTCTTTAAATAGTTCTGAACGGTTCAGTTCAACACCATTCAAAAGCTGTTCTCTAGAATATGTCTCATCTATTGCAAACCTCTTCTTTGGTTACACTGCGTATGATTTCCAGTTATAAGAATGCGTAGAGTGGGAATTCTGGAGCCAGATTACCTGGGCAGGTGACCCTAGGCAAGACATTTCAACGTCTTGTTCTACAGTTTCTTCTCTTGCAAAAGAAGAAGTTCTTCATGAGGCTGTTATAGGAATGAGTTCGTAAATGAGTTCATAAATGTAAAAGTGTGCCTGCCACATCCTCGAGTACCTTGTAAGTATTTGCTATCATTATTAATAAGTAATAGAATACTCAACTAAAAATGGTACAAATGTTAGAGACTTATCACGGAACCAGATTTAAAGTGGGCAGTTTCAGAGCTGGTGCTGTTGCTTGATAACCAAGTTATCAAGGACCAGACTCTTCCCATATCCCACTTTGCCACACTCAGCTTGTTAGTGATTTCTCCCCCTCGTGGTGGCAGAAAGGCTGCAGTTGCTCCAAGTATCGAGCCCTTACACGACCAGTATTCCAAGCAGGAAAGAAGGAGTTGGAGGGAAAGGGGACCTTCTTCTTTGTGCAGCCCTCACTTATCAAGGAGGAGACTTTTTCCTGAAGCCCCCAGTAGGTTTCCTTTCAGCTAGAACTAGGCCACAGGCCCTTCCCTAACTTCAAGAGGGGCTGGGGAAAACTCTGACACTTCTAACCTACAACAAACGAGGCAAAAGTGGAATTGGGGCTGGCCGTTGCATGGATAACCTATAGTGCCTACCACAGTCTGAGAAGCAGTTTCAAGGATGCCTCACTCAGGCCAGGGGTAATTGAGAAACAAGAACGTAGGAGTATTTATTCAGAGTGAGTCAGCCACAGGCTTCACCCTTCAGAGGTCATCAACTTTTTTAAGAATAGCTTTTTAACCCAGGTAAGTGTCCTGTTGGTAAAGTATGGAGAGGATATTTTTGAGCAGGGGGTCCTTCCTAATATTCTTGCTTCTTCTAGGCTGTCACCTCCTCTTCCCACAAACCAAAGGAGGGGGCTCATAATTCAGTTCGCTTTGTCTAAAAGGTTGGCCAGCCTAGTCACTGTTAAAGTTATTTACAAGAAAGCATAGGCAGCCTTCCCCTCCTTTACTGACCTTGCAGCACGGGGTAACAAGCAGGGAGAGCTGTGTGACAGGAGCTACTCTTTCCTTCCTGGAAGCATGTCTGAAATCCAGCTCCTGCAATGCACATCCCCACACTCACTGCCAGAGTCAGGGCCCAAAGCATCCCTCATCTGGGCTCCTGCTCAAGTGTCTCCTTCACCAGAAAGAATGCACTGCAGGAAGGTGGACAGAGAGCTACGAAAGAACCAGAAGAAAACTCTTCTAAACACCCACAGAAAGCCTGATTCCCACTAACCAATTCTGTAAACAAAGAGAGGAGAAATTTTAAAATTCCAAGGCACTTAGTTACTAATCTGATTCTGGCCTACATGTGGATATTCAATAAATACTTGTTAAATTAAATTGATTCAAGGTTTTATTTATTCAGCCTACTTAAAGCTTATGTAAACCCCTTGGAGATTTGTGTCAAGCTGTTAGGTTGGAAAATATATGAAAAGTAGAATTTTCACTAGACCAGCTTTCCTCTTAATGAGCTTTATGAGCTTAGTGTAAATTGGTGTGTGTGTGTGTGTGTGTGTGTGTGTGTGTGTGTGTGTCCAGGAGAGGGGAGCAGAAGGAGGAGGTAAGGAGAAAACAGGAGAAAAGCCTGTTTCTGTCATTTCCTACTGTTTGTCTTCATCGCTATACTTACCAACCAGCTACTGCCCTCTAGTGCTCACTGGGTAAAGTTCCCTCCTGAATTCCGTTTGTATCTAAAAACCCTGGACTCCAGGAAGGGACTGTCTCTTGTTTTGCAGATGAGCTAACTAAAGTCCAGAGACTGAGGTGCCAAACTGACCCAGGCAGTTTCCTGGATTCTCAGGCACCTCACTGCAACTCATCTGGCAAACCCGTTTTATTAAAAGCCATTCCTCAGACATTTCAATAACTAATCAATAAAAATTACAGCATACTTATTGTACACCAGAAAATAATATAACACTGTGTGTTAACTCTACTAGAATTAAAAAATTAATAAATGTTTAAAATGCACATAAAAATTACGGCATAGTAATCATTTAACAATAATGTTAAGTGTTATGTTATTTCCAAGGTTATTCCAAATAAAGCCAAAATTGACTGTTGGCTAAATTTAGGTAAGGATGTATAAATATCACGGTTATGTTTTAAACTTGGTGAAGTTTAGAAAATTCCTGTATTACTTTTGGGGGGGGGGGCGCGCAGGATCATGAACTAGAATGGACCCGAAGTAGATTTGGCTATTTATCAGAATTGACTTATCACTGTCTCCGTGTAGGCTAATCTTTTGCTAAAATTCTCCCAAAGGAACCTCTTTGCGCACTGATGGGAAGGGGGGGGGGCGTCATTTTAACTTAGAGCACATATTTTCATCATTTAATCATTTTGCTGGTGGGAATAAATTGAAAGTTATCCAGCTGGATGTGTCACTTACAAGAACATTACTGAGTAACAAAAGATTTATTCAAATATTTAATTGGAAGGAAATACATCTGGAATAACTTTTATTGGAATTCATATAAAAAGGAAAGTAAATCCATTAGAATTAATGTCATAAACAGTTGACTTTATCTGGAACCAGAAATGTTAATGAACTGGAGCCTAAAAGTCCTAACCACTTTTCCTTGCAAAAAGCCAGTCATTTTTGAATTTATATGCCAATTATACTTTATTACTTCAGGTAGAGCTTTGTTTTCAGCAAATATTTTAGAGATAGATCACTCAAATTCCCTAATTTTTTCCTTTCTCCCCTTGTCTTCAAAAACCAAACAAAAAGAAGGTGGGAGGGGGCATCTGCATGTCTTCAAGGCGCTTCAGAAATCCTGCTAAGATCCGAGAGTCAGCAGGAAGTCACTACATTTGGGCTACTAGTAACTACGTGAATTAAGAGACATCTAGTTTCCACCTTAGATGTCAACATAGATCCCATTGATCAAGTAATCCAGCCTCGAATAACGTCTCCTGCGGAGGGAATCTGAGAAAATTCTACCCAAGAGGACAAGGCCTATGGCTAGGAACAGAACCCCAAAGAGCAGGGTTCCGATGAGGAGCCATTTTTCAAGTGGAAGGCCGTGTCGACTTTCTGGAACACTGTTCAGGGAGGAACCACCAGCTCTGGCCTTCCCATTTTCCTGGGAGGCAGTTTTATTTGGAGAAGAATCCACATTTGATGAAAGCGGCATAGCAGTGGACGAATCCACCGCTGACGAAGAAAGTGTAGCAGGGTTACTATAGGCATCCTCTGTGTTTGAAGTGAGGTTGGAAATTTCTCGAAAGGGCACCATCTCTGCGGGGGTTTTCCAGTCCATGGGTGCCTCAGAGACGGTGTTTGAAACGGCTGCTGTAGTGGTGCTTGCTTTGGGTATAACCACAGCACGGGTCAAAATGGTAGACAGGAGGGTTGTGGGGAGCTGAGACTTGCCCGGGGCGAGGGCTGGAGCTGAGGTGGCCATCTCTGGTTCAAAAGTCACAGAAGGTATCATTGGAGCATTGGCGGTGGGGGGCAATGCAGGCTTTGGAGGGGCAGAGGTGATATGCAGAGAGGCTACGGTCACTGTGGTGGGGAGTGTTGTCCCGTGTTCAGGTAGCAGGGGAGCTATTTTTTGTTCTGAGGAAAACTGTGAACTCTGAGAATGGCCTTTCTCTTTATAAACAGGGAACGGTGTACTCGCTTGACCTATCTCGAATAGTCTCTCCAAGTGATCTGGGGACCCAGCCTTCTGAGAAAATGCATCTCTCCAGAAGCTATCAGTGGGCTTTGAGTGCCCTGTCACGGGAGGCGGGGTGGGAGAGATTCCCTGTGAAGACTGGCCACGGATGAGAGACTCTTCTTGGGTTAACTCTAGGCTTGGCGAGTTAGTTCTGGCCGAAGTTGGAAAACCTGAAAAATGTAAAGACAAGTAAAAGGAGACTTAAATATTTCCATGCTAAGGCAGGTTATAAAAAGACAAACATATCAGCTTGTTCAGTAAATCCCCAAACTGTTGAAACTTGACATTTCATAGAAACTTGCGCAAAATGGAAAAATACAAATTGCTAAATCAGAATCTGATGACACTGCTTCTCTACCAGATGCTGTGGTTTATTTCTAGAGTGATGGGACAGAGGAGAAATGTGTGGAGGAGGACCAGGCAAATTAAAGAAGGGGTGGGAGGAGCAGCACAGGGGAGCTAAGAGGAGCTCAGGAGGTTTAGGAACATGGGGACGCATAGGGGGCCGAGGCCAGGGAAGAGAGCTGGGCCAGGGTGACACGGCAGGAACCGGCGGAGAGACGGCTCCCCGGGAAACCCGCAACCACCAAGGGCAGACTGCACAGCAAGGGCAGCCCACAGGCACGAACGGTAATAGAGGCCTCGGGGCAATGAGGAGCCGGGGCAGAACCCCGCCGTTGGCTGCCACAGGCAGGAGGAGGATGGGTCGGGAGGGAAGGTCTGGTCTCCTCCCAGGGCACAGAGGCCAAGGCAGCAGCAGAATTTCCAATCAAAAAAGAAAAAAAAGGTTTCGGCACCACACTCAGGGGAGGAAGGCAATCTGGGAGATTTAATTTGGACTCTCAAAGATGAACATTTCAGAGCCAACGTTTTCGAGTCTGAGGACAATGGAACCAATGTTTGAGATTAGGATGGCCACCATGCTGACATAAAGAGCAGAAAGTCACGCAGTTCTGAGGGCTGTTGTGGGGAACCAGCCTCAGATCCTCCTCAGGGTAAGAGAACGTTGAGAATTGTGCTCTTCGCCTCACACGCCATTCATCACAGCTCAACCTGGAAAGGCTGTTTGGGGCCGTCAGGGGCAGGGAATGATCATTCGACTGACTCTGCATCACTCTGCTACTTGGCTACTCATTCCACTTAGATTTGAACTGCAGCAAACACAAGGAAGGAAGAAAAGGAATTTCTTAGCATTCCTTGGTTCATTCCTCCCTGTTCTCTTTCCCCTTTTCTTCAGCTCCTCTCGATGCCAGTTTCTCAACTAGACCCCACTCTCCTCTCTGCTAACAGAGCCAGAGACAACCTCGGATTTGTAGTATCTTTCACTGCTCTGTAAGCTTCACACTTCAAAGAGGTCCTTTCGAACTGTCACTTACAGGGGCGCCTGGATGGCTCAGTCGGTGAAGCAGCTGACTTTTGACTTTGGCTCAGGTCATGATCTCAGGGTCATGAGACAGACCCGCACGCTGGGCTCAGTGTGAAGTCCGCTTGAGATTCTCTCTTTCCCTCTCCCTCTGCCTCTCCCCCTGCTTGCCCACATGAGTGTAAATAAATACACTTTTTTTTTTTTTAAGAACTGTCACTTATTATCTGGGACAGGGGTCAGCAAATTATGACCCGAGGGCCAAATCTGGCTTGCCACTTCTCTTTCTATGGCCTCTGAGCTAAGATCTACATTTTTAAATGGCTGACAAAAATCAAAAAGGATAATATTTTGTGACACGTGACGATTACATAAAATTCAAATTTCAGTGTCTGCAAATAAAGTTTTATTGGCATGTAACCGTGCTCATTTGTTTATACATTGGCTGTGGGTACTTCATACTACAAGGACAGAGGCGAATACACACTGGCCTGGAAAGCCTAAAATACTTACCATTTTGCCCTCAACAGAAAAAGTTCGCAGACACCTGCTCTAGGATATAGTGCTTTACTCCAAAATAGAATTGTCTCTCCTCCGACAATGTTGAAGAAAAGAGTTTCTGCTGCAGGTTATACCACATTGACACATATAACATCACCATGAAATAAACAGCATCTGTATTTTTAGGTAGTATCCGATATTTTTTAAAGAACAGGACTCAACATATTAATTTTTTGATTTTTTTAAAGACCTTATTTATTTATTTGAGAGAAAGAGATAGCATGAGCGGAGGGAGGGGCAGAGAGAGAGGGAGAAGGAGCAGGGGTTCATCCCAGGACGGGACCGTGAGATCGTGACCTGAGCCAAAGGCAGCTGCTTAACTGACTGAGCCACCCAGGCGCCCCAATATTTTTCATTTTAAAGTTAAAAAAAAAGACTAGTTAAGTAAATGCTCTGTGATGTGTATGAACTCAGAACTTAAATAAAGCCATTGACAAAGAATCACCCAAACAGCTGCTTTCTTTCTCAAGAATGCAAGCTCATAAAGAAAGCAAGGCTAGGGCTAGTCCCATTTCTTGATAAGATCCATCTATTGGCAAAGATCCTAGAACCACACAGGGATCTTCAACGCCTGCTCCGTTCACCTCACCCACTGATGTTTGCCATTGGGGTGTGGTGCTTTTTCTCGCTCATGCAGAGACGAGCCAGAGGGGACTGCGAAACAGCCCTGTGCCCTCAATCCCTCTTTTGAGTTTCATTCTCAAGGGACTTCACAAAATAAAAAACTTAGGGGCTGACTATTCCTTGGAAACCAGCTGAGCAAATAGACTCCCAATTTATTCTATCTCTGAATTCCCCTATTCTAGTCCTTGGTAGACACGACAGACCACGAAGCTGAAAAAAATATTCAATAATGCCAAGTTGCAATGGTTTTATAGAATGAATAGAATACACTGTCATCTTTCAAACTTTTGGTCTGTAAATATTAGCCAATGAGTTATAGGAAATGGAGTTCATCTGGAAACAAACCACCAAACAGATATCTATTTAATTTCACTCTAAACAGGAAGCAGATAATTTATTTTTATGGGGAATCTTAATCCATCAACATGGGCAGATTCATAAATAGAGTTACAAACATAATTTGTAAACATCCTGTAGTTATAAAGTCAGTGGGACTCTACGTCCAGGGTCGGTACCACTTTGCTCTGAGTTATCAATCAATCTGCTCTGGGCTGAGGGCGCCCCCTGGTGGCTACCACAGGCATTGTTTGATTCTAATTCCACTTTTTTACCTTCATACCCTCCTTGTAAAGGTTTACACACATGCCAAGTTCCGTTTTCTCCCGTTTCCGCTGGAGAGTATCTTTACCACATGCTCCCTCTTTTACACATGCATTATAAAAGCAATAATATTACAAAGTATTATGAAAATTATAAAACAAATTCAACTATAATTTTTATCATTATGTCCCAACAACTATTCATGTAATTGAAAAACAATTGGGTGTTTCTCACCTGAAATTTTGTTTATTTATATACCTCATTTTTATTTTATTTTATTTGTTTATTTGACAAAGAGAGAGAGCACAAGCATGGGGAAGAGCAGAGGGAGAGGGAGAAGCAGACTCCGCACTAAGCAGGCAGCCCGACATGGTGCTTGATCCCAGGATGCTGGGATCATGACCTGAGCTGAAGGCAGATGCTTAACCGACTGAACCACCCAGGCAACCGCCCCCCCCAACTTATTTTTTTGAATATCTGCATCATGTTCTTTCAAGTGGACCCATCATATTTCACACCCAACCATTCTCTGGCAATTGGACATTTATGCTGCTTCTAGTTTTTCACTCTTTAAACTAATTATACAATAAACAGCTTCAAACCAATAGCTTTTTCTTGTTTTGGTGTTGTGTCTTTAGATTTTATGGAAGTAGAATTACTGGAATAAATTAGCTATAATTTCTTTAACATTGTGCTGTAATGACAAAAAAGAAGACAGACATAGGGAAGCACACGGATAGTGGAAGAAGGGACAGAATGAAGAGGTAGTGAGAAGGGATAACAGAGGCAGAACGTTAGGGTCCAGCTTCCATATGACAGGAGTTCCAGAAGGAGAAGAACAAACGTTCCAATCAGTGTCTTGAGCCCTGACCTCTTTGGAAACTAAGACTGGGGTATCCATCTCCTGCTAGATACCACCCCTGGCTGTCTAATGCAATGTTCCAGGTGATCAAAGAGGAACAGCAAGAACTATCAACACCACCCCGTGGGCCCCAATGTTCTCAGCCAAGATGATATATATATAGGCATGAAGTGAGGGAGCCACGCAAATCAGGGGCAGCCACTCTGGCCCCTGAAGCCCCACAAGGGCAGGCAAGACACTGTCCACGTACAGTAAGGTCTCGAGTGTTTTGAAAAGCCGCATCTGTACTATGCCTAGTGTTTTTAAAAATCATGATTTTACACTGTGCATGTACATTATTTTACATTATTGTACATACAACTTACCACTTTAACTCTGTGTAAGCATACGGTTCAGCGGCATTGAGTATATATTCACTTTGCTCTGCAACCATCACCCTCATCCATCTCCAGAACATTCTTCAACTTGCAAAACTGAAACTTTGCACTTTGGGCAAGTTTTCTTATACTTGGGTTTATATCACTACTTTGGAAGAATTTACACAAGTAATTTGTGCTTTATGTTCCTGCTTAAAGGAATGTTTGATACATCTGGTTCATTAACCAAAACTGAGACAGTCTCACCCAGGGGACATAGCAGAGTCTGTGCCCAAGTACTGTGGGTAGTTCGTTCCCCAGGTACCTCACACATAATACAGTTAAGAGAGAACCCTTGAGGGGTGCCTGGGTGGCTCAGTCAGTTAGGCGACTGACTCTTGATTTCAGCTCAGGTGAAGATCTCAGGGTCCTGGGATCGAGCCCTGTGTTGGGTTCCACGTTCAGCATGGAGTCGGCTTGTCTCTCTCCCTCTGCTCCTCCTCTCTCTCTTTCTCTCAAATAAATAAATAAAATTTTTAAAAAAAAGAGAGAGAGAGAACCCTTGATTGCACTCCTCTCCCAACCCTAAAACCAGTCTCCTCAAACCTTCCCCCGCTCAGTACATGGAGCCAACATCCATGTAGACACTCAAGCCAAAGATTAGAACTCAACCCTGATGCTTCTGCCTTCCCTGTCGTCACCCCCCACCCCACCCCTTCGGCAAGTCCTGTCAGCTCTACCTCTGAAACGGCCATATATTTACTTCTACCTCCTCTGTCACCTCCCTAGTCCACAAGGCCACGGTCTTTCACTTGGGTGTTGCCCCCACCTCCTACCCGGTCTTCCCACTTCCCCTCTTGCTGCTGCATCGTTGTCCAGCCCCAGTAGAGCAGGCCCAGTGGGCTTTGAGAAATCACCTTGAAAACACCGTGTTGCAAGCCTGCTCAAAATCTCCCAACGGCTTCCCGTTACGCACCTAAAATAAGAACTTCCTACCCTGGCTTCCGAAGCTTCACGTGATGGCCCCACTTGTCAAACTTTTGCATAGCACTCTTTATATGGTTCACTATGAGTCAGCCAGCAGGGACTGAAGTGTTTGTTCTTCAAATACTCCAGAACTATTCTGCCTCAGGATACTGGAAAGGGGCTATTTCCTCTGCCTGAAGTTCTTCCCAGCTCTCACATCTGACTTCTTACTGTTCAGATCTCAGCCGAGGGGTTACTGCTTCACAGAGGCTTCCTCTGATCGCCTCATCAAGACTGGCCACTCAGGGATCATCTATTATATTGGCTTTGCTCATCTGAATAGCACTTGTGACTGTATTTTTCTTGACTACTTTTTTTTTTTTTTAAGATTTTATTTATTTATTCGACAGTGTTAGAGACAGCCAGCGAGAGAGGGAACACAAGCAGGGGGAGTGGGAGAGGAAGAAGCAGGCTCCTAGCGGAGGAGCCTGATGTGGGGCTCGATCCCAGAACGCCGGGATCACGCCCTGAGCTGAAGGCAGACGCTTAACCGCTGTGCCACCCAGGCGCCCCTTGACTACTTATTAATGACGGTGATTGTTTCTCTCCTAAAACATAAGTTCCAGAGGTGAGGACCTTGTGTTTCATGTTTAGTGTTATATTTTTGTGTCCTTAGGGTGGAAAAAATGTTTGGCACCTAGGAGATGCTAAATAACATTTGTTGTTTATTGAGTAAATGAACAAACAGAATATTATTAATCGTCAAGGCTGTAATGACAAAAACTTTCTGAAACTGAAATAAAAGGAAACTTGATACCAAAAGCATTTCATTCTGAACACCTATCAAGCCAAAATCTCACCAAGACATAGCCGAATAATTATACTGTTTTTCAGTTGTTTATTTTCTGTATTCTGAACAAACACGCTTAGTATGGAGACTATATTTCCAATGCCTTGCACAGAACTTGGCACGTGGTAGACAACGCAGTAAATACTTCCTGAATGAACATCCCTCCAGATCTGGACATAAAATCCAGTGTGTTTGATTGCAGCTAATGTTATTATAAAATCATTGGAACCTAAAGACAAACATACTGGAATTTTATACTCACATAGGTCTTAATTAACCCTTTGGAAACCGTCTCCCTGGGCCCTGGAGACCTTATTCCAGTGTTGTTTACATTGTTCTCAAGAGGTGTTTCCAAATGTTGTTATGAAAGGTCTGTGTGCCTTTAATCTCAGGAAGGCAAAAACAAAAGCTGCACAGCCCAAAATGCTATCATTCAGAGATCTTTGATTGGAAAAAAGAGGTTTGATTTAATGCCCTGAACTTGACCTCATGCGAGTTTTCCAGGGCGCCTCTACAGTTGTGGCCACTGTTGGCGGTTCTCCTTAAACTCTTTTGTAGAAAATCTTTCACACGAACCACATCCTTAAATAATTCTAATCACCAAAGAAAAAGAAGAGTGTTTTTCTTACCTCTAATTATCCTGTAAGTCATAAGTCCCTTTGCTGCTTTCAGTGGACAAGCTTCCTCGCTGGGACAAAAAAAAAGGTAGCAGTTGGGCTGTCTAGCTGTTTTTCGAGCGTCGAAGATCATCAAGTTACATGCTTTGTCTCCTGCAATGAAAGGCCTCGTAAGCATTATATTGAAATAGGATATTTTAAAGAGTAGGCCATGATTTATTCTGCCGCCCAACACAAACACCTTCGTTCCCGTTGTTCCCTTGCCGGCTGATTGCTGATTCATTTCCTCTTCCTTCGTCACGTAAAGCGATTTGTAAAGGCCTTGGGTTTACTGAATTAAGGTAATTCTGGCCAAACCAACTTTAAATAATACACTTAATTCTTTTTTAAAAAATAGTACATTTAATTCTTTACATAAGCCTTCCATTTGCTAAAATATCCAACAAAACATACTCAGAAATATTGACTTCGCCGTTTTTTCTGAAAGATTTCGTGAGAGAGAGAGAGAGAAAGCACAAGCAAGGGAAGCAGCAGGCAGAGGGAGAAGCAGGCTCCCCGCTGAGCAGGGAGCCTGGTGTGGGACTCGAATCCAGGACCCTGGGATCGCGACCTGAGGCAAAGGCAGACGCTTAACCGACTGAGCCACCCAAGCATCCCTGACTTTGCAATTTTTACACACCCCACAACTGAGCTGGGACTTAAGAAGTGGATCTAACCTAATGGTTTTATGTATCTCTTATATCCCGAAGGCAGACACCTATCTCAGACACCTATGAAGCCATGAGTCTGGCTTTCTTGGGTAGAATCACTAAATTCAGCATCATTCTACCATGCCTCCTTCCACAGAGGATCTATTTTTTACTATTTTTTACTTTTATCAGTACCGTCCTTCTTTTGATTTTGTTTTCTTCACATTTCTACTCTTCCTTATCATTTCTGTTTTTCCATTTTCCTTCCTTTCTGGCTCTTCACTCTTAGCTTTTATTTCTGGCTTCTTTTTCTCTTCCTCTTCTGCCCAATAGAAGTCATTCTTTCTATTCATCATGGTCTAGAGTTGGCTTTGGCCTCAATCTAGTACAGTCTCACTTCTTGGCCTATGACCCTTGAGGGATCAGTATACCCCCGTCAGGATGAAGGTTAAGAGACATATAGGCTAATTATTAAAAATGCATGCTCTTTCTCACCACACACACACACACACACACACACACACACACACACACATAACCATGTGTTAAATAACCTTGTTCTGGTAATCATTTCACAATACATACATGCATCAAATCACCACACTGTATAACTTATGTGTACACGATGTTAAGTACCCAATATATCTCAGTAAAGCTGGGGGAAGAAACCCTGCATAATTGACCATCAGCACCACGTCTTCAAATCAGGCAATGATTAAGATCAATCTTGACTCCCACGTTTGGAAATAAGACTCAGTGAGTTTCTGTGCGGGTCTTATCATGTCAGGTCTCCACTACCCAGGCAACAAGAAAGGTACTTCAGCTTTTCCTTTCTCAGCAATGGGATAATTCTGCAATACCATTTTGGGGGGTACACATAGGTAAAGGGGATGGCCCATAAGCTCCCCAAGTTGTAGGCAAACCGTTGTGTCCTTTGTACTTCTGGGCATTTTTCTACAGTCTGTGGCTACAAGCAAATTATCAAAGTGCTTTTTTGAACACGAAGCAGTTAAAGACCATCGCTCAATAAAGGAGGGAAAAGTCTGAGATCCATCAAATGAGACCCACAATTACCTCTGCTTACAGTAAAGCATAACAGTAATTTTGCTTGTTCAATAAAGCAGCAAACCCCCATTTCTTACTAAACACCCATTGTGGAACTGAAAAGCAATGCCAGGTTTCCCGTGTTGCCAGCAGACACCCACACGGCATTCAGTCCTGTTCGCAGAGGATTTTCTATTTCACCTAAATGTTGATAACATTTAAAGAAAAACTGGCAATTTAAATTATATCTCTGTTATTTCCGTAAACCAGTCTATAAAGAATGTCCAAAAGCACACTGCCGAGTTTGAGAAGACCACTGAAGGGTTTTTTTGTCCTCCTGACATCAACTACATGGTATTGTTTCCACACTAATTGTCCAATTCTCTGATTCTCGGACACCAATGGAGTGTCTTACAACTCAATTCAGTTCTTACACTAACTACCTGGAGTTAGCAGCAGACTCCATAGGTTCAAGCGCTCAGTCCCATAAGACTCTCCTCACTTAGGTGCCAGTCAAAAGATGCTCCTGGGCGGCTCAGTTGGTTAAGCGTCTGACTTAGGCTCAGGTCATGGTTCCCAGGTCCTAGGATTGAGCCCTGTGTGGGCTCCCTACTCAGAGGGAGTCTGTTTCTCCCTCTCCCTCTGTCCCTCCCCTGGCTTGTGCTCGCTCTCGCTCTCTCTCTCAAATAATAATAATAGTAATAACAACAACAAAAGTATCAGGTCCTAGGTTACTCACCCTCTGCCCAGTGCGGCTATAAATTCAGGTTCCCACAACCCCCCACCTCAGGTTTGATAATTTGTTAGAACCGCTCACAGAACTCAGGAAAAAGCTCTACTGACTGTTACAGTTTATTGTAAAAGACAGAAGTGAATAGCCAGAAGAAGGGTACACAGGGCAAGGTCTGGAAGTGTCCTGAGTGTAGGAGCTTCTGTCCCAGGGGAGCTGGAGTGCACAACCCTCTCGGACACATGGATGTGTTCGCCAACTTGGAAGCTCCGTAAAACTACGGTTTCAGGATTTTTATGGAGATTTTATTGTGTGGGCATAATTGATTAAATCACTAGCCATTGGTGACTGAATTCATTCTCCAGCCCCTCTTTTTTACTTGGAGGTGGGGGTGGGGCTGAAAGTTCCAAACTTCCGATTAAGGCTTGGTCTCTCTGGTGACCAGTACCCATGCTGAAGCTATCTAGGGAGCCCCCAACAGTCATCCTATGCGCAAAACTCAGGTGTGGTTGAAAGGGGCTTATAATGAATAACAAAAGCAGTTCCTCTGCTCAGGAAGTTGCAAGGTTTTTAGGAGCTTTGTGCCAGGAACCAAGAACGAAGATCATATGCATCTACTTCTTACTAGACCACACCCATTATAGAAAGAAAAGAAACCAAAGATAGAAGAGAAAACACAGGATTTGGTTGGCTAATAAGTGAGGTAAGAACCATTAGTCCAGTGTTCACTAGCTCTTCTAGGCTCCTTGGTGGCAAGACCTCGTCCATCTTATTCATTGTTTTGTCTGCAGCACCTAGCAAGGCATTTGGTGATCAACAGATCTTGTGTGTGTGTGTGTGTGTGTGTGTGTGTGTGTGTGTGTGTGTGTGTGTGTTTGTGTGTGGTGGTTGTTGTTTATTTATTTTTCACTTAGGGGGTTAGAACAGGATCATAAACACCTGAAAAATGATCACTGTTTCACTGTTTCTTTTTCAAGTCATAGGTCTGAAACTTGAAATATGTAAAGGTATGGTTCAAACCTGTGGGCCTCAGTTTCCTTCTGTCACACGAATGGGTCAGACCAAACAACTTCCTATGTCCCTTAAGGATTTTTGTTTCTAAGATATTGGAAACATCTTCGATACCAATTAGAACATAACACCAGTGGTTCTCAGCCTTTTTTCTAACCAGACACCTGGGTGATACACACACACTCATCAGTAACTTCGCCTCAGCTTAGGGGCAGGACACACTTATGGAATATTCTCCCAGTGGTTCTGTTACCCACATTTCTACCCCATTGAAAATCACTAGTATAATCTATGCAGCCACATCAACCAGCTACTTGTGTCACAAAACACTTGGAATAAAGAGTTGCCAAGAGACTATTACTTACCTGTTATGTTTTTTGTTGAACAGCAAGAATTAATGCAGTCTTCCTGAGTTAATGTATGTATGGGTTCATTGCCTCTAATTCCCTTAGAAAGAGATGACTGGATGTCAATGACAACATCTTCTAGACTCTTGGTAGGGCAATTCTGACTGGTGGACAGCCTTAGTGTCAGGAAACAAATTATTACACAAGTATAGGTCAAGCTCCATTTGTCCCTAAAGAACATTTTAAATTTCAGTTTAGTCTTAGTCTTCAAAGGTCAAAGATAATCCTCCCTCTGGTCTGAGTTTGCTTCAGGAAGATTGTACAGGTCATGCAATTTCTCTCTAGAACAAAAATAGAACATCAGCAATGAGTTTTGTTTCTTTTAATAAATCTAGCAAAGAGACCGTTTCCTTCAAGTCAATGTAAACGATTTATGATTATAAAACAGAAATAAACAAGCATTTTTTATGTTTCCCTTTTAATAGATCAAGACAATCTTTCATTAAAAACTTGGTAAAGAGGGGGGCGCCTGGGTGGCGCAGTCATTAAGCGTCTGCCTTCGGCTCAGGGCGTGATCCCGGCGTTCCGGGATCGAGCCCCACATCAGGCTCTTCCACTAGGGGCCTGCTTCTTCCTCTCCCACTCCCCCTACTTGTGTTCCCTCTCTCCCTGGCTGTCTCTGTCTAATAAATAAATAAATAAATCTTAAAAAAAAAAAAAAAACTTGGTAAAGAGGGGTGCCTGGGTGGCTCAGTCGGTCGAGTGTCCAACTCTTTGATTTCAGCTCAGGTCATGATCTCAGGGTCGTGGAATCAAGCGCACATCAGGCTCCACGCTGGGCAGAGAGTCTGCTTGAGATTCTCTCCCCCTCCCTCTGCCCCCTGTGTGCACTCTCTCTCTAAAATAAATAAATAAATCTTAGGGAAAAAATTTGGTAAAGAACTAATTAGCACCAACACATATACTACCCCATCAATGCTTAAACGCTGACCAGTGTCTATGATGGAAGAGGTATAAATAGCAGGCCTGCCCCCAAGTTCTAGAATCCTTTTTCTTCTCGCTTCTCCTAACCAGGAGGAGAGAGGACACAAAATTTCTAGTCACTGATAAAGCAGTGTTAATAGGCTTGAGCATAGTTTCTTTCTCGGTAACAACAACTAGCATTTTAACGTCACCTACTAGGTGGTGGGCAATGTGCTATGAAATATACATGTATTATCCTAGTTAATCTTCACACCAGGTCTGCAAGAAAAACTATTATTTTCCTCATTTATGGATGAGGAAACTGGGGCTGCCTTTCTTGTTGCTGCCTCTCCTTGGGTATCAAACCAGAGACCGGTAACTCTAATAATTTAATTCTAACAGTTAGCTGGTCAGTAGAGGGAACTCATTAATTTCCAGAATACAAATTGTTCACTGAATGATAGTCTAGAGCAGAATTATTGCTTCTTTGGGGCACCTGGCTCGCTCAGTTGGTAGAGCATGTGACTCTTGATCTCAGGGTTGTGAGTTTGAGCCCCATGTTGGGTGTACAGATTACTTAACAATAAAATCTTTAAAAAAAAAAAACCTCCTAGAATATAACAGAGGAGAAAATCTTTGTGAATTTAGATTAAGCAGTGAGTTTTTAGATACAATACCTAAAGCACAATCCATTGAAGAAAAAAATTGATAGGTTGGATTTCATTAAAGTTAAACCATCTGCTCTGCCCACGACACTAAGAGAATAAAAAGATAAACCTCAGATTGGGAGAAATATTTGCAAAACATCTGATAAAGGACTAGTAGCTAAAATATACAAAAACTCAGAAAACAACCCAATTAAAAATGGACAAAGTATCTGAGCAGACACGTCACCAAAGGAGAAATACGGTTGACAAGCATGTGAAAAGGTGCTCAGTCATTAGGGAGCTGCAAATTAAAACAACAATGAGATACCACCATACACCTCTTAGAATGACTAAAATCCAGAACACTGACAATACCAAATCCTAAAAAAATCTACATACAAATGTTTATAGCAACTTTATACATCATTGCCAAAAACTGGAAACAACCAAGATGTTTCTTCAATAGGTGAATGGATAAATAAAATGTGGTATATCCACACAGAATAGTATTCAGTAGTAAAAAGAAATGAGCTATCAAGCCACAACAGGACATAGAGGAAACATGATTGCGTATTGCTAAGTGAAAGAAGCCAGTGTGAAATGTATGGCTCCTTGTCAACTATATGACATTCTGGAAAAGGCAAAACTACACCAAGAGTGAAAATATTAGTGGTTGCCAGGCAGAGGAAGGGAGGGATGAATAGCTGGAGCACACGGGATTTTTAGAGTAGTGAGGTCGTTCTATAGGATCCTGCAATGGTTGTTACATGACTTTACATTTGTCAAAACCCACAGAACGGCACAACGCAAAGAGCGATCCCTAATATTGGGGGCGCCTGGCTGGCTCAGTGGGTGAAGCATGCAACTCTTGGTCTCTGGGTTGTGAGTTTGAGCCCGACGTTGGGTGTAGAGATAACTTAAAAATATCTTAAAAAAAAAAAAGAAGAGTAATCTCTAATATAAAAAAAATAGATGTTAAAAAGCAAAAAAAAATATTACCCACATACAGTAACAGTACAAGTCCAATACCTTCCTTGCTATTGTGTCCAACTTTTATAAACAGTCAAATAAGTAACATTTACGTTTCTCACGCGCCAGTCTCTATGTAAGCACTGTACATGTGTCATGTCATTTAATCCTTATAAGAATCCTAAGGAGATAGATTCCCAATCCTTATGAGATAGATCCCATTATTAACCCCATTTTCAGGGGCGCCTGGGTGGCTCAGTTAGGTAGGCAGCTGCCTTCAGCTCAGGTCTTGATCCCAGGATCCTGGGATCAAGCCCCACATCCGGCTCTCTGCTTAGCGGGGAGCCTGCCTCTCCTTCTCCCTCCTCCCTGCCCCCTTCATTCTCCTTCTCCCTCCTCCCTGCCCCCTTCATGTTCGCTCTCAAATAAATTAAATCTTTAAAAAAAAAATTAGTCCTATTTTCAGTCAAAATAGAAACAATTGTGGGATATTTGTGCTTCTTTATTAACCTATTGAATAACAAGTGGTACATCTAATAACTGCCATAATCTTGAACATTTTATTTATTTTAGAGAGAGAGAGAGAGCCCAAGTGGAGGAAAGATCAGAGGGAAAGGGACAAGCAGACTCCACGCTGAGCACCGAGCCCCACTGGGCTTGATCTTACAACCCTGAGATCATGACCGAGCTAAAATCAAGAGTTTGAGGCCACCCAGGCGCCCCAATAACTGCCATAATTTGCAAGAATTGTTGAATGTACATGATACTTGAGATCTGTGTAGTAAGTAAAATCATATGAAAACACCTGTGATTCCTGCTGGTGACAAATTACAGCTGCCTCTAACTCTACTATGGCTTTTGACTCCGTGCCTCTTAGAGGACAAGCTCCATTTCAGTTAGAGGCTACTAAAATGATAAATGTTCGCACTGAAGTTCTCAGACTTTCTGAATACTCTCCATGGCTTCTCCAGGTTAAGACTCCTGGCACAAGCTATCTGTTTATGCTGTCACAATTCCCTAGGCTCTTTTCTAGCCCTCGAGAAAACCAAACAGGAACGAAAGAGGAAAACCAGGCCAATACTTTGCTTTGAACGGATTCTGACAATCTCTCCTGGAGTTCCTGCCAAGAAGCCGGAACTACGCGAGGGGATGGGGTAGGAGCTGTGGTTTCTGCAGGCAGCACCTTTCTAGCGCCGGGACTGCAAGAAGTCCTGAAGTTTACCTCGCTGAAGATGCTCAACAACCCTTAGGTAAAGTCATTCTTCTAATCATGAGTGCTTAAGCCTTAAAGGTCCACAGCCAAGTTGAATTCTATTGAAATTGAGGGGGAAAGGGATACAGGTGGGAGCGAGAGGAAGCACCTGAGCTTTAACGCCTGCTTCCTATCCTCCCTAAAACGCACTTGAACAGAACTGTCGAATACTGGAAATCATTTTCTTTCCCTTCCTTTGAGGAAATGCAAGTCGCTTACTGAGCGTTCTTCTGCCCCTCCTGATGACGACGCGGAGCCAGTGCCATTTATGACAGGTGCTGCTGCGGGAGACTGGAGATCCCCTTTGGGGGGCCGCAGCCCCACCAACACTCCCAGCCAGCCCTTCCTCGCCCCAGCCCGGGTCTTGGCGCTCCCGGAGAGGTAGAGGGGAGCGCCAGGAAAGGAGGGGTGCTCGCTCTCAGCGGTGGCGGCGCAGCCCGCGGTCCGCCTGGAGAGGAGGGCGGCGACGCCTTTACCTGGCAGCGACAGGGCCCGGGGGCCCCTGTGTCCTACCCGGGCGAGGCCAGCTCCGGCGCGCTCGCGGGCAAGGAGCGGCAGATCCGCGCGCGCGTCTTGGCCGGGGCCGCAGGGATGCTCTGCAGCTCCCGCCCGCCCGCGGCTTATGTGCTTAGCCAGTTCCTGCTTCCGTTGCTGCGGCCGAAAGTTGGCCGGAGGGGGAAGGGCACATTCCTGCCCTGCAACCCGGAGCTGCTTCCCCGCCACTTGGAGCGCGGTCCGCCCCGGGAGCCTCTCCGCGCGGTGGCTCCAGGCACCCTGCGATCGCGCTGAGCCCGGGACCGAGCCGGCTGCTGCCCCTCACCCCCCGCCCCGCAGCTGCCTCTGCGAGGGGCGTGGGCGCGACCCGCGGGGGTGTCCGCAGGTCTGCAGCCGCGCCCGCTAGTTCCGCAGGCCGCAGAACGCGCGATCACACCAGAGGAAAGTCAAACCGCACAAAATGTGCGCACTGCAGTCTGCCTCTCCGCGCTCTGTCCTGGTCTAGTTCCCCTTCCCAGAGCCACCTCTGAGCGCAGTTTCTCTACTTGGGAGTTCACAGGGCTTTCTATGGGGCGGGGGGGCTCGGTAATGGGAATTCTGTTTCGATCATTCCAGGCATGGGGGGTCCTCAATGAGAGTTGGCAGTTCTCGAGTTAAATGTCCTGCAAGTCAAGCCTCAGCGAAGGCATCCGGATTCCGCCCGAATTTACCGTTTATAGGTGTAGATAACAATGAAAATAATGTTGTCTGCTATAGTTACTAAAACGTATCCCCTGACATTTAGCATAGTACTTGGTATGTGATAGGTACTCAGTAAATATTTAACTAAAATGTATTTGTTGAGTGAACGAATGGAAAGGAACTACTAGGGCATAGGTTGTAGAAATGTGTTTCTAAATCCATGCTCGCTCACCCCCACCTCTTATAAGTGCAAACAGATGCAACTTGATCAAACCACTGGTTTGGTAACTCGCCAAAGGTCCAAACCTTGGACAACATCTCCACCTGGTCAGTGTGAAGAGCTTGCAAACCTAAAGCATTAAGCCATTGTACCTTATTATTCTAGGCCTGATACAGCCGTTCTGGTTTTAACCAATAGCTACTAGGAAGCATACCTTGACTGAGAATACATGTGAACAAAGGTCCTTTGTATGAAACTAACTCTACCAGTTGAATCCAGAGGATGACCTGCCTTTGAATTACAACAATGTTGCAAATACTTAGTTTTAAAGAGTGACTTACCAGGGGCTCCTGGGTGGATCAGTGGCTAGCATCTGCCTTCTCTGCTGAGGTCAAGATCCCAGGGTCCTGGGATCCACCCCCAATCTGGCTCCTGCTCAGTGGGGAGTCTGCTTCTCCCTCCCCCTCTGCCGCTCCCCCTGCTTGTGCTCTCTCACTCTCTCTGTCAAATAAATAAATAAAATCCTTTAAAAAAAAAAAAAAGAGTTTCCAAAGTAAAGGAAACTCCAGAGTGATTCTCATTGGAGTAATTTTCCCATTGCAGCAAAAACCTGCTGTAAACAATACATTTTCTCTCTGCAGATGACATACTTGAGGGTCTAGGTACAGAAAGGTCACGCGCTTTATATCATTTCACAGGATAGTCCCTGCTAGTCACTAAGTAGACCTTCCCTTCACTTAGAAGCTTCAGATTTAGGGTTTTAAACAAAGAACCTGTTACCCTTGAAGTGACATATTACTTTTTCAGTTATGACAGTGAGCAGAGGCCACAGATCAAAATGATGATTCAAATTTCTCTACTGATATGAACTAGGTGTTTAAGTTAGAAATAAAATCTCTTTTCATCTCATTGCCTGAAAAGATTCTTGATCCTCTTTTCCGGATACCTTAGAAGTCCCATTTATGTGGAGGCAGTTCCTTTTTTTTTTTTAAAGCATTTTATTCAGAAAACGTGTATTAAACAGGTGCAGGGGAAATTAAAGACCCATAAGACATTGGCGCTACCTTCTAGATGCTTACAGTGGGGAAGACAATCAAACCAATTGTGTAAAGAACAAATGTAGTGATAGAAAATGCCAAGGAAGTTCTAAAGAGGGACGTATAATCTGGACTTCTGGGAGGAGATGAAAAATTTAATCTTTTTTTTTAAAGATTTTATTTTTTTAGAGCAGTTTTAGGTTCACTGTAAAATTGAGAGGAAGATTCCCGTATACCTCTTGCCCCTACACATGCACAGCCTTCCCTATTAACAACATCCTCCACCAGAGAGGTACATTTCTTGCAACTGATGACCCTATACTGACACATCATCATTACACAAAGTCCATAGTTTACCTTATGTTCACTCTTAGTGTATTACACTCCATGGATTTTGACAAGCGTGTAAGGATGTATATCTATCACTATAAGATCATACAAAGTATTTTCTTTTTTTTAAGATTTTATTTATTCATTTGAGAGAGAGAGAGAGAGACAGAGAGAGAGAGAGAGAGAGCCAGCATGAGCCGCGGAAAGAGGCAGAGAGAGAAGCAGACTCCCCACTGAGCCGGGAGCCTGATGTGGGGATTGATCCCAGGACCTGGAGATCACGACCTGAGCCAAACAGAGAGGCTTAGCTATCTGAACCTCCCAGGCGCCCCCAAGGTATTTTCATTGCCTTTTTTTCTGTGCTCAGCCTATTCATTCCTCCCCCACCACAACCCCTGGCAATCACTGGTCTTTTTATTGCCATAGTTTTGCCTTTTCCAGATGTCCTATAGTTGGAATCATACAGTGTGTAGCCTTTTCAGATTGGCTTCTTTCACTTAGTAAGATGCATTTAAGTTTCCTCCATGTCTTTTCATGCCTTAATAGCTTGTTTCTTTTAAGCATTGAGTAATATTCCATTGTCTGGATGTACTAATTTGTTTATCCATTCACCTACTGAAGGACATCTTGGTTGCTTCTAAGTTTTGGCAATTGTGAATAAAGCTGCCATAAGCATCCATGGGTAGGTTTTGTGTGGACTTAAGTTTTCAACCATAAGTTAACCCTGAAGGATGAAGTTTGGTTAGCTAGAGAGAGAGGAAAAAGGCTGAATATTCCAGACAGAGATAATGGCGTGAGTATTCAGAGAATTGTATCCTGACTGGCACGAAGTTTCCCTGTGTACATAGAGGAATAGAGAGAAAGACCAGGGTCAGAGCAAGACAGTTCTCAGATGCCAAATTTTAAACTGTATCCTGGAGCTATGGGGAGTTATTGAAGGTTTTTATAGGTCCAGAGAATTTATTAATATTCTAAAAATTCTGTCTGCTAGCCACATGCTAGCCACAAGGATGGATTGAAGGAGGTGAAGCCAGAGGCCTTCTGCTTCCCAAGAAATGGAAGAAGTGAGGAGGCCCTGAACAGGGTATGGAGGTTAGAAGAGAAATTAAGGAGAGAGGCTCTCCAGACTTGTGACTGGCTGGATGTGGGGTAGGGGAGAGCAGATTTATGGTGTAGGGTACTGGCTGGCTGGAGTGCCAGGCAATACAGAGATATGGGAGGAGGAGCTAGTCTGGAATTATAGAGGCATAATGAGCTTCAGAAAATTTGAATCCTGGTTTAATTACTTACTAGCTTTGTGATCAAGAATAAATTCCTTCACCTCTATGTAAAATTAAGACACCGTAATCTAATTTATAGGCAGGTCATACAGGGCCAATATTATTGATGCAATTTGGAAGTTTTGGGGTTCGTGAGCAAATGGCCAAGAAAGAATTCTTGAGACCTTTTTGGTGCAAAAAGGTAATTTTATTATAGCGCAGTGACGGGACCCATGGGCAGAAAGAGCTGCACTGGGATTGTGAGGAGTGACTGGTTATATATATTTTTTAATTAGCGGAGGTTAGGGGTAGCGTAAGTCTCTAAGGAATTTGGAAGCAAGGCCTTCAGGACCTTGAGGGTCCAGCTGCTGTTAAGATAAGGTTACTTTTAGTCTTTAATAAGACATAAACATTAAGGCAGCCATGGGTTCCTCTGCATGTTTCAGTTATCTATCAGTGGGCTGCAAGCTGTAAGGAGATTTAATTTAAGCTACAGTTCTCTTGCTTCTGTTTCCCTCATCATTATGAAAGTGCTTTATAAACCCAAAAAGTCCATTCCATTGGGTCTATAAGTCACATAGGTTGCTGTTCATGCGGAAATGATTTTAAAGGCGCTATAAGGCGTCAGTTCCAAATGTCTTCTACCTCTAAAGCCCCTCCAGCAGAACCCTTAAATTATGAATGCCCAGTTAATTTTCTTGCTACCAGACTGTAAGCTTCCTAAGTTTAGGGACCGGGTCTTGCTGGATCGCTTATTCTTAGCCTCTAGCAAATGCCTGGCATCTTATAGGCTATGAGTAAATGTTGACTCAAGGAATGAAGACATTTTGTATTTCTATATCCATTCTCTGATAACAGCTTTATTGAGATATAATTCACATACCATGCAATTCACCTAATTAAATTGTACAATTCAGGGGCGCCTGGGTGGCTCAGTTGGTTAAGCGTCGTCTGTCTTCGGCTCAGGTCATGATCCCAGGGTCCTCGAATGGAGCCCCATGAGGCAGGCATCCTACTCAGCGGGGAGCCTGCTTCTCCCTCTCCTGCCCCTCCCCCCTGCTTGTGCATGCGGGTGTACAGGCTCTCTCTCAGTCTCTTTCAGATAAATAAGTAAAATCTTAAAAAAATAAATTGTACAGTTCAGTGGTTTTTAAAATATTCAGAGTTGTACAACCATCACCACAATAAATTTTGAACATTTTCATCACTCCCAGAAAGAAACCCCTATACCCATTAACAGTTACTCCCCCTTTCTCCCTCCACACCCCTCCTCCTCAGCTTTACGCAACCACTCATCTATTTTTGTGTCTATAGTGCCTCTTCTGGATAGTTCATATAAATGGAATCTATAATATGTGATCTTTCGTTATGGGATCTTTTCCAATAGAATAATGTTTTTAAGGTTTATCCTTGTCGTAGCATGTTTTAGTACTTCATTCTTTGGTGGGAGGCAAATAATATTCTATGGATATACCACATTTTATTTATCTACTCGGTGGGAAAAAAAATTGGTAATGTAGGAGATCTCAGCCACTGTCCCCACAAAAAGATCAACAATTAGACGTTTACCCACAAACAAAAACAGCCCTGGGAGAGTTCTGGCATCCACTTAAGGAGCATCAGCCATACAGGACAACAAAAAAAAACTTGAGAATAATCACACGTGAGGAGGAGGAAGATAGCTTCACTTTGATTGCATCGTCCCATCCTCCAAACCAGCATTGCTCAGCACCAAGAGGAAACCTCCCAGCTAGAAAGAGTTCTCCTTCCCAGGAAAGGAAGAGTAGAGTGAATGACCAGCTTCTCCAGACTCACAGGAAAGTGCACAAAGGTCCCACTTCAGTCTCACCCCACCGGCAAAGCTGAGACATATAGACAGAGACTGCTAGGAACAAGGTCTTCCTTGGTGCCATGCGATGGGAGCAATCATACTTCACAGTGACCTGCTCTGCAGCCAAACTGAGCAGCTTTTACCCCCGAAGGCACCAATAGCAAGCACAATTGCCACGGACCCCTTGCAGATCCTACCAGCTTTTGTCGCACAGGCATTCATATTCACTGACATCAGCCACCTGAGTCCCTCCCTGCTCCTTCCTACCCTCAGCCCAGGCCAGGAACCACAGTGGCTGCCAGCCTAGACCTCTGCAACTGTGCAAGTGCAAGACGCCAGCCTAGAGCTCCGTGGCTGACCTCCACTGTGTGTGTGCACTCAGGGCTAGTCCCCCCAGCTGCACACTTGCACGCCACCTGCCTGATACCCATAAGCAGCCTCCACTGCAGTGCCCGTGCCTGAAAGGAGACGGCATAACCACAGGAGAGCACACTGACAGCCAGGGCCTTTGCAGCTGCTTGTGGGCCTGCATCACTGTCATGGCCTGCATCACTGTGCTTACCGGCAGCCGGACCCTCTGGCTGTGTACCAGCATACCCCTAGCCCTACCCCCGGTCACTAGTCTCCGTGTTATGTGCCTGACAAGATCTAGCAGTCATTGTTAGTGCAGACTGACAGCCAAAGTCCCTGAAGCTGTCATTGAGCATGGAGTTGACATCGACCCTTGCTGCCTGCCCTGGCTTCCACCACTCCATGTATGTCTCAGCTGTTTCCCCACAGCCAAGTGCATATCACCACACACTACCACAAGCCCCTTCAGCTGCCAGCCCCAGGTTCCTAGCTGCTGGACCTAGAGGTGCTGCTTGAGGACCCCAACTGCCCTCGTAGACATTGCAGACCCCCTGTGCTGCTCACCACACGGTCGTCAATGCTGTAGACCCCAGTGGCCTAAGCCAAAGAGACATCATGCCCTCTCCCTTCCAGAGTTGCTGCACCCCCCACACTTGGTACTGTGTACCACTAGAGCCAGGGTCACAGCATGCTCTTAGCAAGCCCCCACCCACAGGTGAAAGTCTTCCTTTATCAAAGTTGGTCCATAAAGTCTGGAGAAGGTGACTGCTTCTTTAAATGTGCAGACACCTATTCAAGGCTACAGGGATGATGAAGAATCAGAGATACATGACTCTAGCAAAAGAATACAGTAAACTTCCAGTAACTAGTCCCAAGGAAATGGAGAGCCAGGAATTGTCCAACTAAGAATTCAAAATAATTGTTCTAAAGATGCTCAGAGAGCAAAAGAACATGAACGGACAATTCAATAGTATCAGAGCAACAATACAAGAACAAAATGAGAAGCTCAACAATGATACAGAAAACATAAAAAAGAACCAAACAAATCCTGGAGCTGAAAAATACAATGACTGAACTGAAAAATTTAGTACAGAGCTACAAGAGCTTAGTTGACCAAACAGAAGTAGGAATCAGTGAGCTAGAAGACAGATCAATTAAAATCACCTAGTCAGAGGAGCAAAAAGAAAAGAAAAAAAAAAAGAATGAAAAGGAATGAAGAAAGTCCCTACGGTACTTACTGGGCCCCATCAAGAGAAACAGTGTACATATCACTGGAGTCCCAGAAAGAGAAAAGAGGAAAAAAAGGGGAGAAAGCATATGTAAGGAAATAATGGCTGAGAACCTCCCACACCTGGGGAGAAATTGGGATATCCAAGATTATGAAGATAATAGGGCAACCCAAGATTTCAATCCAAAACAATCTTTTCCAAGACATGTTACAATGAAAACTATCTAAAATCAAAGACAAAGATAATTTTTAAAGCAGAAAGAGAAACACATTTTTTCTCCTATAAGGTAATGAGATTTCCCAGCAGAGATCTTGCAGGCCAGGAGAGAACAGGATGATAATATTTGTTTATTCTTCAGTTGAGAATGTTTACAATGGTGAGTGTAGAATGAAATGTTCATCCAATGGGAAGCATAAAAAACACGATCACATCAGTGTGAAACACAAAATAAATATACTTTGACGTGGAAAAGAGGGGGCAAGAGCCAGAACATATGTTGTATTCCCCTATTCCCTCCTCTCTTGCCCACGCCCAGAGATGGCAGACATAGGAGAGGAGCCAGGGCTTTCTCCAGGAAGGAATGGTCCCATCAGCCTGGTGGTTTATGGAAGCCTCAGGACTATAGTCAAACACCACCTCCTAGAGCCTACTTGATCTCTCAGGCAGGTTTTAGCTCTTTCCTCATATTCCCACCAAGTACTGAATTTACATTCATTTGCACTTTGCTCATAATATTGCAATGGTGAGTAGAGGAAAGACCATGAATTTGAAGTCAGGCAGTCCTAAATCCTAGTTCCACCACTTACTACCTGGTGACCCTGAGGAAGTTACCCATTTGTGGGCCTCAGGGTTGCTTTGAAAACCAAATACGGTAACATAGGCAAAATGTCTATGATACGGTAGAATAGAAAGGGCTTAATCATACAGTTCATTTGGTATTCCTTCTGAGATTATATTTATAAATATAAAATCTTAGGACATTTGCTTGAAATTTCATGAGGGAAATAATATAAAACAAGTCGCAAAGTTCTGAGAATCCTAAAGCCACCCAACTTCCGTGGTGGCACTGCATTGCTAGGTCTCCATCCTTGATTTGCCCAAAACAGAAGTTCCCATTTTGTATTACTTGTAGTCTACCTTCACCTTTGCTGGTTTCGGAATGGCTTTTGGATAATTGTTAAGGTCCCCAGAAACCGCTCTGGGGCATCCGCTTTCCCCTGAGGGTGCATACACACCATAACATGTGAATCGGTATTTTTTATTTCTTCGTTTTTCTCTCACTTCCAGCTCCTTCCTTCACCATCTATATTTTTTGCATGGTTGTCCACTGCCAAACTCCTAGCTTCTGGAATTGAAACAGAAGATTTGTATGCAGACGTTATGGGTTCTAATCCTCAATCAATCTAGGACCTCTCTCCATCTGTAAACAGGGTTTAAAATTTTGCTCTCTATATAAATACTGAATCACTAGGCTGTGCACCTGAAGCTAATAAAATGTTATACGTCAATTATATCTCAACAAAACAAACAACCTCCCCCTTAATAAAGTTCTAACAATTAAGTGCCAAAATATAGGTAATGCTTAAAGGCGACACATCATTACACTAGGGAAAGCCTTACTCTTTCGGGCGGTCTGGCTTTGAGGCGGTCGGGCCCTTTAAGGCTGCAACCCTAGTCACTCTACCCGCCCTCCCTCGGGCGGGGGCGTAGGGCTCTCCAACCCGGAACTGACGGCCGCGCGCAGCCGGCGCCGCCAATCCGCGTCCCGGAAGGAGCGAGCTTGCGGCGCACGAGCGAGTGAGTGAAAGCGGCGCCGCCCGCCGCCCGCTAGCGCGGATGAAGCCGGGCGTTCTCCACCCCCTCCCTTTAGGGTCCCCCGAAGAAAGCGGGCAAGCTTCGTGCAGCCGCGCTGCGCTTCCTTGCGCGTCTGTTCCCCAAATAAGGGCTCCCGTCCCCCGCCGCCCGCGCACCCGCGTGGGCCGGGCGCGCCGTCTCCCCAGGTCGGCCCTGCAGCGGCGCCCACACTCGGTGTAGCATCCCTGTCCTTGTCCCCGGCCCCTGCCCGGTCGTCCCGCCGCCGGAGCGGTGACCGCCTGGCCCGCCGTTCCTTCGCTGCCACCGCTGCCGGCACCATGGGCAGTGAGCAGAGCTCCGAGGTCGAGAGCCGACCCAACGATCTGAACTCCTCAGGTCGGTGTCCTCTAACTTCCACCCTCCTCCAGCCGGCCCTGTCTGCTTGCTGAGGGGGCTGCTTCCCAGCCTAGTGGGGACTGGGACTGCGGACACGATTGCACAGAGAGCCCTCACCGTGCTCTTTTCTTGAAAAAAGAAAAAAGTCACCGTCTGTCCTAGTCGTCATTCCCCTGATGGGCGTGAGTGCCTGTGACTGCAAGCTAAACCAGCTGTGCGCCCAAGCCTATTATTTATTTTCAAAGCACCTGTTTCTCCCAGCTCCGCCTCCTCTTTACGGGACGACCTAATTAATTTTTGGCGTTAGTACTTAGAACTGACACCGTGAGATTTGGCTCACACAGTGGATGGATCATAGACAGGACCTCTAAGAACATGTTCTTTCTTAAAGTGGGTCTTAGAAGTTCCTTTTCAGAAGGGATGTGTGACAGGTGTACAATCGCTCTGAACCCTGGGGTGCAAACATCTCCAGAAACTGCATTTTCCCTTGAAGAAGTGTCTCGACTCCCTTTCTAATATTATAGCAGTTGGCCAGCTCTGGTTGTTTTTCTCTATTCTTCCCCTGTCCGAATTTAAGATTTCTCCTAGCGTTTCAGATAGGAATGGGAGGATTATTGTGCTAGGAATATAGTAAGCACTCAATAAATAGAACAGCTGATGCTTAATTGAGGATCATAAGCTCCTTTTTGGGGGAGAGGGGCCACAAACCACAGGGCAACTGGGACTGCTGTGGATACACTCGAGTTGCTAATCCAAATTGGATTAAATCTGGAGCCTAAATATAACCTATTACGTTCAGGTGGACAGTCTAATGACTTGATATTTGTATATATTATGAAATTTTAAACCTTGTTTTACAGATGGAAAAAGGGAAGTGCTAGATGGTCTTAGAATCCACAACTGTCTTTAAATACATAGAACTGCTCTCTGCGTGGTAGGATCTGTAATTCAGAAATGTAGAAGCTGACAGATCTAGGGTTATTCCACACTGAAGTGTGTCCTTCAAGACTAGTTCAGACCCTCATACGGGGGCTATATTGGGACAGCTTTTAATGGTGAGCAGCATCTACTAGCTTTGCTACATCCTTCTATTTCCCTGGAAGGCCCAGAATATTTTATCTGTTACAGAAAATACAGTAATAGTTGTTACCCTTTATTTTCTTGCCTCTGTGTCAGTCCAGAAGCATATTTGAGGGGAAGAAGTGTGGCATCTTTTTAATATGCTTGCTCACCTACTGACCAACAGCATGAACTCTAGTACTGTAGCATACTAACCAATAGCAGGTTAGAATTTGCCAATTCCCCTTGTACTAAGTGGTTTACATGCATCTGCATTTAATTCTTACAGCCCCATTTTACAGGTGATAGAGGTTAGCTAGAACCCAGTGAAATCTGTTTTCCGCTGGGTTCTGGGGAAGAAGAAATCACTTAATTTATAGCAGAAAAGATTTCTGGCTTGGGATTTGTGAAATGTTAGGGAAGTTCCAAAAGAGGTTAAGAGGTACTTCTCGAAGAGCAGTAAAAGTAGCAGAGATTTTAAAAGAGTAAATGCCAATCCACAGGAGACTCTAGCCTCCAGGAGGCAGGGCAGTTCCCTGATATCCCAGCGTCAACCTTTGAGACATGACTATGATGAGCTTGCCTTCTAGAGGGTAAACCACTTTAAAGGTTTGTTCTTGTCCTAACCAGGAAGATATTAGAGGAGAGGAGGATATATTGGTCTAGGAAGTTGTTGGTAGTTTGAATCAGTTCCCTACAAATGCTTTACTTACTCTCAAAGGACCTGATATTGAACTGCCTGTCTGGCAGTCCTACAAATTTCTGAATTTGGCCTCAGCCTAGAATGGACCTCCTATTTATTTCTGCCCTTCTTGGACTAATGCTTGTAACGGTAAGGGTGGGGGGGCTGATGCCTCAGGAATAGACCCATCATAGAGGGTTAAGAACCAGGATTTTTTCCCCCACGAGTAAGATGTATTAAATATACCTGGCCTCCTGTGATAAAGTGGCTAGACAGCTTGCAACCTCAGTTTCACAGGATGGGCCACATATACCGATATCCCATAGACCTCCAATTCCTTTCCTGTTTTTCTAGCACTATTGACTTTGGTGGGTCACAGCCAAATTTTACACCCTCATTTTCTCATTGGCAAAATAAGGACAATGTCAGGAAGATCAAAGAAATAAAAATTTAAAACATAATCTACCTATATTTTTGTGTGCTGAATAATAAGATATTTTTAGTTACAAAAGCAACTTCATACATGTTATAGGTTCCTGTAACGTTTGAGGTTTTCTTAAGTAGAAAATAGAGGTCCCTCATGATTCATCTCCCCTTTTCCAGCCCCCACTGCAGGATAGCTACAGTTAGCATTTTTTCGTATAGAAATACTCTTTTTAATGACTGTACTGACAACAGCTTTGGTAAGGCAGGGGGGGCCA
This sequence comes from Ursus americanus, assembly GCF_024610735.1. NCBI lineage: Eukaryota > Metazoa > Chordata > Mammalia > Carnivora > Ursidae > Ursus > Ursus americanus. The sequence continues at coordinate 13,289,948 of NC_142151.1, forward strand.
ACTAACTTGCAGCTCCTGAGAGTGTAACTTATTTGCAGTGACACCTTCTCCAGCAAAGCATAGAGCCAAGATGGACGATATTGTGGTTGTAGCTCCAGGCTCCCAGCCCTCCCGGAATGTCAGCAACGATCCTGATGTCATCAAGTTGCAAGAGATTCCAACCTTCCAGCCGCTTTTGAAAGGTAAGAACTTGGGTTTTTGTCTTATCTGGACCTGCTAGAAAGGTTTGCATAGCTACGCTACTCTCCCCAGATAGCCATGTGCCTTCCCATCTCCTTTAGGTCTTTGCTTAAATGGCATCGTCTTGGTGAAGCTTTCCTTGGCTGCCCTGTATAAAGTGAAACCCTTCTGGCTGTTTTTCTCCATAGTAGTTAATCACCATTGATCTGCATTGTTTACTTATTTGTTTACTCTCTGTTTCCCTGTTAGAATGTGAGCTCTATGATGGTAGGAACTTTCTGTGTTTTGTTCACTATTGAATCGTAGCACTTGGAATAGAGCCTGGTGTCAAGTAGGGACTGAGTAAATGAATGATGTTGGAGCTGGCCTTTACCTGTTATATTTCTATGAAAAGATTTTCACTCTTACTTGTGGTCTGGACTATGGGTTGACTAGTTCAGATCCATAGAGAAAATCTCTATAATCATTGATACACTTATAATTAATCCTGACAACCATTTTGTATGAGAGGAGAGGGTATGTATGAGAGGATTAGCGTATACTGAGGTAGAGTTACCTTTTTTAATTTGTATTATTTAAAGATTTATTTATGTGTTTGAGAGACTGCGAGCGAGTGTGCATGAGCCGCGGTGGGGGGGGGTTGTTGGGCAGAGGGAGAGGGAGAGAAGCAGACTCCTCGAGGAGTGGAGAGCTGGATGCAGGGCTTAATCCTGAGATCATGACCTGAGCCAAAATCAAGAGTCAGATGCTCAACCAGCTTTGCCACCCAGAGTTACCTTTTAATATGAATTTTATTATTCACCTGATAATTTCATTATGTATTTTAATTTTATATTAATATATTTATTTTATGTTATTTTCATATCCCTTAAGTAGTGGCAATGGTTTTCTATTAACGAACGGGGTTTCTACTATAAGAATCCCTCTTTCTGTCTCTTTTCCTCCAAAAGATTAGGAAATATAAATGAACATAGGCCCTGGTTTACTTAACCTGGTACTATATAATATAAAATTTCTGAACATTTATATAGCTATGTTTATTGGAAGGTACCCCCTACACACACACACACACACACACACATACACACACACATACACATGCCATCCTCTTAATCCTTACATTGTTAAGTATGTTTGAATGATTTGTGTCAGATCAGACAGCTGGCAGGTTGAACTTGAACCTTCAGCGCTGATGTCAAATACTAGCTACGCTATTCCTCACTATGCCTAAAAAACAAAAATAACGAATAGTGCTTTATCGATGAGCCATATATCATCTCATTCTTCCCAGCACTTCATCTGCTTTACAGGTGAGGAAATATAAGCTTTCAATCTTTTCCCACAGGCCTCGGTGTTAGACTTTGGGAACTTCTTTGGTTCTTACGTGAAACAACACGTTACATCCTGTTCCCCATCTTAACAGTTTTCATTATTTTGAGAGATAATGTGATTCTCCAGAGAAGCCAATGTTAATGAAATTTCCGTCTCCACGTGTCTTTGTACAATCAGATTAAAAGACAATCAGATGTAATTTATCTGTAGAAACTTAGAGGTGGACACTTGTATTCTGTACTCCAGCCCTTCCGGGCATGCACATAGGACTGCCCACAGGCACACAGGTCGTGCCTCTGCTTCCTGTTAACTATGTCCTCCCAAAGTCTTCTAGTCCTGGGTGAAGGCTTTATGTGACCAATATTTGTCCTCACTTTAGGGAAATACTAAAAACAAGCAAAAACAAAACCCAAGAAAACTCCCAGCATTTTGAGATATATTTAACACTTTCCTGGGTTAGTGTTTCTTTTCCAAGCGTTTGAAATATAATTCTTATTTTATGATAATGAATTGACTAGTAGGGGAAGCATCTAGGAGAAGGCTTGGTGTTCAGGGAACCTAACCTCAGATTTAAAATCATCACCGGGAACCCTAACAGTGAATGATGAACACAGTGCAGTTAATGCAATGCAGTTGGACTTGGTTGCATTGATACCTGGATTTAAATTGGGGCTTGGCTACCCACTGGCTGTGTTGCCCTGGCTTTGTTTTTCCCCTTTGAACCTTGGTTGTTGAGAACATTGAAAATAGGTGTGAGAGAGAGGAAGGCTGCGGAGGGTCAGGTTGCAGTGAAGCAGTGATGTGGGATTTGGCTAAGAAAGGTGGAGAAATTACTTGCTGAGGGTGGCATGAAAAGAGAAATGGCCGCATGTGGCAGGGGCCAGACTGCAAGAAGAAAAAGAAAGCCAGCAAGCATTTAAGTGAGTGCTCGTGTTTCACTGGTGAAGAAGAAACCTACTGATTAGAAAAGACAGGCAAAGGGGACAGTTGGGTGGAAATAATAAGTATAATTATGATAATAGTAGGAGCTAACCCCTCCCCTCCTTCTTGTACCTCTGCATGATGTTGTTATTCTTCCCATTTTATAGATTAAAACATTGAGGCCCAGAGAGCGTGAATGCATTACCTCAAGTCACATGGCTAGAAGCGATAGCCCATTTCAGGATGGCATCGGGACATTGAGTTTTTAACTGTTTTGTACATGGAATAAGACAGTTTCCAATTCTAACAAAGCCAATTATAAAGATCACTGGGCTGTAAAAGAAAATAGGGTGATGGGTGTGAGGTTGTTTGGATTTTGAGGTGCAGCATTTGTTGCAGAGCCTCCTGCTTTGACATTGTTCTGCCTGGTAATTTAAAGCCCCGCCGTCTGCCTGCTGGGCTGCTGGAGGGGCCACTCATCACTGTTGCCTTTATACTCTAATCTCTTTTTTCACTCTTTACTGCTTTCAGGATGAGGCTATTTCTCAAAGTAGTAAAAAGGCCACACAGTGAGGGCTGTACCCCCCAGGTTTGATTTCAGAAAGCTTTTTATTCAAGTTAATGACAGTTTATTCTTTCAAAACAATATATTCAAGTATTACACAGAGTTCACTATTGTTCCATAATGTCATGTGATGTAGTGCTAATGCTGGTGGGTGATCTGCAGAGGCAGGGGCTGGGCGAGTTTAGGGGCTATTCGTATGACTGAGGTAATGTTTGCATTTTTAATAAGCAGATTCTTTCCTTGGTCTTAACCCTTTTGGATAAATATGCCAGAGTATAATTTATGCTCTATATTGGTGCCAAATATCTGTTCCTCTTTTTATTTAAGCCAAAAGCATTTCTATTTTTCATAGCAGTCTCTGAATTAGCAATTTATTTTGAAGTGTGAAGCATTTACTAGAAGATGAAAAGTTAAAAAATTACAAGTAGAAATAAATGGCCACATCAGAACACAAAAGCAAAATGTAGATTTGATGCAAATCAGATTCCCAGGGTTAAACAAGCCCTATAAATCTCTTAAAACTCAACCACTTGTATTTTTTAATGAATCGCATGATTTTTTTGTCTATCTATAGAAATGAAGTATTCGTAAGAGAAATGCAAAATTGAAAAGTTATATAATTTTTCTGTTCACTCCTAATGATGAATATATGCATGCGCACACACACACACACACACACACACACAACATATATGACCTTCTTTACAACGGACCTATCATTTTTGTTACTGACTTTGGATACAACATAAGATTGTCTTGCTGCCTAAGGAAGAAACTGTCCTTCTTACTGGCAAAGAAAGTCAGACATATACAGTGTAGATGCTTAAGTAATGCTAAGCAGTTTTGTTGGGAGTTCTGTGGTTGGTAAGAACATGATGAGTGTGAAGTAGATTTTGACAGTGAAAAAAGAGCCTGGGCCTTTTCTTGGTGGAGCAGAATCTCATGGAACAGCGGTGAAGGCTCTCAAATGACATAGAACATTGAGAATTAGTGCATGAGGCTGGAGCTGGGAAGGAATGAATCCATGGAAAAGGGTAGTGAGGAGAACATGAGGGAGCTACATTTCAAATGACGAGTTTATTCACATCTTTCTCACCCACTCATCTCTTAGCCAGACAAATAAAATAAAGGTAGAGAGTCTTCGCATTCATCAGACACCTGTCTCTGCCAGCTGTCAGACTTTAGCTCTGTTTTGGAAATGGGATGCCAAAGGAGGGGAAGAGAGAATGGATTAGAGCTTGGTCCTCTTTGAATGGCGTAACGGTGACCTCTAGCTAGGGTTGATCCTGAGAGTCTGTTTCCCCCCCCCCAAATACTATATTTGAAAAGTTGATGATGTATTCCTGATTACCTCGTAGGTTATTTGTGTATGTAAAACCTCTTCAGTTAACCTTTTATTTTATTTTATTTTTTTAAGATTTTATTTATTTATTCAACAGAGATAGAGACAGCCAGCGAGAGAGGGAACACAAGCAGGGGGAGTGGGAGAGGAAGAAGCAGGCTCATAGCGGAGGAGCCTGATGTGGGGCTCGATCCCACAACGCCGGGATCACGCCCTGAGCCGAAGGCAGACGCTTAACCGCTGTGCCACCCAGGCGCCCCTTCAGTTAACCTTTTAAACATGACTGTTAACCAGCAAGTGTCAGCCTTACTCAGAAGAGCTGGAAGTACTAGGCGAATGATCCCTTTAAACCAATTGAGAAGACAGAGCCATTTAACAAGAGCAGCCTCACTTTCCCCTCACTTCAGTGCGTCTGCGCGTGCATCCGTTCTTGTTTCTCTCCATCAAATCTCAGAGCAGGTATGTCGATGCCTTTCTCTGAAACTTAATGCCTTTCCATTTCACTTTCTTCTCCATTTGCCAGGACTTTGCTTCTGTACTCTCCTTGTCTTTAGCATCTAGCTTAGTGAGCCTCTTTCCTCTTGTGCCAATATATAGATCTTCCCATCTTTTTTTAAAAAAGATTTTATTTATTGAGAGAGTGAGTGAGTGCGTGAGCGGAAGGAGAGCCAGAGGGAGAGAGATGATCTCAAGCTGACTTGGACTCCATGCTGGAGCCCTGATGCAGAGCTCCATCTCAGGACCCTGGATCATGACCTGCGCCAAAGTCAAGAGTCAGATGCTCAACCGACTGAGCCAGCCAGGCGCCCCAAAGATCTTCCCATCTTTTTTTTTTTTTTTTTTTTTAAAGATTTTATTTATTTATTCGACAGAGAGAGAGACAGCCAGCGAGAGAGGGAACACAAGCAGGGGGAGTGGGAGAGGAAGAAGCAGGCTCATAGCGGAGGAGCCTGATGTGGGGCTCGATCCCACAACGCCGGGATCACGCCCTGAGCCGAAGGCAGACGCTTAACCGCTGTGCCACCCAGGCGCCCCTTCAGTTAACCTTTTAAACATGACTGTTAACCAGCAAGTGTCAGCCTTACTCAGAAGAGCTGGAAGTACTAGACGAATGATCCCTTTAAACCAATTGAGAAGACCGAGCCATTTAACAAGAGCAGCCTCACTTTCCCCTCACTTCAGTGCGTCTGCGCGTGCATCCGTTCTTGTTTCTCTCCATCAAATCTCAGAGCAGGTATGTCGATGCCTTTCTCTGAAACTTAATGCCTTTCCATTTCACTTTCTTCTCCATTTGCCAGGACTTTGCTTCTGTACTCTCCTTGTCTTTAGCATCTAGCTTAGTGAGCCTCTTTCCTCTTGTGCCAATATATAGATCTTCCCATCTTTTTTTAAAAAAGATTTTATTTATTGAGAGAGTGAGTGAGTGCGTGAGCGGAAGGAGAGCCAGAGGGAGAGAGATGATCTCAAGCTGACTTGGACTCCATGCTGGAGCCCTGATGCAGAGCTCCATCTCAGGACCCTGGATCATGACCTGCGCCAAAGTCAAGAGTCAGATGCTCAACCGACTGAGCCAGCCAGGCGCCCCAAAGATCTTCCCATCTTTTTTTTTTTTTTTTTTAAAGATTTTATTTATTTATTCGACAGAGAGAGAGACAGCCAGCGAGAGAGGGAACACAAGCAGGGGGAGTGGGAGAGGAAGAAGCAGGCTCATAGCGGAGGAGCCTGATGTGGGGCTTGATCCCAGAACGCCGGGATCACGCCCTGAGCTGAAGGCAGACACTTAACCGCTGCGCCACCCGGGCGCCCCAAGATCTTCCCATCTTTTAAATGGAAAAGACAAAAATACCTTCTTTTGATTCCATTGCCCCTCCTGCTACCATGCTTTCTCTTCTTATCTCTGCTGCCAGATTCACTGACTTTGTGGCCACTACACGATGTCACCACGTCCTTTCTACTTTTTCCAATCTTGAGGTTCTATGGTCTGGCTCTCACATATATTGTTTTGTTAACATTTGTTTTGGAGGGTTATATTGAAGTGGTCTTTTTTCATGCTCAAAGTTTTTCTCAGTCTACATTCTTCTCTTCTTTTCCATATTTAAGTTTCTGCCCCACTTACTAAACCTATAGCTTTATGATCCACCCCCCACATTGTGTTCTGGTTTTTTGGTCTCACTCACTAGCCTCTGTTCTCTGCACAGCATTGCCTAGTACTCTTTTGAAGAACAGTGGTTCTAAGGGTTTTATTTTGAAATATAGACATGTAGATGATTCTAAGTCCTCATCATCAGCTTTGCTGCCTTTTTTTTAAAGAATTTATTTATTTATTAAAGAGAGCAAGCATGAGTGGGGGGAGAAGCAGAAGGAGAGGGTCTGAATCCAGAGGCCAACGTGGGGCTTGATCCTAAGATCGTGACCTGAGCCGAAATCAAGAGTCAGACGCTTAACCAACTGAGCCACCCAGGAGCCCCTTGGCTTCAGCTTCTTGTACATTTCTCCAACTATGGACTGGTCAATACAACCAGGAGTTGTTATTTTAAATTCAGCATGCCCCATCCTCCACCTATGTATGTGTTGGTTCGTTTCATTTATTCAGCAAGCATTTATAGGACCTTATTTTATTAGGTGAATAAGACACATTCATGTACACTGGAAAAGAATGTGTTGTGCAGTTGTTGGGTGTACTGTGTTACATTAAGGTGTGGTTGATGGTATTTAATTAATGAGTTCTACCACTTAAAGAAAGGTGTTAAAATCTCCTGCTGTGATTGTGTTTGTCTCTGCCTTTTATTCTCCCAGTCTTTTGGAAGTCTGTTATTAGGCATGCACACATTGAAGTTTATTATATTGGTCCTTTTATTATGAAATTGTCCGTCTATCTATGGCATTATCTCCTATCTTGAAGTCTATTTTGTCTTGTGTTAATACAGCCATTGCAGCTTTCTCACACTTATTGTTTGCATAGTATATATCTTTTTCCATTCTTTTATTTATATGTTTATCTGTTTGTGTCTTTAAAGTGCATCTCTTGGGATGCCTGGGTGGCTCAGTTGGTTAAGTGTCTGCCTCAGACTCAGGTCATGATCTCAAAGTCCTGGGATCAAGTCCCACATCGGGCTCCTTGCTCAGTGGGGAGCCTGCTTCTTCCTCTGCCTCCTGCTCCCCCTGCTTGTGCACCTAATGTCTCTCTCTCTCTGACAAATAAATACATTTTTAAAAAATAAAGTGCATCTCTTGTAGACAGCATATAGTTGAGACTTACTTCTGTACCTGTGCATGCAGTCTGTCTTTTAACTGGGGTGTAAATTGATCTAGTTGGATTCAGGTCTACCATTTGTTCTTTGTTTTCTATTTGTGTGGTCTGCTTTTGGTTCCTCCCCTTCCTGACTCTTTTGAATCAACTGAATTTTTTAGTATTCCATTTTAACGCCTTTGTTAGCTTTTTAAAATATTTTCTTAAAAATTTGTCAGAGAGAGAGCACAAATAGAGGGAGCAGCAGGCAGAGGGAGAAGCAGTCTCCCCACTGAGCAAGGGGCCCGATGCAGGACTCAATCCCGGGACCCTGGGATCATGACCTGAGCCGAAGGTAGACGCTTCACTGACTGAACCACCCAGGTGTCCCCGCTGTTAGCTTTTTTAATTGTATTTCTTTTGCATTATTTTTTTAGTGGTTGCTCTAGGGATTAAAATACACTTTTTTTTTTTTTAAATTATACTTTTGAGGAATCTCTACACCCAATGTGGGGCTTGAACTCACAACCCTGAGATCAAGAGTCACTCCACCAACTGAGCCAGTCAGGCACCCCATCATACACATCTTTAACATCGTAGTTCACATAGAGTTATATTGTACCGCTTCGCATAAAACGTAAGAACCTTTCAATGGTGTGGTTCCAGTTACCCCACTTCTCTTTTTTTCTTTTTTTAAGATTTTATTTATTTATTTGACAGAGAGACAGCCAGCAAGAGAGGGAACACAAGCAGGGGAGTGGGAGAGGAAGAAGCAGGCTCCCAGCGGAGGAGCCCGATATGGGGCTCGATCCCAGGACTCTGGGATCACACCCTGAGCCGAAGGCAGACGCTTAGCAACTGCACCACCCAGGCGCCCCCTATTTACCCCACTTCTCTGTGCTATAATTGTGTTAGTGCATCTCCATATGCTAGGAATCCCTTGTGGAGTTTATATGTATTATTTATTTATATATAAATTTATAAGTTATATATTTATACATAAATATCTGTTTATTAGATACAAAACTTATATGTTGTATCATGTTAAATAATTGTATATATTATATTTAGCAATATATATTTATGTTAAACAATCACATATCTTTTAAAGAAATTAAGAGAAGAAAAAACTATATATAGAATGCTATGTACCCCCACGTATTTACCATTTCCGGAATTCTTAGTCCCTTTCTGTAGATTCAGGTTTCTATTTGATGTCATTTATTTTTAGTCCAAAGACCTTCTTGTAGCATTTCTTGCAGTGCAGATCACCTGGAAATAAATTCTTTCTGTTTTTATCTGTGTGAAGATAAATTTTTGCCCAGTTTCATTATCAAATTTTTGCCCCTTTTTTGGTAAGTTTTTGAGGAAACATTGTGGGACTCTGTGAAATCTCATTTCTCAACACACTTTCTCCTTCGCTGGTTATAATATCCATTGCTGTTTCTTGTTTGAATTAATTACACAGAGACAGATGCCAAATAGTGATTTTTCTACCTTTATCATTCCTTCTGCGTTTAGCAGTTTGTGTTCTGCTGTCAGGAAGAACTTTCTCGTCTCCCCACTTACTTATTCATATATTTATTTAAGTCCATGTGGAGTGGTAAATTCTTGTTTTATTTGATGAATTATAATCGGTGACAATCACTACTTATTTTTAATCTCACAGTGCTCCAAATTTAGGGGTGCCTGGCTAGCTCACTTGGTAGAGCGTGCAACTCTTGGTCCTGGGGTTGTGGGTTTGAGCCCCATGTTGGGTGTAGAGATTACTTGAAAAAATCTTAAAAAAAAATGCTCCATGGGGCACCTGGGTGGCTCAGTCGTTAAGCATCTGCCTTCGGCTCAAGGCGTGATCCCGGGGTCCTGGGATGGAGCCCCGCACTGGGCTCCCTGCTCTGCTGGGAGCCTGCTTCTCCCTCTCCCACTCCCCCTGCTTGTGTTCCCTCTCTCGCTGGCTGTCTCTCTCTCTGTCAAATAAACAAATAAAATCTTAAAAAAAAAAAATCCTCCAAATTTAGCCAGTTGGAACATTGCTGGTGTAGCTTAGCGTCCTTTTGACGTATTCTCATTATTCTTTGAACATGTTTTTATTTTCTGGTGGAAAATAATGTTCCAGATTTTTCTTATTCTTCCTTGGCCCCAGCCCTAGAATTAGGCATTTCACCAAGAGCCCTGGTTCTTTTAGTGGAGAGTGGTATTTAGAAACCACTCTTAGGCCTTCTCAGTGGATTTAGCAAGGAAATATATATATATATATATGTGTGTGTGTGGATATACATAATATGCACATTTACACTTGTATATTTTTGTATTTATCTGCATATATTGAAAATGCTGAGTTCACATAGATGTGTTCCAGATGTTCTTGGATCTGTAGGTTTATAGTCTTTATCTAATACTTGGGCCATTATTTCTTCCAATTTTTTCTGCCCCCACCCCTGCTTTTTATGGGACTCCATTTTCTATGTTAAACCACTTGATGTTGTCTCACAGGTCACTGATCACTGATGCACCTTTCAGTTTTTTTTGTTTTTTGTTTTGTCTCCTTTCTGTCTTACTTTGGATAATTTTACTGCTGTATTTCCAGGTTTAGTGGTCTTTTTTTTTCCTGTCATGTTTATACTGTTCTTAATTCTACCAATGAATTTTTAATTACAGAGAATTGTATTTTTCAGCTTTAGATATACCTCCCCTCCTTTCAAAAAAGTCTTCATTTCTTTGCGTATCATGCTTATGTTCTCCTCTACTTTTTGGACATAAAGGGTGTGTTTATAATATTATTTTAACTCTTGACTGCTAGTCCATCATTTCTGGATCTGTTTTTTATTGAAGTTTCTCTGTATTACAGGTCATATTTTCCTGCTTCTTTTCATACCTGGAAATTTTTTTGTTGTATGCCAAGTATTTTATGTTTTGTGTTTCTGGGTGCTAGATTTTGCTTTGTTCCTTTAAAGTATATTGGACTTTATTCTGCCATAAACTTACTTGTAATCAGTTTGACTCTTTCTGAACTTGCCTTTACATTTTCGTTAGGGCTAACCCAGAGCAGCCTTTAGTCAAGTTTAACCGAGCTTTGTTACTAAGGCAGTAGCCTTCGGAGTGCTTTGCCTGTTGCCCATGCATTACGAAGTCTCTCCACTCTGGCAGGTGGGAATGCAAACTGCTCTTAGCCCTATGTGAATTTCAGAAATGGGTTGGCCTACTGCTTTCCTGTAGTTCTTTCTCCAGCCTTGGGGAATTTTACCTCATAGAGCTTAGTGTGCAGCCAGAGACTTAGGGTGCCCCGTGCAGTTCCCCAGAGTGCTCTTTTTTTGAGCTCTCTGCTTTCTCAGATTCTGTTGTGTAAACGCTGATCCCTTAGTGTCTCCGAACTCCACATTCTCTCTCTTCAACGCACTGACTGAGTCCACTGGGCTCTTTATGGATGTCCCGACCTGCTCTGCATCCTGGAGACTGCTTTTCTCTAAGAATCTGGGGAAATGATAGGACTTGCTTGTTTTCCTTCTGGCAGGGATCAAAGCCCTATACTGCCTGTGATATGATATCTGAAAAGAGTGTGTCATATTTTTGGTCTGGTTTCTAGTTGTTTATGGCTGGAAGGCATGGTAGCAATTAATCCTTCACTAGCGGAAGGAGAAATCCTCAAAAAAAAAAAAAAGTGCTTTGTAATCTTTATTTTTCTGTCCATTACCAGTTCTGTTTTACTTAAGCACCTCATGCCAGCAACTTTTGATTACTATGTTGGTCATTGATTTCTGCAGTATATAATTGACTCTTGAACAGTGTAGGTGTCAGGGGCGTGGACCTCCCCACAGTTGAAAATCTGTGTATAACTTTTGACTCCTCTCCCCCCAAACGTAATAGTGTTCTGGTTTTTTTTCCCTAATAGTGTTCTGTTGACCGAAAGACTTACCAAGAACATAAACTGCCGATTAACACGTATTTTTATGTTATACATGTTATATACTGCATTCTTACAAAAGAGTAAGCTAGAGGGGCGCCTGGGTTGCTCAGTCGGTTAAATGTCTGTCTTCGGCTCAGGTCACGAATCCAGAGTCTTGGGATTGAGCCCCACATTGGGCTCCCTGCTCTTCGGGGAGTCTGCTTCTCTCTCTCCCTCTGCCATGGGTACTCGCTCTCTTTCTCAAATAAATAAATAAAATACTAAAAAAAAGGTAAGCTAGAGAAAAGAATTTTATTAAGAAATTCATAAGAAAGATAAAATATATTTGCAGTTCTGTATTTATTGAAAAAAATCTAAATCTTAAGTAGACCTGCACAGTTCACACCTATGTTGTTCAAGGGTTCAACTCTAATGATAAACACCTGCCTGGTGCTTGGCAGTGTTCCAGATAGTGGAGGTACAGAGAATGTAGGACACAGTTGCCGCCCTTAAGGAGCTTACAGTTTTGTGAGTGATATAGACAGGTAAGTAACTTACAACAATATAGTATGAGTAATAGTGGCCGCATGACCTAAAGATTAGGTATGCATAGAGAAGAGAATCGTTAATTTGCCCTGGGAATTTGGGGCAGGCTTCGCAAAGGAAGTAACATTTGAGCTGGGCTTTGAGGGATAGAGAAGATAGGGGTCACGGAGTAGATTTATGACTTAAAGGATCTTCCATATAAACCAAAAGTTATAATTAAAAGATACCAAAAGAATTCTTAACCAAAATTATACCTGGGATGTGCTGCTTTGATTTTCTTTTATTACTCTAGATACCCATATGTATGCAGGTTAAATTCTGATTTTAATTTTAAGCTGTATTAGACCTTTATTTCCTAGAATAATTAACTTTTAGTTTGTATACTGTTACTCTTTTTTGTTTCTTTAAACTTTTAATTTGTGTTACGTTATGAATTTAAACAAGATATACATGGTTTACTTTAGCTAGTACCCAAGGACTTATCTTTCTAAGCAATATCATTTCCTGGATAAGCTAGCCGATTATCACCTGGAATATGACAATAAAGATAGATGTATGTATTTCTTTTTAAGGCTCTGGTTTGTCAATAGTTTTTGCTAAGTGACAGCCTACAGACATTCCAAAGTTGCATAGTATAAAATTCTGTTAGTCATCTCTAATTTTTCTACTTTTCCAAAAATCACATATAAAAATTTTTCTATTTTTAAGCATTAGCACTTGAGACTGAAATGTTTATTTAGGAAAGCCAGGATTTGAGAGGTGTTTCCAGAATTAAAAAAAATTCTATCCCCTACTCCCCAAATTTTAACTCATTATTGGAAAGATTAATTTTTCCATTCTGGGCAAAAGTGAAAGTCACATACTCTTTATAGAACTGTGATGTTTCATGTATTTATTTATTCATTTAACCAAGTTCATTGAGCTGTTGCTGTTTATCATATTTTTAGGCTAGAGATATAAAAGCAAAAAACATTATTCCTTCCTGTGAAGAGCTGACAGTCTAGTGAGGGGAACTATATTCTTTTTTAATATATTTTTTATTATGATATGTTAGTCACCACACAGTACATCATTTTTGATATAGTGAGTACTATATTCTTAATAGATAATTGTGATTCAACATGGTACGTACTTATAAAGCTTAACACTTTAGAGAATCTAATGGGTGGAATAATTCTGAGAGGCAGGAATGGTTGACTAGAACAACTTACAATTTATATTTGTACTCTTGATAGTAATCACTTCCAAAACTCTAGTATGCATAAACACGTGGAGAAACTTTTTAAAAAATGCTGATTTTAGGGCCCCAAACTCAGAAAGTCTGAGTATGTTAAACTAGCATTCCAGGTGATTCAATTTGGAAAACACTGAGCTAGATATTTCTGCACTTTATCTTAGCCAAAAGGCTGAAAAGCAATGAGCTAGACGTTTCTGAACTTAAGTACTACTTGAGATCACCGAAGTGTTAGATCATTGAACTAAATGATTTTAGATACTTTTTAAGAGATGTGGTTATCATAAGAGTATTTTGAAATATGTCATTTTGTTTTTACTATTTTTGGATGAACTCCATTGTTAAAACTGATTCACATCTAATGCCTGTACGTTACATTTTGGACTCATTGAGAATTCATTATTTGTAAAAAGAATTTGTTAAAAGTCACTGGGTTTTAGTAATGTTTAAATATTTTTCGGATCAAAATTTAGTTTCACAGAAAGCCAGTGAAATGCAAAGTATTATTTTAAAGAACAGCTTTGAATAGATAATCATTTGCCTCATATGAGCTAATGAAAATCATTAACAAAAGATTCTAAACACACTTCTAAGCGTGCTTACCCACATATGAAAATGTCAGTAAGCAAATACAGAATAAATAAAAATGGGGTTTTGAGTTGCAAGATTTTTTGAACAGGCATATTACAATCGGGGGTTGGTTTGTTCTTCATTTAGTCTTTTTAACGGAGGACTTTTCTCTAACTTACAGTTCTTTAAAATAGTAGTGCTTTTTATTTCAGTAAATCTTATATCAATATTAATGTTTACCAGCCTCAAGGGAAGGGAAAAAAAGAAATCCCGTTGAGAGGAGTAAACAGTTACATAGACCAAAGAGACGTTAAAACATACTTTAATACTAATAAATATCATAGTTCATTTTAATATTTTGCCATAATTTTTTTTTTCATAAGATGGCCTCTCTTTAATGCAGTGGAACTTCTGGCAGTGCTGTCTTTAACAACACTTTGGCCACTAGATGTCACTAGACTGTAACAAGTAGTAAGCTGCTTGAAACTGCTACAACCTGTGGCAATATTCACAAAGGCCTCTGGTTAATTAAGTTTACTCTGTAGCATCTGAATTTCTCATAAAACCGGATCACAGCTTGCTTCAAGCAAAAGCCAGTTGGAAAATATGTCAAATTTTGTGACACATGAGTAATCTATAATTAGATATTTTAGTGTTTATCAAGACAGCAAAGGAAATAAAATATTGCTATAGGAAACCTTTAGTGACCTTAATTTTTTGGAGAGAAAACTCTATTTTTAGTGTATCACTGTACTCAAAGAACTATTTATTACACCAAAAATTTCTCAAGCGTTGGATTATGTTTGAATCATCTCTAATTTCTCAGGACCTAGCACACAAGGCTTGGCACTTGATAGTATTCAGTAAATGTTATTAAGCATTAAGGTAGTCTGTAGTACATGTCACAAGGGAGAGGAAGCCAAGGGTCCTCTATCTTAAAAAGTCTCGTTTGGGAGATGAGAATCTACAAAAAACATGTACCCACAGCTCAGGATAATGTGTATGAGCCAAATGAGCAGTACAGGCATTAAATTCTGTGAGATTTCAGAGGATAAGTAGCTCTTGGGGCAATGATTAGAGGTGTCCTCATGAAAGTGATTTGGAGGTGAAAGGGAGGGCCCATACAAGTGAAGAAGTAATGAGCCAAGGTTTAAAGGTGGGAGAATGTGGGCGGTAAAGATTCAGAAAGGTCCTAAGTTTAAGGGCTCTGAACTTAAGGCTTATACTTAGACTTAATATTTTTTTAGGGGGCAGGGGACATTAAAGGATATTGGGATGAGTGAAAATAATATGTTTTATAATGCTTTGTAATTTACAAAGCACTAGCACTTGAAGGGTGAATTAAAGATGGTTACTCTTTAAGTTTAGTATGCTTCTGCCTTAAGTTTTTAAAAAAATACCTCTGTTTAAAAGAGAATACGGGTAGAGGGCTTAACATAGTGCCTGGCATGTAGAAAACCTTCAATAAATGATTCTTGAGGATATCAAATTATTAAATCAGTAAAAAATATATGGACATTCTACAAAACAGCTGACCACTGTTTTTCACAAGAGTCAAAATCATGGAAGATAAGGAATGACTGAAGAATTGTCATAGATTGGAGGAAATTAAGGAGACATGCAGTGTGGGGTCCTGAATTGGTTCTTAGACTAGAAAAGGACATTAGTGGAAAAAATGGTAACTTACGATAAGGTGTATAGTTTAGTTGATTGTATTGTACCAGTGTCAATTTCCTGGTTTTGATAATTGTGCTATGGTTAGTTAATATTAGGGAAAGCTGGTGAACAGCATATAGGGATCCTATATTTTATGCAACTTTTCTTAAAGTTAAATTATTTTGAAAATACAAAGTTTAGGGCATCTGGCTGGCTCAGTCAGTAGAACATGTGACTCTTGATCTCAGGGTTGTGAGTTCAAGCCCTGTGTTGGGTATACAGATTACTTAAAATCTTTTTTAAGAAATAAAAAGTTTAAAAATATAATGTCGTCTTAGAAAAGATTGCAATTCCATATTTGGGATAAGTTTTCTACTAAGAGGTTCAGATGTTAGAAGAAAAGTTTTAGAATCTCCTACCCTGTATAATTTTTAGGATAGACATTTGCCAGAACAGCTTAAGACAACAATGAGTTCCCTTGAAAACAGGGAAGTAGAACTTCTGAGGACCCTGGATTTTAACACCTCTCTATATATTTTAGCTAATAGATAAATTTCCCCAATCCTGGCCTTCCCCCCCCCCCACATTGAAGTATAGTGGACACACAATTACATTTTTTAAATTTTAATTTTTTAAAATTGAAGCATAGTTGATATATAGTGTTACATTCCAATGTCCTGGCCTTTAAGGCCACTTAAACTTCAGCTCTTCAAACTGTTATTTAATACCCCACCCCCTTTTTCAGGATGTTCACAGAAATCCAATGAGGCTTCCCAGGGCTTTACCACCAACCCATACCCTATATTTTAATAAAAAACACTTTATTACGTTACATCCTATGGGCTTTCCTTCTATACTTCATCATCTCTACGTAGATTACCCTGTGGGCCAAGGAGAACAATGGAGGAACACCTCATGTTTGTAGAGGTGTTGAGTATAATTAGGTTCTAAAATCAGTGCATGAATTTTATACAGTTGATCCTTGAACAACATCGGTTAGAACTGTGTGAGTCCACTTATATGCAGATTTTGTTTTTCGGTAAATACAGTACTGTAAATGTATTTTCTTTTCCTTATGATTTTCTTAATAACATTTTCTTTTCCTAGTTTACTTTCTTGTAAGAATACAATATATAACACGTAACATAGAAAATATGTGTTGATTGCTTATGTTATTGGTCAACAGTAGGCTACTGGTAGTTAAGTTTTTGGGAAGTCAAAAGTTATGTGTGTTTTTTACTGTGGTGGGTGGCTGGGGGGGGGTTGACGTTTCTAACCCTTGATTTGTTCAAGAGTCTACTGTATATACATATAATATTGAAAAATTTTTTAATCCTCAGTAAAGCATACTTTTAAAATATATATACTCCTGTACTCTAAATGTTTAGGTTAAAAGAAAAGTCTGCATGCACACATCTGGACATTCAGACCTTTTTGACCTATCACAAACTGAGATTTGTTTGTAGTTTTTGTTTTGTTTTTCTTGAGATACCTTTGTTATGAGGGTAATACTGGATTTATAAAATCAGTTGGGAAGAATTTCTTCCTCTCTTTTCTCTAAGACTTTTGTATTATTTTTTATTTAAATATTTGGTATAATTCACAGTGAAGCCATTGGCATGGAGATTTTCTTTACTTGGTGTAGGTCTTGTCTATACACATTTTCCATTTCTTGAGTCAGTTTTGGTAATTTTTGTCTTTCTAGGAATTTATTTTATATAAGTTATCTAATTGTCGGTGTGATGTTTTTCATAATATTCCCTTTTAATCTTGTACGTTTGTGTGAGGTCAATAGTGATGTCCCTTTTTCATTCCTGCTGGAATTGGAAATTGAGCGTTCGAATCAAATTGATCATTTGAGTCTCTCTCCTTTTTTCTGAATCAATCTGGCTACAGATTTGTCGGGTTTGTTGATCTATTTAGTGAACCAACTTTTGGCATCATTGATTTTCTCTTTTTTTCTGTTTTCTATTTCACTGTTTTCTGCTCTAATTTTTATTATTTTCCTTTCTTTTGCTCGGTTTGTTAATTTACACTTCTATTTCTGGTTTCTTGAGGTATAAGTTTAGTTTATTTACTTCACATCTTTTTTTTCTGAAATAGGCATTTGAAAGCAATAAATTTTCTTCTAAGCACTGCTTTAGATGTATCTCATAAATTTTGATATGCATTTTTATTTTTATTCAGTTCAAAACACCTTTTAGTTTCCATTCTGATTTCTTCTTTGACCATCTGGGTGATTTAGAATTATGTTGTTTAAGTTAAGAATATTTTGGGATTTCCCAGATATCTGTCTGTTGTTGATTTATAATTTAATTCCATTGTCATGAGAGAATATACTTTGTATCTTTAAATCCTATAGAGACTTGATTTATGGCTTGGTGTATGGTCTATCCTGGAAAATGTTCTATGTGCACTTCTTAAAAAATTAATAGATTTTATTTTTTAGAGCATTTTTAGGTTTGTAGAAAAATATAATGGGAAGTACAAGAGTTCCCATATACTCCTTTATCAACTCTCCATCCAATTTCCCCTATTATTAATATTCTTATATTAGTGTGGTACATTTATTACAATTGATGGATCAAATTTGACACATTATTGTTAACTAAGGTCCATAGTTTACGTTAGGGTTTACTCTTTATGTTGTACATTCTGTGGGTTTTGACAAATTTTTGAATCCACCGTTCATTTGTTATCATACAGAATATCATATCATTCAATGTATCATACATTGCCTTAAAAATCCCCTGTGCTTCACCTGGTCATTCCTCTCTCCCTAGTTCCTGAACCCTTGACAACCACGATATTTTTACTGTGTTGATAGTTTCTTCCTTTCAGAATGTTAGGTAGTTGGAATCCTACAGTATGTAGCCTGTTTAGATTGACTTCTTTCATTTAAAATATATATTTAAGGTTTCGCCATATCTTTTTGTGACATGATAGCTATTTCTTTTAACTGCTGAATAATATTCTGTTGTCTGGATATACCACAGGTTTTTGTTTTGTTTTGTTTTGTTTTTAATCTGTTTACCTTTTGAAAGACGTCTGGTTGCTTCCAAGTTCTGGCAGTTAAAATAAAGCTGCTTTAAACATTTCTGGGCAGGTTTTTGTGGGGACATTGAAGTTTTAATTCATTTCAGTAAATACAAGGAGTATGATTGCTGATCAGATGGCAAGAGTATGTTTATTTTTGTAAGAAATTTCCAGTCTGTCTTCAAAGAGGCTATACCATTTTGCATTCCCATCAGCAATGAATGAGAGTTCCTGTTGCTCCACATCCTTGTCAACATTTGGTGATGTCACTGTTTTGGATGTTAACCACTCTAATAAGTTCATAGTGATATTGTTTAAATTTGCAGTTCCCTAATGATGTTAAACATCTTTTCATATGGTTGTTTGCTATCTGTATTTCATCTTTGGTGAGATGTCTGTTGAGATCTTTTGCCTATTTTCTAATTGGGTTTCTTTTATTGTTAAGTTTTAAGAGTTCTTTGTATATTTTGTATACCAGTTCTTTTTTTTTTTCCTAAGATTTTATTTATTTGAGAGAGAGAGCACGTGCATGGGGGAGGCAGAGGCAGAGGGAGATGCAGACTCCCTGCTGAGCAGGAAGCTCGGCTACTTGAGGCTCAATCCCAGGACTCTGAGATCATGACGTGAGTGGAACAAAGGCAGATGCTTAACCAGTTGAGCCACCCAGGTACTCCATGGATACCAGTTTTTTTTTTTTTTTAATCAGATAAGTGTTTTATAGATATTCCATGGCTTGTTTTTTCATTCTCTTCGCAATGTCTTCCATAAAACAGAAGTTTTAGATTTTAATGAAATCTAACTTATTTAATGAAGTCCCAATTTTTTCTTTGTTGGATTGTGCTTTTGATGATGTCAAAAATCATCACCAAACCCAGAGTCACCTACGGTCATTTCTCTTGTTATATGTCTAGGAGTTTTATAGTTTTGTGTTTTATATTAGGTCTTTGATCCATTTTGAATTAATTTTTATTTTTATTTTTGATTTTTAAAAAATTTTTATTTTTTATTTTTTGTTTTTTTAAAGTAAGTTGTGTCAGGGTGCCTGGCTGGCTCAGTCAGTGGAGCATGTGACTCTTGATCTCAGGGTTGTGAGTTTGAGCCCCATGTTGGGTGTAGAGATTACTTAAAAATAATGAAAATCATTTAAAAAGATTAAAATAAGTCTATGCCCAGTGTGGGACTTGAACTCAAAATCCCAACATCAAGAGTAGCATACTCTGCTAACTGAGTCAGCCAGGCACCCTATTTTGAGTTAATTTTATGAAAGGTGCGAGCCATGTGCACTTCTAAAGATTGTGTACTCTGCAGTCTTTGGCTGGTGTGTTCTGTATGTGTCCGTTATGTCAAGTTCATTGATAGTGTTCAAGTCTTCTATACCCTTATTGATTTTCTGTTTAGTTTTATCAATTATTGAGAGTGAGGTACTGAATTATACCTATTATTGTTAAATTGTCTATTACTCCTTTCAGATTTGTCAGTTTTTTCTTGATTTGTTTTGAGGCTGTGTTGTTAGGTGTGTGTACATTGATAATTATTATGTCTTCCTGATGTAGTCGCTCCTTATCATTATGAAATATCCTTTGTCTCTAATATTACTTTCTGTCTTGAAGTGTATTTTATCTGACATTAATATAGCTACTCTTTCTTGTAGTTCTCTGAATAGTATACATCTTTTTTCATTCTTTTACTTTCAGTCCATTTGTGTCTTTGAATCTAAGATGTGTCTCTTATAGAAAGCATGGAGTTGGATCTTGCTGTTTTATGCAGTCTGACACTCTCTGCCTTTTGGACTTGAATTTGCCTTTTTGCTATTTCTTTTACAAACATTCTATTCTTGTCTGTTTTGTTCCTGTTTCCTCCTTAACTGCCGCCTTTTGTATTAAGTAAATATTTTTCATGCACTGTTTTAATTCTTCTGATTTTTTTTCTAACTATGTATTTTTTGGAGTTGTTTTCTTAGTAATTGCTCTAGAGATTATAATATGCATTTTAATTTATGAGAATCTACTTCAATTAATGCTAACTTAATTCTGGTAAAATATATAAGCTTTGCTCTGGTTTTTTTTGTCCCTCCATTGTGCTGCTATTATATATGGTAATAATTATATTATTAAGTATGTATTATAAATATATTAAAATGTATTTACATATGTTATAAATCCAAAATATAGTGTCATAGTTATTGCTTTAGAAATGTTTATGTTGGGGCGCCTGGGTGGCTCACTCAGTTAAGCATTTGTTTTTGACTCAGGTCATGATCTCAGGGTCCTGAAATCGAGCCCCACCTTAGACTCCCTGCTCAGGGAGTCTGCTTCTTCCTCTCCCTCTGCTTGTCCCTCATTTGCACGTGTGTGTGCATACACTCTCTCTCAAATAAATAAAATCTTTAAAAAAATAAAATAAAATGTTTACATTTTTCAAGGAAGAGAAAAAATGAGTAAAAACATATTTATAGAATCTTTTATATTAGCCACATATTTACCATTTTTAGTATTCCTCATTTCTTCTTGTGGCTTCTAGTCATCACCTAGTGTCATTTTCTTTCAGCCCAAAGAGACTTCCCTGAGTATTTCTTGTATTATAAATCTATTAGCAATGAATTTTCTCAGTTTTTGGTTATCTGGGAATATCTTATTTTATCTTCATTTTTGAAGATATAAATTTGCTAGATGTGGAATTCTTGGTTGACAAAATTTTTTCCCAGTACTTTGTGTATGTCATTCAACTCTTCTAGCCTCCACTGTTCCAGATAAGTCACTTTTCTCTTGCTGTTTTCAAGGTTTTCTCTTTGACTCTGGTTTATAACACCTTGTTATATATTTAGGTGTCGATCTCTTTGTATTTTTCTTTTTTCTTTTCTTTTTTTTTTTTTAAAGATTTTATTTATTTATTTGACAGATAGAGACAGCCAGCGAGAGAGGGAACACAAGCAGGGGGAGTGGGAGAGGAAGAAGCAGGCTCACAGCGGAGGAGCCTGATGTGGGGCTCGATCCCAGAACGCCAGGATCTCTTTGTATTTTTCTTAATTGCACGTCATTGAGTTTCTTGAATGTGTATTAATATTTTTCATCAAATCTGATGAGCTTCTCTCTTCTATTTTTCTGGGATTTCCATTGTGTATATGTTGGTACGCTTGATGTTGTTACACAGATCTCTGAAGCTCTGTTCATTTTTTTTCAATCTTCTTTCTGTGTTACTAAGATTGGATGATTTATATTTTCAGGTTCACTGATTCTTTCTCCTGCCATCTAAAAACTGCTGTGGAAGTGCTCCAGTGAATTTTTCATTTTAGTTATTGTACTTTTCAACTCCAGGATTTCTCTCTCTTTGTGGAGAATCTCCATTTATAGATTAATTGTTGCCTACTTTTCTTTTTCTTTCATTATGATTTTCTTTGGTCCTGTGAACTTATGCATAATAAATGCTTTGAAATTTTGTCTAATATAGCCAGTACCCCTGGGGTACTCTGTTGGTTGCTTTTTTTTCTTGATTATGAGTCACAGTTCCCTGTTTCTTTGTATATCATGTAATTTTTTTTTTAAAGATTTTATTTATTTATTCGACAGAGATAGAGACAGCCAGCGAGAGAGAGGGAACACAAGCAGGGGGAGTGGGAGAGGAAGAAGCAGGCTCATAGCGGAGGAGCCTGACGTGGGGCTCGATCCCATAACGCTGGGATCACGCCCTGAGCCGAAGGCAGACGCTTAACCGCAGTGCCACTCAGGCGCCCCTGTATATCATGTAATTTCTTGTTAAGAACTGGACATTCTAGAAAGCATAATATATCAGCTCTGGATTCTGATCTCCCCAAGATTTTTGTTTTTTTTTTTTTAATGAGAAATACTTGACAGTTAAAAATCATATATTTAAGATGTACAGTTTAGTAATTTGATAACTATTCATTGTGCAATAATCACCAGTCAAGCTCATTAACGTATCCTGTTGTAACTTTTTTGTTCGTTGTTTTCTTGTTTTTAGCAACATGTTTACTACACCTGTGGAATCTCTCTTCCCTGTGATTTGTGGCCATTGATGTCTCTGCTTATTTTTTAAACTTTTTATTTTTAAGTCTGCTTCTCAAGGCATTGTCTCTATGTCTACATGACTTATTAGTCAGCCAGTGATTAAACAGAGGTTATACTCAACCACCTAGATCCAGTAAGGTTTGTGTCATCTGTCAGTGGATCTGTGTGTGAGTACGTGACACATTCAGAGTTCAGGCTGTTTTCAGGTCACTTCCATCTTTTACATTTTCCTGGGCCCATTTACCTCTCCTTTTGGCATCCACATAGCCTCTGTGTCAGCCAGGAGTGAGTGACTGGTTGAATCCTCTTGGGTCTTTGCTGTAAATGCAAGCAGCCTCAGCCAGGAATAAACTTGTGCCAGCCATGACCACAGCCTTGTGCTAGTGGAGCTTTTGGCCCTCCTCGCTTGCCCATCTCCGAGACAGTCTATTCCACTGACCCCCCACTGTTGGGCATGGGTGTTACCCACTGATCCAAATCAAGTGAGCTTCTTCCTCCTGCAACAGAAAAGCTGCTTATTCTCATAACCTGCCCTATTCTGGCATAACTTCTGCTTCAGCTGAGACAAGAGGGATGGAAGAAGCCTCCAAATGCCACAGATTCTTACTATCTTATCCACGTTTATCTGTTTTTAGGCATAAATGCTTCTCAGATTATTGTATCTCTTTGGTTAATTTCTCAAACCTCAAAATGGTCTTTATGAATTTTGTCTAGCTTTATAGTTGCTTTTTGTGGAGAGGATTTGTTGATAGCCTTACTTGGCTATAGCAAGAAGTCATACCCGACCCATCCATTTGCTTTTAGTCTAGCTATATGTTTATATTTAAAGTGGGTTTCTTATAGCCACCATATAATTGAGTCTTGCTTTTTTATTCATGTTGAAAATCTCTGTCTTTTAAATGATACTTAGTCTTCTTATGTTCAATGCAGTTTCAATGTGGTTGGATTAAACTCTTCCATCTTGCTGTTTTTTATTTTTCCATCTGTTCTTTATTGCTTAAACTCCTCTTTTTATGTTTTCTTAAGCATTGATTGAATCTCTTTATGAGTAATTTTTATCTCCACTATTGGCTTATTATTTAAATCTTTAAAAACATTTTTTTTGTGGTTGCCCTAGTATTTCTAATATGCATCTTTAGTTAATCACCATTTCATATTTAGTGTAGTTTTTATCACAGGAAGGTTTTATACTCCAATTTCCTTGTCATATTTTATGCTATTGTTTTTATACATTTTTCTTTTACATATGCTATAAACCCACAATACATTGCTATTTTTTGCTTTAGAACAGGGGCGGCAAACTTCTTCTGTAAAGGGCCTGATAGCAAGTATTTTAGGTGTTGTAGGCCATCTGGTCTTTGTCTCAACTACTCAACTCTGTCGTAGTCATGGTGTGAAAGCAGCCATAGACAATACATAAAAGAATGGGTGTTACTGTGTTCCAATGTAACTTTACTTACAAAAACAGGAAGTGGGTGAGATTTTGGCCCTTGAGCCATACTTTGTTGACCCCTGCTTTAGACAATTATTTAAAACTATTAAAAATTTTTAAAAAGGGTATTTTATATTTGCGTTATTTCATCCATTTCTTTAGGTCTTCATTTCTTTATATAGATCCAAGTTTCTATTTGATATCATATTCCTTTTGCCTGAAGAACTTCCCTTAGCATTTCTTATAGTATGTATCTGTTGGTAGTGAATTCTTTGTTTTCTTGGTCTGAAAAACCCTTATTTCTCCTTAATTTTAAAAGATAATTTTTTTCTTTTATGTGTGTAGTTCTCTTCTCTGGCTACTTTCAAGATGCTGTCTTTTTTCCCTTTTTCTTTTTTTTTAAATATTAAGATATAATTTAAATGTAATAAAATTTACCCATTTTAATGTATAGTTCTTTGAGTGTCGATGAATCTGTATGGTGTTGCAAGAATCCTAGCAGTCAAGATATAAAATGGTTCGTTGTTCCCAGAAACTCTTCCTGTGTCCCTTTGTATACAAGTTAGTTCCCCTCCTCATCTCAGTCTCTATCATTGATCCATTTTCTGTCCATATAGTTTTGCCTTTTCCAGAATGTCATGTAAATGAAATCATAACGTATGTAGCCTTCTGAGTCTGGCTTCTTTCACTTAGCATAATGCATTTGAGATACAACTACATGGGTGTGTCAGTAATTTGTTTCTTTTTATTGTTGATCAGTATTCTGTCTTACGAATCTACCGTAGTTTGTCTATAAAGCCACCATAACAGCGGTTCTGTGGCTGTAACAATGTATGGCAGGATTGTTTTCCAAAAGGTTTAATAAACAGATTTGTAGTAAAACCAGCAGTGTCTGAACATACCAGTTTTATAATATCCTCTTTAACACTGAGAATCATTTAAATGTATTTTCTTCAGAATGAAAGTGTCTTTTATTCTGATCATGAAAGTAATATGTACTCATTTAAAAGTTGTGGAACAGTCCCTAGGGTAAGAGTTACAGTTTCTTTTGTAACATGATTTAGTGTCACCTAGCCCTCAGATCTAAAACTTAAATGTACTCCATTTTGGCCCTTTTAGAGTGTGGCCCCAGCACTGAACAGAGTATTCCAGGTGTGAACTACGTCTTCAGCCTTGCTCAGCATTCTCTGTTTCTTTGAATGCAGCTCAAGTTTGAAATCCCCTTTTTTTTGGTAGCCACAGGCAGTTGAGTCATACTGAATTATCTAAAACCTTAAAGTCTTGTTTCTTGAATTCCACATATGAGTGAAATCATATGGTATTTGTCTTTCTCTGACTGACTTCACTTAGCATAATATACTCTAGTTCCATCCACGTCATTCCAAATGGCAAGAGTTCATTTTTTTGATGGCTTAGTAATATTCCAGTATCTATAGCTGTATCTATGTCCCACATATACACCGCATCTTCTTTACCCACTTATCAGTCGATGGACATCTAGGCTCTTTCCATATTTTGGCTGTTGGACATTGCTGCTATAGGAGAAGGGAAGGAAAAATAAAATAAGATAAAAACAGAAAGGGAGGCAAACCATAAGAGACTCTTAACTATAGGAAACAAACTGAGGGTTGATGGAGGGGAGGTAGGCAGGGGGATGGGACAATTGGGTGATGGGCATTAAGGAGGGCGCTTGATGTAATGAGCCCTGGCTGTTATATACAACTGATGAATCAGTAAATTCTATCCCTGAAACTAATACTACATTATATGTTAACTAACTTGAATTTAAATAAAATCTAAAAAAAGAAAAAAAAAACCCTAAAGTCTTTTTCACACATGCTAATGTTAAACCATACCTCTTTCACTCTGTATTTCTCCAGATAGTTTTTTTGGACCTCCACTGGAAGACTTTATAATCACCCATAGTGCAATATCAGATGTAGGCTGTGTTTCTAGCTTGTTGAGGCTTTTTTTTTTTTGGACCCTCATGATTAACATACAATGAGTGAGTCATTAAAAAATGTTTAACAGATCAGAGAGCCAAAGGAGAGCTCATGCCACATCATAATCAACTCTTGCCATTGTGTTAAGAATTTTTTTTTAATTTCCTAATTTTTATTTAGTATTTTGGAGGATGAAGAGATTGCCGTCTTTATGTAATTACTGAGAGGTAATGTTCAATATTGTAAGATTTATTGAGACTCCTTTAGGTATCTTTTAATCAGCACTATGTTTTATTATATATATCATTGATATAGTATCTGTTGTGGTATCATGTGTATTACCACTATGTATGTTTATTATTACTACCATTTAAAATGTTGAAGTGTCTTTTCTGAGACTTTTTTTTTTTTTTTAAGATTTTATTTATTTGTTTGACAGAGACACAGCCAGCGAGAGAGGGAACACAAGCGGGGGGAGTGGGAGAGGAAGAAGCAGGCTCCCAGTGGAGCAGGGAGCCCGATGTGGGGCTTGATCCCAGGACCCTAGGATCACGCCCTGGGCCAAAGGCAGACACTTAACGACTGAGCCACCCAGGCGCCCCTCTTTTCTGACACTTTAAACCACGTTGTGGACCACAGTTCCAGAACATATAGGGGCAGCCACCGGAGAGATTAAAAATCACACCATTGAAGAGAGTAAAAATTCTATTTTAAGACCTGTCCCAAACCTAAATAGGATAGCAGTCTCATGGCTGCTGCTAATTTAGATTGTATGAAATCGCCAAGGAGGAACTGCTAGCCAGGAACAGTTAATGTCTAAAAGCAAAAGAAATATGTATGTCAATAAAGAAGATAAAGTAAGTTTCATCATGGCATCCATTGTTTACTTTGAGCAATAGTAGATAAGCATATTCGTAAAACCATTGTATCAGGCGATGTTCCATAATAATGCAGTGAGGAAAAATAGGACAAAGCATGAAAAATTATGGAAAGGAAACCAGATTCATACGGAGTACATATAAAAAAAGGCAAGAGTCATTTGGAAGTCTGGTCTGAGTACCAGAGGAAGGCTAATATTAACACTGCGGCCAGATAGGCTTTATCTTTCTGCTGTTCTTTCCATTTCCTGCCAATATACTGGAAGAGATTGAAACAGAATATCAAGGTGGCCCCACACATTAAAAGTGTAGATGGAAATGAAAAAAAATGTTCCCAGCTATGAGCATAACTCCCTTTGGTTAAACAACTAAGCCATTCTTTTAGCAAGGTGAAGCCAGTCTTCCTCCAGCTTGCAGTAAATTCCGACAAGAAGCTACAGTTCTGTGACCTCTTCATTTTGCTTTGTTTTATCTCTGCTTTTGCTTTAGTAAGACTCACTGAGTCTTAACTCCTTGCAGCATTGGGACAGGACACAGGTTGTTAAGGCAGATGTTATGGGTTCAAATAGAAAGTGTGTACAGAGATATTAAGTATCTCTAGCCGGTTTTTTCCTAAGCCTGTATGAATAAATACATTTGAATGAACATTTATAATTCCTTTTAATCAATTTTGCATACCTCTACCAGAATCTTTCTTACGCCTACGTCAAATTACGCGATTCCTGCTCGGAATGTTTGGATGCTCCATACTGCCTGCCTGATTTGCTCCTCCGTTTGACCTGAAGATCTCAAGAAGTCGCATATCCTCATCTCCCACTGCCTGCATGTGTCTTGAGGTCTAGGCCACGATGGGCTGCTTCCTTTGCTTTACAACCTCCAAGTCTTTGCTCGTGCTGTTCTGTCTGAAATCTGTCTCCTCCATTGTGACCTGCTAAAATCTTACCATCCTTTGATTTTGATTGTTCATTTGCTCAACAAATATTGACTGGCTACTGTGAGCTGTAAGCATTTCTCTAGTCAGGCAATCTATAGAAAATATAAAATCTTTGCTCTTATAGAGCATACTTTCTAATAGTTCGTCCCACTGGGATGTAAACCCATCTCCTTCATCATCTTTTTAACTTTCTCTAAATTAATGTGGTCCATCTTTACACAAATCATGGTAGTGAGGAAGAGGAAGGTAAGATATTTGAAATCTTCACTGTGGCTGGGCAGAGAACATTCCAAATGCTCTTGTTTTTGAAGTGTGTATCCTAAGTGTAGAATAAAGCAAATGTAAAACCAAAGATAGGTACAGAAGAGTGGTAGGGACTTGTATGAGTAGCGTCAGGATATATAAGAACTAGGATAAACAAAGGTTTCTGAGGTGAGGGACACGAAGGATAACCAGAAATATAAAAAGTTATGTTCAGAGTAACGCAGCAGTAAGTAGATGTAGCCAGCTTCTTGTGCCAGATGAGGTCATGTATGACAGAGCAGAACTATTTAACACCTCTTCTGCTTCCATATTTTATGTCAAGAAGGAAGATAATTAACTGGAAGTGATAGAACAAAGGAGCAGCTAACATCCCAGATGGCAGACATTGCAAGTGCAACTAGCTGTTCAAAATGGATTGTTTTCTGGTGCTCGTCTCCTCACCCCCACTGTGTCCTGTCACCCTGTCCCCGTCCCTCCCACCAGGGAACTGAAAGAACTTGTAGCGAACTTGTAGATGAAATTACCGGACTGTCGTCTTTAATAAATTGTGGAAAAACAAAGAGGTGCCAGAAGCTTAGACACAGAAAGAAGTACAGTTGACCCTTGAGCAAGACAGGGGATAGGGGTGCTAGCCCCCTGCACAGTCAAAAATCTTCATATAACTTTAAACTTCCCCAAAATTTACTAATAACCCACTGTTGCCCAGAAGCCTTACTAAGAACATAAACAGTCAATTAACACCTATTTTGTGTATGTATTATATATTGTATCTTTACAATAAAGTAAGCTAGAGAAAAGAAAATGTTATTCAAATCATAAGGAAGGGAAAACACATTTACAGTACCGTATGTACTATATCGAAAAAAATTTGCTTATAAGTAGACCCACATAATTCAAGCCCATGTTGTTCAAGGCTCAACTGGATTTGCATTAAAAAGGGGAGGGGGCACCTGGGTGGCACAGTTGGTTAAGCTTCCGACTCTTGGTTTTGGCTCAGGTCAGGAGATCCCGTGTCAGGCTCCACCCTCAGCACAGAGTCAGCTTGATGGTCTCTCTCCCTCTCCCTCTGCCCTTCCCACTCATTCTCTCTCTCCCTCTCTCTCTCTCTAAAGTAAATAATTTTTTTTAAAGGGAGGGATGGGGGGATAACTAAAATGTGTAACATTATAAAACTGTAACATTTCCATCCATTGGTTCCAACTTTGTGCCTTTTGAGTTTGCTCCCTTTTAAAATATTTATAGGCTGCTATTGTGTCTCCATCAGCCTTGTCTTTTGCAAACTCCAAAATTTTCAAGATTTGCCCTTGAAGTATCACAAGTAAGAGGCTACAGGGTTCTGACCTTGATCTCTGTCTTATTCAGTATCATATCAATTGACTTAGCTCCTACCAAGGAATCTTGCACATACTCGATATTCATTTAAAAAATTGTTTATTGACCTTACATAAAGAGATAGAGGCATATTAATTAAATATGCAGATAAAATGTTAGAAAACATGAATGACCGATCCAAGATTCAAATTATCTCAACAGACTTGAAGATGGGCTGAAACCACAATGGCATTTAAAAGGAATAAATGTCAAGTCCTGTGTTTAGATTAAAAACAATCAGTTGCATAAGAACAAAATGTAGGAAAACTAGCTCAGTTGTAATTCAGTGAAGGTGGGGTCACTCTATGCCTGCAAGAGTGCTCTGGGTGTCATGTTTAAGGAGATATTTATAAATTTGGTATATCCTAAACAGAGTGACCAGAAGGTTGTTGTCTGGAAACCTTGTCACTTAAAGAGGTCTTGAAGCAGATAAGAATTTTTAGGTTGGAGAAGAAATGACTTAGGAGAACACATCTGTCTTCTGACATTACATGGCTGCTGAATGGCCATAGAATTAGATCTGCTTGTGGGAAGTCCCAGTGATCAGAACTGAGACCAATGGGGAGAAGTTATTGGGAGGTAGTTTTGGTTTGATGTAAAGAGTAAAGAACTGTCTATAAATAATCATTATGGTGGTGATATTTATTGAGCAGTTATAATACATCAGGCAATGAACTAAGCACTTTTCATGCAGTATTTCATATGTAATCCCAGCAGCCGGCTTTTCAGAGGGGTACTTTTTAGTCCCTAGGCAAATAGCTGTCCTTAACCTAGGTCTGACTGGTCTCAAAAGTCTGTGCTCATAACCACTGTGCTGTCTGGCAAAGTAATGAATTCTCCATTACTACATACACTTAAGCAGAAGGATCCTCTTTTATAACTTAGAATCAGTTCTTGCAATTCACAGGAGTACGGAGGAGCAGTGTGGCATAATGGGAAAACAGCACAGGCTTTGGAGTTAGTTCAGGGATAGAAAATGTCGCACATTGGCCATATGATCTTGCGCAAGTCACTTAACCTCTCTGAGGCCTGTTTTCTTCATTTCTAAGATAAGGATACTAATACCCACCTCAGGGAGTTAATGGGGGAGGATTAGTTTATGTGAGCAGCATGGCTTACGTGTAGCATGTATTTTGTACATATCGAGGGCTCAACAAATGATTGCTATAATTGTGCAAAAATTCCTTCTAACTTTAACAATTATGATCATTGGACTTTGACCACTATCATTTTAATTTTGTACATTTCTCTCAGTACTTTCGTTTTTGAAGAAGGGGGAGAGGCAGAGAGAGAGAGGGAGAATCTTAATCCACACCCAGTGCAGAGCCCAACATGGGGCTCCATCTCACAACCCCGAGCACATCAGCATAGAGGCATTTGCCAGGACTATAATACTGCATTCGATGGACCCACAGCAAATCAAGTCAGGAGAACAGAGCAAACTCAGATCATGACCTGAGCCAAAATAAAGAGTTGGATGCTTAACCGACTGAACCACCCATGCACCCCATTTCTCTCAGTATTTTTTAACATCAGAGCTACTTTATCTCTAAAACAATACTTGCTAATATATCAATTGGAACAGAGGCTTTGGCTGCTGGCCTCTATTTTGTTTATAATTTTGAACAGATCAGGTGTGTATGTTTACTTTTTATAGTTTTTTTCTGTTGTTTCTTTTCTGATGGAAAGTAGCAGCCACTTCCTAATTTGATCCTGTCACCTTGGAAACCAAAAGAAAAATCAGTAGGCCTTTGGGGGCAGTCTGAAGGGCTTCTTGTTACTAAAATACATAGGCATTAATGCATGGAATTTATAATAACTATTTGGATGACCTGTAGGCCGTTTGTTTTCTCTGTTTCTTGACTGTCCAGGGAGTTGAAATTATTAAATAAGTGAGATGCAGTTGGATGTGACCAAAGAGGTGGGCCATAGTCCTAGAAAACAACCACGTAGAGGAATTATTAATTGAGCTGAGCCTAAGGAACAGCGAGGAGTTTGGTGGGATGTGTTGGCTTGGGTCAGGAGGGGTGGAGGAAGGAATTCCAGGGAGGCAGTTGGTAGGAGAAGAGCGGGCCTGAGCATGCTGCACTAGGGGAGGTGGGGTGGAGACAGCGAGAAGCTGCTTGGCCAAAGAGACACCTTGAAGAGGAGTAAGAAGTAATTTCAGAAAACTAAATTGTGGCCAGATCATAGATGCTCTTAAAAGCCAAGGAAAGGAATCTGGAGGTGATGCTGTAAGAAGCAATTGTCGTTTTATGTTTGTTCTAGTAGGGAGCAGGGTATTGACTGTTGAAAGGTGTGGGAGTTTTTTTGATGATTGGTATGACGGTAGCCTGAGATGGGCACACCAGTTAGTTAGGAAGCTGCTGTAATTTTCTAGTGATGAGCTGATGAAAGTCTGGATTGGTGTGGGGACAGTGGAAGGAAAAACAAATTTGACACATTTTCAAGGAAGAAGTGACAGGACTTGACAGACTGCAGGAAATAAAGGAAAGGGAAAAGAGCTTTAGGGCTGCTTGCTGGGAGGAGCAGCAAAATGGCAGAATTGGGAAGGGAGTGTTAACCTTCAAAATAAAACTGTCAGTGCTGCTATGAACATTGGGGTGCATATGGCCCTTCTCTTCACTACATCTGTATCTTTGGGGTAAATACCCAGTAGTGCAATTGCATTGTCCACAATAGCCAAATTGTGGAAGGAGCTGAGATGCCCTTCAACAGATGACTGGATTAAGAAGATGTGGTCCATATATACAATGGAATATTACTCAGCCATCAGAACGAACGATTACCCAACATTTGCAGCAACATGGACTGTACTGGAGGAGATTATGCTAAGTGAAATAAGTCAAGCAGAGAAAGACAATTATCATATGGTTTCACTCATTTATGGAACATAAGAAGCAGGAAGATCGGTAGGAGAAGAAAGGGAAGAAGGAGGGGGGGGTAAACAGAAGGGGGAATGAACCATGAGAGACTATGGACTCTGGGAAACAAACTGAGGGCTTTAGAGGGGAGAGGGGTGGGGGACTGGGATAGGCTGATGATGGGTAGTAAGGAGGGCACGTATTGCATGGTGCACTGGGTGTTATACGCAAGTAATGAATCATGGAACTTTACATCAAAAACTTGGGATGTACTGTATGGTGACTAACGTAGCATAATAAATAATTACTATAAAAAGTGAAAATAAATAAAAATAAAATCAGGGACACAAAAAATAAAAAAAATAAAACTGTCAGTTATTTTACCAGCAAAAATGGTTTTATTCAAGAATATTAACGAATTGCAGTTTGGGACTAGCAAGCTTATGGCAAAACCCTAGGCAGGCCATGAAAACAAAGGACGGGACTGCTCTTTTATCATGGAAAAGGAAGTGAGTGGGGAGAGCTGTTAGAAACAAAAAGTGAAGTGTAGCAGCTTTTCATTGGCTGAGTTATGATTGTCTCTCACTGGGTGGGCTATTGCGGGCAAGGAGAAAAATCTTTCTTCCTCCTGCTGCGGTAGTAAAGTAGTTTTCTTCCTGTTGGGATTGCAGGGTGTGTCTCTTCCTGTTGGGACCTGCAGTTGACAATGGGAGGGTGTGATAGATCCCCCTTCTGGCCTTCTGATTCCATATTATTTTATTTTACTATTTTTTAATACAAGTTCTTTGCCCAACGTGGGGCTTGAACTCATGACTCTGAGATCCAGAGTCACATGCTCTAAGGATTGAGCCAGCCAGGCGCTCTGATTCCATTTTAAATTAGCTTTATTCGTTTTGACAGGACATTAATTTTTTAAATTGACCCTGTACAACTGTAGCTGGTAGTCAGAGTCATTTTGGTGTTGCACACTGAACATTCCCTGGCCTAGCACCATTATAGTGCTGTTCTTGTCATGGAGGAGAACTCTTGAGGTGGTGCTGGGGATGGAGTGAGGTGGGGAGTGTGGGACAAAGTAGAAGGGGCAAGTGTTTATCAAAGTTTGCTCTGTTCTCCTGACTTGATTTGCTGTGGGTCCATCGAACGCAGTATTACAGTCCTGGCAAATGCCTCTATGCTGATGTGCTCAAACACAGATGTAATGTTTTATAAAAGGCAAGCTAACAATCTTGGGTGGGAGTTGAGGGGATTATGGACCTCCATAGTAGTATTTTACTGAACATGCCAAGGACCAGTTCATCCTTCTGGGTCTGTATCTTTGAACACAGTGATTGCTAATAGGAATGTATGGTACTCATGTTGGAAATTGCTACCCTCATTTAGAAGCCATTAACCTTTATGTTGATAAAATAATGTTCTGAAGTGAGCATGTGAAATCTGTGCTGAACAGCTGCGGCCTTTCCGGAACACTAACTTAAAAAGTGCTCGTCATACTTTTTGAAAATCAAAAGCATGTGGGTGGGATGAAGTCACCTGAGCAATTTTCTATAATTACAACTTTCAAGGCCTTTTCCTTTGTCTTTTTCAGGCTGACTTAACACACACACACACACACACACACACACACACACACACACACACGCATGCACGTGTACACACCCCAGAAGCACAAACATGATTTTCCTATTTTCATCTATAGATTTTTCTGCACTTCTTTTTGTTAAATAGTTGTAGTTCCCAAAGAAGGTATATGCTTTCTTGTTCCTCTCCTAGTTTATTTGATACCTTGTATCTCTGAGGACTTTGGAACCCCCCAAACAGAGCTACCTAAAGACCTCTGAGCCATGAGTGACCCCTTTGAAAGTATAATCTGGGTGTTTCGGATCTAAACCGACTTCTCTAGGGTAGCACCGGAAACCCCCAGATACCATGACATCCTAGAAAATGAACCAAGAAAATGTTAGAATCATCACACAACCTATTAAGTGATTAGGTTTCTCAGTGCCATTCTGGTCAGCAAACACTGGAATTAGAATTACCCATGCCTAGGACCAGCCCATGCTGGGAATTAACTTCTACATTCTGATAATTAAGGTAAGTTTGCTGCTAATGTTCCCTGAAAAAAGGTGAATAGGGAATAATATTGTTTCCATTTGTGCCTATTAATTAACCCGGGAATGGAACGGAAAGGGTTTTAAAGAGGACTCCATGAGGGAGGATTAGTACCTGACGTCGTTCAGTAGTTCCATCATAGTTGGATACACATTAAGAATACCAGCCACCAATTTTTCCAGTAAGCTAACTGAAAATCGGAATTTTAGCTTATTTTATGTGTGGAATAAAATTGTTGGCTTTCCAAAATTATTCATCAAGTAGCGCTTTACCAAAGCGATGTTAGACATGAAGCAGTATAGTGTATCTGTCATACGATTTTAAGAGTCACTCATTTCTCTTCCTTTTTTTTCCTTCCTAAGTAACAGAAGTTCTTCACCTAGTCTTGAATTTTGGGCTTGCATTTTCTATAAAATTAATACCTCCTTCTTGTTCCTGAAACCAGAGTTATCTTTTTCAGGGAGGTTAAAATTATTAATTTCTCTCATTATGTTATCTTTTCCCTTTCCCACAACAGAAGCAGTACATGGCTTTCCTGAAGGTATTTGAAAAGATCTTTGTATACATGTATAGTGCCTTGGGTGGTAGAAATGAGGTGCCGTGTTGCTTGTGTCAGAAGATATACTAATGCATCAAAAACAAGTGACAGGAAAAACAAACTGCAGTTAGTAATCTTGTTGCTTCAAAATGAGCAAACGTTTTGGGAGAGCAAGTTCTCGCTGGACATCACTAAATAAGAATGAGTTGATGTCACACTTGGCAAGAAGCAACTCTTAAATTTTTTTTTCCATACAAATAGTACAACATGGCGGGGAGGAGGGACTGCAGGCAAAGGGTAAAGAATTATGGGGGGAAATAAGCTAGAGAAGGAATGTGAGAATGAGTTGCTTGCTACAAAAGAATTACTATGATATAAAAGCCATGTTTGTTTTGTCAAGAGGAATCTGAGCTGGAACATGAACTGATGAAGGGGAGAGATGTTTACCGGTCTCCTCCCTCACTGCCTCCGAGGCTGTTGTGCGCTGATCCCTGTGGAGGGTTGTGTAACTGCCTTGACTCATTTTCAGGGAAAAATGGCCCCTGTAGCTGTTTTGGCTCATCAAAGTGCTACATCGAGTATAAGTGAAGAAGTCCCTAAAACATAATGATATCAAACTCAAAACATAGTTATTTTAATTAGGATTTCCAAGCACTGGGAGGTAATACAGCAGACTGCAGCGTATGCCACCACCAACCTAGCCCTTCCCAGAATTCTGTGCAGCATTGGGAATTTGGACAATCCGATGGCCAATTTTACATATTCCTAAAAGGAAATGTTAAAATTAGCTAAATATTTATTGAAATTAGCTGGAGTTATCTGCCCAGTGAATGTTTATGGTCCAGTGTTTCATAAAGTAGTGGGAGAGTGGGTTGGGTGAATACTGGCATTTTGGGTGGACCAGTCTTCATTGTGTCGGACTGCCCTGTGTATTGGAGGATGATTAGCATCCTTTTCCACTAAGTACCAGTAGCGCCCCCAGTCTCTGTGACAGCCAGACAGGCCCTTATTTTCCAAATCCCCTCCCTACCCCCCGGGCAGAACGAAAACCGGTATGTGCTTTACAGTTTTAATAAGCAGCAGGATTTTCTTTGTTATTGTTTGTTTTGCATGGAGTTCTTAGAAAGTCTTAGGAAGTTGTGCATTTATAGTATAGGCTTCATTCAGAATAGATTTCTTAAAAACAACAACAACACACTATTAGAAAGATGGATGGCAGGGAAGGACATTACCAGGAGAGAAAAGAGTGAGCTGGCAATGTCTTCTTTAACTAGTCCATTGTTCCTGCAGATCCCAGTTCTGCAGGTGGCTCCTCTTTTTCTGAGAGGCAGCAAATGTGTCCCCAGGAGGAGAGGCAAGTGTAGGAGATCAAGTAGGGGGAGATCACGGGACAGAGGGACAAGATTTGGACTGGGATATAAAGATGAAAGACATGGAGGTGATGAAAGGTGATAACAAAGAAATTGGAGATTTCACGTGGCATTGTTAAGCTCACAACGTTGGTATTTCTGGGACAGTTTTGTGTATTACAGATCTAGAATTTCCAGGGGGAAAACTCGTCTGGGATAATTAAATCGGGTAAAGACTTCCACATGCATGTCAAATTATAGTATTTACTGTCCCTTCATAGGCTTCAGTTTTTAAGCCTCACCTTCAAAAGATTTCTGTGTCCAGAATTCTAGGTACTTAGCCGGCAATTTAGGTACTGTCAGCTGTTGCTTTCATTATAGGTTTTGTGGTGTCAATAGCCATTTTCCTTAGCTTTAGTTCACTGAATCAGTAACTGAAAGTGACATATTTTTCCATTCATCTGGACTTCCCGAAAATAATACAGGGCTTTTGGGGAAAAGTTAAGCATAAACCTTAGCCAAATATTAGCATACAAATTAACCAAATTAAATGTTATTAAGCAAGAAGTGCAAACAGAGAAAAGTTTTGAGAAATATGAACAAAAATCTCACTCCTCTATCATTATCAGTCACTGTTTAACTTAAAACTTTGGTTTTGCACCAAAGCTCAATTAATTGAGTATAAGAACATTCCTTTTAATGCTTCTCAAACCTTTTAAGTTAGTTTTGAAAACATTCAGTTGTATGCATATCACTGGGTTTTTAGGCTTCTCACTAGCTGTCAAACACTCTGCTTGTCTTTCTTCAGTGGAAGTCTTGTTTTTGTCACAGGCTATCTTTCTGAGCAGCCAGCCAGTGCGTCACTCCCTCCCTAATTGTCTAGAATTGTCTAGTTTTGCTAACTCAGCATGAGTAGACATTACCTTGGCACCACGTGGCTAAAGAGTGTATGTTTTCGGGGCGCCTGGGTGCTTCAGTTGGTTAAACGTCTGCCTTCGGCTCAGGTCATGGTCCCAGGGTCCTGGGATTGAGCCCCGAACTGGGCTCCCTGCTCAGCAGGGACCTGCTTTCTCCTGCCCATTCTGCTTTTTCCTCCACTTGTGCTCTCTGGCACTCTCTCTGTCAAATATACAAATAAAATCTTAAAAAAAAAAAAGTATATGTTTTCCTGAAAGGCTGCTAAGGTGGCCAACGATGGATTTGTGGCAGTATCATAAACCTCTGTCGGAAGCAGAACCATAGCTTCCATCAGGTTTGCAAAGGGCTCTCAGACCTCAAAGAGTTTAAGAATTCCTGCTGTGGATAGAGAGGCTTGTTCTCAATAGAGATTGCCTGCCACTACCTAAATTTTTTCATTTGGAATATTGCAGCATATAGCAAAAATATCAAACACCTGAGTCTTCATTTACCAACTTTGCCAGACCTTAATATTTTGCCAGACCTTAATATTTTGCCATATTTGCTTCAGATTTTTTTTTTTTTTTTTTTGCCCCCAGAAGAAAAACATTTCAAGTAACTTAAAGCCCCCTCACTACCTTTTATGACCTTCCCTACTATCCCCTCTCCCTTCTGCTCTACAGGGAATAAATGATCTGACTGGTGTTCATCGTGCCTGGGCATTTTTTTCATCGCTTTGCCTTCTACTACATCTTTACATAACTCTAAACAGTGTCTAATATTTTTTAAGTGTTTTTACTTTATATAAATGGAGTCCTATTGTATGTATCCTTTAGATATATATACTTCTATAACTCTTCTTCTTCCTTTTTTTTTTTTTTTTGGTGTATACTTTTGAGATTTATCCATGTTGGTATATACCTTATTTTCACTGCTGTCTTATATTCCATTGAATGACTATTTCGCAATTTATTTATCCATTGCCCTGGTAATGTTTGAGTTATTTCAGATTTTCTCACTCTTAAACAGTTTCTTAGGGGGCATGCTTGTACATGTCTCCTTGTGCACATGTATGAAAGTTTTCCTTAGGGTATGTAACTAGGAATAAATTGCTGTTGAGTAGGGGACAGATATTTTCAGCCTTACTAGATACCGTCAAATTATTCCTCAAAGTGATTATGCTGATTTATATCCTTTCTAGCTATGTATGGGAGTTCCTGTTGTTCCACATCCTCAATAAAACTGATGTTGTCCCAGCTGTTCCTTGTTTACTGATTAATTTAAAGACCGCACGGTGCATAGCAACGGTCTCAAACATAAGGTCAGATGCAAACTTATTTTTTTATACCAGGCTTCCTCCTTTAAAGGAATTGTTGTTGCTTTCAGAATTACAGATCCAAGAAAACTGTAATATAACTTAAAAAAATTATTTTAAATAAATATTTTTTTAAATATTTATTTTTTAAAATAGTATTTTTTACAGTCAAAAAATGAAAATATTATTTTAGATAATTTGGAATACAGTTACAAAAAAGAAAACTAAAAATTCCACCACTTAGATATAGCTTTGTTAACATTTTGCTATGTATTTCCTTCTGGTATAAACATGCATATGATAGTTGTCATTGTATATCACAATTTCACTTAAAATTGTATTTCCCATGTCATTGAATATTATTTGGAAACACCATTTATTATCTGCATAACATTTCATGTTACAGTTTAATTCTTCCTCTGGAGGACCTTTTTTATACTAAAATAATGCTGTAGTAAACATTCTTGGTATATAGATCTTCTGAGTCGCAGTTTGTTAGTTTGAGATATATTTCCAGAAGTCAGTAAATATTTATGGAATTAGATTGACTAGATGATAAGCAAGGCATCTAGGGGAAAATACAGTCAAAAGAGAGGAAAACAGGACATGTTTTGGGGGCAGGGAGGTCACAAGATCTATTAATTTAACTTCTCTCATATTTGAATTGAGTGGCAGATGTGTCTCGTACCTGAATTTGGAGACCTTTGTCTTATTAGGGACCATGTTAGAGATGAACTTTATCCTACCGTGGACACTAGAGAGTTGGTTGTACATTATAGCGTTCAAAGATTATAGAATCTTAAAATTGGAAGGAATTTTTGTTTTTATTTTATTTTTTTAAAAAGATTTTACTTATTTACTTGAGAGGGAGGGAGAGAGAGAGAGAAAGAGAGCACAAGAGCAGGGGAAGGGAGAAGCAGACTCCCTCCTGAGCCAGGAGCCTGACATGGGACTCGATCCCAGGACCCTGAGATCATGACCTGAGCTGAAGGCAGATGCTTAACCAACTGAGCCACCCAGGCGCCCCTGTTCTGTCGTTCTAGTTGCAAAGTCCCTGAGCTGTATTTTATAGAATATTTCATCAAAGTAGACTTCTAGCCTTGACTTGTTTAATATCTGATCCCAGACAGCTCACTGTCATACAAGGCAATTTGCTCCTTTATCGCACAGCTTTGATTAGTTGATTGTGGTTCTTTTACTTAAACCCAAAGATTTCGTATAACTTTCATTTGCAGTTTAATTTATTCTTTTAATGAAGAGCTCCCTAAAAATAATTCTGGGAATATTTTACCTTTACATGTTCATCTATTAGCTTCTGCTGTAATTAACATGAAAACAAACGTATGTTTGACCTACTTTTAGTCTTTGCTTTCTTCCAAAGTACAACTCATCTTTTTAGTAAAAATGACATTTGCGAACACAGGCAAGATAGAAAACTTTACACATATGCTTATAGGTGGCGGGCAGGAAAGTTCTGGAGTGTTTATAGAATATACTTGTCATTTTATTACTATTTATTAGAAGTTGCATATAAGCGGTGATCTTGGTAGACACAGTCCTGCCTTTCTGCTAATAATAACAACAACGTTTTTCTTCCCTTCTATCTGTCTCTCTCTCCTTTTTTTTTTTTTTTTTTTTTTTTTTTTTTTGCCTGGAGGTGTCAACATACTATCTCCTTTAATCCCTGTCTAACCTCTTAGGGTAGGCATTTTCCTTTTGG
The DNA here is from genome assembly GCF_024610735.1 of Ursus americanus. NCBI lineage: Eukaryota > Metazoa > Chordata > Mammalia > Carnivora > Ursidae > Ursus > Ursus americanus. The sequence goes on from NC_142151.1 coordinate 13,330,081, forward strand.
CAGATAAGGCTCAGAGAGGTTTAAAGACCTTTCCTGTCACACAGCTGTTAAAGGTAGAGCCAGCATTTAAACTCGGGTCTAATTCTAAAACCTTTTACCCATCTAACTTACATTAATTTCAAAATAAAATCAGATGCATTTCTGTTCAAAAGATGTTCATGTCTTTGGGTATCTCAGTTAGTGTATCACCTTGGTAGCATGTTGTGTCACTTTGGGAGGTACATTGCTTCTGCTGGCTTCTATTTCATCATCCCAGTTCCTCTTGCTTTGGTTTGGGCACACCAAAGAGTTTCTTCCCCTGATTGCCCATTTCTCCCTAGTGCCCTACGGGGCGCCTTCCTGTTTCTGGGGAAACTGAAGCACAGAATGAGAAAAGAGTAACAAATGATCACATAATTTTTTTTCGGAATATTATCAACTGATATGTTCCATAAAGGAGGATGTTTTCACAGCTGTGTGCTTTAGGGGTAGTGGGAAAAGTTTGAATTTTTATTGCTTGAATATCTTCTGTGACAAAGGCACATGTTTGATGGACTTGGAATGTGGAAACCTGTTCTCTCAGTCGGCCCTATGATAGAGATCTTTGTGTTTATTGGTCACATTGGGATTCAGATATGTTATCTCTGTGAACTTCAGACCAAGGGTCAGAGAACCAAGGAGTGGACTTGCTGAATATATGATTTAATTACCCTAGATCAATCAAGTTTTGACTTGGTGATGACGGGATATATTGTGTGTGTATTATTATGTAGTTGCTAGGGGAAAGGAACAAAGTTTAATCCTTGGTTTTGTTGACCTTTGGTATCACTTTTATCTGTAGTTCCATATAAAACTGCCTTTGCCAAATTTTCAAAAGGCTGCAGTTAAGTGATTTACAGATAAAGCCTCATTCACTACTTGCATAAGAAGAGCCCATATCTTCAAACATGGGTGACGTAAGTTTACTTTAGAGACAGGAATGAGTTCATTTCTTTGGAGAGATATGAACAGAATGTCTCTTGCTCTGCTGAGAAGTAAATTTAAATCAGGACTTTGCTTAGAGGAAATGGAATGGAGTTGCGGAGCACTGAAGCCTTCACATGTTAGGGATCCTAAGCCAAGGCCCAAGAGGGCACCTGTTGTGTGTTGTAGAACTCATCGAGATCTGAGCATTCCTCAGTGCTACACAGGAAGCAGCAAGCATCTGCGGACAACTACTTCGTATACGGCAATAAGGTCTTGGGTCTTTCAGAGACAAAAATACATGATTCCTTCCCTCAAGGACCTTATCAGGTAACTGAGGAGAAAGCAGGAATGTCAATACACAAAAAGATGCTACGGTAATGCCAAAAGTGAACCTTCAACCGAGTATATTCCAGAGATACAGCCCATAAAACGTGAGATTCAGTTATAAATGAGCTGTGCCGCTACTGAAAACATTTTGATTCCAAAGTATAATCAAAGCTCAAGGAAAAGTGTCTTAAGCATAAGTTAAGAGGAAAATGGTATTTTAAATTAATTCCTCAAGTAAGTTGCCAAATTAGGGACACTAGAATTTCAAGAGTTGGCAACTGTAGCTCTCATGGTTTGGCTAGTGTATTATCTCTCTTAAATTATAGTAATATTTCTGTCACCAAAAATCATTAATTTACAGTATTTTTTCTGTTAACTCTAGTATATATTTCCATCATATGATATGTTGTCATGATTATTGTTACTATTACTCTACTTACTTTGTATATGGGATAATAAAATCTGCCTTTTAAAGTCATCCTGACAATTAAATAGGATAAAATATGTAACATGGTTAGCACAGTGCTTGGCTAAGAAAATGTCATCATTAATGTTAGCTATTGTTTTTCTTACCCATGAAATAAAATTCCTTAGATAGCACCTGACAGAGAGTTAAATTTTAGTGAATTATAACAATATGTGGCTTATTGTTTACAAAGGGCTTTAACATGTGAAAATGTGTCAAGGAAACCTAAGTCAAAATGCGAGTCAGGAAATCACAGAGGGTGGGCTCTTATGCACGCACCACTCGTCACAACTTGCATAGTCCAGCAGGAAGAAGGAAGATTTCCTCTGGATCAAGCAAGCTGCCTTTGCCTGCAGCCAATGAGAAGCCACCACCTCTTCAATCACCTGCAGCCAATGAGAAGTCGTCTCCACTTTGAACTCTCATTTTCCCCCAATGAACTTTTGTTCAAAACAACCCCTCCCAACTTCCTCCTTTTCTCTATAAAAAGATGCTCTCCTCCTTTGTTGCCCAGACTTGCCCACAGTTCACCATAGTTTGCTTGTCCCAAATTGCAGTTCTTCTGTTATTCCCTAATAAACTCAATTTTGCTGGCTGAATCACTTTTTTTTCTTTTAAAAAGTTGACAAACATATATTATCTCATTTAATTCTCTCCACTACCTTCAAGGTATATAGTATTACCTCTCTTTCATTGATAGAAAAATTGAGGTTAAATGTATCAGTCAGATTTGATGGCTGGTCTAAACATACAAAGAATTTGTTGGAAGGATAGTGAATAGCTGACAGAATCTCTAGAAGAGCTCTAGAATCAGATTTTGGGCCACCTGCCTAAGCATAATGGCCAAAATCATGCTACAGAACTTAACCCATTGACGTCACTGCTGCTGTCATTACCAAACACTTGACACACCCTGTACCACAAACAGTGCTGGCTGGCAGTGTAGACTGAACTTTGCCATTGGCCCTGCTTCTATTGCTGCCTCAGAAACAATTTTTCCAGAAACTGCTGTCATGAGGGAATGCACCTTGTAGGAGGTCCCTGTTTTGCAACATTTGCTCCCTATTTAGAGTTGGGGGTGGATGCATAAATCGGTGTAATTTTAGCTGCAGGGCAGGTGGGAGAAAGGCCCTTGGTTCTTAGCTTCTCTGTATAATAGGCAAACTGGCTCTCATATGTGACACTTTGCTTTACTGCAGCTCCTTAACTCTCTCTTTGTAGGTCTTAGCTCTATATAGAGAAGGAATATTCTATATTTCCTGCTAATTGTATATAAGTGGAATAGAAATTGAGATTTTCTTTATTAATAGACTTCATGTGTGGAAAATCAGTTTTTTTCTAAAATCTGTCTTGTTCTTAGTAATTGGCTGCTGTCAATCAACAGAAATGCCTCAACATTTTAAGCTGTCAACAAGTGAGAACTTTCCATCTGACCAGGGTGTTTTTTCCAGTATAAACATTATCCATTATCTGTACATAATCTGTGTTTCCCATTATCCATTGGAGTGCAGGGCATGTAATCCTTCAAGGAAGCCGTGAGTTAACACCTACAAGAAGGGTGACTCTTTTGAGCAGCAAAGTCATGGCATTAATATTTCACATTTCTTTTTGGTTGTGTCCTTTTCCTAAGACTTCATTTGTTTTTATTTAAAGTGAATCTGTGATTCGTCTTTGTGAAAATCTAAAAAGGAAAAATTTCAGGTCCCCAATGTGATTTGCTGTTGACTCTAAAGATAGCCTCCCCTCTTTTATCGTCAGTCTTGGTGTGCCTTGCAAAGTCTGTATGTTTAGGAAGTTGTGTATACTTCAAACTACTCTAAGTAGCATTGTGTTAAATGCCAATTTTAAAAAGAACACTTTAGTTCCTCAAAGCAAACTCTTTCAGAAAGGGAAGGATCGTTTGGTGCTCCAAACAGCCATCCTCATTTTGTCTGGAAAGCTGCAGTTTTGGGGTGTTGATATTTCAGCGAGTGGAGAACATCAGGGTGTGCTGAACACTAACTGCCAAGTTGCAGGGAGGACTCAGCTGCTGCATTTTTCCAGGCTGGCATTCGTACTTCTAGACAAGCGAGACCGCGTGGGCTTTCTGTGTTCATTTATTGAGAGATGTTGAAAGGTCGTGACTTCTGAATTAGGAATGCATTTCTTTTATAGCAGTAGACTGCATTTCTTTCATTTTCCTACTCAGAGTAAGGGTCTTCTGAATTTAAATGTTTCTTTCTGCAAATAATTCTAAATTAGTCTTGGTCTTGTAATAATAGTAATAGTAATAGTAATAATAATAATAGTAATAGTAATAATAAAAACCCAAACCCTAGTCTAGCAGTATAGAATACTACTTTACCAGGGCGCCTGGGTGGCACAGCGGTTAAGTGTCTGCCTTCGGCTCAGGGCGTGATCCCAGCGTTCTGGGATCAGGCCCCGCATCAGGCTCCTCCGCTGGGAGCCTGCTTCTTCCTCTCCCACTCCCCCTGCTTGTGTTCCCTCTCTCGCTGGCTGTCTCTCTCTCTGTCGAATAAATAAATAAAATCTTTAAAAAAAAAATGCTACTTTACCTTCCTCCTCATAGAAACATGAGATTTTCAAAGTTTAGACTTGAAAGAAAACATGGTTCAACTCCCTCAGTTTTCAGAGAAGGAAATAAGACTTGTTTTTCCCTTGTTTTATCCTTTCATACTTTAGATTTTGTTCCCTACTGACCACCTTTTTTTTTTTTTTTCTTGGCTGCTTTATTAGAGTGGTATTGAAATCTATCTACTTGATTATGGTAAAATATACATCACATCAAACTTACCAGTTTAACCCTTTTTGAGAGTATGATTTGGTGGCATTAAGTATATTCACACTGTTGTGCAGCATTACCACCATCCTTTCCCATCATTCCTAATTGAAACTCCACACCCATTAAACAGTAACTTCCTATTCCCCCCTCCCCTCAGCGCCTGGCAGCCATTGTTCTACATTTTTTCCTTCATGAATTTGACTATTCTGTCTGTGTACCTCATGTAAGTGGAATCATACAGCATTTGCCCTTTTCTGTCTGCCTTATTTCACTTACCATACCATTCTCAAAGTTCAACCATGTTGTAGCAAATGTCAGAATTTCCTTCCTTTTTAAGGCTGAATAATATAAATCGTAAGTATTTACTACGTTTTGCTTATCTGTTCATCTGTTGCTGGATGCTTAGATTGCTTCCATGTTTAACTACTGTGAATGTGAATGTACAAATATCTCTTCGAGAGCCTGCTTTCAGTTCTTTAGGGCGTGTACCCAGAAGTGGAACTGCTAGTAATCATGTGGTAATTCTGTGTTTAATTTTTTGAGGAACTGACATGCTCTTTTCCACAGTGAGTGTACCATTTTACATTCCCATCAACAATGCACAAGAGCTCCAATTTTTCTACATCCTCACCAACACTTGTTATTTTCTGGGTTATTTGTTTTTTGCTTTTTTTTTTTTTTTGGATAATAGCCATCCTAATGAGTGTGAGGTGGTATCTCATTGTAGTTTTGATTTGCGTTTCCCTTATGATTAGTGATGCTGGATTTCGTTTCATGTGCTTATTGGCCATTTGTATATCCTCTTTGGAGAAATGTCTATTCAAGTCTTTTGACTATTTTTGAATTGGGTTTTTTCTATTTTTTTTACAATGAGTTTTAGGAGTTCTTTAAATATTCTGAGTATTAACCCTGTATCAGATACATGCCCTTTGCAGATATTTTCTCTCATCTTGTGGGTTTTTTACTCTGTTGATAGTGCCTCTTGGTGCACAAAAATTTTAAATTTTCATGAATTCCAATTTGTCTGTTTTTTCTTTTGCTGCCTGTATCTTTGGTGTCCTATCAAAGAAATCATTGTCAAACCCAATGTCATGAACCTTTTGCCCTATGTTTTCTTCTAAGAGTTTGATAGGTTTAGGTCTTTGATGCAATTTGAGTTAATTTTTGTTTGGAGTGTTAGGTAAGAGTTCAACTTAATTATTTTACATGCAGACATCTAGTTTTCTCAGTGCCATTTGTTGAAAGGACTGTCCTTTCCCTTATTGAATGGTCTTGGCACCCTTGTACAAAATTGTTTGACCATGTATGTGAGGGTTTATTTCTGGGCTCTTTGTTCTATTCTGTTGATCTAGATGTCTATCATTCTGTGAGTACCATACTGTTTTGATTACTATAGCTTTGTAGTAAGTTTTGAAATCAGGAAGTGTGAGTCCTCTAGCTTTGTCTTTCTTTTTCAGGATTGTTTGGCTATTGGAAGTCCTTTGAGATTCCATATAAATTTTAGGATGGGTTTTCTACTTCTGCAAAAAATGTTGAAATTTTTATAGAGGTTGCAGTGAATCTGTAGATTACTTTGGATGGTATTGTGAACTCAGTACCAGAAAACTAAATAATCCAATCAAAAACGGGCAGAGGACCTGAATAGACATTTTTCCAATGAAGACAAACACATGGCCAACAGACAAAGGAAAAGATCCTTGACATTACTAGTCATCAGGGAAATGCAAATTAAAAGCACAATGGGTGAGTCAGTTGGTTAAGCATCTGACTCTTCATTTCAGCTCAAGTCATGATCTTGGTTTTGAGATCTAGCCCCGGGTCAGGCTCCATGCTCAGTGCAGAGTCTGCTTGAGTTTCTCTCTCTTTCTCTCCCTCTGCCCCTCTCCCTGCTCTCTAAATGAATGAATGAATGAATTTTTTTTTAAAGTACAGTGAGATATTTTACACCTGTCAGAATAGCTAAAATCAAAACACAAGAAATAACAAGTATTTGCCAGGATGTGAAGGACAGGGAACAACTTGTGCACTGTGGTGGGAATACAAATTGGTACAGCCACTGTGGAAAACAGTATGGAGGATCTTCAAAAAACTAAGAATAGATATTGTTACCATATGATCTAGTAATTCAACCAGTGGGTATTTATCCAAAGAAAACAAAAACACTAATTTGAAAAGATATAGGCACCCCTATGTTTATTGCAGCATTATTTACAATAGCTCAGTATGGAAGTATTGACTCATAGATGTCCATTCATAGATGAATAGACACACACAGAGGAATATTAGTCGTAAAAAATAATGAAAACTCACCATTTGCAACAACATGGATGGACCTTAGGGGCTATAATGCCAAGAGAAATAAAGACAAATAGCATATGATTTCACTCATATGGAATTTAAGGAATTTAAAGGAATTTAAGAAACAAAACAAAAATAGACAAAAAACAGACTCTTAAATACAGAGAACTGGTGGTTGCTAGAGGGGAGGTGAGTGGGGGGATGAGTGATAAAGGGGATTAAGAGAACACTTTTCTTGATGAGCGCTGAGAAATGTATAGAATTTTTGAATTTACCTGAAACTAATGTAACACTGTATGTTAATTATACTTGAATAAAAAATAAAACTTACAAATCCTGATATTAAGTCTTCCAATTCATGAAACATGAGTTGTCTTTCCATTTATTTTTATCTTCCTCGGTTTCTTTCAGTAGTGTTTCAGAGTTTTCATTGTAACTGATTTTTGTGTGTTAACTTCTACTTTGCTGAATTCATTTATTAGTTCTAAAATTTTTTTGTGGACTCTTTAGGATTTTCTATGTATAAAATCGTATCGTCTGCAAATAGAGACAATTTTACTTCTTCCATTCCGATTTGGATGTTGTTTATTACTTTTTTCTGCCTAATGGCTCAGGCTAGAACTTGTAGTACTATGTTGACTAGAAATGGTGAAAGTGGGCATCCTTGCCTTGTTCCCGATCTTAGAGGAGAAGCTTTCAGTCTTTCAGCATTGAATATGGTTTGCTCTGGGTTTTTCATATATGGCTTTTATTAGTTTCCTTCTATTCCTAGTTTATTGGGTGTTTTTATCATGAATGGGTGTTGAATTTTGTCAAATACTTTTTCTGTTATCAATTGAGATTATCATTTAGCTTTTATCCTTTGTTCTGTTAATGCTGTGTGTTAATACCATTCAAGTTCCTATGTTGAACCATCTTTGCATTATGGGACTAAATCCCACTTGGTCATAATATATAATCCTTTTAATATGCTGTTGAATTCTGTTTGCTAGCATTTTCTGAAGGCTTTTTGCATCACTGTTCATAAGTGATAATGGTCAGAAGTTTTCTTTTCTTGTAGTATGTTTGGCTTTGCTATTAGGATAATGATGGCCTTATAAAATGAGCTAGAGTCTTCCTTCCTCCTCAGTTTTTTGGGAAATTCTGAGGACTGGTGTTAGCTCTTCTGTAAGTATTTTGTAAAATTTGCCAGTGAAGCCATTAGGTCCAAGACTTTTTTTTGTTGTTGGGAGTTTTTTTTTAAATTACTGATTCAGTGTCCTTGCTAATTAGAAGGTGTTCTGATTTTCTGTTCTTTATGATAGTCTTGGTAACTTTTGTATTTCCATGAATTTGTCCATTTCATCTAGGCTATCCAATTTGTTGCTGTGAAATTGCTCATACTACTCTCTTATAATCTTTGTTTCTGTAGATTCAGTAGTAATGTCCCCTTTTTTGTCTCTGATTTCAATAACTGAGTCTTCTCTCATTTTTTCTTAGTTTCATCTAGCTAAAGTGTTGTCACTTTGTTGCTCTTTTTAAAGAACCAATTTTGGGGGGCGCCTGGGTGGCTCAGTCGCTAAGCGTCTGCCTTTGGCTCAGGGCGTGATCCCAGCATTATGGGATCGAGCCCCACATCAGGCTCCTCTGCTGGAAGCCTGCTTCTTCCTCTCCCACTCCGCCTGCTTGTGTTCCCTCTCTCACTGGCTGTGTCTCTCTGTCACATAAATAAATTAAAAAATCTTTAAAAAAAAAAAAAGAACCAATTTTGGTTTTATTTTCTCTATTTTTCTGTTCTCTGAGAGATATCATGTGTCTTTGTTATAATTGTTACTGTTTCCTTCCTTCTGCTAGCTTTGGGATTGATTTGTTCTTTTTCTAGTTAGCTTGTTGATTTGAGAGCCTTGTTTTTTTTTTTTTAATATGTTTAGAGTTATAAATTTTCCTCTTAGCACAGATTTGCACCATCCTTTAAGTTTTGGTATATTGCATTTTAGGTTTCATTCATCTCTATTTTTAGATTTCCCCTGTGATTTTTTTTTCTTTGATCAGTTGGTTGCTTAAGAGTGTGTTGTTTAATTTCCACACACTTCTGAATTTTTCAGTTTTTTCTGTTATTGATTTCTAACTTCATTCTTTTGTTGTTAGAGAAGATATTTTGTATGGTGTTTATCGTTTAAAATGTATTGAGAATTTATGGCCTAACAAATGGTCTATCCTGGGAAGTGTCCCCTGTGCACTTGCAAGAATATATGTTCTATTGTTGTTGGGTAGAACGTTCTGTATATGTCTGTTAGATGTAGTTGGTTTACTGTGTTGTTTAAGTTCTCTGTTTCCTTGTTATCTTTTGTCTAGTTGTTCTGTATTGAGAATGGGGTGTTGAGGTCTCCAGCTAGTATTGTAGAACTACCTATTTCTCCAGTTCTGTCCATTTTACTTAATATATTTTGATGGTCTGTGATGAGGTGTGTAAATAAATGTCTTACAATTGTTATGCCTTCTTGCTGTATTGAACTTTTTATTAATAATGTCTTTCTTTGCCTCTTGTATGTAACCGTTTTTGATTTAAAGTTTATTTTTCTGAATTTGTATAACCATTCCTGCTCTCTTTTGGTTACTGTATACATGGAACCATCCTTTCAGTTTCAGCCTATTTGTGTCTTTGGATATAAAGTGAGTCTTTTGTAGATATCATATAGTTAGATCATACTTTTTACAAATTCATAGTGCCAATCCCCGTCTTTTGATAAAATAGTTTATTCCATTTACATTTAAAATAGTTACTAAGGAGGAGGGACTTCTGTGATTTTGCTCCTATTTCATTTATGCCTTATAGCCTTTTTTTTGCCTTTCATTTACTGCATTCTGTCTTTTTTTGGGTTGAATTTATTTTTTTGTAGTAAAATGTTTAAATTCCTTTCACATTTTCTTTTGTATATTCTATAACTATTTTATTTGAAATTACTGTGGGTATTATATTTAACACACTAAAGTTATAACACTCTAACTTGAATTCATGTCAGATTAACGTCAGTAACATAAAAAAACTCTGCTCCTTTATAGCTTCATGTTCACCCCTTTCAGATGTTGATATCACAGCGTTACATCTTTATACATTGTCCAAAATTATAAACTAATAATTTTTAAAAATGCGTTGATCTCTCAAACATGTAAAAAACAAAAAAAAAATGGAGTTACAATTGTTATAATAATGCTAGCCTTTATAATTGTCCATATTTACCTTTACTGAAATCTTTACTTATTCATACAGCTCAAAGTTACTCTCAACTGTCCTTTCATTTCTACCTAGAGGACTGTCTTTAGCATTTCTTGAAGGACAGGTCTAGTGGTAATGAACTCCCTCAGCTTTTGCTTATCTGGGAATGTCTTAATTTCTTACACACTTTTGAAGGACGGTTTTGCCACATACAGGCATACCTCGGAGATACTGTGGATTCGGTTCCAGACCACTGCAGTAAACTGAATATTGCAGTAAAGTGAGTCAAGTGAAATTTTGATTTCTGAGGGCATATAAAAGTTATGTTTACACTGTGCTGTAGTTTATTAAGTGTCCAATAGCATTAAGTCTAAAAAAAAAAAAAAACAACCATGTACCTTAATTAAAAAATGCTTTTTTGCTAAGAAATGCTAACTATCTCAGCTTTCAGCAAATCATAATCTTTTTGCTGATGGAGGATCTTGCCTTGTTGTTAATTGCTGCTGACTGATTAGGGTAGTGGTTGCTGAAGATTGGCGTGGCTGTGGCCATTTCTCAAAATAAGAAAACAATATGGGGGTGCCTGGGTGACTAGGTTGAGCATCTGCCTTCAGCTCAGGTCATGGGATCGAGTCCTGTGTCCGGCTATCTGCTCAGCTGGGAGTCTGCTTTTCCCTTTTACTCTCCTTCTGTGCTTTCCCTCTCTCACTCTCCTTCAAATAAATAAAATATTAAAAAAAAAAAGAAAACAATATAGTTTGCTGCATTAACTTACTCTTCCTTTCACAAACAATTTCTCTATAGCATGCAAGCCTGTTTGATAGTGTTTTACTCACAGTAAAATTTCTTTCAGAATGGAAATCAGGCCTCTCAAACCCTGCCACTGCTTTATCAACTAAGTTGATGTAATATTCTAAGTCCTTTGTTGTCATTTCAACACTATTGTACATTCTCATCACCAGTGCACAGGAGTTCCAGTTTCTCCACATCCTCACCAATGCTTATTATTTTCTGTTGTTTGGATAATAGCTATCCTGATGGTTAAGTGGTATCTCATTGTGGTTCTGTTTTGCATTTCCCTAATGATGAATGATGTTGAGCATCTTTAATGTGCTAAGTGACATTTGTATATCTTCTTTGGAGAAATGTCTACTACACCGTCTGCCCGTTTATGAATTGGGCTTTGGGACTTTTTTGTTCTTTTTAATAGCTTTTATTCACGTCTGCATTGTATTTAACTCCTGCTGCTTCTGGTGATCTGCTTGAGGAATAGGATGACTTCTTTATGATTTCCTGCGGTGCTGGTATGTAGAAGGAGGTGCTAGCAAATACTTGTATTATGGTGGAGTTGGCCAGTCATCCAGGCAGATTTTGCAGCCTACTTATTTGCCTATGGCAATAGCTGGTAGTTGGAGACTTGGGGACAGTGAAGAAATTAACATGAATTGAGTTCCTTTTCTGTGCCAGATACTATGTGATGCATAACTTCATAGAATTCTCATAGTACTACTTTAACTAGATAGTATTAAATTTATAGATAAAACTGAGTTCAAGGAAGTTAAATTCCTATTCTTACATCACATAGGTAGTAAATGGCTGTCTCTGGATTCAAATTCCCAGGTCTACCTGACTCCAGAGCTTATACTTTTTTCATTATATCTTGCTGCTTCCCTTCCCTGGCCTAAATTTAACCAGAGAGCAAGCCTTTGAACCTGGATATTGTTGAAGGACGATGATGAGTTGAACATTTTACCTCATTCTTTGGGAGGAGAAAGTGGAGAAGATTGTGAAAAGCTAAGTTCATAACAGTGGACAGGATTGCTTGAAGACATTGAGGTGTTTCATCTGTAGGTACTGATCACCTTTGGAAAGGTTATATCTACTTTGGTTATGACATCCTCTAGTTTTGTATCTTTGGTACTATAAATCAAAGTCATTAGTCATAGACAAATGGGTGCCTGGGCCTAAATGGATAAACTGCTTTCTATAACCTACCACAAATTCCCTTGACGCCTGAGGGCCCCTCTACTTCTCTGAGTCTTAAGAAAGGCAAGAGTAAAGGGAACAAATATTTTTATCAAGATCCTACTGTATGGTGGGCAAACTAAAAAGGAGGTGATTATTATTCCATCTTTACATATGAGGAAACTAAGGCTCACAGATCTAAAGTAAACCATCCAGATCACACAGCCAGTAATAATAGGGCTGAATTTGGTTTTTTTCAGGGACTAAGTTCCCTGTCTTAGAAATCCAGGGTCAAGATGCTGGGAGATTCAGTGTCTGGTGAGGGCCTACTTCCTTGTTCATAGATGGCCACCTTTTTGTTGTGTCCTCACATAGTAGAAAGGGTAAGTGAGCCCTTTGGGGTCTCTTGTAAGGGCACTAATCCCATTCATGAGGGCTCCATCCTCTTGACCTAATCACCTCCTAAAGGGCCTGCCTCCTCATACTATCACATTAGGGAGTAAGTCTCAACATATGAATTTGGAGGGATACAACATTCAGTCTAGAGCACTCAATGAGAAGGTTCTTTATTGGCCCTTTGGTAGTTATTGGAAACTGTTAGGAGGTTGCATCTCTTCACACCAAACACTGTGGTGAGTTGACATATTATTGTGGGCTGGTCTGCACTTGTGGTCTCTTATGCCTCATAGTTTAAGCAAAACCATGATGATAGCCTATCTGGATAGCTTCTTCTCCTCGGTGAGATTGGTGCTCCTCTGAGGTGACTGAATGGAGATAAAAGTTCCTAAGGGAACCAGTCATGGAGGGTACTCTTTTTCTAAATACCCCAAAGGAATTGATCACCAGTATATATCATAAGACCCTGTCCAAGTTGGGCTGAAAATTTTCAGACTTTTCCTTCCTTTAAAAGAAGAGAACTTTTGAGAACTGGAGTTTGTTTATTTTTTTAAAGATTTTATTTGTTCATTTGACAGAGAGCACGAGAGAGCACAAGCAGGGGGAAGGGCAGAGGGAGAGGGAGAAGCAGGCTACACACTGAGCAGGAAGCCTGACATGGGGCTCAATCCCAGGACCCTGGGATCACGACCTGAGCCGAAGGCAGATGTTTAACTGACTGAGCCACCCAGGCGCCCCGAGAACTGGAGTTTATATTAAAGAATACACATGGCTTATGTGCTTCTGTCTTTGAAATAGACCATGACCAATAGAATAAAAAACCTTATTGGGGGCACCTGGGTGGTTCAGTCCGTTAAGCATTTGCCTTCAGCTCGGGTCATGATCCCCGTGGTCCTGGGATCGAGTCCCGCGTTGGGCTCCCTGCTCAGCAGGGAGTCTGCTTCTCCCTGTACCCCTCCACCCTGCTCGTGATATCTCTCCCTTTCTCTCTCTCTCTCTCTCTCAGATAAATAAATAAAATCTTAAAAAAAAAAACAAAAACCTTATTGGCTTGGGGGAGAATTTCTTTTTTTGTAATCTATTGCTTAATTATACCTTCACAGTAACATTAGTCAAACTTACATAGATTTCAGGATTCTGTAGCAGGAAACGGAGCTTATTATACTGTTTCTCAAATAGGGGCCTCACTACTCATAATACTCATTTTTAGTCTTGGAAGCGGCTAAGCCTTTAAAAGTTAAGGAATTCAGTTTGGTAATAGCCTAGATTAATACCCATATGGTTCTGCTATATACTTTAGAAAAATGTTTTTTTTCCTACCTGATATTTCAGAAAGAAAAAGATTGCTCAGCAAAATATTTCCCAAATTTTTAACCCTGATGATTTTTCCACTCAGCACTTTACACAAAGAGGTAGGTACAGATGGCAGCTTGCTGGATCTGTGTAATAATCAGTCTTGGTCCTCGCTCATTCCCCGGAGCCCACTCTCCATTCCTGTGTAAACAAAGTAGTTTCAACCAGGGTCTGATAGGGTCTTAAGAAATGCCTCCAGTAGTTACCGCTGGTAAATATGGAATCTATTAGATCAGGTTTTTAACTCAGTAAGTACTCCGTGTGTGTCACTGTTTTAAAGCTAAAGAAGAATTAGGAAACTGAGGGTAACGAGCCTGTTGTCTTACACAGTAAGGAAGACATAATTTAGAAATTTTAACATGAAAAGCTAATCATAAAGATGTGGAAGAATAGAGGATTAAGACTGAAGTGTCATGATAGCTATAATTTTTTAATGGCTCAGGAAAAGAAAAAATAGAAAAGGGTGAAGTAGAATAAAATGTTAGTTGTTGAATCTAGATGGTCAAAATTTGGGAAGATGTATATATATGTGTGTGTGTGTGTATTTCTTTTTGTATGTTTGAAAATTTATATAATAAGTAAAAAAATATCTTAACTGTAAATAACATTTATAAAACTAAACAAAAATAACTTCAAGATGATTTATGGTTCATTCTCTATTACCCAAAGGCTTGGGTTTTCTTTAGAGTTGGTAAGTAAAAATTAAAACAGAGGTGTAACCCTAGCGGCTCTCAGAGGCCAGGCAGCTAATGTGCTGGGGGCAGCGGGCTGGCCATAAGGCAGTAAGAGGTTGGGGGGGGTTAGAGAGCAGGAGAGTCTGCACCTCACCGAAAACATCCACAGTCTTTAAAAAACAGTAATGTGCATTCAGAATAAAAACAGTTCGAAGGGCTGGCAGTTTGTGGTCTCCTACAAATGATAACATTTACCATCTCTAAATTTACCCAGCTTTCTGTTCTCCCTCCTCCTTCTATCAAAAGATAGTAGGAGTGGTTCAGTCATCAAAATGAGGGAAATGGGTTCCTTTTTTAAAGAGGAAGAGTAGAGGTTTGGTTTTGTGAGCCACAGTTGAGTTGTGGCTCCTCTGCTTTAGCCTTTCAACCCTCTGGAAGCTTGGGGTGGCTCTCACTTTACCCTGGCCTTTAATACAAGCTCCCAGTGGTCTCCTCAAGCACTGGGAGCACTCATTCACTTTAGAAGAGCAGATTCAGACTGTGACCAGGTCTCATTCTTACATACATGTGGAGAACACAGAGTAGTACCTACCTCTAGAAAGCTTTTTCTCCCTAAGTCTTCCTCAGCTTACTCTTTGCTTGGAATTTCAACAGTAGAATGCATCCTCACCTGTGGGATACACTCCAAGAGAACCTTTTAGGTACCAAGTGCTGTATGATAGACGTAAGAGGTAAATAGGTAAGTAAAATAGGGTCTCCATCTTCTACCAGTTTACAGTTTGTTGCGAGGCTTTTAATTGCCTTGGAGAAGTTACTGCTTTAAGGTATATTCAGCCATATAAACCTTGGTGAGAATGAAAGATAAGGAACTGGTTTTGGCTTACGTAGTTGGGGATACTTGAGGCAAGGAAAGAGGGGAGAACTGCCCAAGACGATGTTACAGATGAGAAAGACCTTGGTTACTTTTTTGTTAAAATGGGTTAATTTGCTTAAAAGTTTTGGAAGGAAAATACGGTCATATGGTTTTAAAAAATGTTAAAATTATGCCCCTTACCCTGGCTCTCTATCTTTCTAACTCTTGTCATTCCAGAATCTTTATGCAAATATAAGCATATACGAATATGTATTTTTATTTACTTGTATATCCCCCATTTTTTACACAACGGTAGCTTACTCAATACACTATCCTTTATACCTTCTTTCATTACTTGATATCTTTTTTTTTTTTTTTTAAAGCACTTGTTAGCATTTACTGAACCTCCCTCCCTGTGGCTTTAAGCTACCAGGACACAGCACTCCCCCCCCCCCCCCCCCACCTCCCGCCCCACCATCTTCTCAGCTCTTCTGCTGAAGACTTTGACCTTCACAGTGACAGGCTGCTTTGAGACCTTCCCCTTCCCCAGAACTTTGTAGCAGCCTGATCGCACCACATCAGTGATAGCAGCAGCTTTAGGCTTGTTTCTGGCAGCATTTGCCCGTGTCTGCTCACTGACCAAGGTCCACGGTTTATCAAGGTTGACAGTTGGGCAGAAGCTCTTGTTCCTAAGTGGTAATACCTCATACCAACTTTCCCCGAGTAGCCTGAGTGATGTCTGTTTACCCCAGCCTCCTGGGTGCTTCTGCGGCTTGCCCATGTGGCCATGGCCATGGATCACATGATTCCCTACTTTCTGGGTCTTCCTCAGTCTGGATGGCATGTTGGCAGCCTAGGCAGAAGAGTTATTACCTAATATCTTATGGAGACTTTTCTGTGTGAATACATACAGAGCTCCTTTGTTGTTTCCTGTGGTCATGTATTTATGGATGTATTTTGATTTAATTAACAAGCTCCCGACTGATGGACACTGAGTGTTTGCTCATCTTTTACTGTGACAGTCACCATTGTAACAAATAATCTTATATATATATCTTATACAAATTTAGCATGTGTGCTAATTTGTATGTAAATTCCTAGTAGTGAAACAGCTGCATCAAGGGCTTTACGGATTTGTAATTTTGATATCCATGTCAAATTGCCCTCTCTGGGGGTGTTCATGACTTACACACCAATCAGCAATGCCTGTCATAGTTCTGTCTACAGAGTTTTTATCATGCTTTTGGTTTTTACCAGTGTGAAAGTGAAGAATGGCCTTGCAGTGAAGTTTCGATTTCTCTTTTTCTTAGGATGAATAAGGTTGTACATCTTTTCTTATAGCTGAGGCATTGATACTTCCTCTTCTGTGAAATGCCTATTCATATCCTTTGCCCATCTTTCTTTTGCTGATTTATTACTTGCCAATTTCTAGGAGCTCTTTGTGATATGAGTTGCAGACATTTTTCCCAGGGCTGTTGTGTTTTTTGTTTTTTTTTTAACTTATGGTGGTTTTTTTTTTGCCATGAGGATTCTTGATTTTTATACTGTTGAATTTATCAGAGTTTCCATATGGCCTTTGCATTATCCTGGCCCAATACTGATAGCACAAAATCATTCGTTTTTCTTTTCATGGCGCCTCCTCACTCTGTTCCTTCTTCTTGGATTGACAGCAAAAAGCTTTGGGTACCTTCTTCCTCAAGTCTGTTCCTGGGACTGTATCTTTGTCAGTTTTAGTCCTTGGTAATTAGTCCTTGATAATTTTGTTTGGAGATTTTAGTGGTCTGAAAAATCCCCCATTTTCTTGATTTCAGGCACTCCAGAAAAGTGTTTGGCATTTTCTTATAAAACTAAACATCTGATTACCATGCAACCCAGCAATTGTAGTCTTGGGCATTTATCCCAGAGAAATGGAAATTTGGTTGTACGAGACCCTGTGCACCACTATTCATAGAAGCTCTGTTTTTAATAGCCCCCAAACTGGAAACTACCCACATGTCCTTCAGTAGATGGATGGTTTAACAAACTGGTACATACATACCGTGGAATACTGCTCAGAAATGAGAAGGAACAAACTACTGAAACATGCAACAGCTTCGATGAATTTCTAATGTAATATGTTGGGTGGAAAAAGTCAATCCCCAAAGCTTACATATTATATTATCCCATTTATTAAACATTTTTGAAATGACAAAATTTTAAAAATGGTGAACAGATTAGTGGTTGCCAGGGGTTAAGGATCGGGAGAGGAATGACAGAGAGGTGGCTGTGGTTCTAAAAAGCAACACAAATCTTTGTGGTGATGGAACAGCTCAGGATCCGACTGCGGTGGCGGATACATGAACATACACATGTGAAAAAATTGTATAGAATTAAATCTAGTAGACATCCTCATCTGTGGGATACACTCCAAGACTACCAGTAGACACCTGAAACTGTATACTACCGAACCTTATATACTAGGTTTTTTTCCTATATGTACATACCTGTGATAATGTTTAACCTAGAAATTAGGCACAGTAAGATTAATAATAAAATAGAGCAATTTTAACCCTATACAGTAATAAAAGTTACGTGAATGTGTGCTCTCTCTGTCTCAAAATGCCTTACCATACTGTACTCACCCTTCTTGTGATGACATGAGATGACAAAATGCCTACGTGATGGGATGAAGTGAGGCGAATGACGTAGGCATTGTCATATACTGTTAGGCTACTATCGACCTTTTGGCAATATGTCAGGAGTATCATCTGCTTCTGGACTGCAGTTGACCACTACTGTACGCAGGCGTGCATGCTCGTGAATGCTCACGCACGCACACACACACGAGTGCAAGTAAAATGAGGACATCTGATAAGATCAGTGGATCGTGTCACTGTCAGTATCCTGGCTGTGATAGTGTATTGTAGGTTTGCAAGATGTTACCTTTGGGGGAACTTGAGTAAAAGGATACACAAGATCCTATATGCAGGATCTCAATAAAAGTTTCAATTAAAAAAATAAATCCCCATTTCTGCAAACAGCAGCTTCATCAAAAGCTACTGTGTGGAGGCAGGTTCAGCTGGAGGAACTGGTGCTCTGCTGTGCCAGGATCAGCAGTGGGATGTGGGGGAACAGAGCAGTGCCTCAAGTTCAACCCCGCACCGTCAGGCGAGATGAAGATCTGAGAACACAGACTGGCGTTTCCAAGGATTCTCTGGGATAGCCCAACTGGGTAGCGCATTGTACGGCCTGTTGAAGTGGGGGTTGGGGGGCAGGGAGAAGACTGGTTTTAGTTCTAGTACCTCAGAAATCAGTGAAGGTTTGGCATTGGTGATTAAGGGCAGGAATAAGGAGCGAAGACGAGCTTTGATGTGGGTGGGTTTATCCTGATCATGCCCAGCATGTGCCCCATGGCCATATTTATTTTGGTATACCTCATGCTATATAATTGGTCTGGTATGAAACAGAGTGTGGCCTAGCATAGTGGTTCTAAAAGTGTGGTAGGGTGATCCCTGAGATCCCCAGGACCGCTAGGGATTCTCTGAAGACAAAACTATTTTCACAATAATGCATAGACATTTGCTAATTACTCTTACTCTCTTAGAAATGTACGATGGAGTTTTCCAGAAGCTACGTGTTGTAAAAGCAACATATTAAATGCAGAAGCAGATATGAGAATCCGCTTTCTGTTAAGCCAGACATTGAAAAAAAAACTTATAAATTTAAACCAGTGCCACTCTTCTTTTTTGTTTTGGAAACTATAGTTATTTCTTTTAAAATATGTTATTTATGTTAACATGTAATGAGATTGTTATTTTAAAATAATTGAATATTCAAGAATTTTCTCAGTTTTAATTTTTAATAGGTGAATATATTATAAACCACATAAACAAAAACTTTTTGGGGTCCTCAATAATTTTTGAAAAGGTAAAGGAGTCCTAAAGTTTGTGAACCTTTGGCTTGGCAGAAAGTATTTGACCAAAAGTTGTTATGCTTGAGTTCTAGTTAAGACTTTGATGTGTGACTATGGACAAGTCATTTAGCCTCTTTAATTGATCTTTCCTTACATAAATGCTAATAATTATCCTGATCTACTTACCACACCTTAAAGAAAAATAAGTTTATATGAAAGGCTTTGAAAATATAATGTCCTATAAAATGTAAGGAATTTAATAGTTATGCAACAAAACTGATATTGGAAGAATACATAAAGAATAGGAGTTTCTGGTGTGTTCGCTGACATTCTATTCACATTTTAATTTTTTTCATTTATGCATCTCCTCCTAACAGGGTCCTTTACATTTTATTTCTGTTTCTCAGTTTTTCAAACAACCATTTTAAAAAATCATTACTGAAGTATAGCTGACATACAGTGTATTAATTTCAGTTGTACAACATGGTGATTCCACAACTTTGTACATTACTCAAAGCTCACCACAAGAAGTGTCATCACCATCTGTCACCATACAACATTATTACAACATTATTGACTATATTCCCTACTCCCTACTTTTGATCTCCATGACTTACTTACTTTAGAACTGGAAATGTGTACTTCTCAATCCTCTTCACCTATTTCACCCATCCCCCCACCCATGTCCCCTCTGGCAACCACCAGTTCTCTGTATTTAAGAGTATGTTTTGGGGCTCCTGGGTGGCGCAGTCGTTAAGCGTCTGCCTTCAGCTCAGGGCGTGATCCCGGCGTTCTGGGATTGAGCCCTGCGTCCGGCTCCTCTGCTGGGAGCCTGCTTCTTCCTCTCCCACCCCTCCTGCTTGTGTTCCTTCTCTCACTGGCTGTCTCTCTCTCTGTCAAATAAATAAATAAAATCTTAAAAAAAAAAAAAGAGTATGTTTTGTTTTTTAGATTCTACAAGTAAGTGAAATCATATGTTATTTGTCTTCCTCTGTTTGAATTACTTCACTTAACATTATACCCTATAGGTCCATCCCTGTTGTCACAAATGGAAAGATTTCATTTTTTTTTTTTTTTCTTACGACTAATATTCCTGTGTGTGTACGTGTCTGTCTGTCTTTGTGTCTTCTAGATCTGCGTATCTTCTTTATCCATTCATGTATTGATGGACATTTGGGCTACTTCCATAATTTAGCTACTGTGAATGATGTTACAATAAACATAGGGGTACATATATCTTTTCAAATTAGTGTTTTCATTTCTTTGGATAAATTTTCAGTAGTGGAATTACTGGATCATATGGTATTTC
The DNA here is from genome assembly GCF_024610735.1 of Ursus americanus. Taxonomy (NCBI): domain Eukaryota; kingdom Metazoa; phylum Chordata; class Mammalia; order Carnivora; family Ursidae; genus Ursus; species Ursus americanus. Next base: position 13,350,537 of record NC_142151.1, read on the forward strand.
TATTTTTAATTTTTTGAGGAACCTCCAAACTGTTTTACACAATGGTTGCACCTATTTACATTCCTACCACGACACTGAGAGTTCCCTTTTTTCCACATCCTTGCCAACACTTGATGTTTCTTGTCTTTTTAATGCTAGTCATTCTGACTGGTGCGAGGTGGTTATCTCATTGTGGTTTTGATTTGTATTTCTCTGATGATTAATGCTGTTGAACATCTTTTCCATGTGTCCATGAGCCATCTCTATGTCTTTGGAAAAATGTCTGTTCAGGTCCTCTGCCCATTTTTAAATGAGATTGATTAGTTTTGTTTTTTGTTTTTTGTGGGTTTTTTTTTTTTTTGGTGTTGTCTAAATTCTTTATGTATTTTGGATATTAGCCCCTTCTCAGATATATCATTGGTAAATATCTTCTCCCATTCACTCGGTTGCCTTTTTGTTTTGTTGATGGTTTTTGTTTTTTGTTATACAAAAGCTTTTTATTTTCATAGAGTCTCAGTAGTTTATTTTTGCTTTTGTTTCCCTTGCCCAAGGAGAAATATCCATAAATATGTTGTAAGGCTGAAGTCCAAGAGATAACTATGTTTTCTTTTATGGTTTCAGGTTGCACATTTAGGTCTTTAATTCATTTTGAGTTTACTCTTATGTATGGGATTAAGACAGCGGTCCAGCTTCATTTTTTCGCATGTAGCTGCCCAGTGTTCCCAGCACCATTTATTGAAAAGACTGTCTTTTCCCCATTGTATATTCTTGGCTCCTTTGTTGTAGATTAATCGACCATATAGGTGTGGGTTTATTTCTGGGCTCTCTGTCCTGCTCCATTGGTCTGTTTTTGTGCCATTACCATACCATTCTGATTACTATAGCTTTGAAGTAGATCTTGAAGTGTGGGGTTATGATTTGTTCTTCTTTTTCAAGATTGCTTTGGCTATTCCATGTCTTTTGTGGTTCCTGTATAATTTTAGGATTATTTGTTCTTGTTCCATGAAAAATGCTGTTGGTATTTTGATAGGGATTGCACTGAATCTGTGGATTGCTTTGGGAAGCATGGACATTTTAACAGTACAAATTTTTCCAATCCAGGCACGTGGTAGATCTTTCCGTTAGTGTCATCTTCAGTTTATTTCATCAGTAATGTCTTACAGTTTTCAGAGTTTAGGTCTTTCACCTCCTCAAGTTTATTCCTAAGTATTTTATTCTTTTGGGTGCAATTTTATTTTTTTAAAAGATTTTACTTATTTGAGAGAGAAACCACAAGCAGGGGGAGGGGCAGAGAGAAAGGGAGAAGCATACTCCTCTGCTGAGCCTGGAGCCTGATGTGGGGCCCAATCCCAGGACCCTGGGGATCATGACCTGAGCTGAAGGCAGACGCTTAAGTGACTGAACCACCCAGGTGCCCCTTGGGTGCAATTTTAAATGGGATTTTAAAAATTTCTTTTCCTGCTACTTCATTTTTAGAGTATAGAAGTATAATAGGTTTCACTATATTAATTTTTGTATCCTGCAGCTATATTGGATTCATTTTTTTTTTTAAGATTTTATTTATTTGAGAGAGGGAAAGCACGAGCAGGGAGAAGGGGGCAAAGGGAGAGGGAGAAGCAGGCTCCCCGCTGAGCAGGGAAGTCTGATGTGGGCTCAATCCTAGAACCCCGGAATCATGACCTGAACCAAAGGCAGATGCTTAACTGAACCACCCAGGCCCTCCTCGTTTATTAGTTCTAAGAGCTTTTGTTTTTTGTTTTGTTTTTTAAAGATTGTATTTATTTATTTGAAAAAGACAGCCAGCGAGAGAGGGAACACAAGCAGGGGAGTGGAAGAGGAAGAAGCAGGCTCCTAGTGGAGGAGCCTGATGTGGGGCTCGATCCAAGAACGCTGGGATCACGCCCTGAGCCGAAGGCAGACGCTTAACGACTGCACCACCCAGGTGCCCCATTCTAAGAGCTTTTGGATGGAGTATTTAGGGTTTTCTATATCATATATAGCATGTGTTCTGCAAATAAAGACAGTTTTACTTCTTTCTTACCAATTTAAATGCTTTTATTTCCTTTCCTTGTCTGATTGCTGAAGCTAGGACTTCTAGTACTATGTTGAATAAAAGTGGTGAGAGTGGACATTCTTGTCTTGTTTCTGATCTTAGAGGAAGAGCTTTCAATTTTTCACCTTTGAGTGTGATGTTAGCTGTGTTTCATACTTTATTATATGGAGGTATGTTCCCTATAAACCCACTTTGTTGAGAGTTTTTATCATGAACAGATGTCGTATTTGTCAATTGCTGTTTCTGACTCTACTGAGATGATCATATGGTTTCTATCTTTTCTTTTGTTAGTATGATGTATCACATTTGCTGATTTGTGAATATTGAACCACCCTTGCATCTGTGGAATAAATCTCACTTGATTGTGGTGAATGATCTTCTAACGTATTGTTGAATTCGGTTTGCTCATATTTTGTCGGGGATTTTTGCATCTGTGTTCATCAAGTATGTTGGCCTGTGTTTTTCTTTTTTTATAGTGTCTTTGGTTTTGGTAATGGTGAAGCTGGCCTTGAAGAATGAATTTAGAAGTTTTCCTTCCTCTTCTGTTTTTTGAAATAGTTTGAGAAGACTAGGCTTTCACTCTTTTTAAAATGTTTGGTACATATAAAAAAATAATAAAGTATCTTTGGAGAAGTGAAAAAAAATAAAATGGTACAATTCATCTGTAGCCATCTGCTCCTGGACTTTGGTTTGAAAGGAGTTTGTTGTTGTTGTGTTGTTGTTGTTGTTGTTGTTACTACTGATTCAGTTTTATAACTAGTAATTGGTTTGATCAAGTTTTCTATTCTTCCTTACTCGGTTTTGGAATATTGTATGTTTCTATGTATGATTGGATGATAAATTCATCCATTTCTTCTAGGTTGTCCAATTTGTTGGCATATAAGTTTTAATTGTAGTCTCTTATAATTCTTTGTATTCTATGATGTCAGTTATTATTTCTTCTCCTCCATTTCTGATTTTGAGTCTTCTCTCTTTTTTTCTTGATGAGTCTGACCAGAGGTTTATCAATTTTGTTTCTCTTTTCAAAAAACCAGCTCTTGATTTCATTGATCTTTTCTCTTGTTTTTTAGTCTCTATTTCATTTATTTCTGCTCTCATCTTTATTATTCGCTTCCTTTTACTAACTTTGGGCTTTGTCATTCTTCTTTTTCTAGTTCTTTAGGTGTCAGGTTAGATTGTTTATTTGAGATTTTTCTTGTTTTTTTAAAGTAGGCCTATATCGCTATAAACTTCCCTCTTAGAACAGCTTTCGCTGTGCTCCAAAGATTTTGGACCATTTCATTTCATTTGTTTCCATATATTTTTTAATTTCCTCTTTGATTTATTTATTGACTCATTGGTTGTTTAGTGGCATGTTGTTTAGCCTCCATGTGTTTGTGTTTTTTTCCAGTTCTTTTTTTTTTTTTAAGATTTTTTTTTATTTGTCAGACACAGTGCGCAAGCAAGGGGAGCAGCAGGCAGAGGGAGAAGCAGGCTCCCTGCTGAGCAAGGAGCCTGATGCGGGACTTGATCCCAGGATGCTGGGATCATGATCTGAGCTGAAGGCAGACGCTTAACAGACTAAGCCACCCAGGTGTCCCTCCAGCTCTTTTCATGTAATTGATTTCTAGTTTCATACCATTGTGGTTGGAAAAGATGCTTGATATGATTTCAGTCTTCTTAGATTTATTAAGACTTGTTTTGCAGCCTAATGTATGATCTGTCCTGGAGAATGTTTCATATACACTTAAAAAGAATGTGTATTCTGGGGTGGCTGGGTGGCTCAATCAGTTAAGTGTCTGCCTATGTCTCAGGTCATGAGCCCAGTGTCCTGGGATAGAGCCCTGTGTCAGGCTTCCTGCTCAGCAGGGAGTCTCCTTGTCCATCTCCCTCTTCCTCTCCCTCCTGCTTGTGCTCTCTTGCTCACACGTGTGCACTCTGTCTCTCAAATAAATAAATAAATCTTTGAAGGATAAAAAAAGAAGGCATATTCAGCCATCTTTGGATGGAATGTTCTATGTGTATCTGTTAGGTTCATCTGATGTAATGTGTTGTTCAAAGCCATTGTTTCCTTACTGATTTTCCATCTGAATGATTTATCTATTGATGTAAGTGTGATGTTAAAGTCCCCTACTCTTCACCTCCTTCCTTTATGTCTGTTAGCATTTGCTTCATGTGTTAGGTGCTCCAGTGTTGGGAGCATCAATATTTATAATTGTTTTTTACTCTTATTGGATTGATCCCTTTATCATTATGTAATGGCCTTCTTTGTCTCTGGCTGCAGCCTTTGTTTCAAAGTCAGACAGTCATTGTAATTATTAAAAGAAATTAAATAAATATATCTTCCAAAGTTTTCATTCAAGAAGGGATTTATATTACTAATGCCTTGAAATGGTGTCTTATGGTCAGGAGCTGTATTCTGGAGAAACCACTTACTAGTCACTGTGTGACTTTAGGAAAGTGACTTAATCTCTCTGTGTGTTGAGTTTCTTATCTATGAAATGGGACTAACAATACCTTACTTTCTAGGGCAATCATGAGTATGAAAATAATGCACATGAAACACTTTGCTGAGTGCTTGGTATATAATAGATGCTCCATAAATGATGGTTGCTGCGATTGTCATTAGCATATAACAAAAGAAGCAAGATTAAATTTTAGTCTCCTACCCCTTCTTCAGTGAACTTATTAAGTTACTTATAAAACAAGTTTGGTAATAGTAACTTCCATTTCATTTAATTTTTTCTGTTTCTGTTTGAAGGGCTATTGAGTGGCCAGACTTCCCCAACAAATACCAAATTGGAGAAATTGGATTCCCAGCAGGTGTTACAGCTCTGCCTCCGATATCAGGACCATCTTCATCAGTGTGCAGAGGCCGTTGCCTTCGATCAGAATGCTTTGGTTAAACGAATCAAAGAGGTAATGTACTGTGGGAAAATAACGTCACTGGCTCATTATTGTGATTTCCTCTGACTCCGAAGTCCTTTTCTACTGGGCAGTAGAGCCAGTGATCCAGGCTTTATGGGAAATAGTCATTTTCTGATTTAGTCTTGACATTTGTCCCCATTGCTTTAGATAGATTGTCTTTCCTAGCAGTAAAATGTAATGATGAAAAGTAGTCCATGGAGCTGGACGAATCTGGACTTTGAATCCTGGTTCACCACTTATTTGGGGGATGAGTTACTTCACTTCTCCTCGTCTCAGTTTTCTCATCTGAAAAAGAGTAGTAACCTATCCCAAGGGCTGAATGAAGATGAAATGGCTCAGTAAGTGTTAGCTACTATTAGTGTGTAAAGTCCTGCCATACCTAATGTGCTCTAGCTAACATGATATCTTTGAGTTGACTTGAGCTGTCTCCTATATGTAATTTATATTTTGTTTTCCAGTAGGGTATCAGTTGTTTGAGAGCGGGAGCCTTGATACCTCTTTCAATTATTTTTTCACAGTATGAACGCATGAAAAGCTCAGCGATTTTTATTGGTTGAATGGAAACAGTTACACCTGTTCAACCCATAAGGCTTTTGTGAGGGAAGGAGCAAGATAATTCCTGTGAAAGTACTTAGAAAACTAAAGTGCATGGTACAGATGGTTAGTAATTATTAAGAATAATAAGGTCCTTCTGTTAAACCCTGAACAATATCGTTGACGGGGCTGCTGCATATCGATACGCAGCTCTGTGAGCACTAAGGTGTAGTACATACATCTTCCAAAGTTTTCGATAAGGAAGGGATTGAGATCCCTGATACCTTGAAATAGTATCATATAAAGAAAAGGTCAGGAGCTCTGTCTTGGAGAAACCACTCATGTTAATGGCAGCTCCTGGAGTTCTTTAACAAAATAGTCTTGGTCAGTGACTCAGGCGTGAGAAGAAGATAGGTATGAGGAAGCACACAAGTAAAGGGTTGAGAATCACTACAAATTCATTAACAATTAGTAGTAGATACAGTAAATCCTTGAGATTACAAAGTTGTCGCCAGGTATATGGATAGATTTAAATTTGCTAACACCTCCAATATTTTACTGCTTACCTTTCATAAAATGTATACATATATGCTTCTTTCATGGCTTAAATACTTTTATTTGGAAGAGCATTCCAAATTGTCATTTCATATTTTCGTATTGGTTGGCATTGTTGTGGGCTTTAAAATATTATAAACTTATTTTACTATATTATGATCTACAGAGATTTAAATCCCAAATGTGACTATGTATCGGAATCTCTTGAGTTTTTTTACTTGTTTGTTTTAATACTGAGTTTTCATTTCCTGCCAGTAGGTCTAGGATGTGGTCTGTGAATCATTATTTTAATAAGCTTATCAATGATACTGAATCCATTCTCCATTACCTGAGATTTGGGAACCACTGGTCTAAAGCAGTTTCCCAAAATAAATTCTACAAAACTAGTCCCATGTGAAGAAGGCCAAACTTTGTGCACATTCCATCACCACACTTGGAAAGTCATGATGCATATTATCTTATTAAAAGTTCTTAGGAATCTTACAGGCAATAAAACTGGTGTTTTTCAAACTTATTTGATCCCAGAACCCTTATCTTAGGTAATATCTTATGGAAGTAGTGTTTTTTGGAACATTCTTTGGGAATTGCTTTTGCAGACACAAGACCTTACCATTTTTGATTATTGTGCTAGAATTTAACTATGATAACTCTTAGAAGATTTTAGAACAGTAAATCTATTTCATGATGCTTCTTGTCTTCTTTTTGAAAGGTCCTTTAGTACATTTCTGTTGTTTCGTAGTTTAGGAAAGTTTAATACAGAAAGATTAAATGACTAGCTCAATGTCAAAGAGCCGGGTATTTTGTAGCTTGTCGTACTAGATAGAGCTCCTCATTATACCTCGTTTCCAAGACTCTCGAGCAGTATTTCTTGGCCCTGAATGTGTGTTAAATCATCTGGGGATTTCTGCCTCCAATATTTAGGTTGGAAGATTTTACGCGCACACACACACTGAAGTAAACAAATATCGTGAACCCTCATGTACTCATTGCCCAGCTACTCACTACAGGCATCAATTTGTGTAAGGTCCTGTTTCATTTATACCCCCACTCACTCCCTGACACCTCTCCAACTGATCTATTTTGCAGTGAATCTCAGGCATATAATTTCATTCATAAATATTTAAGTATGTATCTTTTTTTTTAAGAGAGAGAGAGCACAAGCAGCATGTGGTTGCAGAAGGATAGGGAGAGAGAGAATCTTAAGCAGGCTCCATGCGGGGCTCAATCTCATGACCCTGAGATCATGACCTAAGCCAAAATCAAGAGTCAGACGCTTAAGCTTAACTGACTGAGCCACCCAGACGCCACTAAGTATGTATCTTTAAAGGTAAAGGACTCTTTTAAATAACTTTTTAAAATTTGAATTAGTTTTAGACTTAGAGAAAAGTCACAAAAGAATTGAGTATTCCTCTGTACCCTTCACACAGCTTCCTCTAAAGTGAGCATTTTGCAGAACCTTAGTCAATGATCAAAATTAGGAAATTAACGTTAGTGCCACACTATTAACTAAGCGGAGATCTTACTTGAATTTCACCAGTGTTTCCACTAAATAGTAATACCTTAATTTATCAGTATAGCTGAAGTGCTTTTAAGAAGTAACTGATGTGGGGCGCCTGGGTGGCACAGCGGTTAAGCGTCTGCCTTCGGCTCAGGGCGTGATCCCAGCGTTCTGGGTTCGAGCCCCACATCAGGCTCTTCTGCTATGAGCCTGCTTCTTCCTCTCCCACTCCCCTGCTTGTGTTCCCTCTCTTGCTGGCTGTCTCTATCTCTGTCAAATAAATAAATAAATAAATAAATAAATAAATAAATAAATAAATAAATAAATAAATAAAATCTTAAAAAAAAAAAAAAAAAGAAGTAACTGATGTATAGATCTCACTCTAAACCAGTTAGATCCAAATCTTTGGAGGGTGGTGAGTGGGGAAGGGAGGCAGGTAGGCGTTGGTATTTATGGAAGTGCTCTAGATGGTTCTAACATGTAACCAGGGTTGAGAACCAGTGTTTCAGAGCATTCATTTAAAACAAACTGAGTTTAAAATTGTTTGAGGAACTTTGGGATTCACTTTGAGTGGTCAGTAGTTACCCGGGATTGGTACAGAACAGAGAACAGTACTCACAGTATGTGGTACCTCGGTAGTTCTCTGCAGGTGAAGGAGGTGAGCACTGTTTTAGGGTTTTCATTAGTGACTTGGCATCTCTGTTGGTAAGTGCTAGCAAACTCCTAAAACATACACATCCATCTGTGCTCACTTCTAACCTCAGGGTTGAAATTAGTCACTTCCAAATGAATAAAGCAGAGGATGTAGTTTTGATATAACACCAGCTCTCTAATATTATTCCAGATGTTTCCTGGAAATTTGGTTGCAAGTGTGAGGAAGTAACATAATGCTGTATGTGTTGAAAAGTAAGGAACTTAATAACCTTGGAGAATATGTATTAGTGGAAGTGTAGAACCTGGATCAACCAGAGACTCATAAAGTTACAGGCCTGCAGTCACTTTAACTTTGGATCAGAGGAAAACATGGCTATAACTGTTCTGATTCAGATAAAAGAAAATCAGGGAGTTAGCTAAGCTTTCCTGTGCCTAAATTTGGATGATGCTCTTGAATGAAAAGTCTGCGTTGTACAAATTAGTGTGTCTGAGAGAGGAGTAGGAGATCGAGGTAGCCTTCCTTCCCAGAGAGCCTTGTAATCAATGCACACTGACCACCAGTTTCCTTGGTGGCTCCTGGGGGACCCTTCAGTTAGCCGACCAGCCTCGCTGAGCAACTGTTGCAGACCTACTCAGTGTGAGGGTTTTGGGGGGTTACAGAGAAATGTGACAAAGTGCCTGCTTGCTGAGAGCTTAGTCTAAGTGAGGGAACAAAGATACACAGGACAGTAATGTGAAAGATAAGGCACTGTTGATAGGAAGTGCTCCATTGTGGTCCCTAACTGAGGTGCTGTAAGAGTTAAAGATCAGGATATCCTGGAGCCGTTGAGGTTGAAGCTAGCTCTTAAAGGGAAATCAAAGTTTGGGAAATGAATGGAAAGAAGGAGGGGGAGCACTGCTGGCTACAGGAACAGCTTGGCAGTCTTAGAAGAAAACTAACTTTGAGGCTTCAGGGGACAGTGAACAAACTCACTTGTTCAAAAAACTCCACTCTGCATTAAGAACCATAGAACAGTGCAGTTCAGAGGACAGTAGAAATCATCTGGTCCAGCGCCCTCATTATTTAGATGCAGAAATTGAAGGCTAGTAGAGAGGGTAAGCAAGTTATCCAGGGTCACAGGGTGAGGTAGTGGCCAAATTACGGAATTACAAGTGGATGAAGATCAAAGGAGGGTTTGGTGTTTTGTTTTGCAGGTGGTTTACTCAAACATGTTCACAGGTTGACAGGGAAAATACAGAAGAGACTGAAGATGAAGGATAGAAAGAGTCTTAGAGCAGGGTCCCTGAGGCGGCAAGAGAGGGTGGGATTTAGAGCCCGAGGGCATTTGTTTTGAGAGAACAGGGAGAATTTGGAGAAGTTTATAGAGGGGAACTGGCCTAGATCAGTCAGGCAAGGAACCTGCGTATTCTCTCTGAAGAAGAGAGGCGGTCATTCATTGAGAGTGACCACTGGGCAGGAGTACGGTTGTGAGCAGTGAGTCATGGAGGGCTCAGCCAAGGGGGGATAACATGTACCTCATATTTGTGGGTGCTTCTGCGTAGCAGTTCTGCATACCAACTCCAGAGCCTCGATGCCGGGGTTCAAATCCTGGCACTGCCTCTAACTTGCTGTGTGACCTTGAACAAGTAACTCAGTTTTTCTGAGCCTCTCTTTCTTCTTCTGTTAAAATAGAGTAAGAATAGTATCCACCTCAGAGAGGTTTTGGTGCGGGTTGTATGAGTTACTCTCCGGGAAGTACTTAGGACTTTGTCTGCCATATGGTAAACACTATAATGTTGGCTCTTGTCGGCTGTTTTTAATATAAATAATGACTGAAGAGAAAAGCCTAACCCTAATGCCATGAATTGGCCTATATGTAGTTTCTTGATACCAGTAGCAGCCTGAATGTTGGTTTAAGCTGTACTCTCAACAACCCAAGTGTGATAAAGCACTAAGTAGAGGCAAGACACAATTTTTAGCCCACTCTGGTTTCTCTCAAGCCCTGCATGATTTCTTTCATGCCGTGGGTATGTGAGTGTGTAATCTTTTGTAGTTAATTGTTTCTTCTGCTTTGTGAGTAACAAACCAGTGCCTGGGAACATGGATCATGAGAAATGTGAAACTGGATGGCAGCAAATGATTAGTCCTTGGCTTCTAGGCTATGGACACATCACTCTTGTCATTTCAGTGCTTTTTCTGTGATATCATTATTTCTAGTGAAGGTTCACATTCGCAGGCACACACGTTCAGTTTTAGGTCACATCAGCCACTGAAATTTGGGTTAACTGAAAAGTGTGAAAGGAACATACATCTTCCTAGTGAGGTTGCCTTCCCAGGGGCAGGGGATTTGGGAGAGGAGGGCAGGTGGCAAACACACAGTCCCAGGAAGACATAGTTGAGACATTTGGAGCAGCTCTTGTCAGTGACCTGGATCATGTTTCTGTCTCACTGTAGTTGCTGTCAATGGGTGAGTGTGTTCCTAGATTGGAATACTTTGAGAACTAAGATAAAACCATGAGGCTTATTTTGTTACAGTTATTATGTGCTGGCTCAAAGGCCCTGAGACTAATTCATGGTATGACTCTGGTAGTCTGTGTTTTTCATTCTTAGATGTGTTGATAAGCATGCTATTCCAGCATAAACCAATATAAAGCATTGAATGGAGGTTCAGATGACCAGGTGTAAGAAAGAGTTTTAGTTCTGAGAAATCCCACGTGATTACATGGGATTACAAAGAGACCCTAAAGTTTTTCTGATTCAGCCCTTTCATTGCACAAATAAAGAAAAGAAGGTCCTTGAGTTTCTTTGGGATTTGCCCAAGATTTTTATTCTAGTTAAAATGATAAGATATGGTAGAAGACCGCCAGCCCCCTTTTCCGACATTACCATACTACTTATGTTCTACTTCTTTGGAATCTCATTTTTATTTTAGTTATTCCTTTTTCATGCAGTAGATACTCAGCTGGTCTTTGAAGGAGTGAGCTACCAGGCAGGGGCCAGCACACACAGCTGGGCAGGGATTTCTTTCTGTTGACAGTACTGTAATGTGTAAGACCTAGCTGGAGCCATTTTCCAAGTATTTGACCTGACTTCCTGTACCATGCTTCCTCCCATGGGCCTGGGGAAGAGATTGGTCAAGGTTAAATGAATCGCTTACAGTGTTGCACAGAGAATCAGTGTCTGAGGCGGCCATTTGCATTCATTGTGAGCTCCTGCAATTAAAAGCCTGGTTCATGTGGATCACTGGCCAGGTGAGGCTGTTACTCTTTACCACCTTGAACTGAATCTCCTTTAAAGTTCAGCCTTGTTAGATTCCTGTTGCTGCTTTTAAACATACCTTCACCCTGTTGTCTGTTTGCTTGACTTCAAATGATAAAATGGGTTGGGAGTGTTTACTTAAAACTACAAATTTTGACAAGATCATTGAGATGTTGGGCTTCTTTTTGCTAATGTACCGAGGGCATTTGAAAGAAAGTTTTGTGTTCCCTATTTTACAAGTTACTCTGTTGTAAATTTCGGGTTGAGACCTTACAATATAATTATAGTTCTCCCCCATTCTTGTCCTTTGGGCAGCCTTTCTTTTTGGTAAGAAAATCAACTGGTCCCTTGGGTGGCAGGAAATGCAGATGGGGGACTGGGCTTATTCTGGTTTGTCTGGCTGTAAGGTATACAGTACTTCCTTGGGTCTGGCCCCACACTTCCTTTACACCAGCACTGTCCTGCCAAAAGGCTGAAATCCTGAAAGAGGGCCCAATCTAGTTTATTACTTGCCTTTGGAAGTGTAGGCTTGTATTTTTTGGCGAGGCAGGAGCAAAACCCAGTTATTTGACTGCTCCAAGATTTAACTCCATTCTAATTCTGGATACTGACATATGAGCATGTGTGAACAGCAGCCCTATTTCCCCCCTAGTTTGCTTGCCCTAGACATGCCCCTAGACAGCTGGAGCTGCCAGCTTTTCTAGTACTCACCGCATGAGCCAGCTACTAGAGCCCCTGTCCCTCTCCCTCTTGTAGGTCATTTCCAGTCTGCCAGAGTGGGCAAAGGTAGAGGCCCCTTTAGCTGCCTCTGGAATCCAAGAGTAATTACAGTCTGTAAGCTAGAGGGTAAGCTTAAGGGCACATGGGTTATAGAACTGGAAGTGGGGCTGGGAAAGGCTATTGCCTGTCCTGTATCTCTTTCAGTGAAGAAAGACAAGGAATTTTAGCAAATTTGAATGTTGCTGCAGTGTTTGGAACAATGCCTGGCACATAGTAGACATTTAATAAATGTTTGTTAAGTGAAGAACTCAATATATTCTTCAATTATTTCACTGTCTTTATCGTAGTGCCTGAGAAGCCTCTTTATTCTATTAGGGAAAATAAAGGTTTGAGAGTTGTATTAGGTAGGATAGGCTAGACTGCAGCTATAAGTAGATAAAGAAATGTGTAATGGCTCAAATGCAACAAAGTTTCATTCTTGCTCATGTTCAGGGTAGATGTTTCTGGATGTTAGCAGGTGACTCTCCTCCCTTGAGTTCAGGGATTTAGGCTCCTCCCATCTTGGGGCTCTGCCATCCCCAACCAAAGACCACGTCCTGATAGCACCCCAGTTGGCAGAAGAGGAAAGAGAATGGAATAGCACAGATGGGAGAGTCTGTGGACCAAACCTGTCACACATCACTGTGGCTGGAATGCAATCACGTGGCTGCAGCTTACTCCAGAGGAGGCTGGGAAATGTAGTCCATATGCGTGCCCAGGGCTGTATTACATTTTGAGCTGTACTTTGAACATCTGTGTCATCTTTCAGCTTATATTCCTAAAATGCATCTGTCGCCCAACTTTGAGATTCAGAAGGGCAAATTTTTATGATAAATTTCACTTGATCTAAGTCCTGTCAATGAAAACCAGGTGATACTATGAAACCACTTAAGCTTTTCACATTAAGTGAAAAATCAGAACACAGTATTATACAAGCTATATGATTTCAACTATGTTAAATATCTTTTTAAAAAAAGATTCAAAGGAAACATGCCAGTTAGCTGTGGTTTCCCGTTAATGATGAGATGATTGGTGGTATTTGTTTTTAGCCTGCTTCATTCTATTTTCTGTATTTTACATATGTCTATCTTGAATATATATATTTTTTCCCAACTTGGAATACTTCTATTCTTTTTTCTCCTCATAATATGTCTTATCAGGGTTCTGTCTCCCGGGGTGCAGAATTTTGACTCACTGAGATAAGAACGTGCCTTTCAGAATTTCGCATGCATGTGCCTTTACATGCCTGCTTCACTTATGAACTCATTCAGCTCTGTGCCAGGCTCTGTTTTAGCTGTTGAGGCTATATCACTGAACAAAATAGAATTCTTTCCATAGAACCTGATGTGTCTGGGGAAACAGACAGTAAAGGTAAAAAAGTAAAATATATAGCGTGTAAGGGAAGTGCTAAGAATGAAAATATAAGGCAAGAAAAAGGATTGGAAATGTCAGTGGGATGGAAATTATAGGGAGGGTGGGCCAGGAAGACCTTTCTAGAAAGGCACTTGTAAGATTAAGATCTCCTGACTAGTATAGAGTGAGCCCGGAGACTATTCCTCAAAATTCTCTCTATACCTAAAATTTATCAAATTTTTTGACCAGTGACAATTACAGTACCCAGAATTCTTGTCCTTATTAACAGTCTGCTCATTGTCATACTTATCTGGATGTTCTGAACAGGAGACTTATTTGCTGTCTCTGTTGTTAGTAGGGAGGACAACTTGCAGATCCGTATTTTAAAAATATCGCTAATTCTTTCAGGTCTCAAAGATTCCCAAAGAATTTTTCTAGGATGTGTTCTTAGAGCTTGAGGCAACAGTTAACTTTTTTCTGCCCATGTTGACAAACTCTATTTTAAAGATTTATTTATTTAATTTTGAGAGAGAGCACGAGCACAAGCAAGGGTTAGGGGCAGAGAGAGAGGGAGAGAAGCAGACTCCCCACTGAGCACAGGCCCAACGTGGGGATCAGTCTCACGGCCCTGAGATCATGACCTGAGCTGAAATCAAGAGTTGGATGCTTAACTGACTGAGCCACCCAGTTTTATGTAAAATAAAACTATATTTTAATATTGTAAGCCTTTAGATACCACCCTGGCATCACTCCACAGTTCATTCTACACTTGAGGAGAGAGGAGAGAGCTTTCACCTTGTCTAAGGTCGCATCAAACCACTACTAGAAACCGCTCACAGAAAGTTAAGGTGACGGCCGCCCTGCAGCCTAGAGCGAGTGGAATCATGACCGTGAAAGTACTCTGCAGGCCTACAGGGAGCTATGTAACGGAAGGATTATTTTAGGGAGTAAAAGACATTTATCTCAAATGCAGCAAGACCAGGAGGAAGTGATGTGACTCTGTAGAAGTATGAGTATTAGTGGCAGAATTTCAGGAATGATTTCCCCGTAACCCTTAAGGCCCCTCAGCTGCTCTCTCTTCATCCTTGCCGAGACCTGGAGTCTCTCTGTGAGCACTCCCTCATCTGCCTTTCCATCTCGTAGCAGTCACAGTCGCATTCTCCCACATCTGCCACATTCACACTGCCCTCCAGTCTCCTGCTGCTCCGTGTCTTCCCTCCTACTGGCATCCGCTCCCCATCTCCGCCTGGTGGATCCGGCAATCCCATCAGTATATGCCTGTGCATGGGGCATTCCTGGTTTCCCCTGGTCAGAGGGCATCTCCTGCCTCATTGCTCACCTCGTGCTCAGGTGGTGTCTGCTGGCTGAGTGTGCGTGTTAAGCTGAGCTGTCCCCTTGGCCTTCTGTGTGGGTAATGCTCCGGCCCTCACATGTCCGGTGAGGTCTTCCAGCATAGCGCTTAGGGGAGCACACCCTCTGGCATCAACCGAGATACGCCAAGTGAGTATGTTCGTATTCTCACGTTCTTTCTTCAGGCATAGGGTGGAATATTTGACAGTAAAATATTTACTTCCACACCACCTGTAAGGTCTGTTCTCTACTCTGAATTAAAAAAGGGACTATGTTCATGGACAGCTGGGGTGCACACATGGAATCATAGAGCACATGACCCAGTTTAATCACCTTAGCTCAGCTTTTAAATACTGAATGTGTCACTTAGGTTCATACAGGCGTCCCTTTATTTCCCTTTAGTCCTGGATGCTGGGAAGGGGAGTCCGGGTTAGTGACGTGGCTCCCGAATTCTCGTCACCATCCACCCGCTCTATCTACCAGCACAGCTTCTCCACATTCTCTCTTAACGTAGTAGTAATAGTAGTCCCACTAATGCAGCTGTCACTTTTTACATGTGGACCAGGTGCGGGTGTGGAATGCGCATTTTATGTGCACTGTCATCTGTGTTGGACAGAAAGAGAAATTGAGGTTCAAAGACCTGAAAGTTAAACCGTTCAGGGTGACCCCCCTGTGAAATGGTGGAGCTAGGACTCAAACCAAGATCTAAGACCCATGCTTTTTCTACTGTTCCACTTTCTTTCTCTTCCATTCTTTATCCTAACGCTTTGACTCCCCACCTCCTCTCATCGTTTGTGGGCAGTGCTCACGTACTTTCCCTGACCCAGCATTCCTTTACAATATTCTCTTCATAATTTCATGATATGCTTTTATATTTCAGAAGCAATCCTGACAGGATGTGTCCACATCCTGCAGGCCCCACATCTACACATTTGAAATGCCAGCTCTGCCTTTGTCTGGGCTAACTTTCCACATTCGCCACCGATCACTCTTTTGAGAAGAGGGCCTTTTACCGGGATCTTGGGGGACCGGTAATAATGAGGGTGGACAGGGAGAGGTGCCTTCAGGGAAGCCAGAGAGGAGACCTGCACTGAACACGAAGCGTGCTCCCCCCGCTCCCGCTCCGGGACTGCAGGGAGGGGCTCTAACTAGAGAGGGAGCAGAGCAGGGACTTCTCAAGGAGGCAGAGTGTCTGTGTCCCCAACTACTGTCTTGTGTAGCGTACAAAGCTCTCCCAAGGGGAGGGAGAAGTGGGATTTCTGCTCTGAACTTTTGTTTTTACCCTGATCTTTTTTTCTTCACCTGCTGCCTTTCAGAGGCCCTCACTAGCCCTTTTCTGAGAGATGGGGAAGGAAGGGGTAATAGGCCGGACTTTCTCGTACTTAGCATTGGAAACCACCTGAAGACTTTGAGACTTCTCTCCTGCCTTCCCTCCTAGACCTAACACAGAGGGTAAGAAGGCGTTCGGGGAAGTTGGGCAAGTCATAAAATGACTATTGGAGCAAAGTGATGCAATTCAAATTCCTGAGGTCCTGGTATGTCTTAATTCTCTTGAAGGCCCAAATAAAATGTGTTTCTTTTAGGAGACATTTAGATACATTGTTTGAAAAAAGGAAACAGGGTCACTTCAAAATGTCCATTATGTGGTAATCAATGCCATTCAGCCTGTGTTGTAATTAATGAAAACATTGGTGACAGTCTGCCCATTGTTTGTTCCTTTCGCAACAGGAAATAGCAGACTAATAAGGACCCAGGGAAGGTTTACGTAATTCCAGAAGGAAGTAGAAACTGTGCACGGTTTTGACTGATACCCTCCTAATTTGCAGACGCAGGCCCACCTGAGCAGGTTCCCATTCCTAACGGACTTAGAGATGTTTGATTTGACTTTGACATCCATTAACGACAGATTTGGGGGGTTCTTTATGGACAGAAATGGTGACCTGAAAAACTTTGAAGTCACAGTTTTCAGACAGTTTAATTCACTTGACGAGGTAGAGCTAACTATGGAAAAGGAAATGTTACTGGCCGACCTTCATTCCTTGGGATGGTTGACAGCGATCAGGAGATGTGGAACCCAGCCCAGGCTCTGGCAGTACCCACCCAGTGGGCTTCTGCGAACAACTCAAGCTCTCTGGAGTAGTCTTCATCTGTAAAGGACCCTTGCAGCTCCAGCATTCTGTGTTTAAGCCCCCTTGGTGAAGTCAAGGATTGTGTAATGCTTGTACAAGTGAAGTGTCAGAGTCCAAAGTGTGCAAATAGACCTTGCCAGTGAAAATGTCATTCCAGTTTATTTGCTGACAGTTTATTCCCTCTGGTCTCCTCTCAGTTTTTGTTTTGTAAATATCCATGCTATACCTGGTAATTTTTTATTTTGATTATTAAAAAAATAAATCTTGGTGGCTAAAATAGAAACAAAACTGTGTCCTTTCACTCCACTTGAAAACTGTTATTTGAAAACAAATTATTTGCTGAATATTATGTACTGTGTTCTGCTTACCTATCATTCTAATATGTACATATATTACAAAAAGTCCCACTAGTATGGATTTCAGTTTTTGGTTTTGAGAGATCATGTAGATTGAGATTTGCCAGAGAAGAGTTTCTCTTCTTGTCTGATTTACAGATCAAAGATACGATATTAGAATAAATGGCAGAAGTTTACTTTTATAAGCTGTCATTGCAAACTGCTGCGTTCAGAAACAGGATTGCTTCAAAGTGTCCAATTTGTAATAATTGGTGCCATTTAGCCCATGGTGTAATTAAAACATCTTCCCATTGTGTGTCTGTTGTGCAAGAGAGAGGCATCCTAGAGAAGATTGCCTCAGAGAGCTCCCAATTCTCCGTGGGAATGATAATCAGGAGGAGGGTCAGAAGCCCAAGAAAACACATAGTTTTGACCCAGAAAAGTTTTTGTCGCAGCCTAGCACATGCTAACCTTCATAATCTCTGAATCCCCAGTAGGGGCAAGTGGTGAAGATGTGGCAGGGGTAGAAGATGGAGAGTTGGTCAGAATGGGCCAAACTGGTGGCAAGGGGCCCTCGGCTCGACTCTCTGAAGTGGAGACAGCTTCTCATGTGAGTCAAAGACAAAATCAGGTGGTAACTAATGTGTGAAAGCTAGAACAACTAAGCCCAAGCACCAGGATCTGAGAGTAGAAGAAAGATCTTAAGAAGCACTGTTGGAGTGCCAACTGGTGCAGCCACTCTGAAGAACAGTATGGAGGTTCCTCAAGTTAAAAATAGAATACCCTATGATTTAATATAGGTATTTACCAAAGAATATAAAAATACTAATTTAGAGGGATACATGCACCCCGATGTTTGTAGCAGCATTATCTACAATAGCCAAATTATGGAAACAGCCCAAGTGTCCATCAACTGATGAATGGATAAAGAAGATGTGCTACATATATACAATGGATAGTACTCAGCCATAAGAAAACAATGAAGTCTTGCCATTTGCAACAACATGGATGGAGCTAGAGAGTATTATGCTAAGTGAAATAAGTCAGAGAAAGACAAATACCATATGATTTCATTCATATGGAACTTAAGAACCAAAACAAATGAGTAAAGGGGGGGAAACGAGAGAGGCAAAGCAAGAAACAGACTTCTAACAATAGAGAACAAACTGAGGGTTATCAGAGGGGAGGAGAGAGGGGTGGGTTAAATGGGTGATGGGGATTAAGGAGGGCATTTGCGATGAGCACCCCATTGTTGTACGTAAGTGCTGAATCACTATATCGTGTGCCTGAAACTGATGTAACACTGTATATTACTAACTGGAATTTAAATAAAACTTAAATTTAAATTTTTTTTAAATTAAAAAAAAGAAGAAAGTGCCTCTGGTCAGGAGCCAGATTTAGAATGCGGCCATCAAGGGGTTAGTTTAAGAACGAGCAAGGAAGGTTCTGGGAGATTGCTGAGAACTCGGCTTGAAGGTACCTCTCACCTGTTTGTAGTGGTGTAGTTCAGTGGTTGTTGGTATATTCACAAAGTTGTTCATCTAACACCGCTGTCTAATTTCAGAATATTTTCATCACCCATATAAGTTAGCAGTCACTCCCCATCCCCCATTTTCCTATTTCCTGCCAACCGCTAATCTACTTTCTGTCTTTACGGATTGCCTGTTCTGTACATTTCTTATACACGGACTCATATAGTATGTGGCCTCTTGTATCTGGCTTTTTGCGCTTAGCATACTGTTTTCAAGGCTCATCTCTTTTGTAGCTTAGATCAGTGTTGCATGCCTTTTTATGGCTCAGTCCTGCTCTGTTGTAGGGATATACTTTTTGTGTATCTGTTCATCCCCTGATGGCCATTTGGGTTGTTTCTGCTTTTTGTCTGAACAATGTTGTCATGAACGTTTGTGGGCAAGTTTTTGCATGCACGTATGGTGTAGTTCTCTTGGGCATCTACCTAGGAGGGAAATTGCTAGATTCTGTGGTACTTCTATATTTAACTTTTGGAGAAACTGCCAAACTGTTTTTGAAGCAGTACACCATTTTACGTTTCCACCATCAGTACGCGAGGAGTTTCGTTTCTCTATATCCTCGCTATTGCCTGCCATTTTATTTTAGCCGTCCTAGTGAGTGTGAAGTAATATCTCTTTGTGGCATTGATTTCCAATTCCCTGATGACTGATGATGTTGAACGTCTTTTCATGTACTTACTGGCCATTTGTTTATCTTCTTTGGAGAAATGAATTTGCAATAGCAGATTTTGCTCTTGGAACAGTACTAATTTATACAGCTATGCTAATGCTTTCTAGTCAGGGGGAATCGGTAGTTTTGGCACTTAGAATATGTAAAAAGGTGAAGCTTTACGTAAAACACTGAAGCATTTCCAAAGAAGGATGTCTGTCCAAAGGAAGAACAAAGCTGGGGCTGGATTGGGAATATGGGAAGAGGCGCAGATGCCCTTGGGTAGCTGGCCTCAGCCCTTCATGGCCTCTCTTTCCCACTCCCATATTCCTAAATTGATCTCCTTGGGAAACAGGAACTTAAATGCAGAATGAGTACAAAGAAAGTAAACTATTTATTGAGACCAAATAAAAATTGACCTTGACGCTTAAGTTAACATTATTACATTAAAAGCTCAACAGTGCTTTTAAAGGGTGGGAAAGATGCATGATTTTTTTTTTTTTAATGTAGCCTCAATTGAGTTCTTAAGCAGTCTTTTTTTTTTTTTTTTTAGATTTTATTTATTTATTTGAGAGAGAGAGAGAGAAAGCAAGAGTGGGGAGGAGAGGGAGAAGCAGACTCCCCACTGAGCAGGGAGCCTGATGCTAGGCTCGATCCCCAGACCCTGGGATCATGAGCTGAGCCGAAGGCAGATGCTTAACAGACTGAATCCCTCAGGCACCCCTTAAGCAGTGTTTTTTTTACATATTTTTTTAAAACTGAAGTCACTAAGAGATAGGAAAACAAAAGTCTATTGATCATGTAAACTTGAATTTTGTTGACTGTGGTATACAATTTACTGATTTTTCTTTTGATCTGTGAATAAGTTACTAAACTACTTTTGTGACCATCTTGTACATATCTACAATTAAGGATTTAAGAATTTGGAAGATGTACAGTATCTTTGTGAAGCTCGTCCTGTGTTACACAGCTAACTTAAAACTACAGCCCTTTGTAGTATGTACCACTACTTTGAAAAGATTACAATTACATCAAGCATTTAGATATCTTACATAGAATGGCCCACCTGTGCCAAACCAGCATCAAAGCTTATTTTATCAGGAAATATTTTTTAAAGATTTTAAGAATCTCTACACCCAACGTGGGGCTCAAACCCACAACCCAGGATCAGGAGTTACATGGTCCACCCACCAACCGAGCCAGCCAGGGCACCCCATCAGGAAATTTTATGTAACACATTTTTTGAAGGAATGGAGTCCTGGGGCGCCTGGGTGGCTCAGTCCTTAAGCGTCTGCCTTCGGCTCAGGGCGTGGTCCTGGAGTTCTGGGATCGAGCCCCACGTCAGGCTCTTCCGCTGGGAGCCTGCTTCTTCCTCTCCCACTCCCCCTGCTTGTGTTCCCTCTCTTGCTGGCTGTCTCTCTCTCAAATAAATAAATAAAATCTTAAAAAAAATAGTATTGAAGGAATGGAGTCCTGTTGGAAAAGATATCATCTATTAGAGTTCTTCGCCTTGCTTTCAAAATATTTTTTGAAAAAATGTATATAATGCATGTATGCCTATATATTTTTTATTGTACCACAAACAGTGGTAGGAGTTACTCATTCTCATGGCTGAACATATAAATCAAAAACACATGGAAGGACTTGTAGGTAAATAATGATTTTCGTTATTATGTAGTGTGAAACTACATAGGAAACTACAAGATGAGTAATGTGACTCTGTTGTAAGATTTTCAGTAGGCAAAGTTTAGAACAAAAATAAAACATGTCAGTGAAAAACACAATGGTAAATTGTCATCTGAGTGGTTGTGTAAGCCTTAAAGATACTTAATGTAATAGAGATGGGGCATTACAATAAGCTCTCTTGCCCTTACAACAAAGCTATATTGTATCTATTTGGATACCTCAAGATGTCATTTTTTTCCTGCCCTTTTTTACTAAATTTCTTACCCTGTTTTTCCATTCGTCATGTAAAAGGAGTTTTTAGACATAGTTTCTATTTCAGTTCACATATATGTTATAATTTATGGTGCTCTGTTTTTCTGGGGGCTATTCTAGGCTTTTTGTACATGTTATCTCATGACTCCTCACATCAGCCTTCTGAAATAGATACTATCATTATGACCAATTTAAGGGTGAAGAAGCTAAGACTCAAAGAGGTTAGGTGACTGGTTTAGTCACAAAGGTAGGGGTGCCTGGCTGGCTTAGTCGGTAGAGCCTGCGACTCTTGATCTTGAAGCCCCATGTTGGGCATGGGGATTACTTAAAAAAAAGTTACAAAGGTAGTCAGTCATATGCAGAACCAAGATTTTGACCCAATTCTGACACTGCTGTCTTCATCTGCAAGCTATATATTGTTGGTTGTGAATGTAGAATGATTACTCAGCCTCGCCTTAATTTTTTGTTTGTTGCTTCCACAGAAGGCTGCTCCTTTCAGAGTGACTCTCAGTCACTCAGCTTGAGCTTAGGAATGCCTTCGGGTATCTACATAGGTCACTTGGACGGTCCGAACAGTCAGTTCACACCTGAGATAGAAGCTCTGGCTAAACCTTTGGGAAGTGAACTACTGAGAATTTAAGGCAGTGGTTCTGAAAGCAACGGAGTCTGCCACTCCAGCTCAGTCAAGACCGGAGTTTCCATGAAACAGGTCTCCCTGAGGTTCGATGTGCAGTGTTATGAATAGTCACTTTTCATTTGGCATCAGTAACTATCTAGAGACAAGGAATGGGATTTAGGATAATCTTGGTCATGAGCTAGAAGCCTCCAGAGTGATTTGAGAACTGACTGGAATTTTTTTCCTACCGCACAGAGCTTCAGCAAGGGAATTCTATTGAGAAAACTGGTTAGCATCTAGCTACTCTTTTTATTCCTTTCCCTTTAAAAAAAAAAAAAGATTTTATTTTTAATCTCTATACCCAATGTGGGGCTTGAACTCACAACCCTGAGATCAAGAGTTGCATGCTAAATCAACTGAGCCAGCCAGACACCCTGTTTTTTTCCCTGATCTATAGTCCAATTTACTTAATAGTGCCCGTACGTGCAATCTTCAGACAAGTTTTACTTGTATATGTTTTGAATTCTTTGTCCCAAGATGGTTAGATTCCATGGCCAGATGATCTCCTGGAGGATTCTTCACTGACCCCTTCACCCCTACCTTTCTTTTTAATAAACTCAGTCCACGTTCAGCTGATCAGTTGGAGGCTTACTTTCCTGAAGGGGTCTTAATTTGCCTTTTAAAGATCTTAAAAGCTGATTTTTTTTTTTTTTCCCTTAGAAATTCAGTTAGTGTTTTAGTGAGACAGAAGCCCCAGGGTAGTACTCTTGAAAACAGCCCAAATTTGGATTTTTGGTCCGTCCGTCCGTCCTTCCTTCCTTCCTTCCTTCCTTCCTTCCTTCCTCCCTTCCTTCCTCCCTTCCTTCCTCCCTCCCTCCCTCCCTCCCTCCCTCCCTCCCTCCCTCCTTCCCTTCTTCCCTTCCCTTCCCTTCCCTTCCCTTCCCTTCCCTTCCCTTTCTTCTTTTCTTTTCTTTTCTTCTTTCCTTCTTTCTTTCTTTCTTTCTTTCTTTCTTTCTTTCTTTCTTTCTTTCTTTTTTTCTTTCTTTCTTTCTTTCCCCCTCCCCTCCCCTCCCCTCCCCTCTCCTTTTCTTTCCTTTCCTTTCCTTCTTTTCTTTTTTCCCAAGATTTATTTTTTTAGAGAGAGTGAGCATGGGGCAAGGAGCAGGGAAGGGCAGGAGGAGAGAGAGACTCTCAAGCAGACTCCCCACTGAGTGGTGTCTGAGGAGGCAGGCCTCGATCTCACAACCCTGATATCATGACCTGAGCAGAAATCAAGAGTCAGATGCTCAACCAACTGAGCCACCCAGGTGCCCCTGGATTTTTTTCTTAATATTGGGTTGTAAAAATTCTTTACATATTCTAAATATGTCTATTATCAGATAGATATACTGTAAATATTTTCTTTTAGTCTGTGGCTTGACTTTTCTTTTTCTTAATGGTGTCTAAGAAAAGTTTTAAATTTTGATGAAGAGTCTTTGCCTATTCCTGATACCAAAGGTTGTTATCCTGTTTTCTTTTTAGAGGTTTTATAGTTTTAGCTATTATGTTTAGGACTGTGATCTATTTCATGGAAATTGTTGTGTATGGGGTGAAGTGTAGGGGGCCCATATTTATTTATTTTTTCCATATAGATACCTAGTTGTTCTAGCACAAATTATTGAAAAACTTTACTTTCACCACTGAATTACCTTGGAATCTTTGTTTAAAAAAAAAACAAAAAACAATTGACCATATATGTCTAGACCTATTTCTGTACTCTGTTCAGTTTCATCAATCTATGTGTCTGTTTCTGTGCTAATATCACACTATCCTGATTATTGTAGCTTTATTTATTTATTTATTTATTTATTTATTTATTTATTTATTTATTTATTTATTTGACAGAGAGAGAGACAGCCAGCGAGAGAGGGAACACAAGCAGGGGGAGTGGGAGAGGAAGAAGCAGGCTCATAGCAGAGGAGCCTGATGTGGGGCTTGATCCCATAACGCCGGGATCATGCCCTGAGCCGAAGGCAGACGCTTAACCGCTGTGCCACCCAGGCGCCCCTGTTGTAGCTTTATACTGTCTTGAAATCAAGTCTTCAAACTTTGGGGTTTTTCTCAAAATTCTTTTGGGCATTTTGTGTACTTGGAATCAGCTTACCAAATCCGTGCAAAAAATTCCTTCTAGAATTTTGATTCAGATTGCAATTGACTCAGCAAGAATTGATGTCTTAATGATATTGACTCTTCCAATCCATGAACATGGTATACTTATCCATTTTTTGAGATCACCTTTAATTTTTCACAGCAGAGTTTTGTATTATCAGTGTACAGGTCTTGAATATATTTTGTTGAATTTTCCCCCTAAGTAATTGTTGGATGCAATTGTAAATAGTGTTTTTAAATTATATTGTCTAGTTGTTCATTGCAAGTTTATAGAAATACAATCAATTTTTGTATATTGGCCATGTATTTTGCAACCTTGCTAATAAACTCGCTTGTTAGTTTTACTAGTTTTTGGTAGATTCCTTAAGATTTTTCTCAGTACACTGTCATGTCATCTACAGATGAAGACCCTTTTATGTATTCCTCTCTAGTTCCTATGCCTTTTATTTCCCTGTATTGATTTACTGCACTGGCTAAGACTTCTAGTACAGTGTTGAATAGAAGTGATAAGAGTGGGCATCCTTGCCTTGTTCCTGATTAGAGAGAAAAGTATACTTTACCACTGTGATGTTAGCTGTAGGTTTTTCATAAATGCCCTTTATTAGGTTGAGGAAGTTTCCTCTGTTCCAGTTTTTCAGAATTTTTCATAGATGAATTTGTTGAATGCTTTTTCTGCATCTACTGAAATGATTATATAATTTTTAACCTTTATTCTGTTGAAATGGCAGATTATTTTTCAGATGCTGAAAAGGCTTGCATCTTTGAGATAAACCTCACTTGGTTATGATGTATGATTGCTGGGTTTGATTTGCCAGTACTTTGGATGTTTCTGACAATGGATTGCCCAGATGAGCAAATAGCCTGTACTATCCAAATAAGGTATTTGAAATAATTTTGAGCACATTCTACAGATAACTAATGTCTTCGGAAAGCCTGTAGTTACACC
The DNA here is from genome assembly GCF_024610735.1 of Ursus americanus. Taxonomy (NCBI): domain Eukaryota; kingdom Metazoa; phylum Chordata; class Mammalia; order Carnivora; family Ursidae; genus Ursus; species Ursus americanus. Next base: position 13,375,707 of record NC_142151.1, read on the forward strand.
CACAAATAATTTCAGCTGCTTTTCCACTTGTCCTTTGAAGTGAACTGCCGTCAGAGACTGTATGTGCATGCGAGGTATGCATCTGAGGAAACAGTGAGTTCCTTGAGGGCAGGGACTTCATCTCATTCATTTCTACCAGTATAAGATTAAATTCAGCTGGTGTTACAGAGATCCAGAATCCCAGTGGCTTCTACAGAATGGAAACTTCTTCCTCTCTCCCGGGCCTGGTACTACTCTCGTCCACAAAAGTCCTCCTAGACCTAGTCTTCTGTCTCACCGCTCTGCCAGCCCGAGGATGTGACCTTACTTATTCTTGTGGGCTAAGGGGGCTGCATCTGCGTTCCTGCAGGAGCAGAGGGAGGGAGGAGCTGGAGGAGGAGGAGCAGAGTGGATGCCGAGGAGGAGCTAAGTTTTAAGGAAGATACCCAGAAGCTGCCGTGAGAGACTTCCACATATACGTGCCACTGACTAGAACTCAGTCACGTGGGTTTTGAGGCAGGAGTTGTGGAAAATAAACAGTCATTCTCTCTCTGTTGGAAAATCTCATAGTTTTTTCACTTAGATGGTTTTCCTGAAAGTTCCTGAAACAAAGTTATTTGTACCATTTCCCTTTCTGGGCCTGAGTCTTCTGGAAGAGCCAAGATACGTTAACACAGACAGTGGAAAACAGAAGTCATGTTAATGTACGCAGTAAGCTGTGTGGGGTACAGACAGTGTGGTTCTCAGTATCTGTGTCCCCGGGACCCTGCGTGCGGGATGGCACGTAGTCCCAGCGTAGGGCTGTTGCCTGTATATATTATATATCTGCTTCCTTATCAGAATCTTTGCGCCAAAAATAGAAATAGGGAAGGTGAATAGGGATATGTTCCAGATTGTCAAAAGGGTAAGATTCAGAATTGCATCGGATACTGCCTTACTGCCTTGAAGTCTGGCCGCACGTGCTGGAGTCAGTCCGTACACACATGGGTGCGTGCAGGGGGACGCATTAGGGATCGGCAGCAGCGTTGCCTCGAGAGAGCGAGGGGCATGGAGGTAGGCATCACCACTTTTGTTACACACCCCCAGGTTTTCAAGTCTTACTTGCACCACGCAAGACTCTCCTGGCAGCGGTCAGAAAGAAGGGGAAAGGTTTAAAAGGCGGTAACGTCTCCATCATGCAATTCGATGTCCTTTAATGCCATGCCATGCACGAATCTCATGCTCAACCAATGGCGCACTCTCTTGCTCGGAGAATATGGGTGAAAGGAATATGCGAGACTGAAGAAGTGGGGGTTCTAGTTTTGGCTCCGTTGCTGTGAGACCTAGCGGGTCACTCAGCTTCAGGTCTCCTCTTCATGGACCGTCAGGGAGTTGACTCTTGAGAGACATTCTGTCAGTGTGTGTGAACAGCATGCTCGAATTATGCGTGCTCACCCAGGCACTAAGCGTGAAGTGGCTTTGGACAAAAGCTCCGATACATCACACGTGGGCCCCAGTCGGCTGTGGAAACGTGTGGGTGAGTATATGTCATTTGAGCAAATGCCACTGTCTGATCAAGTATAAATCGGAGGGAAGTGGTTGATTGCCAGGGGCCTGACACAGGCTGAGTTAGAGTCTTGGAGGCCATTTCAGATGAACTTCGCAGGTGTGTGTCTAGTCTGGTAGACTTGGGTGTGGGGAGGACGGGATGCCGCCGCCAGGCGAAGTGTGCTAACTCCAGGTGGCTCTGAACGCTGGGGCAGGAGTGCCGCGAGCGCTGCCGGTTCTGAGGAGGGTCCCAGCACGCTCCATCACCCACTGTCTGTCCGAAGGAGTGTTTCTAGGTGCTGGGTCGAATTGCCATTCTGAAAAGGCCCGGCGGTTGACTCTTAGGAACACTCCTATTTACTGGCCCACTCCCTTCAGTGCTGAGTGTCTGAACAGGGTTGCAGAGAACCATCTGAAGGTATAAACTGCTTCCACAGTATTGGGGGGTGGCTGTTTCCCTCCCTCCCTCTTCTCCCACCCGCTGTTTTTTTGTCCCCTGAGCATTTCAAAACAAGTGAAGAAAGAACCAGCATAGAAAAAACAAGCACGAAGTTCTTCTGACACCTCCCTTACTCACCATCCTCCCCGCCCCCCGCCCCCACTCGAACACAGTGTAAAAATAGAACGGGTTGTTTTTTCTTGGGGCTGGCTTTGGTCTCCTCGCGTTTGTTTCGTTGGATATTTGGGGTTTTTTTCTCGAGGGAGGGGAGGGGCAGAGGGAGAGGAAGAGCGAGAACCTCAAGCAGGCTCCCTCTCCAGCAGGGAGCCCAGTGTGGGGTTTGTTCTCACGACAAGATCGTAACCTGAGCGGAAACCGAGTGGATGCTCGACTGACTGAGCCACCCAGGCGTCCCACGGTTTGGTTTTTATCACACCGTTTCCAGAGGCTCTGATAACGTGTGTCAGGTGGCAGTACTTTGCATGAGGCTGGGGGTTGGCAAGGGTCACGCTCCTGGAGTGGACAAGAATGAGGGACTGAAGTAGCATTTGAGTTTAACTTAAGGGTAGAAATTGAGGTCTTGGTGGTTTGTTTCTTCCCTACACAGGAGAGTATAGGCACCTGACAGGCTGGAGGTTCCTTTCCCTTATTTTTATCCAGGTGATATGTTCCAGAGAACTTCCCCGGGGGAAGAAAATAGTCACAAAAGGGGAGCGCAGAGCCTAACATTTGTTTAACTGGGGGAGAGAGTGCAGGGAGCAGTTTGCCTCACAGCAGTGTGGTCCACGGTATGGACTTGAGCCTTGGTTGTCAAAACCACCCCTGTCCCTGCACTTGTCCCCAAGGGGCTGCCACCCTGCAGCCCTTAAAGGAAGAGAGGGAGGAATGACAGGTGTGTTGTGAAGCCCCTCTGCGTCATGCCAGGTCCTGTGCTGGGTGTGTTCTCTCGCTCCATCCTCACAGTTGGGGAATCAGTTCCCTGGTGTGTGTGTGTGTGGTTTTTTTAAGATTTTATATTTATTTGCGAGAGAGGGAGAAAGCAACGCATGAGCAGGGGGGGAGGGGCAGAGGGAGAGGGAGAAGCAGGCTCCTCGCTGAGCAGGGAGGCTGAGCAGGGAGCCTGATGCGGGGCGGATCCCAGAACCCCGGGACCATGACCTGAGCCGAAGGCAGACGCTTCACTGACTGAGCCACGGTCCCTCGTTCCTGGTTTCTGGCGGATGTGGACCCTGAGACAGAAAGGTAAGTATTATCAGCTCAGGTGGCAGCGCCATGTTTAAACCCCGGTCTAATTTCCAAGCACAGGATTCTTTATGTAGAGAGAGAAAAATCTGAGGGTCTCAACAAGGCCTAAGTGGTTCACATGCCCAGCACAGAGCCAGAAACCGTGGTCTCTGGGTCCCCCTGCAGAGATGGCAGTGGGGCGCCGTTGCTAGAGCCGAGCTCAGCAGGGGTTTCCACCGCCGCTGCTTCCTGTGAGCCGCTCGGCTTCCGTTTGGCCCGTGGGTCTCACGCCGGACAGCGGTCCTCTTGCGAGGCTTACGGTCTTCGCTTCTTCCGTCCCGCTGCAGATGGATTTGTCCGTAGAAACTCTCTTCAGCTTCATGCAAGAGCGCCAGAAGAGATACGCCAAGTACGCCGAGCAGATCCAGAAGGTCAACGAGATGTCGGCCATCCTCCGCCGCATCCAGATGGGCATCGACCAGACGGTGCCGCTGATGGAGCGGCTCAACAGCCTGCTGCCCGAGGCCGAGAGGCTGGAGCCCTTCAGCATGAAGCCGGAGCGCGAGCTCAAGCTCTAGAGCGCCGCCGGCGGAGGGCCGGGCTCTTGGCCTCTGCGGGCCGGCCTGGCGCCGCCTCCACCCCAGGCCGTTCGGAACCGACGTCGCGGACGTGAGTGGGTCCGGAAGCGGGTGGGAGGCCCTGGGGCTCCCTGCGGGGCTGTGACGCGGTCCGGCGGCCTGCGAACGTGCTGCTGCCCCCTCCCCTCTCCGTGATGCGTTGTCCCCTTTGCAAGACGAACCCAGCTAACTCTCGGTGCTAACCGGAAGTTGGAGCGTTTGAATTATTAGGAATTTGTTACAGAACTCTGTGTCGGGAATTCTCTTTATTTTGTTTAGATTTTTTTGTTTTGAGAGTGTATATTGTCACGTCTAGCTTGCGGAGTGAAAATATGGAGAGAAGGGGAAAACTAATTTAAGAAGCTCTGTGTCCTCAATGCCTTCATGAAATTTTACTCTGGGCTTTCCGGGTTATGAATTGTAAACATAAAGAACTAATTTAATCCAAGTCTCGGTGTTGTTACTGTTCCTACCCTGTTGACGTCACATCAGGTCTTTATCTGGGGCACCGTGTTCCTGCCGCGGCGGAACACTGGTATTTTTGTTGTGTGCTGGGTTGTGGTGTCCCTCGGGTGTCGTCATCAGAGACCGAGGACTTCCTTTGAACGCCCTCCTCAGGCTCATCTCCCACTGATAACTGGTTTCCTTAGTGCAGACGTGGTTCAGGTTTCTTTGTATTACATCAGCACTGGCAGGACTCCGATTTTTGTCACAAGGTCCTCACCCACATTTACTAGCCTGGGAAACCTGTGGCGTGGCCAGGCTTCGAAGGGCCCGCGGCAGGCGTTCCCCGAGCCGCTTGATGTGCCTGACATGGTGCCCGACTACAAGCAGGGCTCTGTAGTCCCGGCCCTTCTTTTCTGAACAGAGGAACCTCACAAGCCTGCCGCGCTTCTGTGGGAGTTCGGGGAAAGAGGCCACCTGAGTAGCCACGGAAGTGCTTAGTGCAGGAGTTTGCACAGTGTCACCGTCCCCAGGGAAGGAAAGGCTGAAGGCTCGAAAAGACTGGAAGAACAGATCGAGGCAGGCACATTGCGACCAGGATGGGGGGACAGGGAAGCCTCTGGGGCCAGGATATCCTGTCAGGACTCACCTCGTTCCCTTTAGTAAATTCTCCCAACTTCAGAAGGTGCTTTTTAGGTGTCAGAAACAGCCTTCCATAGATTTATAATCTTAAGGTTGATCCACTTACTTTAGCATTCTCTCTGGTGAACTTGATCTGATTCTAATCTCAGCTTTTAATCAGATACTATTTTGTAAGATTCGTAAAACCCAGAATAAAACATAGGACATAAAACAACCGGATGACGGAAGAAACATGAGCATTCAAAACTAAATGGAAAAAAGTTTTTGATTCCGACGCAGGAAAAAAAAAAAAAACCCAGCTTCTAGGATTTTCGAAGGAGCAACGAAAACATGTCGGGATTGTTCATCCCTCTGAGCTGGGAAGACCAGATGGACACCGGAGCCCAGGGAAGAGGCCAAGGCAGCATTCCCCCCCCCCTTTCAGGGGCGACCTTCAAATCCCATTTCTGCCTTCCTGGGGACCGATGCCTTCGCATTAGGAAGGCGGGCTAGAGGTGGCCAACTTGAGATCAAGTGGCCTGAGGGAGTCATTGGGGACTAGGCAGCCGGAGCTGAGGAGGGAGGAACTCTCCCTTTCCCCTTCATTGGGTCGCACTGGTGAAAGAAGTTTGTGTTTCTAATGCCTTTTGATGGTCAGGATTTTATTGTGTCTTAAATCATTTCTAGAGGAATCTATTTGAGGGTACAAATCCAGAAAGATGTTTTGTTTCTTAGAAACCTATTAATAGCTAAGGTTGTTTTAGGAAATGTCACGGGAGGGTGGCCACGTTTACTGAATAATGTGTCTTCGCTCCGCTGACGCGCTGTACCCCTTCGGTCCTGTATCCCATTTCCATATGACTGAGGGGCTAGTTCTGAGCTACACTCTCGTCCGCTCATCTTTCTCCCCACCGTTTCGTGTGGTTCTTCATTCTTCTATACTGTTTTAATATAATTTCACAATATGTTTTAATATCGGGTATAGCTAGACTAGGTGCCACCTGTGTTCATCCCTGTTTTTTCCTTTTTTTTTTTTATTTCAAACCAGCAGAAATTGTGTTTTGAAAAAATAATACAAGGAATACTTCTATTCCCTTTGCCAAGACTGACAAGAAGTGGCTTTTTAAAGCCATCGCCATCGTTGTCTTTTTCTGAGTTCCTGGAGTGTGCGGCTCCCAGCTACGAACACGGACGGGCTTGCAGCTTTCAGAGAACGAAGAGCTGTAAAAGCAGCTCAGGCACCGCGCTTCGTCTAATTTACAAATAAAAGCACAGGACGAATAAAATGAGACGCAGACCAAGCCTACTGAGGGCTCACTGTTTCAACAGTTCATGGCGTGAGCATGGCAGGAAGGCGGACCGACCACGGCATGAGAACATTCTCGGCCAGCCAGCCAGCTCGCCAGCCAACCCACCACCCAACTCAAAAGCCAACTCTTCTTCTTATAAGGAAGTTGGGGGCGCCTGGCTGGCCCAGTCGGTGCAGCATGCGACTCTTGATCTCAGGATTGTGAGCTCAGGCCCCATGTTGGATGTAGAGTTTACTGGGGAAAAAATGAGTTTAAAAAAAGTTAGACAAAATGATAATAACTTACGTTTGGGTCCTAAGTAGCGAGGCTACTCATTAACTGGGGAGAAGCAGAGAAGAACAATAGGCAAATTCAGTATTTTTTTAAAGAATTCTAGTGAGTATGATGTGGGGGGTGGTTCTGCAATGTTGTCAACTTGGCTGAGCTGAACTGTTTGCCAGAATCCCCTGCCTTGTTCGTTTCTGGTTCGGTTTGGCTACAAGAGCCGTCTGCATGCGATCTGGAAGTGGACAGAAAGCGGCAGCCGTGCTCCCTGGCCGGAGGCCGCCGACGTCCAGCCCCGCTGCATCTCAGGCTCGCGGCCTGCGGCACCTGTAGCGGGCCTGGCAGCCGGGCTCACGGCTCCGCTGGCTCCCAGGGCTCTGCCTTCGGTTCTTCCACATCCCGGGCCAGGTGGGACTCGAGCTTCTCCCGTAGGTCCTCTGCAGCGGCAGGATGAAGGCTTCGAGAAGAGGGGAGGCCAGCGTGGGTCCCGGCGAGACGTCGCGTGCACCAGAAGCAGCTCGGCGGGGGCTCCCTTAGCAGCACCTGGAATGAAGTGCTTAAGGTCAGTCCTTTAACACCCCCTCCCTGATTCTGGGTCATTCCTAGTGCTGCTTCTCTGATTGAACCCTGATTTAGGTAACATGGCGCTACCAGTCCTTTCCCACCTCAGAATTTTACATTTTTGGGCAGATTCTGGGAATCTGAGTAATTTGCTATTTGAAGAGCTCATTCTGCTGAATCTCTGTTGCTTAACGCCCGGTGACCTGTCTGGAGCCTCTCGGAGCTTTGGGAATAAAGAGGCAGCCTGGCGTTGTGGGGGGCCCTGGCTGTAGCTCTCCAGCCTTGATCTCTGGCAGATGGCTTCGTTTCCCTGAGCCTCTGTCCACCTCCCTACAGCGGGAGCTGGTCTGGATGGGCTCTCGGGCCCCTTCCAGCTCCAGGATTCCACTTCCGTGACCCCTGATACTCCAGCAACATCTTCACCTCTTGTCTCTGAGCACTGGCCCTGTGTTTCGGAAGTGACTTTAAATTCTGAGCTCCCAACAGAGAGAGCTCGTTTCCTTCTTTTTGTTAATTAGAAATTAGAAAGTGTCCGGTGGCTCCCTCCTTTTGAGCACCTGTTTTGCTATCTCCTGACCTATGTGTGCGTCTGTACGTATGAACACTGTCCAACAGGTCCCTACAACCGCAGTGTCCTTGTTTGACTCAAGGTGGAAGTTGGTAGAAGCTGGCCTTCACCCCGTGTCGTGTATGCACGTGAGTTTACAGCGAATGAGTTGTGGGGTTAAGAGCCAGGGATTTCATGAGAGCCTATATAATTTGACAGATGTCACGTCTTTGTTTCCCTTCAAGCTCTGTCCTCCTCAGGAACGTAATTTCTATTCTCCTCAGAGTCAGCATTTGATGAAATGGATTTTGAGGACTCCATACCTGAGATACGGGAGTGCACTCAAGGAATGAGAGGGGCTTTTTGCTTGGTGAAATCCCCTCTGGGTATCCCTTTGCTTTTCCCACTGACAGACAAGAAGGTAGGTGATGGGTATTCCAAGCATGCTGTTTCCAAGGTTACATACACCAACGGAGCTGGGGGACTGACCTGTGCCCCTGCTTCTGTGGGGCTGTAGAACTTACTTAGCTTTGGCATTTCCCTCAGCAGGTCCCCAGGCAAACCCGGGAAACTTCAGGAATGGGAGCTGGGAGCAAACACGGATTAAGATTCTAGAGTGAGTGAAATTTTGTCTTCCCAATTTGTTTATACTAAACCCAGATACACGGCACTCAGCAGGCAGCTACTGAAATGTTAATAAACCTATTAAAGATCGAAGGGTAGCGTGAAGGGACCGTTTTTCTTTTTGGGGGGCGTCGTAGGTGTAAATTGTTCTTCACACCAAGGGAAAGAATCTGCTCTTCTTTCCCCTGCCCTTTCGTTCCTTAGTTAAGAGCCGCATAGCGCCCCCGAGGAGAGGTCACTGGGGTTCACTAATGTACAGTAAGGAACACTTTCTTGCACACACACGAGGCGCGTCGCTGCCATTCAGATGGCCCAACTCCAGAGGGGAAGGGTGACCGGATAGCTTCCTTATTCACATGCCTCAAACTAAAAAAATCAGAATTTTTGGCAACTCAATGTAGCCGCTTCCTAGTCTAACCAGTACGTCCCGGGTGCGCTGACGTGTGCCCATTGCTGTTAGGAATTTGGGCAGAGTTATCCGTGTCGCTCTGAGGCCTGATGGAGTTCACTAAGGACTCCATTTTCTTCGCCAGCCAAGGCATCCTCGTCCTGCTGCCTTTTATCTTCATTATACAGTGAGCGGGATTCACGCTCAGAGCTTTGGTGAACCAAGGACTTTAATTTCAGCCTTTGAAGCTGTCGCAGCTCCCTCGAGCAGCGAGAACCGAGCGCGCAGCCGGACTCCCCGTGTGCCAGCTGCCGTGTTTGCCTGGGACACGGCTCCCGCCGGGCCACAGCCCGCATTTCCCGTGGGACAGCATACCCGCGGACCGTACTGTTTTAGCTGGAAGCAGAGGAATGGCACTGGGTTTTACATAAACCCAGTTCAACGCCTGCGCGTAAACCGCAACGACGGGACCGACTCGTGAACGTCTTCCAAGACAGTGACGTAATTTTCCAGTTGATTTTGCAATACTTTAAAGATACAACCGGGTATAATTATGTTGTCCAAGGATGAATGGGCCCCATGGAATGCTAGAAATAACTCCCTTCCCTCTTCCATTTATAGATGCAGGAGTGATATTCAGAGAAAAGCACCTAGACAAATGTTACTAGATCTAAAACATGTCTGCGTGGTGTCAGAAAACAAAACCAGACAGCGTTTGAAATGACAGTGACGGCTTTGAGGTGGAAAGCTGCTGTCCCCTAATCCCAGTATGTCCACCCTTCCCTTGCCATCTTTGTCTTCCTTGTTTCCCCTCAGCCCGAGCCCTGAGCTGATTTTCGTTGTCAGACCCAAACTAGTCCTCCAGCACTAGCCTGCTCTTACTGGTCTCTAAGAGGCCCCCCAAATCTGTGCACTCAAGTCGTAAGTGGCTTGACCTTCAGGACTTCCCACGATCTGCCCCTTCTTATGAAGCCTCTCCCTGAACACCTGCTTGCACTGGCCACCTTCCATGTCTGGAAGCAGAAGTATTCGACACTCTGTTCCCTCTTCAGGCCCGTGCTGGCCTCCGGGTCTCTGCGAGGTCCCGGCCAAGGCAGCTCTTCTAGTCTTGGCTCACCCAGTGGCATCCTTGCTTTTAAATTTTCTTAAATTTTAACTTCAACTCAGAAGCCTATCCCAACCAAGTTAAATGACATCACCTGTGATTCTCCTCTTACTCCGCAGTAATATGCTTTATTATGAAGCATATTTATGGAGGTAAATGCTTTATTCCTTTGATGCATAAAATTCTTTGACCAACTGATGAGACTAAGCTCCTAGTCTCCTGAACTGTGCTGTGCAGTGTCATTTATAAGCAGAGGGGTCATGAAGATGTACACGGCAAGGATGGAGAACCGACCTGTAACCACTAGTCTCCGTTCTTCCTACAAGAATGATACAGCCGTTGACCTTTGCCATCAGCGTGTACCATGAATGTGCCTCTGGTCGTTCTTCCTACCCTGTCCTTATTCTCGAGTCCGTCAGTCGGCAAGTATTTACCAAGTGTCTGTCTCTCCACCGTAGTGTGCATCTGGGACACGCAGTGAAGGACGAGGCCAGCAGGGAATCGTTAGCCGGGGAGCCGCTGTTTCATGTGACGACGGAGCGCTTCCTGTGTCTGATGCCCTCACCACTGTATTGAGCTCAGTCCCCCTGGACACAAGAACAGCGGGACAGGTTCTGCTGCCACCACCTCCTGCACTCGGATGTTGCTCTTCCCACCAACAGCGGCAAGGAGAGGTCCTTTCTCATTTATGTATAAACAGGTACCAGTTTCGATTTTATTTCATATTAACATACATGACCATCAAAATGAGAAATGCACAATTTAACCATTCAACAGCATCTTTCTCCAAAAGAACTATATTCATATTAAACATTTATACAGTCTTTCCACCTCACTTTACAAATGTCCTAAACCATTGTCCAGCCTTTCTAACAAAAGTCTAGTTTTGCTCTTCAGAAATCACCGTTCAGTGTCATGCCAGTAGACTCCAGGGTGTCCCCTACGATTCCATACTGAAGAGCGGCCAGCCGACCCACGCAGTGGCAGGGCTCGCCCCGGAGGCCCAGCGGTGTCGGGCCCCAGGACTGCGTATTTGACATTCGCAACCAAGGACGAAGGCTGTAGGGTAAGACTACCTCATAGTCACAGGAAGGAAGGGGACCATGGCCAGGAGAAATCCCGAATGCTGGACGTTCCCTCAACCCTCCTGCGACATACGTAACACTGGAGCTCTTGCTTTCATTTCTTAAAAATGTCCCACAGTTGTGACCAGACTCTGGAAGAGGTGAGCTCTCCCTCGCTTGGTGTATATACAACACCTCGAAAAGGACTGACACCTTGAGAATGTCTGATTACATCCCGAATGTAAGTGTATGTAGAAAAACTCAGATCATTTCACAGAACTTCTTCCGTACAGTAACCCCGAGCTCCCTACGCAGTGTCCGCTCTTCCTGCCTTCGTTTGACACCCGGATCACAGCACGTTATTCGCGTGCAAGCAGTTATGTTAAGGGACGCTCGGAATCATCGCGAGCAAGTCCGTTCTGAATCACATCATTCTGTGCTGGTTTCAGCAGTCATCATAGGAAGCATGAAGTCACATCCTAATCGAAGGACTATCCATTTCTCGAACACAGAAAAACCTGAGATATGAGTCAGCAACTAGCTACACTTACAGTAAAGAACAATGACACCCCCCCCCCAAAGCTGCTGACGTGAATCAAGGCTTCAAAAGAGGACCATACTGTAGCTGACAAGACCCAAGCCAGGAAGTCTAAAAGCAGATATGTCCTAATCACTTGTGGACTTGTTCCAATCAACTCCTATTTTCAGCTGCCAGGACTGATTCCATACAGTGATTGTAGGTCAGAGACTGAGAGACCGCCTTGGTCCCGCTCCATTTTGATATGTCCCTTCTACTAAAAATATGCTGGGGAGAGTTTCTGAGAAGAGCTTGGCTGTGGCTCTCCACTCTGCTCACAACGAAACAAACTCCCAACACCTCCCTCACCCTCCTGTACCGTTTCATCCTGAACCCTCCTCTCTGAATTAGCCTCTCAGCCCCATTACAGACTACCTCCCTCATCACATGCTCAGGGGAACAAAACCACTGAGAAAAAGGAGTTTCCTGCCTCTCTTTAGCAGTTTTAATTCTTTAATCTTCCCAGAGCTTTTCTCCCTCTCGGTAGTTTCCTATAAAAGTCTACCTGACTGTTCGGTTTTTACAAAATGTATCTGTGCAAAGAAACCGAAATAGAAAAAATCTACTTTGGCTGAGAACTTCGAAGGGGCTGCTTATCCTGCTACCAACCCAAAGAAATTCACATCTGGCTTCAAGCAAGTTCACCTTAATTTAAAGGATTAACAATCCCATTTGGAACAATTCTCTGCTTTACATGGAGGGAGGTAGACTTGTTTAGCCTCCCGACCGACCTTAAATCATTATGTGGCCAGATTCCTGGCTGCTCAATTGAATCCTAGATGGCTTCCCTTCTCTTCGTCAAGCTGAGAAGAAAAAATTAACTCCATCCAGGCCCAACTGAAAATTTGTGCAGAGATGGTCTGAATTGGTCTGCAAAGCGTGACTAGCTCCCTGCCTGTTCACAATGCCTAGAAGGCAGGCTACCGGACCTGGTAGTGGTGAAAGCCCCGACTTGCGGTCTGAGGTACTGGGTTTGCTCTAAAGTCGACCTTGGCAAGGCCCCTGACGGTCTGTGCAGCAGAACGAGGCTCCCATCGCTCGGCTGCCGGGCGAGCTTGGACGTGCGGATCCGCCTTGCACGGGGTCACTGCTCTTGCGTTCACCATGAGGTCCTGTCCCTGATGGGGTCTACCCGCCCAACCCACGAGCTGGCTCAGTCTCAGCGCTAAGGTGCACTACGGAAGGGGCCGGACAGAGACTAGGGCTCGAGATTCGTGTAGCACACCACGACAACGGGAGGGCACGGTGTCCTCCAACACCAGATCAAGCTGGATTCAATAAGAACGAGGGGATGTGCGCCGCGTACAATGTTTCATCTGTCTAGGAGGAAATCTAGGGTCTGCCCTTCCACTCTTGTTGAGAAATAGCTGCTCTCTCAAGTGCAGACGCTGAGAGAACAGCCCTGTTGATCCATCTTTTGCTTTTACACCATAGCTCCATTTTCCAAAAATATATATGTATGTACATATATATATTTCAGATTTACAGGGAATTTTTTTTTTTTGTGAAGAAAAATATTGTCCATAGAAGTCACAAGTGTCTTCCTTCTCAGGAGACCTCAATGATTTCCATGCTGCCTGAAAAGCTAGACTGGCTGCCCACTTTCCCCAGTTCTTCCCGCGACCTGTTCTCCGACATGATGCTCTCGCCAAATTCCATCTGGCAGCTTCTGCGTTTAAACTGCTTTTCGAAGGGGCTCTCTTCGTGCCAGCTCCGCCGGGAGTCGGCTCTGTCACTTGGCTTCTGCCGCCGGCGCACGGAGTGGACTTGGTCGCCGCAGGTGGGCAGCTGGCTGCAGCTGTAGGCGGAGTAGCCGGCGCTGCCCCCGTACACGGCCGAGGCCGAGTAGAAGTGAGAGGACTCCGTGGCAAAATACCAGCTGCTGGTCAAGGAAGGGGTGGAGGTCTGGGGAGCCAAGATGTCCGAATGCCAGCCCTTGAGGCCCAGCCCGGCGGCAGACTTGGCAAGGTGTTGCTGGCTGGTGGACAGGCCGAAAAGGAAGTTGGGGTGGTAGTTGTCCTCCACGCTCCCACTCCGATGCAGCGGGGAGAAGAGGGCCCGCTGGGCGGCCCCGCTGCTGCTGGCTCTTCCTGCATGCAGTCGTTTGCCCTGGCCATCGGAAGGCCTGGCCGGCTGAGGCTTCCTGGGAAGGCTGGCTTCCTCCTTATCTGGGCTGGTCTCTGGGGTCTGCTCCGATACTTCCTCGACTGGCGAGAACTGGCAGAGCTTGCTGGTCCCCTCCAGGGTCGTGGAAGGTTTGTAGTATTCCAGAGCATCTTCGGAGGAGGAGAAGCCATGCAAGGAGGCTGCCATGCTGGCGGAGTACGAAACGGATTTGATGTCCAGAGAGAAGGAGCGCTTGAGCTTATTGCTGTCTTCTAGCTTGCCTGAGGGCAGGTGGAGGCCGCTCAGCGCCTGGACCAGCGCGCTGTCCTCCAACAGCGGGGGCTGCGTGCCGGGCGCGCTGGCAGGATGCGCGGGCCTCTGCCCTGCCGCCTCTGAGGTAGCGGAGTTGGCGCAGGGTGGACTGAGGCACATCTCGCTCTTCTGTCCACCCTCGGAGACCGCGGGGCCAGGTTCATTTGGCTTCTCCAGGTGCAGCAGCTTGAGTTTGCTCTTTGGCCCCGATGCGCCGGTCTGGTTCTTAATCTTCTTCTCATAGTCCAGGAGTTGGCCCAGAAAATTGAAGTTTGGAGATATAGTAGGTCTTTTTTCTTTCACAAATCTATGAAGAGAGGAAAGACATAAAAGTCTTGAATTTTGCAACTATGCTTTATCTTAAAAACAGACAACAGAACAGTAAATGAATAAATAAGGTAGGGAATTATTAGCGCCTCCCAAACACCTATGGCAGATGACGGTATGAAAGTTTGGGGAGACAGCGCATGTCCCTGGAGCATGCGGGGGGGGGGGCAGGCCCCCAAAGCTCTAGTTTTAGCCTCCTTATTCTCAAGGACCCAGAGTTTCCAATGCAACTGACAAGCGAGGATTCTGGCCTCAGCACCGGGGCCCACCCTCCACCCCGCCCCCTGCCAACGCTGGTGCCGCCATCAGAATTACAGGGTAGCGGCCACTCTCCAGCTTCAGCGTCCCAGTATCGTGCCTTCTCAAGGTCCCCACAGTCACTTCCTCAGGACAGTTCATGTTTTAATTAATGACCAGAAAAGCGGGTATCAGATGACCTGAGTACCATAGCACACCCTCGAGTTCCTTCTCCTCGCCTCCAGCACAACAGAACCGTCAGCTCTCAGGGGGCCTGTGTGCTGAGCACTAGGCTGAGGCGTCACAGCATCATCTCTCAGTCCCCAAACCACCCCGTGTCCGGTGGTGCATTACCCCCATCACACAGGGACACGAAGTCCTTAAGTGACTTGCTCGAAATCACACAGCTGGGGTTCAGAACCAGGCCTAATGTCTGGGTCCATTTTTGTAACCACTGTGTTAAAAAAGAATCATCAAGGGGTAAAAACTAGTAATAAGTCACTTTTATGTTTAATTGTGGAAACACAAACTCTTAGAGATCGTAGACAGATTCCCCAGTGGCTCGTGACCTTCACGGCCACTCCGCAGAAGATGCAGGAGTGAAACTACACTGAAGATTCGTATTTGAACGTGGAAAGAGAAAAATCACGAACTCCCTGGATATCAAGTAACCTAAAGCAAATGAACGAAGCCAGAAACAACTGGCTCCACTGTAGCAAGTGCAAATGTAGGAAATGAAGAATGCCTTTCCTTCCAGTTTCTACGAGGCCCCAGACCTGCAGGGAGAAAAGCCTGACGGGGGGACGAGGGAACTGATGCAGACCAAGGCAACACCCTTCTGAGAAGCTGCTCCGGTAGCTCATTTCTTTCCAGACCTTCCAATTTGAGGGGCAAAAAGTCGAATTGTTACAACAGGCCCGTGTCTGTATTTACTGGCTCTTTATTGCATGAAAACTAACGCCCTCTACCCTGTAGCACGAAGAGGCCTCCGATTCACCCACTAAACAAACTCTGGTCTGTGCGCTCTTGTCACGTGCCTGCCCTCCACCTGGACCAAGGGTGGGAGGAGCAACCCAGTCCAAGTGCAGAATTGGGGCAACTCTAGAATACAGGAATTTTACTCGGTGAACGAACTTTGACAATTTGCTCTCGGCTTTTTCCTCACAGGGACAGAGGCACAAAGTTTGAAGCAGAGGAGGAATTCTGGAATGGGCATTGCGCTGGAGCTTTTTTCCTCCTAGGTACTTCCCCAATTAGGAAAAGATACAAACTCACTTAACAGGATGGTGATCGGTTTAGATTTGTTGTTCCTGAAAATTCAAAAGTAGCCGAGGATGAATCTGACACGTGTGGGTGGAATTCTTGCGAACTTATAAAAGTGTATTCTTCTCTGGTCTTTGCAACACCATTCAAAAACCCAGTCACCTGTAAAGCGTGTAACTAAAATAGTCCTCATTTGCTTTCATTTGGTTACCTGCCCTCATCTCCCTTCACGCTTCAGGTCAAATGAAAAGCCCATCATCGCACAAGACGAGTTCCGGCCCTCACCTGTAAGCTTCGTCTAAGGACATGTCCATCCTCTTCATGATGTAGGCGATGGCGATGGTGGCCGAGCGAGAGATGCCCGCTAAGCAGTGCACCAGGACACGACCGTTGGAGGCCTTGGCTTTCTCTGCGGGCGTCAAATTCAAGTAGGGTCACAAGAACAACCGTGGTCAACAGTGAGATCTTGCTGCCATGTACTTCCTTTCATCTGATAACTCAAAGTAGAGCTCATCTACTTACACGTTGTTCCCTTCAGTAGTTTCTTAGGGAGATAAAGGAAGAGCACTTTCCCACCATTTACATACAGGACAACGAGGGCCAGACGTGTTAGTCAGCAATGAGTCCCTGACTCAGGCTCTCCTCTTACTGAGTATATTTCCCAATGGGTTTTTTACATGATTTTTTTTTATTTTAAGAACTTTCCCTGGGTATAAATCCTACATTGTGATGACATGATTCTACTTGTTTAGTGTGGAAAATTTCAGAATACAGAGAAGTATAAAGAAAATAACATCCCAAATCCTAAGATGTAGCTAATATTTTGTTTACCCATGTTGTCTGACACTTCAACTTTTTTCTAGTTAGGTAAGAGATACTAAACTTTTTTCCAGTTTTGAGGTAGAATTTTCAGTTTTGAGATATAACTGACCTCTAACATCGTATTCAGGTGTCCAGTATGGTGATTTGCTACATGGAAGAGGTATGACATTTTTAAAAATATTTTCTCATTTCAAACATCTGCGACATACATGACTAATTTAAAAAGCAGAAGGAGGGGGAGAGAGAGGACTTCATCACCGTATCGCAGCAGAATGCAAGAAGATGCCAGGTCAAGCTACTTTTAAAATGCTGACTCACAGAACATATCTCCTATAGTTTCCTATTTTTGTTTAGACTTTCCTGTATGTCATCAAGTGGCTCAACAACTTTATTTGCTGAATTTAAGAAGAAAACCAGGTATATGCTATGAATCAGGGTTAGCAGCCCACTTTAGCGAGGACCAGGGGAACCTGAACCTTTCCTGGGTATCCAGGAGTTCCTGACTGCATCATAGATATTCCGCACAACATGGCAGGACTTGTGGACACCTTGTTAGAGCCAAGAACACTCGACCCAACGGCACTGCCATCTCTCCCTGTTGAAGGGTTAAAAGCGTACTTTGTAGGAGTAAGTGAAGTTACCCCACGCAGCCTGGAAGCCACTAACATTTTAGCCAGTACTGGGCCTGCCTCGATTCTAAACGACACGCGTGCCTTTCCCCATGAGCCGCTGCTGTGGAGCTCAGCTCTTCCCTTTCACTCGTTTTAGCTGATACCAGCAAAAGTTACCAAACCTTATATTCAAATTCTTATAATTAACAGATACACTGGGGGTCTGCTCTGGCCACACCAGTCTCCCCACTTCTGCTAGAAATACTACAAATTACTCACGTATGGGATTTATTCTTCATTGTGTACAAAACACATAGGACGTTTGGATAGTATATGAATAATCAAACAGCTAAGCTTTCCTTTAGATAGTGAAATCAAACACAATGAAACAGTAACAAATGAATATAAATTCTTCTTGAAACAAAGAAATATGTACTATGCAACATAAGATATGAACCCATGTACGTAGAGCCCCATGCCTTCCTGGGCCTGTTCCGTTCTCTTGTCTCACCTACACCGTCCTCAGCCTGTACTAACAGTATTTCCCCTTTGCCGAGGCTGCTAAGAAGCTCGAAGCTGAGATTTTTCACTCAATTTCAATAGGTAACTGTAATTCAGATTTTATTGTAGCTTTTCTAGCCCCATATTACTCGGTTCTTGCCCTTTGATCCTGTTTTAATGTGTAATGTGTGTATTTTTTGATCCCAGTCTCATGCTGTAAGCTGCTTTAAATTCTTATTGGAAGTAGGCTGGGTTTCAATTTTTTTTAATTGTATTTAGTTAGAGAGTGTGTATGTACTCAAGTGGGGGGGGGGCAGTGGGGAGTTGGAGGGGCAGAGGGAGAGAGAGTCTTCAGCAGGCTCCCTGCCCAGCACAGAGCCTGACGGGGCTCCATCTCACAAGCCTGAGAGATCAAGAGTCAGACGCTTAATGACTGAGCCACACAGGTGCCTCTCAAATTTTTAAAAAATGTTGACAATATTCTCTCAATTATATAAAATAGTTATCTCAGAACAAGACTATAAGGACCTAGAAGGGTCTTCCTTCTACCTCAGAGGGCTTCACACTGGGCATATATTATGCACCCAGTGAATACTGGCTGGCTAATACAGACCTTAAAAAGCAATCTTTATACAACATGTGAAAAAGGTTGAGAGGAAATAAAACGACGATGATAACAGATGTGTTAGGATGTTGAGGTTATAGGTTTCCTTTTCTCTGTTTTTCAGATACTCTGGATTATACTTACATTGCTTTTACAATCACAACACTTTTGAGGATGTATTTTAGAAATCTTAGGGGCGCCTGGGTGGCTCAGTCAGTTAAGCATCTGACTCGATTTCAGCTCAGGTCATGATCTCAGGGCTGTGGGATCAAGCCCTGTGGGCTCCACGCTTGGCAGGGAGTCTACTTGGGACTCACCCTCTCCCTCTGCTACACACCGCCCCCCCCCATGCGAGAGCTCTCAAATAAATAAATAAATCTTTAAACCAAATCTAACGAGTATTACACTGGATTGGGGTTCTGCTCTTGGCAGAAAGGAGAGCTAAAGGGAGTCTTAAAGCAAAGGAAGTCACAAACACAGAGACCTGGCAGAGAGAAGGGAAAGGTGAGCGAGGGGCTGTACAGTGGGACCCGATGGGCTTCTCAGACAACAGTCCACGGTGGCTGCCTTGCACGCGCCGTGGGGCAAGGGGGTAATGAGAAAGAAGGTTTCGAAGCTGGGGAGGAGGTGCCAGAGGGCCTGGGAATGTTAGGCTAAGGACCGCAGGTTGCTGAACAGGGGACAGCAAAAGCGCTGACAGTGACAATGGAAAGGAGAAGAGTAAGCTGTCACTACAGCAGTTCGGGAATAAAAATCTAGCTCAAAAAAAAAGGCAGAGAGGATAACAAATGAAAAGGGTTAGGGGGAGCCAGTGAGGATGCGACGTTATAAACGCTAAAAATAAAGAAGCAGTAATTGAGCGTACAGAGAACAGCGCTAAGAAAAAAACCCAAAGAACTTCTCAGATGATCATTTGTAAAATCGCTACTATTTAGTAAGAGTCAGTTATGAGTTAGTTAGGCACTTTGCAAGGTATTCTCCGTCCGTTATCTATTTTAATCCTCACAACGCCCCTCTAAAGTACATACACTATTGTCAGTTTCCAGTTCAGGGTACTGAGAAACTTACCCCAAATCACTTAACTAACCAAGGCAGGCAGGACCCAAATACAGTTTGGCTCCAAAGTACATGCCTTAGTCACCTCCCTGTATGGCCTACACGCAAACTCAAGAGGCGGGGCAGGAGCCCTGGGCGCGGTGGGGGGCGGGGGGGAGCAGCCAGCTGGCACCGGGCACCTCCAGAGTGTCCCCTAGTCCCAGGCAACCCCAGCTCACTGTTGCCCATGGGAACTAAAAATAAATTTAAAACTCCGTGAACACTTGAGTCCTTCCAACAAACCCATAAATTTATTGAAATTTATCTTAATAATAAAAAGACAACCCCCCCCCAAGCCTGTAAGTCATTCAGCCCTGGTACGGGGGCAGTATTCCCACTGTGCACCCTGCCAGGACTGACCACAGCAGAGAGCCCCGCGGAGCCCAGCAACCACCCTGACCGTGCGCTGGACTCTGAAGAGTTCACCCTGAATTACCTGGGGGCAGGGTGGGGGGGGGAATGGTGGCCCTAGTAAATGGGCCGAGCAGGTGAAATACTGGGAAGTATAAATATTTTCAAGATACTACAAATAAATTACAATACGTATTTGGGTGTGTTTAACCAAGTTGGAATATGGTAAATTCCTTCTGTCTGAATTAAGTGGCAGGGTGACGCCAATGTCTCCCAGGAAAGAAAGCAGCAAGCTGGGGCAAAGTTACTCATATTCTCTTCTCTGCTAACCCTCCTAAAGCTTGAACACTGACGAGTTCTCTTCTAAACAGATCCTGAAATTGCACTTTCAGCTGAAATTAGAGCCGAATGTCTTTGGATTGACGTGACACGCAACAGAACGTTAACCGTGTTATTTCCTAAAGAGGCACAAACTGAATGATAAACTGAACACTTCCTAGAAGTGGGGGTGATTCATCTGGGAGTTTTGTTTGTGAATGTTATAATGTGAATTATCTAAGCGTTTATCTTCTAACGTTTCAAAGAATGCATCCTAATTAAAGATGAAAATTTTTGGCAATCTGGAATCTTGAAGGGAACAAAAAAGGGGGGGGGACTGTTCTGGAATCACTCAAAGTTCCAAAAGCATTATCTAGAAATTCCTCTCACAGATGAAAGGGTACAGCTGAGAGGCTTAATGTACATAATTTCACATTTTAAAAGGAACTAGTTCTTTTTTTAATTACAGTAATAAATTGAGAGTATTTAATTATGGGTTAGCATGCACACGCTTATGTGAGTAGAGGAAGAAAACAGCAGAAACTTCTCACATGGGACACAGGAGTGAAGGTCATTGCGCTGCTCAAGAGCGAACAGCGTTATCTCCCCGGTGTGGCCACTCTCCGCTAAAACTACATTTCAAATACATCACCGGTTTCCCACAGCAGACCTGACCTCAGGCACCGCAGTGTCACCACGCACCCGCAGCTCGGCGTCAGGAGGCTGACTGGCTGGCCAGCGGAACACAGCACAGGACGGATCAGAGCCTGTCACAACCACCCCCAAGGAAGTGACTGGGTGTGTGTGTGTGTGTGCTGGGATTTTATTAGATCCCACACTACTTGAAATTACTGGCACACGTGGACTGAGGCTTACAAATCTTGTGACATAAGACTTTAAATGGAATGGGATTTGTTTTCACAGGATTTGACTTTTCTCTGGGGAGAACCCAGCAGCGAGGTAAAAACAGTTTAAGGAATGCCACCAAAGTTTCCAAAAGTCTTTTATAGGATTTGAAAAAATGGCTAAAGTTTAATCCCAGTAGTTTAACTGATTTTCAAACACTTGCAAATCCACAATCACAGATCCCATCAGGCTTCACCTTGGTTGTGTGAAGGTAGCTAGAATGTCACAAGACAGGGGCTCAGGAACAGCATGGCACACACAGCACCTGGGCCACCGCATGAGATCAGCAGCCTCACGTGTTGTTCTGACTTACGAAATCTCTGAAATAGGAGGGAAGAAGGGGTACACCTGCACACGAGACTATGACCCAGAGGGCTTGTAATACTCCTGCAGCTACTTACCGATGAAATCTACGGATTTGTCCAACCATGGCAAAATTTTCTCACAAAAGCTGTCATTCACAGGCACTCGCAGGAAATGAGACTCGGGGATAAAGTCAGGCTTAGGACAGGTATTGCTGGCATTTAACACATAACCAATCCCATTCTGCTGCATCAGCTCCTGTAGAGGGAAAGAGCAATTAAGGTGATTAACATATCAGCACAATCATTTTGGAAGAGTAAAGTTTAATGATAAGAATTACTAGTTTCCTTGAAATCAGTTAATTCAGTCGGTGAAATCCAAAAACCTAGCACGGTGACATTTAGAGACTTTAAGGCAGAATTGTTTTTAAGGGCAAAAGAGAGGCTGTTTAAAATAGGGTGCGTGAAGGGGCGCCTGGCTGGCTCAGTAGGTTGAGCACGTGACTCTTGGTTCCGGCTCAGGTCACGATCTCATGGGTCAGGAGATGGAGCCTGGTACTGGTCTCCTGGATCAGCGGGGAGTCTGCTTGAGATTCTCTCCCTCTGCCCCTCCCCCAACTCTCTTGCAGGCACACGCACTCCCTCTCTCTCTCTCAAAAATAAGTAAATCTTGAAAATAAAATAGGGTGCTTGAAGATCACCCATCATTAATCAACCCTGTTATCTTCATTACTGAGAAAGAAGTGGAAGAATACAAAATCAAACCATGGTAGTTTACTACGACTTTAGAGTATAGGTACAACAGGAACATTTTCTTCCCAAACGGAACATTCTGGTTGTTCTCAAAGATACAGTCCTAGGTAGTCTCCTTGTTCTAAATACTTCCTGTAAAGACTGAATCGACGGCCATTGCTTTAATTAGCAGCTCTACATGTGGACGACTGCTAAATATACATTCGCTTTCATTCCCAACCTGTCTTTCCAACCCGGTATCTCTGTTCGTATGTTCCTCAGGCCCTTCAAACTCACACTGTCAGACACGCAACACATTCTCTCTCTGGGCCCCAAAGTCCTGTTTCCTCTCTGTAACCCAAAGTCGGTGTATGGTAATACCATCTACTCAGACACTTGAGCTAGAAAATACGATCATGTCCTTTCTCCTTCCTTCACGACCCCCATCCAAATGGTTGCCAGATCCTTTTGGTATCAGCCTCCCCTTTGTTCTCTCCTCTCTGTTTCCTATCGCTGCTCGGTCAGTGGGCAGCCACAACAACAAAAGAGCCACCAGGGAGCTCTTGGAAGTTTGTGGAGTTTCATCTCTAAACCATACACTGAACAAAACCCAGAGTAATCTTTCTTATAACCAAACATGGGCTAAGTGCTCTGCCCACGCTTTATTTTGTATTTTTTAAAGATTTTATTTATTTATTTATTTATTTGACAGAAAGTGCACAAGCAGGGGGAGCAGCAGGCAGGGGGAGAAGCAGGCTCCCCACCAAGGAAGGAGCCCAATGCAGGACTCGATCCCAGGACCCTGGGATCATGACCCGAACCAAAGGCGGCCACTTAACCAACTGAGACACCCAGGCGTCCCTCTGCCCACAATTTAACGTCATCGTGTCACTACTTGCTCCTGTCCAAAGGACACCCACCCTTCCATGCTGCCGTTCACAGCACTCTGGTGCTTCAGAGGCCCTGTTCCTCTTCCTGGTCACTCTCGTCCACTTTTCTGACTTTGCTGAAATTAACCTCGCCGTGCATTCCTTCCACTGACGCATAACTCACCGTTCCATTCTCTGCCCTTCTAAAGTACTTTGCTCACTGAGCACACTGTTGTAATGAGCAGATAATTCTTATCTCCTATTAAGTAGTGGAGTAGTGAGATCTTGGACGGATTCGCACTTGTTTTTCTACCGTCTGCACCGGGTACATGGTTGTACTCGATCCGTGTTTGTTCAGCCGACACCCTGTCTACCATTTTCTGGGCAAGCCTACACAGCCCCACGTCCTTTGGTTCGAAATGTTCCAAACCTGAAATAATTCTCTTTTAAGCAACTCTGGTCATGTATTCCCTTTCTGGGAATGGTACCTCCTCTACAAACGTTTTCCAACTACCTGAAAGACAGTTGGTCAATTTCTTCCTATGTTCCTTCCTGAAATATGCCAATTCCCTAAGCCTCTTCCTTTACCACACCTGGCACAATGAATATATTTTACATAAAAGCTAGGCTTAATAAATCCAAGTCAGATATGCAACCCTCTCTCAACTGTGAGATGACCATGTCAAGAAACAGCTTTGGGAAGCAGGTGAGTTTCCTGGAGTGACCGACTGACGCTGGCGCTGCGCCAAAGCCCCGTCTCCTCATGCTCTCATGTGCTTCTGTTAGGTTCACAATCAGCCTGTGAAGATCTTAATGGTGGTTACTACAACTTTTCAACTTTTGTACAGGTAGCAAAGGTCACATTTGTTTTCCATGCTGAGATTACTACCATTGCAGTATCTCCCACGTGAACAGCAACGGGTCACTGGAGTTAAGGGGCCTTTCAAGCCTTTCTTGCCAATGGTCCGTAAAGGAATAATTTCATATGTCCTTCTCCTACCCACCAACAGGACTACAAAGATTTATTAAATTAAAAGTGAAGGGAGATAATAACGTCACTTTCCACCCAATTCAGTAATGAAGACCTAGAAGTTTCAGAAGATAACAGGCAGTTCTAAGGACAAAACATGTTACAAGTCTATAATGACTGTCAAATTTGATTTCCCCATAGAAGGAGTATGACAATGTACACTTCTGACAGTAGCCTCATAACCTACAGTTTATAGAAATGGCCACCGAACCTAAATTCAGTCAAAAAATATTTGTTGAGCACCTTTGCTAGAGGCTTAATAATATTACGGTACATAGTACATATTAATAAAATAATATCTACCAGAATACTATCTAACGGTTAATGAATCCCTACCATTTCCAAGTCTGTGCTGAACATTTAAATGAACAGTCTCTAGAAGATGTGGAGAAAAAGGAGCCCTCTTACACTGTTGGTGGGAATGCTAACTGGGGCAACCACTCTGGAAAACAGTATGGAGTTTCCTCAGAAAGTTAAAAATAGAACTACCCTATGACCCAGTATTTACCCAAAGAATACAAGAGCGCTAATTCAAAGGCATACATGCAACCCTATGTTTATAGCAGCATTATCTACAAGAGCAAAATCATGGAAGTAACCCAAGTGTCCATGGATAGATGAATGGATAAAGAAGATGTGGTGTGTGTATATATATATACATACACACGACAGAATACTATTTGGCCATAAAAAAGGAAATCTTGCCATTTCCAACAACATGGACGATAAGTCAGAGAAAGACAAGCACCATTATGATTTTAACTTCTATGTGGAATCTAAGAAACAAGCAAAGGGAAAAAAAGAGACAAAGCAAGAAACAGACTCTTCACTCTAGAGCACACACTGACGGCTACCAGAGGGACGTGGGTGGGGGATGAGGGGACTAGATGGTGGGGATGAAGGAGGGCGCCCGTCATGAGCGCCGGGTGACGTACCGAGGTGCTGAGTCACTACCGCGCACATCTGAAAGTAACAGAACGCTGCACGTAAACTAGACTGGAATTAAAATTAAAAACTTAAATACATAGACGGTCTCATTTAATCCTCACAACCACCCTCTGACATGGGTACAATTATCGTCATTTTAAAAATGGGGAAACTGAGGTTTGGAGAGGTTGCACAATGTTTGCCAAGTCACACAGCTAGCAGGAGGTGCGGAGGCAAGATTCAAATCCAAGTACATTCGTCTCCAGAATCGGCCCTGAGTCGCATGCTCTCGCTGAAGTTCTGTGTAAAGCAAGTTAGATGGCGCAGCAAGGTAACCAGCCTACACACACACGTTCTTTTTAACTAGATAAAGTAATATAAAGTTTAACTTCATTCTTTATGCCCTTTTTAACGTCACTAATTAATCAGAACGTAAAAGGGCACCACTCTGGCCGTGAGCTTCTGTGAGGAGGCTTTCAGAGAGACTCAGGACACCGTGAGGACATGCAGTCAAGGTGTTTACGTCGCCCTCTGCTCCCCCTTACTGTCCCAGCCGCTGCTGCAGGCATCACTGCGCTGGTGTCTACCGCTGCTTGGTGAGGACGGGCTGCCGGCGTGCCCGGTCCCTGCGCTCGTGCTCCCCGCAGCCTCGCGCCCAGCTGCAGCAACCCATGATGCTGGACACAGCGGACACAGGAAAAGGACGCCCCTTGACAATCCAAGCTTGCAATGCTGTCGTAGCGCAAAAAAGTGTTTTTCACTTATAAAACAATGTACCATAAAAGATGCATTTAAGTAGCTGCTTTGTTTTTTTTTTAAGGTTTTTTGTGGGGAGAGAAGGAGAGTAATCTCTACGCCCAATGTGGGGCTCGAACTCATGACCCTGAGATCATGAGTCGCATACTCTTCTGACTGAGCCAGCCAGTTTTACTTTAAACAACTGGCAAAAGGGGAAAGGGGAAAATTTATACGTTTTGTATAAATTATACATTATGTAAAATTATACTTTTATATAATTTATATTCATAATTTATAATTATAATTTAATTATAAAGTATAAAATTAAAACATTAATGTATTAAAACTGAGTGATGGTAAAATAAACACAAAATGAAATAAGAGGAAATGATCTCAATGACAAATATAACTTGATTTATAAAGATTTACTGCAAAAAGAATCTACTTAAATCAATTATCAGTTACTCCCTGAAACTGTTTTTGTAATAAGATAGGACTTGATAAATAAAACATGGCCAATTTTTAAATCAAAGAGAGGCAAAAAATCCTAAAATGTTACCATGTGAGATTTAAATATGATTTGGCTACTAAATTAAACACAATACATAATCTGGATTGGCAGTTACTACATCAGTGAAGAAGAGGAGGAAATCAAAAATGATACATATATACTTGAAACATTTTAATTTAAAACAAATAAATACATTAATTCACTAATTTCTGATGCAGGACCATGCTTTGCTTTTTGGGGTTTTTTTTGTTGTTTTTTTTTTGGTAGGCGTTAGCTGATTGGCATTCTTAAGCAAATCACAACCAAATGGATCTCCTACTTAGTTTCCAGGGCTTTGAAGAAGAGCACAAACTTGTGGAACGACATCAGTACAGAATCCTGGATCATGACCCCGGGTATTTTACAGTTGCCTTCCTGCCTAGTTTAGACAGAAAAAGATATAAAGCAATTTGTTTTTCCTGAATCTTCCCAAAACATTTACCTTAGGTCACAAAAAACAACGCTCTTCCTTCCCTCATTCATATTTCATGGGTGTACGTAAGATTTTAATTAATGTGCACAATTATAAGAACAAGGACGCTGGCCTAAACACACTGCGAACAAACACAGGGCCTCCCAGTGAGCATCCTGTCCCCGCGGGAGGAGTAGGTGCGCCTCAGCCAAGCGCCCCTGCTCGGCAGGGGCGCGTGGCACCTGCTGGGCCTCAGGGTTGAGGTGGCGGCGAGTCTCGGAGGTCTGAAGTCTCACGGAGCTATACACACTGTTAACCTGCGCTCCCGACTATTTTTACAAACATCCGTATACGTGGCTGAGGGGGCATCTTAGTCAATGTTTCTGACAGTGGAACTGGGATGGAACTAGAATTATGAAGAACGGGTCTGTTTTACAGAATAATGATTGCTTTTACTCACAGATGAATGTCCATGACTTCTTACTATGTTTTAAAGAGATATTTAGGAAACTCATTCCTTTTTTAGTATGTTGCATAAAACCTACACAACTGAGTACTACTCTGTCCCATAATTAAACATCGCAGTCTGTAAGCTTCCAGAGGGCACTCGTTATGCTGTTTAATATTTAGCTCAACTTTGTGCTAAGTCTGCTAACACGTGCTTTCTACTGACAAAATAATCTGCCCTGGCCTTCAGATATACTTGACACCTTGGCCTCTGAGTTCTTTGAACTTCTCACCTTGACCACTCACTGAGACCCGGTCTGGTCTCGGTCGTTACCAACAACCACCATCCAGCCCCAATCTCGACCTCACACACCCCACTCTTGGACTGTTCCTCCTCACTTTCCTGCTTGCTGTTGCTTGCTTATACCACCCCTCTTGGAATCCTTCGACTCCCCAGTATCTACACGCCACCGATCCCACCTCCTTCATCCTCGGGATGTCTGTCTGCCTGCCTCGCTCAAGTGAAATTCTGTGGTCAGTCTTTATAAACTCCTTCCTTGCTTCCCCCCCTCCTTTGTGCCACTACAGCTTCTTCACTCACTCGGCAAGACTGCAGCCCGGGTAAATCTAGTTCTCCACCGGGTCTGCGCCTGTACCCACGCAGCTGAGCTCAGCCCAGAAAACGCTCAGCAACGCTGCTCAGTCTCACTTCCGACTCACGCTCCTCAGCGGTCATGTTCTTTCCCTGGTCCCTTCACTTTCCCTCTCTCCTAGACGCCGTTCCACCCATTTCCCTTTCTCTTCAAACGCTCTATGTATCCCTTTACCCTCACTCTCAGCCGATGGACGATCTTGTTTCCTATGACACTGAAAAATGTGAAACAATCAGAAGCAAATTTTTATATATTTCCACTAATCACGTTTACCTTTCCAGCAGCACATGTCCCCGTATGCTTGACCTTCCCTCCTGCGGCGTGGATGACCTCAGTGTGGCAGGAATAATTAAAGTAGGTGGGTACTGGCCCCGGAAAAGCCAGAGCACCACCCAGCACGTTACGGTTCGTGACCTGCATGATCTTGGCTAAGTTACCTAACCTTGCTCTGCTTTAGTTTCCTCACCTGTGAAACAGGGCTAATGTCTATTTTGCAAATCTGTATGAGAACAAAGTAACTGGCACATAATACATGAGTCTCATTAAACATTAGTTCACTTTATCTTAAAAAGAACTTGTGGGAACATAAACTGGTACAGATACTATGGAAAACAGTATGGAGTTTCCTCAAAATATCAGAAATAAAACTATCGTATGATCCAGCAATTCCACTTCTCAGTATGTATCTGCAGGAAATGAAAACACTAACTTGAAGAGATACACGCACCCCCGTGCCCACGGAGGCATTATTTACAACAGGCAAGATGCGGAACAACCTCAGCACCCCACCGACTGGTGAGCGGATGAAGATGTGGGATGTGTACACAGTGCAGGGCTCCTCGGCCACAAAAAAGAACGAGATCGTGCCACTGCGACAACATGGATGAGCCTTGAGGACATTATGCTCAGTGAAATAAGTCAGAGAAAGACAAATACGGTATGATATCACGTGGAATCTAAAGGAATCTAATCTCACAGATACAGAGAACATATGGGGGGGTTGGGTGAAGGTGGTCAGAAGGAACAAACTTCCAGTAATAAGTAACTACAGCACAGCAGCCGTAGTTCATAATTCTCTATTGTATATTTGAAAGTTGCTAAGTGAGTAGATCTTAAAAGTCCTCATCACAAGAAAAAAATTGTGACTATGTGTGGTGACAGATGTTAACGAGACTACTTGTGATCATTTTATAATATATACAAACGTCAAATCATGTTGTATACTTGAAACTTTATATGTCAATTACATCTCAATAAAAAAACAGCTTATATATAATACAGTATATGAATTATGTCTCAAAAAGCTGCCCCCCCCAACAAGTCATGGGCATCTTTCACGAATTCAAATTGTCTTCTCCTCATTGGCCTTAAGTAGGGCAGTTACACTGAATATGGCAGGCTGGATATAAAAAGGGTTCAACTGCAAAGCAGAAGAGACTGCCCCTTAAGAATTTAAAAAACGGGTTCTGGCTTCAATATACAATTAAGAAAACTTTCAGAAATGACATTTTCTAGTCAAAAAAACAAATCTTAATTTTATTATCTTATTATTACTTATGATTTCCATTCACAATTCTTTCCCTTTAAAAGTCCCTCTCTCCTAAACCATGAAATAAACTTTGCCCTGTACCTGGACTAATTTCTAAATATAGGCTCTATAATCTGTTGATGCGGACTGTGGAGTAGTATATGGGACACAGATTGGTATATAGCCTTAATAAAACTGCTCTACTGATCAAGTTTCCCATGTTCAGCTAGACCGAGGAGAGAGATCACATTACATCACCACAGGCATCACAATTCTAGATAATGGAATTGTAATTTTTCTTTCTGAAGTCAATTCAATAAATAATTTTGGATTTGCCACTCCTTCTGCCTTCAAAACTGACCTTCAGTCCTACTTCCTCCATCCAGCCTTCCTCCACCAACCACACCCACTGTATCCAGCACTCACCCTAGTAGCCTGTACACCGGGCAGCTTGCTGACAGTAACCAGGGTCCCTACAGACCAGGAACTGTCCTTGGTGCTTAGCACACGTTACTTCATTTGAACCTCACAGGAACAGGAGAAGGCAGCGATCATTACGGTTTGTAGGTGAAGAGGCCAAGATTCAACTTGGCTAACGTGATGCGGCTGGTCAGGCGGAGCCCTGGGATGCAGGACTGCTCACGTCTGAGCCGGCTCTCACCATGAGCCATGCTGCCTTGCTCACGGGAGCTCTACTGCCAGTCATCTTGCCTTCGCATCACTGTGGAATGAATAGGTCTTGTCTAACCAACTTGCACACTCCGTGGTGTATTTTTACTGATAACTTCGGTCTTGTGTCTTCCCAGATCATACGGGAACCCAGTATTCTATGTCTAGGCTAACTGTGGTAAGAAAACAACAGAAACAGCAGTCATCCCAGTGCCGGCAGAGCGACCAGGGAGCACAGAAAAACCAATTTTACATGGTAAATGAGTGAATGAGCAACACCAAGAATGCTGACCACACACACTGTTTAAGGGGTGGGGTGGGGTGCAGAACCGCTTCAAGTGGCAGCCCTTCCCTGCAGATACAGCTCTGGCTTACTCACTACCGGCGACAGGTTATTCCATCATCTGTTTCGTGTATTTCAGTGTGAAATTAAAGTGTCTATTGGAAATGTTAAGTGATAAGGCAGAAAAACAATCAAGAACTTTGGTCTTTCACATAGTAACCAGAGAGTCTTGCTCAAACGCTGCTCAGTTCAGATGCAAACCAGGCATCAGCAAACTACTTGTAGTACAATAAGCCATTCCTCTTCCAGACCCCGTCCCAAGACCAGAAAATAAAAGAACAGATTGTGAGAAACAAAAGTACAGTCCTGAGGGAAAAAGAAACTGAAAGTATTCTTTTGGCGACCGATGACTTCTTACGGTCTTTTATAGAAGAGCCACGCCTTTGGAACCAGAGTAAAATGAGTACATGTTGAAAGCACGGACCTGCACTGTCCACTATGGCAGCCACAAGCCGCGTGAGGCTACTGAGCCCTGACATGTGCAGAACATATAATATCTGCCAGATTTTAATGACCTAGTACAAAAAAAAAAAAAGTCTTTCCTCACTGATTGCATATTGAAATGCTAATATTGTAGATACACTGTGATAAATAAAATGTTATCAAAATTCCTTTCACTGGGGCGCCTTAACAGTCAGTTAAGCACCCACTCTTGGTTTTGGCTCAGGTCGTGATCTCAGGGTGGCAAGATCGAGCCTGGCATCGGGCCCCCATGCTCAGCGTCAAGTCTGCTTGAGTTTCTCCCTCCCCCTCTGCCCCTGCCCCTCCACACTCCTGTGCTCTCTCTCAAATAAATAAATAAACCTTTAAAAAAAATAATTTCACCTGTTCCATTTTACTTTTTTAATAAGACTACTGGAACATTTTAAACTAAGTCTGTGGCTCGCATTACATTTCTAGTGGGCAGTGCTGGTACAGAATGTGCTGTAGGAAAACCAGGGAGGGGAGACCTCAGCAGTGATTCGTCAGTCCTTCGTAACAGCCTGTCACAGAGAGTTCTGTCTTCCAGAAGATGGGCATTTCCAGTCTTACATAAACATAGGACTTAAAGCCAGAATAGTAGCTCGAGTTTGAGGATGATTTCTGCCACTGAGCACATGACTTCCCAGTCACAAATCTTGGGTGACAACGACTCAGGGTCAACCTACCTCCTCATCCTAATATGAGGGTTAAATGCAATAATATAAAGAGCTTAGCATTTTAAACAGTAAACAGTATGATCCTCCTAAGAAAATTTCTATAACATGCTTTCCAAAGAGTTTGGTGGCACTTTATTAAAAAAAAAAAAAACTAATAAAATTAGTGGTCTTATAGTTGCTATTTTTAAAGACCTCAGCTTCTAAATTCTAATAAAAAAGAATGTACTACTGGGAAGCTTATCAAATCTTCCTGTTTGGGGATCTTCAGGAGGGGAAGCAGCGTATCATTTCTCCCGTAAAGTTTACATCAGAGAGCTGAGCAGAAAGATTAGGTCCAGCTATCCTGAAATACAGGCACGTCTGGTCCCCAAATTCACCTGCTGAGTGATGTTGTGGAATTCACCTAATATTTCTGGAATAT
The DNA here is from genome assembly GCF_024610735.1 of Ursus americanus. Lineage (NCBI taxonomy): Eukaryota > Metazoa > Chordata > Mammalia > Carnivora > Ursidae > Ursus > Ursus americanus. The sequence continues at coordinate 13,407,211 of NC_142151.1, forward strand.
CGGCTTCCTCATTTATCAAAGAAAGAAGACTGACTACATGATCGCTAAAATCCCACGCAGCACTTCGATTCTTCCCAACCATGAATCCAGAGGTCAGTATGAGTTTCTACTCACACTTTCAAAGCATGCTGACTTCTCACCATCCTCTAGTCTACACATCTGCTTCAAAGAAGTTTCCTGACAGTCTCCCAATGCATCTATGGACGTTTCCTGTGCAGTATACACTAAGAAACCAATTAAAGGAGGGAAAAAAACCACGCTTTTCCCCCATCCTCAACTCCAGGCTCCAGTTCAACCACAGGCATTCACAAAGTTAATAACTGACACAGCTGTTAAACCTGGGAACAGTACATAGCAAAAATGTGCCATTTAATATAATGTCAAAGGCAACAAAAATGATCTATAATGCAATTATTTGTAAAATCACCTGCTGACTGGTCACTTTTTTTTTTTTAATGGGGGATAATTCTGAACAGGATTCTTAACTAGGAATTTTATTTCATTTTCTGATTGAGGATAAACTAAAGCATCTTCAGCTTTGCCCCAGTCATGCATATGACCCTAGGAAATTAGTTCTGCTTTCTGTGTCATAGTCTGCTAATCTCTAAAAGAGAATTAATAATAACCACATGTTCAAAGGAACTGGGACCCCACCAGAAAAGGCTCAATACAAGTATAAACTATCAAATTTCAAATATCTCACAGTAAAAGCAAACATATTAATAACAGTGTTGAGGCAAAATTTTAGAAAGGCAGGAGTTTTGAAAACAAGAGATATGAAAGAATGCCTCATCGCTGCCCAATGATAGGGTATTTTTGCTTTTCACATGCTAACTAACCCAAGCCAATGTGGAAGCTAGTTTTAAGGTCAGCCCAATTCTTTCTGTTATCCAAGGAGAAAACATTAAGGTATCGCCCCTCCTACAGGAAAGTTGCACCTGTAAACCACCAACAGGTGAATTAACAGGCTTGATTGCTCTTTCAATTACAGGTGGTGTAAAAAAGGGGTTTTAGAGGAAAACCACTTTTCTGGGCAGTGAGGACACTGGTTCCCGGCACTGCTGCTTAAGAGCACATGAGCTGGCAGGCAGAGGTCAGTTCTACCACTGCTAACACGCATACTATCAGATGCTCAGCGGTACCAACACGGGTTCCTGTGTTAGGCACACCATGCTCAGTATGGCCCACATCCTTTGCAGCGAGAATCCATGCTCTTCCCTCTTCTGTCTCAGTGAAACCGCTCCAGTGAGCCTCTGACAGGCAGCCTGAAATGCATGCCCTTAGCCCTGGCCTCACCATCTTATTCCCACCCCCATCCCTCCAGCCAGAGGTCCTTCCTCAGTCCCGAGCCGAGTCCCTTTCTAGTGTGCCTCAGTAAATACATTTCTAAATGTGAAATCATCTAGGAAGGCTTAGCCTTCCTGAGTGTGCCCAATTACTACAACAGAACAATGAATACCCTAAGAAAATAAGGCTAAACTTCTGAAAAATCCTGTCCTATCCCAGGTCTCCTGGACCTTCGAGAACAAGCCAATATGACAACAAGATTAGGTTTCTTGTGGCGATCGATAACATCGAACAAAATCACCCTCCAGAAGATAACCCGACCAACTGCTCGCGGGGAGTCACACCGAGCATGGTGTACCTTTCTGGAAGCAGCACGTGCTTAGAATGACAGCCAACGGGCAACTGCAGTTTCTCCAGCTGCTGACAAGAAACCCTGCAGGGAAGGAGGTTTTCAAAGCACCCACCTTGTTGAGGACATCTCGCTGGCAGCCAAGATAAAGATTGGGAAGAATTCGGGTTGGCCCGATGTTGGCAACAGGTAGGCAAGGCTGAGAAATGCAGGTAGGGACTAGAGCAGATTTTCCTTCACAGAGGCCAGGGAAACAACGGGAGAACTCCGCAAACCCACCTAAGAATAAACATCATAAAATTATGCCATGTACAAGGATAAAAATCAGCCCTCCGTGAACTGCTCAAATAAAACAGTTTAAAAAGCAAAATCAGGGGCGCCTAGGTGCCTCAGATGGTTAAGCGTCTGCCTTCGGCTCATTCATGATCTCTAAGTCCTAGGTTCAAGCCCTGCATCAGCTCCCTGCTCAGTGGGGAGTCTGCTTCTCCCTCTCCCTCCACCCCTCCCCCTGCTCACACGCTCTTTCTCTCCCTCTCTCTCTCTCGAATAAAATCTTAAAAAAAAAAAAAAAAAAGCAAATCCAAATCCCACAGATGCACATGTACACCTGTCCACAGTCGCCAACCGCTAAGTATGGGGCATAGCCCGGCATGGAGCCTTGGGCATGGAGCCTTGGTTTACCGGCCTCCTGAGGATGAGGCCCTGAGGGCACTTAGAAGGACTCCTCTCTTTCTCTCTCTCACTCTCCAACATCACACACCCTACATTTTCTCCCCGCTCCCCACCCCCCAAAGGAATGCTTTCCTATGGAACTTAAAGAGAATTTAAAATAAGTAGCAAATAACCAAGCCAAGATAAATATTCACAGGAGCAAAATGAGGATATTAAAAAAACCTGTGAACTGAGGCCAGATGTTATTTCTTCAAAATAAAATTGCTGAAGTTAAAAATTCTTTCTAGAGTTAACTTTAAATCTTCCTACTACACAGGTTTTTATTTTTTTCAAAGGTATCACAAACATACACACCCCTACTCTTGCAAATATTCTCCACAAAAGCCCTTGAAATTTCTGGGCAGTTAATCAAGGTTCCCATAATTACCACAGATTCCTGGGCTCCGCGGTTCATTTTACTGAGCACTATGAAGAAGTGGTGACAGACCCTAACTGCTTAGGGGACATAAAGGCCTCGTGGCAAGATTCCTAGGCCCAGGAGAATCCCGTTTTTCCTAGTCTAGTCCTTACAACGATCTGCTCTCTGACCTTCAGTAAGTCACCATCTTGCCATTTCGTAATGAAGAGAAATCTGTCCAGCCACAGGAGGTACGCTCACCTCCTCTGGAAAAGAAAACATGGTAAGGTCTTCCCTGGGTTTTCCAATCCAAATATTTCTTGCTACCCAAATCCAAACCCAGCACCTAAAGATTCTGATAAATTTTCAGATAAATCCCCTATTAGCCAAACCCTCACTATGCTGAGTTCAAAGTCAGGAAGCAGAGAGATTTGGAGCACAGGAAATACTTGTTTATTTTCAGTAGTATTTAATTAAAAAACAATTAACATGTTTCTAGGAGGCACTTTTACCTCTTTAATCAAGCCTTAAACAAGATACTAAAATCTCTCTAAATATTTATCTCCGGATCCTTGAGTTACATTCTATTAGTCTTTAGTCCACTTCTAGAAGCGTACAAAGCATGCCCTCAAAAACTGCAGGTGCGCAGGGAGCTGGGAGGGGAGAGTGTCATCCCTTATGACCCCTGTGGTATGTTCAACTCCAGCTGAATCTGGACTCTGCTGTCTAGGCTCAGTACAGGTTCCACAGTGCAGCAAGCTAGGGTGGCAGGAAGTTGGTGACAACTATGCCACCTGCAAAACGCTGAAGTGTGCATTCCTAGCCTTCTGCCTAAGTGCATGGTTTTTACTCGTCAGCAGTGTGCGTCCTGGAGTTCTTAAGATAACCTGATGGAAAGAGTAGGTGGTTCCATTGCAGAACTCCTGAACTCCTTCACGAGATAGACGCAGCCCTCAGGACGTGTCGCTGCACAGGTCCGTGGCTTCACTGCCTACCATTTCCAAGCATGACCTCCAGCCACACAAAAGCCACTGTTATTTCACACTTGGGTGCTATTCTCTCAGCCAGGAATACCACCACCACTCCCACACCGTGTCCGCACATGCAGCCAGCAAACCACAGACAGACAAACCCCACGAGGGATCGTGGGGCAGAGAGCGCGCCCAGGCTGAGCTCACGTGCGTTAGGACCCAGCCTCAGCTGTGAGGCCTTCCTCCACGTTTGATCTGCAGCTAATTGTTCAGCTACATCTTGCTAGGATTCACCAGAGACACGAAGTGAAAAAAGCAAGGCGTCTAAGGTTCCATTTCCCAAAGTGTGCTCCAGAGCACTGGGGTCCTGCCGGAAGATGACAGACGAGACACGCCCAAAGAGGAAGAGAAGTACTGCATGCCCATCCTGTCTCCCTGGGAGAATTACAGTACACATTAGCATATTAAAGGCGCCAAAAAGTTATCTCCAAAAAAATGAGTTTACTTTAACTCAATTAAGTTTGGAAAACTTAATTTAGGACTGCCCCCTGCCTGCTTCCCCCCCCCCAAATCTATTAATAGCTAGGGCAACTCACACTTAAGGAAATGCCACACTAGGGCAAGTACCACGATGGAGTCTGTCAGAATTCCTACACCCATGAGCATCACCCATGGGCAAGCTCAAGAAAGGGGTCAGCCTATATTGGCCTATGTATATGAGGTTCACGGAGTAGGATTTATAATTCTGTTTCTATTAGTGTTCTGTTCCTTTTCAGTCTAATTACATAATACAGTTATATTTAAGGTGAAGTGTGTTTTCCCCCCCAAAGTATTTCTTTAACAATAAGTGTTAAAGGGTCTCGCCATTCTTTGCCTATCTCATACCTACCCACCATAGTAACCGACAGGCACTATTTTGATTACAATTTAATTGTGTGAGTTTAAATGTTAGCTTCTACTAACTTCTGTGGTTCTGGTGTTTCTACAAAGAACTGTTCTCACATTTTTTTTCTATCCTAGCTTCGAAACAGTTCATGTACTAGCCTCTCATTTAAACCCAAGAGAATATTTCAGTAAACATTCGCAGAAAAGAGACAATCCAAGGAAACTCTACTTGAATTCCATTTTAAATGTGTAAGTAATCAAAGAATTACCTAACATTTACTAAGTGACAAACATTGCCCTAAGCACTTTACAAGTATTTATTCAATCTTTACAACCAGGAGGTGGGTGCTATTATTACTCCCATTTTATAGATAGGAAAACAAAGGTTCCTCAGCAGCCTGGCCCTGGAGACCGTACTGTCAATCGCTGTGCTCTGTATCTTCTCCAAATACTACAGGATTAACTCTTGGGATGCAGGGACAGCCTTGCTGATTTCCATGCGGTCCTGCCCTCACTAGCCGTGACCTGCTAGGTCTCAATACCAGGCTAAAAATGGCCATGGGCCTCTCCCAAACTGAGGGCAGAGCCTCACTTCCCCAGAGCCATATATGGTTCCAAAGCTTCAACGAGGAAGAAAAAACGGAAAGGGGTCTGACATGACCAAAGACACAAGAGACTCTAAATGCACTCATTTCACATGAAACCAAGAACGGAGCTGACAGATGAACTAGTTAAGATAGAAATACAGTCACTGGTTTGTTCATGATCACAGTGTGCTCTTAAGATGGTAGTGAAACTGAAGCTGTCCTGGGGACTTTCAGGCCATCCTCCACAAGGCAACTCTCAGAGGGGATCCAATTTGGCAACAATCATCAACAGCGTCAGCCAGCCTGGGCTGTTTGAGGTCGGCTTTATCACTAATTACTACCGTGATCCTCAATCACTTTAACTTCGGGGGGATCTCAAAAGTGAGGGTGGTTCTAGAAAATCCTAAGAGAACAGAAATAAATGAGGGCAAGAAACCAGTTTTTAACCTCAAAACAAAACCAAAAAGCCAAACAAAACAGCAATAACACACTGTTGGACACATTATAAAACAAAAAGAAACTTCTTTTTTACATATCTTTTTAACTAATCTCTGGCACAAACCCGAACAGCCTTAAAATACTTAACAGATTTCGTTGAAATCGGAGCATTCATTTAGTGCTCAGTCTGGACTGAAATGTCCCAAACTATGGCTCCTAGTCACTTTCAGAAAACACTACCTCAGCCAAAGAGTACATTTTCCCTGATCTTTATCTAGGACAATGTTCCACTTTGCTAACACCCTCCTTCATTGACAGTTTTTTCCATTCACTGACCTTTCATTCATTGTTGTACTCTAGTGACCCCAGTTTCATTTCATTAATTAACAACAGATGAGACACTGCCTGATTTCCCCGAACTCTTGAAAAACTATCTGTGGCCTCATCAGCCACTCAGTTTTGAAATATGTCTAAAATGTCCTTCTTCCTCTTACAAACCAGATCTAACACGAATAAAAGTATAATTCATCTATGCAAACTTTTTGTTACAAATGGCTGACAGATACAGAACAGTCATCTTCCCTGCCCTGTCATAACTCTCCGCTGTCCCCCAGACTCCGTGTTCAATTGCATGACAAGAACACACAACATCAGTTCATTATCCTCTTTTGTTGAAAAGCTTTTAAAGTACTTTTAAAGTTGGTCAAGAATTTAACTCCCCATCCACTCTCACCACGTTTCTCCTCTCCCTAGATTTTGTGCTGTTTATCATCTGGGAGTGTAGAAAACACCAAGTCATGCAGCCCGGACGAGCTACCCGCATTCAGACCTGAATCTAGAAATGGTGGTATCCACTCTACTCCCCTCATGCTCAAGTATTTGTTTTCCAGAGGAAGGAAGACGTGTATGCAGACACGCCCGACCCGCAGAGAAATGCGGAGGAGGGGCAGGCAGGTAGACGTGCAGACACCTTTGGCCTCCACAGACTGGGACAGGACAGGCAGGCAAACTACAGTTTCTTTCAGTCTTCCACAAATCCAACCAGTAGAATGTGCGTTTATAAAGAAAAACATATCTATTACTTTGAACAGAGAAAACGTTTGGTATAAAGGCATTCATAACTTCTATACCATTTTATTGTCATTCAGCCAAGAAAATCCTCTTCCTTCAGAGCACCACCTTCACAATTCTAATCACAAATACCATTTTCTGTAAAAGTCACTGTGAACCACCATTTAATTTGGGGAGGGGGTCTGCCAAGTAAAATATAATACATAGAACAACTCTACTAAACAATTCCAATTAGTCACTCTTCTCTCTGACCCTTGCAACCAGTTATAAATCAGTGATTTTTCTTAAAAATATTTGTAATAGCACTTTACTACAGCTTGGTGATGTGAAATAAATGTTGAAGCTTCAAATTCTAAAAATGGATTCCCTAAAAATGGATAAATGTCAACTCCATTCCTTTAGCGACAGCTCCCTGCAGGGAGAGACACGGGGCGTCTCCGCGGTCGCTTCAGTTCCAACAGGTGGCCGGTCCTCGGAGCTCCCTCAGCCCCACAGAGCCAAGGCTACTCCCTCCCTCACTGTGAAGGGAGTCCACAGCTCTACACAGACTTAGTATTTATACCAAGCTCAACTTTATGAAAGACATGCTTTTAAAAAGTCAATGCAAATTAATTTTTCACATTAAATCATTTTCACATAGTTTATATAGTTTCATACTTTTCAATATAGTTCTCATGTAGTTTAACCTTTGTAAAACAAAGGCTCCCTTTTTGTGACATAATACAACCCATTCACACTTACTTCTTCCAGAGCACATGTCTTCACACGTACACTTTTTAAGTACACTCACCTGTAGAGAAGAGTTCTCTCCATCCTGAAAATACAATCTGCCACTTTGCTAAAAGGAAACAATCCTAATACTAAAAACTAAATAGCTGACATGTATATTTCGATTGTTGAAATGTTATTTCACAACAAATGTACATTTCACTGCACAATGAAGTGACTGATTCCGGCAACTTTGTTCTCTAGCCACTCACAAAAAGACTCAAGTGTGGTGGCCATTCCTCCAGGGTCGTGAGGCTGTATACATGGAGAGCTGGAACTAAAGAAAATGAAACAAAAATGAAGGCACCATAATTTCGTGCCACTAGAGAAAGCAAACACAGGTAAGTAGCTGTACGGTACTGGTCTGGGTAAGCCAAGCCACACATGTTCGATAAATCATTTCTGGGAGGGTAGAGAACATGGCAGATTTTTCTCAACAACTTTAGCAGCATTCCATCTTTGTCTTTTTCAGCCAATCTCCACTGAAAAGCGCTGACGAGAAAAATCCCTAATAACATAAGGTATTAACTTCAAGCTCCAATTCCATCTGCTCCGTATCTACCAGAGCACAGACCAAGAGGAAAGCAGACAGATATGCACGTCTGTGGAACCATCCAGGAAGCCGGACAAGTAGTTGAGGTCTCATAAAACTTGTCCCGTAAATGACATCTCCAAAAAAGCTCCCTCTGTATCAAACAACTCTCTCACCTGGCACAGTCAGGGAATGAGAAATTCCATCGAATCTAATTTTTGGATTAATATGGTTATCACCTAGACAACAAAACAGATTTTAAAATTTCAAAGTACTAGCATAAAAAAAACCACCAAATACTATAATAATGCAATTTCTTGTCATTCAGAACTTCTAGATCTTATTATTCCTCAAGATAACATTATCTGGATCCATTAGCAAAATCCAGAAGTGTTGTTTAGTAAAGAATTCTCGGAAGATGTAGAGAGACAGCTATTTTACTGATCTTTCCAACTGGCAATATGGAGCTATACCCGGAAACTCCTGCTCTTACAACACCCAGAGCACACAGCTAGGACCCCTAATAAATGCCCTCAGACAAAGATTATTCTAAAGAGTGCAACCAGAATAACCAAAAAAGAATATGGCCAGAATCCGCCACTTGCTGAATAAAATCCACAAGTTCTGTAGGAGGGGAGCCAGACTCCCAGAGGCAGCCCTGACTGGTCCTGCAGTGACGTTAAGATGTGAAAGACAAGGGCAAGTGAGCAGTGTCTGGGGACTTCCCGAGAGGGAAGGATTTACGAGGCCCATACTGCCATAGGCATGGAAGGGGAGGCTATTCAAGAGACCACAATTGCTCATTTCACCTAAAAATCAAAGATTTCCAAGCCTGTACTGTTTGATGTCCCAAAATCCAATCTAACACTTTCAACTCCCTTTGGTCATTTTCACTTGAAAGACTTACTGACACTTAAAGTCAAAGCCAATGTGTCCCTTTCTTTTCTTCCGCAACCCCATCCATAGTAACCCTATCCTCCCAGTTCAGCTCAGCAACATCCAGTGGCTGTGCCAACACACTAACTTTCCTTTTTTTTTTTTTTAAGATTTATTTATTTGAGAGAGAGAGAGAGAGCACACGCGTGTGCACAAGCAGGGGGGAGGGGCACAGGGAAAAGTGGACTCCCCACTAAGCAATGAGCCCGATGCGGTGCTCGATCCTGGGACTCCAGGATCATGACCTGAGCCATAGGCAGACGCTTCACTGACTGAGCCACCCAGGTGCCCACACTGACTTTCCTTTATGTCTCTTCTATCTGCCCTGCCTTCCCATTCTCCTGATGCCCCCCTGCTCCAGGACCTTCATCCCTCACTCTTAGACAAATTCTCTCTGATCCACTTGTCCTCCTCCCCACTCACGTCCACTCTGCTGCCAAATTAAGCATCCTAAAATAAAGTTTTGATGTGGTCTCTGCTCTCAAATGCCCACAGAATAAAATCCAAAATTGTGAGCCAGACATTCAAGACCCTTCCTAATCTAATCCCAATCCACTGTCCAACCTGATCGTCCATGCCACCACCCTCCGCAGAAAGGAAAATCAGTCTTCTGTTTTCCTAACACACTGCCTTCCAATCCAGGGCCTTTGGCAATTTAATCTCTCCTCCAATCCGTTTCATTATTTCCTTCCTAACCATAGGCAAGCACAAGTCATACCTCTTCTACAGAAGTACATTCCAAAGATTTTTTTATCATAACCAATATACTATAGTTTATATCAAAACCTTCTAAACCCACAGGTGACATCAGTGGCAGCCAGGGGCACCCAGAGCTCTGGGGGAACTGGCCAGGGGTCCCAGGTCAGTGCTGGGAGCCAGGTCCCGGGAACAAATTTCACAATATGATCTTCCCTTACTGAGTTACTCTCTGACAGTGTCAATACTCTTCTGTTGCATTAAAAAACAAAACAAAACAACCCTTTCCTGACCAGTGCATCTATATACGATCTTGCCAACTTAGAACTTCCATAAAATTCAGGGCAATCAACTGGCAATGAGTATTTGCCACTGACTTGGTAACCGTGAACTATCTTCGTGCGTGTGTTGTAACCTCTGTTTCTCCAGCTAGAACACACTGTGAACTGCTTGTGGGCAAGAATTATGTTTCACACTCCTTTGTAATCCCCTTAGCATTTAGCACAGTGCTTGGCACATAACTGAAATTCAATAAATGTTTACTGAATCCTTCCTTGTTACAATGAATAGCTGTTGATGGACATAAGTCTTGTATATTTTTGGTGTTCAAAAGGATTTCCTGATTCCATTCAAAGCCTAAAACTATGTTGGCATGGGTGGGGGCCCAGAATCTGCTTCCTATTCCTAGACCACAATGCCCTAGAAGACTCTCAGCGTGTGAGAGGCAGCACAGGGCAAGAAAAACATTTTTCTGCTACTAAAGGAAAAAAGGTAGGATTGGGGAATGTTACTTTGGTCATTGAAAAGCAGCACCGAATCCTCACTGCGGTTCTGCCATACCCAATCTTTAGTGTGCTGGTGACTTTACATTAAAGGTGGAGAGAGAACATTTTTTCAGATGTTCCTAAGTGGCTCGGAACTGGAGAGCCCAGTAATACCCCCAAGGCTCAGAACTCCTATGACCTGGAAGGTCCAATAATACCCCCAGGGCTCAGGGAATCAGGGCACATCCCTTAGGGAACTAATCAGACCAACTGCAATTAGGACCCAGATGAGGATGAGGTGGCTGCTGGACAGGTCTACAGGGATCATCAAAGGGCCTGGCGAAATGAGGTTATTAATCAGGAGATAACTCTATGAGTCAGAGGGAAAAGGGCTATGAGTCTGGTCTCTGGGGAATGACTCTTCAAAATCCAATTTGACTAACTTGTACGCTGTCCATGAATCACCATATAACTCATCTCTCAGGCCTTTCTACGTGAAGCTCAAAGCTTCCTGATCTAGCCCGTAGCAGGCTTTCCCACAGACCACTTCTGTGTATTCCTCTCTATCGACAGTCCTCTTTGGCCATCTGCACAAAGCAGGCAGGCAGAAAGGGCTACCTGTTCGTCAACCAAACAATTCAAGACCACTGGAATCATCTGTAAGTTCAAAGAGACATTTAATGAGCACCTACCATGAGCAGGACACAGCACTAGGTGAGGAAGGCAGTGGTGACCAAAACAGAGACCCTCTATGGAACAGACAGTTTAGCGGGACAAATGTTAACCAAGTAATTAGGTGAATTAACTAATTATAGGTAGGTAGTCAAAGGAGTGTGTATAACAAAGAAAACCAATTTTGCCTGGTAGCTAGGGAAGGCTTGATGACGACACTGAACCCAGCAGGAGACACGAGGGTGAGTGAGTGGAGGACAGGAGAGGGCCTCTGCGAAGGCCCAGAGACACTGACACCGTAGGTCTGCAGCAACTGGGGTGAGGCCTACAGAAGTGAAACGAGCGGAGGACTTAAGTGGCATTAGATGAAGCTGGAGAGGTAGGCAGGAGCCAGCCACTATAGGGCCTTGTGAGTCAGTGAAGGATTTGGGAATTTATCCAAAATGCGGTGACGCATATTAGACCAGGGAGCTATATAATCTGGATTACATTAAAATAGAAAATAAAAATACCACCTTGGCTCCAGTGTGAGTAACGGATTGTAGGTGGCAAGGTAGAAGATAGGAGAAGCCCAGTGAAAAGGCTCTTGGAGCACTCGGAGTGGGGGGGGGGATGCTCTCGGCTTGACTCAGCCGCTGGCAGGAGAGGAGGAGAGCAGACACCTTGTGAACTCAGAAGACAGACTTGGGGACTTCGAGGCGGCAGCGGCCGCAGCCAAATCCCCAAGAGCTCACAGATTTGTCCTTCTGGTTTAAAGGGCTTGCATAATTTGATTTCATTTCTTCTCAATTCCCACATCTCCCCTTCGCAAAAGAAATCCACTCTAGTCCCCCTCCTCAAATCGAAGTTCAGTCCTGACATTTTGAATCGTGTTTCTGTCCCTAGTCTGAATGCCAAGGTCCCCCCCCCAAATCTTACTCATCTTCCAAGGTTCAGTTAGAACCCCACTGCCACGATCAAATCTTCCCCAGCCTCTGCAGACGACACCCCGTCACCGTTTTCACTGGGTCACACAGTACAGCGCAGGACCATACGCCCCTCTCTTTCGTCCACTTCAGGCATGTTTCCCCAAATTGGTCTCTAGGTTCTCAAGGGCAGGGCTGAGCCTTTTGCTTTTCTGGTGGCTCAGCCCAGGGCCCAACCACAAAAGTGCCCAGGAAACCCCGAGAGGGGGACTGGATGTAAAGTCCTGGGTCTGGTGCGTCGCCAGAGCCACAGGTGACCCAACTACGGCAAGGCTGAGGCCACTGCGGTCATCGAGGCTGCCGTCATCTGGCTCATGCAGAGGATCGGGATGAGAAACCAAGGAACTATCTTTAGTCTGGTCTGCAGTCCATTTTTAAAAAAGACTCGGCCGCGGTTCTGTCTTCGGCACCAGGAGCCGGGGGCAGCGACGTAAACTGGCTCACCACACGGGCAGGGGAGGCTGAGACAGAGGATCCAGGCTGCGGGGCCTCCCACAAGCTGGGGCTCGGGGCACGGCCGCCGACGGGCAAGACGGCACCTGTGTTTAGTCTGCTTTCAGGGGCTCTCAGTCACCGCAGCTTTTTAAACCCAAGAACAGCCAACCCCTGAGAAACTGGAGTACTTTTACTGAAATCCATTTCATTTCCATCTCTTTTACCAACTACTGCGGGATTTGAAATGGAACGACTGCAGATGCCCTCCTCTAGACAAAAGGACAGAAGAAATGTCAAACTAGGTCACAGAACTGATCTAGTCATAGGTCATAGGTCACTGTCATAACAGCGTGCACAGCAAAATCTGTCACCAGCAAAACAGGGTCCTACTCTACTTCCATCAGGAAGGACAGTAATTGATTCCACTAAAACCAAAGCTATAGGTTTATTATACAGATCGATGGACTGAATCTAGATCCCTGTTAAATTGAAAAAGCGTAGAGTCAAATACACTTTTACTCCCTCCTAGTTCTAATTAGACTAGCAAATCTAACGCAAAACAAAGAAATGTGTATTTGGCCTTTAACCACAGCAAACACTAAGCTAAGACCTTAGCTGTATTCTGGGACGAAGTGTTTATAAAAGCCCTTAGCACTCTACTAACATTGTACCTACCAGTAAATGCTTGATGAATGCTATCTTCTGTCATGATTCAGACTACCCTTCAGCAGAGAACAGAGGGGGTCCACTTCTATGTGATGATCACCCCAACTAAAATAATTTAACGCTTTAAAAACTGTTATATACAGTATATTTTTATACATTGCTTCATTCCATAAAATGTGAAGTAAGAATAGGATTCTGAACTCCACAAAGAGTCTGAGAAAGAGCTTCCACAAAAAGAGCCTTCAGTCCAGCCTCCTGATGGAATTCCACAAGACTCTGGAATTACTGTGGATATGGGCCTTGGGCACGTGGTGGGAGTGAGAGCTTGGGACAGTCACTCAGGGCTGGGTTATTGTCCTCACCTGTCGATGGAAGGGCTGAAGCCTGTGATTCAGGTGTGGCGTTCTGCTGTAGGGCTGGTTGTCCTCTGTCTCATCACAGGACAGAAATGAGTGCTGCAGGTTAATAAACCTGTGGGTCCCTTTTGCTTTTACTCAGAATCACAGCAGTGAGGAAAGAGAAGGAAATAACAGTATTTCTCATCTGTAGGTTGATCTTTATTTCTACTAACGACCCATCTATTCTCTTTTCTCTATGTTAGCAAGAAATAAAAGTCCCAGTTCATGTATTTTTCCTTTTCTCTTCTAGACTTATGTTCAATCTGGTGCCCTCAGAAATATAACAAAGTAAAATAAAGTGATACACAATGAGTAAGGCCAAGAAACAAGACTATTTTTTAAAAAGAACTCGTTTTCTGAACATCACCAAGACCAAAACAACTGATCAGTAAGTCAGTGACGGCAATTATTTGTTTTCTAACTCAGAATGATAACAGCTTTTAAAAGAAGACAGCTGATAGAGAGGTTCCCCGTGCATCATCTAAGCCCATCCTCGCAACCAGGACCCTCCTTTATGGTCATTTCTGTGACACAAATGTTTATGTCACCCGTTCTGTCACTCCACTCACTCAAATTCTTCGGTCTTGTTTTCACAGATGGCTGTGGGAGCATACATGGGTTTTTATGTCCCTATAACTAGGTCCTTTAGGTAGGCACGGGTCTCCTCCCGTTGCAGGGAGACAGCTCATTAGAATGCTTCTTCTATCAGTTCACTGGGCATGTCTTTCTGTTCCCCTTCTCTAAAGTCATTTTTTCCCAGGCAAGGTGGCCCTGAGAATGGGAATGGAATTCAGCCCACAATTCTTTACCTCCGTGTCTAATGACCATCAAAACCATCTTCTTCCTGAATAATCTCAGAGTAGCTGAAAGCTCTAAAAATGGAGAAATCACCCCCAAGAAACCACCACATCTTTCTCTTATGAGGCTGACAACCACCTCCCATTGCTGAAAGCAACAGCAGTGGTCTGTAGCGGAAACTGTCTCCAGTTACCTCGCCATTTTCTGTAGCACCTGTGAGAAGCTTGTGTGCTTTTCCAGTTCTTTCCCCCCACACAAAATACTGAAACATCTGTCGTGCTGTCCTTCTACCCCACATCCCCGGAACATCCTACGCGCAGCTGGACCTTGGCAATCAAACGGGCTGCCAAGAACTGACGGCCAGAGCCACCTGGGCACCCTCTCCCACTGACGCCACTTTTCTGCCTACTCCGAGGAGCAGACTCACTAACCAAGGCAATTTCCAATTGGCCAGGGGCTTCTGGATGGTTGGGAGGCTTTCGACCATCCAGAACCGTCTCTCAGGTATCATAAGAGATCTGGCTGCTCAGAAACTCCCAAACAAGGCAATTCAATTCGGTCCCTGAAGCTACCTGCTAAACTAAAAGACACACAGGATTCCAAGCTGTGGATCGGGATTTGGTGCTATCGATACATTCAGTGTGGTTCTTGGTGCTGCCTGGATGAACTCTCATTTAGACCCAGGCAACCCAGGCAACGTCCTGTAGGACGTGGGAACGTCAGGGTGTTCTGACTCAGCGTGCCATTCCACGGTCGTGCTGATCTAGCTGATTAGCCGGAGTCCTTCCTCTTCCTTGCCCGAGGAGTGCTCCTCCCAACCTGACACACGGCTAAGAACCCTCCAGGTAAGTAAAGAGTGCTCTCTGTTAATGCGGGGAAAGGGCATTCAAGAGCTAGACCTCCTGTGCTAGAAACTCAGCCTGAGCTCATTCCTCCACGGGAGTGTCTGTCTGGCCACGCTGTCAAGTCAGGGCCCCCCATGGGGAAAGTGTCTGGAACAAGAGTGAGGCGGGACAGTCACTTTGCCGTCCCAGTGTGTACCCTCTGTAAGAAAAACCCTGGTCCTATTAATAGCACGCCAAGGTAAAGTCCTCACAGTGCCTACAAGCAGCATGAAAGGAGCTCCTAAACTCACCAAATTAGTTTAGCGGAACTCCGATAAAAGGGGTATTTGCCACAGTCCACTCCCAGTAAAAGAACACGCCGATCAGCAAGGCACAGAGCCTGGTACTAGAATTCTCGGTCACGGAACTCTGAAAACCTCTACCTAAGGCACGCGGGCTTCACTTAAGGACACTAGCAGAGCCATCAGGCAGCACCACCGCATGAGCAAAGGTGTGGCAGCGGATGAGCTGACAGAGACAGGAAACCATGCCTGCTTTTTGAGACGTGAAGCAAAAGCTGATGAGCGAGAACTGGAGACATGGAAATCTTATCTAAACATTCACAGAGTCGAAGTGTTAACACACCAGCAACTGATTAATCCTGTTCTCTGAAAACCGAAATGTTTACACTTGTAACAATCAACTGCCAAGGACATCAAGTTCACGGCACCCTACTTGCAACAATCACTAAAGGTGTGAAAACGATAACATCTACCACATCTCGTTTTCTTAGATGGCATTTTTAAAAGCCCTCTTGCCTTTCACGGTGGCAGAATCTGTGGGACACAGCAGCTTTGAGTTAAAGGTCACTGCGCATGTCACACTGTATTCCCCACTCTGTGAGCCCATGTCAGTGAAAGGGCTTTAGTAACGTCTGCAAAACAGGGGAAGCAAAGGATGAACACTGCTCTGGAATTCGATGAAACGGAACTCACACACAGCCCCCTTTTCAGACAGACATAAAATCATTCTTCCCAGGTATTTTATAAAATCATCTGCTTAGTATGTGCAAACTGAGACCTTTTCCAGTTGTAAAAACAAAAGGATAATACACAACTAAATGAGTTTTTAAACTATCTTCCTAATTACTAGAAGAAATAGTTTATACACGTTCTCCCCCTTATTGCTCATAATGTCTAAGAATGGTGAGCTGTTTTCTGGAGTCGCTGTAACTGTTTAATAAGACTTTGACACGATGACACTGGTCTGCTTCTTGCCACAGGGGGTGGGAACCAAGAGCAGGAGCTGAGAGGTAGAGCATTTCGTGTTTTTAGATCCCAGATGAATGGAAAAATCCCCAGCCAGAAGCAGCGCACAGATCTATGTGACATTTCTAGCTAACAAATAAATACCGAATGAAGAGGCATTCGAGCTAAGTAAAAAACACACTGACTACTATGGAAGAATGGTAGTATTGAGTTAAATAAAATAGTTATGTCAATCAGAAGCTATAAATAAATCAGTTTACCCAGGACACTCACAGTTGTGATGACCTATTGTACTCTGAGCTCTCTATGAAATACTGCTTACGGGGAGGGCTCCATGAGATACAAAGTTCTTTCAATCTGCCACATGCCTTACCTGCGAGCAGGTGAACGGAGCTGAAGCTCTTCTCCAGTTTACCCAGAAGTACAGTGAGAAAACAGTCTGAAGACAGAGAGGCAACATCCTGCGAGCTTTGATCGTAAACTACAACCTTCTGACTGCAGTCGATATCAACCTGCAGTGCAAATGGGGGCTGTTAGGAAGGAAGCTGGAAAAAATAATCCCAGAAGCAAATAACTGCCCCCCACCCCTAGCACACGAATGGTTTAAATACTTGTAAAAAATCAACTTTTAAAAGGCAAAACTGATGTTATTTGTGTGTACGTGCGCTCAAATCTCCTTGGTTTAAAATCCTTTAATGCTATAAAAGGCTAAAACTCATAAAACAAAATCATATGTAAAATAAACATAACAATCCTTGAACTAAAGAAACATTTTAAAAGGTTTCTACCTAACAAAGAAACCAGTTGTTCAGTAAAATCAAAACATGAACTCATTTTTATTCCTGAAGAAAAGAAATAGCCTTACCTACCACAAAGGAACCCCAGAAACAATCTTCCTCGAAGATAAATTACATCCCTACATCCTGAGCAATGGTACCTTCCCTTCCCACAAATAAACAGCACTTCTAATATAATTAGTTTCCACTTTCTTCCCAAGGCACTTGAAAAGAATGATTTCCTTTCAGTAAATTTGTAGATAACACAGAATATATTAATTTAGTAACTGTTGATACATGTACTATAAATTATTATATACTAAGTTACTAATAATTAATACCACGTTATTAACTATTCTTACTTGTTAGTGTTTAAATTTTTTGAAAAGTTTAGTAACCCATGAATAGGAAAGCACAGCACTTGCCCAAGTTAAACAAGTTAACCTTTCTGTATAGTTTAGAAATATTCTTAAATGTGACAGTGCGTTAGTAAATTACTTTGAGGTATCCCTAAGGTACCAAAGTTTAAAAAGCAACCACAACTTCCTCAGATTACTTTTTCCCCTTGAAAGTGAGGCTTTGTTTTAAAATTATTCCTCATTCAGGGTGTCTGTTTTAAAAAGGAAAAAAGAAAGCATTTACCTTATGTTTCGCCGAATGCTGGATGAGCTCTGTAATTAACACTTTGTCCTGTTGCAACCTTCGCTTCATAAGCTTGGAGCAGTTGATATTAATGGCTTCCAAAATGTGGGATGTATTGTATTCCACAAATGGCCGGCTATCAATTAGCAGCACTTTCTCTGTTCCACTTTCCAGCAGAGCCACCAACCTCTCAGTAACAATTTGAGTTCCAATCATCTCATGGGCCATGACAACAATAAGTCTTCTTTTCCCACCTCCTTCTTTAATTTGCCACGATGATGTAATGGTGGTGTACTCAAAGGCTCAGTCACTCCATTGTACTAAAAATGTATGAGGTCAGGCTGGTGGTGACTGGCAAAAGGAGAGTTAAACCCATTTTCAGCAAGAGCCCTCCAAGTGAATGTCCCTTTCTCTTTCCCCGTTGATGTGCTCTTGCAAAGGACTCCTTCCACAAAGCAGCCCCTCACATTTGATTCATAAAGAGATGACTGGAATAACCATTCCACAACAAAAGATGCTTTGGGGCGGCCAGTGCATTACATCATTCTTTACCTTTGCTCCTCGCTCCAACAGCTTTACACGGGACTGAAAATCCTACATGAAGAGAGAAAGACAGACAGAAAACAAAACACGGGGTCAAAAAAAAGAAAGAGCATCGGATTAGCGAGAGTGTATGATTCATAATATTTACTCCATTAATCTAAGTCCATACTTGATGCACTGTTTCATTTGGACAAAAAAAGAACAAACAGGCATGGCTTCAGAAAACCTACTGATGATAATTCACTTTTACGTCAAAATATTAAAAACTCAAAGAAGACATAGTCATGAATTCTAGAGACCTGGGGCCCAGATCTACACGCTTGTAGTAGGAGATTGAAAGAACTAGAAAAAGCTGCTTGAAGTAGTATTTTTTTCAAATGGGTTTCCTCCATTTTATTTGCTTATTTCTTGAAAAGAGCACAAAGAACAACAGCCTACAACCAGGTAAGCAAGCCCACACAATCAGGACGACACGATCTGTTCTGCTGGCTTGAGAACTGTACGTGAACACATGTACACTCACACGTAGGCACACCAGGGCACCACAGCAACCCCTGTTGCCCCTTAGGAAAACTTTTCATACATTTCAGCTGCCTTTTAAGAAGAGGAGGAACAAAAACGGCTGATATTCTTGTCATACCAACTGCTGAGCTCCGGCTGGGGGCCTGTGATGTACCCAGCTCCAACCAAGGCAGTCTCACTGCTGTGACCCTGGCCAGTCCATCCCCCCAGTTCCTTGACCCTTCACAGGCTTACCCCTCATTTTCTTGTGCCTCATTCTTCAGAGAATCACTGATTCCCAGCCTTAGAAACCCTCACACATTCACCTGGGACTCGAGGTCAACAACCATACAGCAAACATGCAGAACCCTTAGAACCTGACCCAGTGCTTCCATCTTCTTGCCAAACCCCTATAACTGACAACTTCCTAATCGGCGCTAGCTGGAGCTTTGTGCCCATAGCTTGGATCTCACCCTGACCCTCAATATTGTCAGATCCCTAGTTCGCCGGCCCGTCTCTGCTCACAAGAAACCCTCCGGCGCATCGCACTAGATGCTCACTGCTGGCATTCACCTTCCACAGGGTAAACGACGTGACCGCAGAGGTTTTGTACTGTATTTCCTATCTCCGTAGCGCTTTGCACAGAAGATACTCAACTCACACTGTAGTAAGTACAGTCCTCCACAAATGACTGAAGATACTGAATAAACATCTAATTAACTGACTTCCGATCAGGATGGTGTAAAACCCTCAAACATTATTGGGGTCTGTTCCTAACTTCAGACGTACAGATGAGAAACTGAAGCACGGGGAAGTACAGGGAGGATACCAAGGGGAGTGGCCGTGCCATTTACTACTTAACTCTGGAAAATGATATAACCTCTCTGACCCATGTGTTCCTCGTCTATAAAATGTAGCTATGATACATTTTATATAATAATCTCCTCCTTGTGAGGAGACAAGGTCTGTTTGGAGGACAAAATTATCAAAGTTATCTAAAGGCAGTAAAAACACAACTGCTTATATGGAGAAAAGAGGGAAACCGCTCTAAAGGTAGCAGTGGTGGCCAGAGCTGCCTTGCATCTGGAATCTAAAAGACCTCATTCAGCAGATAAACACAGAAGCAATTCCACCCTCCTGTATAATCCAGCTTCAACTGATCTGTGCCCTTTCTCGAAATCCGAGCCAGACACACACGGAGTTAGAGGCACCTGAGAAATCATCTCTTCCACCACCGCACCTTACAAATCAGCTCCACAGAACACACTTCTTGTCCATTTGTTGTCTTCATTAATTAATGTATTATTAGTATAGCTTACTGGCAACGAGGTACAAAAACCATCTCTAACTCCAACTGAAGAAACTAAAACGGAGACTCTGTATAGTGAATCAACGAATATACTCTGGCAAAGTGCCTACCAAGCGTGAAGCATCGAATCGAGTCCCGACTGCTCAGTGACATAGTTCGCAGCAGTGTGAGGTCCTGTACTCAGATTGTCTGAGTCCCAGACCAGGACTCCCACTACTGGGTTACCCTGTTTTCCCTGAGTACCCGTTCCCATAATGAAACTGGATGGAGAAAGAATGGCTCGACTTGTCCATGAGGGTGCCCAAGTGGCACAGAAAGTGGAAATCTGAGAACAGGAGCAAGAGGATTCCAACAATGGCACTGGGTATCCAAGTCTGATTGGCTCCACTCAGTGATAAAATCCGGATGGGACAAAGCAGTTATCTGGGTTAGCAGATCAAGGGACAAAGGGAGGGAGAAGACAACAAACATGCAAACGTTGAATTAGAAAGTTCTCATCTTTGCCTCCCTTCATCCAAATCTCCTCAGCCCAAATCACCGAAACCAAAGACAGGCTACAGCAAACAGCTCTACTGGGCAGAAAATGGCCATCCCTACCCAGACAACAAGAGTCAGGACTTCCAGATACAAAAAGACCCTTCCGCTGAACCAAGAAAAGCTCTGGGCAAAGTGACCCTAATATAAGGATGTAATTGAAGCAAAGCACTGAATGTGAAATGAGGATAGAGTTACACCCAGCTGGAGCCCTCCTGTTATACCTTTATGCCCAAGCTCTGATGTTTTGTAATCCCAAATAAATTATGTGAGAGGCAGAGTCCTGCCAAGGGGGTGAGGGGCATAGGGGAACAATAAGCTTAAACCTTATTTACAGCTAGAGAATTTTGGTTAAGTCCTCATCCTAGGATGCAACTCTAATTCAGAAATTTCTGGGCATTCAGTGTTCACTCTGAAGATGTCAATACCTTGAGATTGGGAACACGTATGTGACAGTTTTGTTTTTGAAAACTTTTGCATCAGGTAGGATTTAAAAGATGACAAGAGAGCATTTTATTGTTGGCAAAACTGCAAAGCTAATCTTACCCAAAATTTCTACAAGAAGTCAAAAGGAATAAACATTCTTAGATTGAGCCATAAGGCCCAAATGCATACTACAAAACCCAGAGCAGACCAGCTTTACTATTCATTGACTTATTTAAATGATTTTTTAAAATTTTAACTCTTTTCTTTCCTTTTTAAAAGATTTTTAAAAATTTTTTTATTTATTCACGAGAGAGAGACAGACACAGCACAAGCAGGGGGAGAGGCAGAAGGAGAGGGAGAAGCAGACTCCCCGCTGAGCAGGAAGCCCGACGTGGGGCTGGATTCCTAGACCTGGAGATCATGACCCGACTGGAAGGCAGACACTTAACCATCTGAGCCACCCAGGCACCCCAAGATTTTATTTTTTTAAGTAATCTCCACACCCAATGTGGGGCTCGAACTCATGACCCCGAGATCAAGAATCACACACTCCACTGACTGAGCCAGCCAGGAGCCCCTTTTCTTTCCATTTTTAATAGATAACATAGTCACGGGTTCAAAAAAGTTATAAAATGTATGCAAACCATGAATATGCACAGTTTACTGTATGTTTGTTACACTTCAACAAAGCTATTAAAAATTGCCATGATAGGGGCGCCTGGGTGGCACAGTTGTTAAGCGTCTGCCTTCGGCTCAGGGCGTGATCTCGGCGTTCTGGGATCGAGCCCCATTATCAGGCTCCTCCGCTGGGAGTCTGCTTCTTCCTCTCCCACTCCCCCTGCTTGTGTTCCCTCTCTCGCTGGCTGTCTCTCTCTGTCAAATAAATAAAATCTTTAAAAAAAAAAATTGCCATGATAATGAAACTCCAACAAATACATTAAGTGAAAAACAGGAAAACACTGAAAATCCTTCTCCTACCCTTGTCCCACCTGCCCAGGCCCTCCCCTCGCCCTCTACTGGAAACCATGTGAACAATTTCTTCTGATTTCTTCCAAAGATTTTCTTTTAATGAATACAGAATAAGACAAAAATACATAGTCTTTCCCCCTACCCCCTTTGTTCAACTGGTTACACAGTACATATACTGTGCATCCTGCTTTCTTCTTTCACTTAAAACACCACGATGTGATTTCTTCCCATTGCCCTCTTGGCTGCCTGGGGACCATGGTGCAGAGCCCTGGCCCAGCCCAGATGCCCAGGAGACGGGGCAGGTGGCTGGAACAGCTGGAAGACTCTTCCGAGGAGAATGATGGGGTGCCCCAGTCTTACCATCAAGGAAATCTGGGTGGCAGTAGGCCCTTCAGAAGACAACTAAAGAACCCTTTTCCATGCATATAATAAAACTTTCTATTTCTCTAAAAAAAAAAAGGTCAAGAAACCAGTATTTATCAGACCAAAGACTAGTAACCTTAACCAGGGCCACTAAACAAATATTTGCAGAGTATCCCACTTTCAGAAATGAACGTTTTAAAAAAGGCTTATTTATGAAGGGAGAAGAGCTAGGCTGTGACAACATTTTAGTATAATAAAATGATTATACGGGTCAGTAAACAAAATGGGCAAACCCCCTTAAGAAATATATGTCACATTTTACCAATTTTGTATTTTAATATTTAATATTAAATAAATTATATAAGAACCTTCCCCTTTAATATATAATTTTTAAGTTTATGTATAATTTATTTCATGTTTTAGACTTCATTTGGTTACCTATGGAAATTTATCTATGATTTTATCATGGAAATTCGTGGCATTTTATTTACTGAAATTCACTCTACTCTGCAGAGACTGATGAAATGAATGAATGAATCAGTTATGTCAGAGGACCATAAGCCTATTTTAATGATAAGGTGAACAAGTGGAATCTGTTTTAATTAAAAGAACAATGTACAGCCTGACTATACAAAAACCAGTATTTGCCTCTAAAGTAATTAGCTAAAAGGAAAAATTTCTTTCCTTTGACTTTCTTCACTACTCATAACATAGCCTTCAAGCTAGTGCCCAAACAGAAAATTTTCTAAGGGGGGGGCGCCTGGGTGGCACAGCGGTTAAGCGTCTGCCTTCGGCTCAGGGCGTGATCCCGGCCTTATGGGATCGAGCCCCACATCAGGCTCCTCTGCTATGAGCCTGCTTCTTCCTCTCCCACTCCCCCTGCTTGTGTTCCCTCTCTCGCTGGCTGTCTCTATCTCTGTCAAATAAATAAATAAAATCTTAAAAAAAAAAAAAAAAAAAAATTTCTAAGGATTAAGGTTGTTTTTAAATTATTCCATTAAGCATCTCCCTCCCTCCACCACATCATGTGCCTGGTCTAGACATACTCCTTGCACCCACAGCTCCCTGACTTACCCTCTAACATGTAATGCTTTCTCCAGGCACCTCAGTCCAACTAAGGACTCTACTCCCTGGAAGAGGGGCCTGGATATGAGGTGGTCTTAAGAGAATGGGAATGGGAGGATCCTTGGATGAAGTCTCTGGGTAAGAGATAAAGTGGCCCGTGGTTGGTGTAATCTGAGAGTCAAGACACAATGTTTTGGAAAGGTAACTGCAATAAACGTGGGCTGGAGGCAGGAGAGGAAAGATTCAGACCACACCAGAGGTCAGATGGGGACTAACTTGGACATCTTGGTTTCCTTGAGCACCTGTCAGGCCTACTGTAACTCATTCACTCAACTAACAGATAGTTGTTGGGCACCTAGTAAGTGCTAGGCACGGCCGGAGAAAGGCAGCATAAATGAGCTAGGGGAGAAGTCCTGTTCTCCTGGAGCTTCTAATTCGGCGATGGGAGACGCAAGAAACAGCAACAACACAACAGGCTGTGGGACAGACGGTGGCAAGCACTATGGAGCAAAAACAAGGCAGGGAAGGGAGAAGGAGAGCTGCGGCGCAGACGCAATTTTAAACAGAGTAGTCAGAGAGGGTCCTGCTCTGATGGCGAAGTACAAATCAAGAGGAGGGGAGAGTGAGCTCTGCAGATACCAGGAAGACTGGCTCTCTCCCTCAACGGCCTGAGGCCAATGAAAACAGCGCTGGCCAAGGTAACGCGGAACTGGGCGAGTATGGACAGAGGGTGTGGCAGGTGCTCCGTCTTTCTTCAGAATGATGGTTATATCTTTTGGAAATGAAGCATTTCCAGGCACTCAAAGATTTAACTTTGGTGTGAAATACACACACACATAAGTTCAGTATAGTTTGTTCTTAAAACTACAAAGGGAGAAGCTGAGGTTCCTGTATTAGTGCGTTCCTTGGCAAATGAATAAAAAGAAGGTTCTGTACGAAAAGACTGTAATAAGAAAGATTACTATTAATATCAATTTAATACACTTTTTCCAACTCTACAAATGTGTTGTATCTAAGAATGGAATCCTGGTTTTATAGCACAGAATGCAGAATGTAGCAAATGCAGCACTGAATGCAGGAAAATATCAAAGACAGGTTAAACAAGACGTGTGCTCGGACACATCTGAACCAGAAGGAAGCAGGTTAAAGGATCTTTAAATTAAAAAAAAAAATTTTTTTTAGTATATCACCAGTTTATTGTAAAAGAATACAAATCCAGAATAGCCACATGAAAGAGATGGATAGGGAAGGTATGTGGGAAGGGGCACAGAGCCTCCAAGCTCTCACCAGATGTGCCAAATTTATTTAAATGCATTCAAGGAGTTCTCCCTGTCAGAAGGTGTATCAAATACTTACCACAAGGACTCTGTTAGATCACTGTACTCAAGGGGTTGGTTAACACTAAGGCAAGCTTATGACCTTTATCCATGCACCACTTTTAGCCCACTCCATCCCAATACAACAAAATTCCACTACATGAAAGATAAGGTGTACTTTCCTGACAAAGAGTGAAATTACTACGGATATAATGACCAGGACAGACATCTGGACAATTTGGAACACAGTCTAGTGTTCCAAAGAGAGGATATAATTTAATTTTTCCAATGAAGATCAGAAGGTTCTAGGAACAAACACTGGAAAACAATTAGAAACCATCAACACCAAACCTTCCATCACATCCACTTGAGCCCAAGTTTGTACTGGAATGTTATCTACTTTAAATCTCTTAATACTAAAAGAAGTAAAGCGAGAATGCCAAACTGTATTCTCCTGAAGATAATTTCAAAATGGCTTACAAGGATGTTTTCCAAGAGACTGCCAAGAAACTACTTCATCTTTCAGTTAAAAGACACATGAGAAATACTGGGAAAAGCCTACACATGCAACAGAAGGGGACTAAGTAACTTACAAATTATAATAAATCCTGCAACACAGTACCAAGCAGCATTTTTAAATCATGGTGTAAAAGCATACTTCTTGACAATGAAAGATGGTCATGATACATGAAGAGAATAAAATCAAGTTACAAAACAGGAGGTAAAGTAGGACCTGCCCAACAGCGACACACACACATGCACACAGGATGGATACATTCAAAGTGTCACAATAGTTTTGCGGGGTAACCAAACGTAATATTTATTATATTCTTTTCCACAATCTTGGGAAGTAGAAAAAAGTCTCAGAAGAAGGGTGTGACACAGAGCCACTAACGTGGCCACAGCAGTCCTGTACGTTGCTCCTTATCAGGACTGTTAAGAAAACCGTGGGTTGGAACAAGGTAAAAAGATGAGCAAATACAATACAGGAAAACTGATGTTTACCCTCAAGGTAAAAGCTGTTTTTCTGCTTCACAAAGGAAGTTACAGAGAATGATTTTCAATAACAATAATGTTGGGGGGAGGGAGACAGGAAAAATTAAATTTTAAATCACACACTTAGAACTATAAAGCTGGCCTTGCAGTAGGTCAGTTGGGGTATGACTCTTCATACAAAGGGTTTCTTCTGTACTCAAAGAATTTATAGCTAGTTTTCTTTTAAAAAAATTAATATATTCCCTAATACTCTTAAAATGTATTTCAACTTATAAGGTTTCCAAAATAAACCTGCTTAAAGCATCACAAATGAAACCCAGTATGACTTTCATTCCTCTCGCTGGAAAAGCACAAATTCTTTTAACAAAGTATATACAGCAGCCTCGTCACTATTCTGAGCTCCTAAACAGACACGCACAACAAGACTTGAACACATTCCAGGCGTGGCCTTCAAGCCTGGACCACACCTGCTTCCAAGGCCCTAAGGCTAAAAATAACTCCGGGGCCTCCCACTCGGGCCACCAGCCAGGCCCGGGGGTAGCTGCAGGCCCCTTGCTCAGCACCACCAACAGTGAAAGCAGGAGCTACCTAAGTCTACAACCACAAAAACCTCCAGGACAGGCTTCTTTCCCTCTGTGCCCATCACCTCCATCCGAGGCCTGCTCGTTTTCTTTGCCGCTCGACGCCCAAAACAAATCTGGGAATTTAGAAACAAGTAAGGTTTTATGGTGTATTGTTTTTAAAGACAACAACCACCGTGGACCAGAAGACTAGAAAGGATTCAGGAGACCTTGTTCCTAATTTCAGCTCTTCTACAAAGACACTAAAATGTCACAGCAAGAGTCACTTGACATCCCCAAGACCTGTGAAGGAAGGACTCCTGTCATCACTTAACATCTGAGGACATGATGATGTCACGGTCAGCGCATCCCGGGCCTCAGCACGGTGCTTCCTCAGGACAGTGCGCCAGGACTGATCTGACCGTGGAGCCATCATGTTAAGGACTTACAGCTTATGTCCTACAACACACAAATCAGAACGGGTAACTCCTGGGCAGTGGGGCCACAAAGAGTGGGGCGACGGTTGCAGGTCATTTCTTTTGTGGTAAGGGATTTCTAAGGTTTGCTCCAAGACAATGACTTCCACTTTTCTGCCAGCCCCGCCGCAAGGCACGCAGGAGCCCCCTCTAGGCTTGTGACTCTACCAGGTAAAAAAATATCGAGGGAGGGAGGCCAGGGGCAGAGGAAGATGGGGCGGCAGCAGCAGCACTGCTCACTCCAGGCTCCGAGGCTGTGCTAATTTAAGTCCCTGCATCTGTCCTCCCACCTCCCCTTCTGGGGCCCGGGGAGCTAATGATATCGGGAAGCTGCACCACAGGGCAAAGTGGGTGGCAAGGCCGGGACCCAAGCAAAGAGTCGCAGCACCCCGGGACAGCCGGGGGACAGAGCAGCCATGATATGATCAGAATCCTCCCTGTGCTCATCCTACAGTTACTTTTTCCATTCTGTCCTTTTCGCCGTCTATCTTTTCCCCGTAACTTGGCTCCGTCCCATCATCTAACTGTGCTGTGTCCCCGCCCTTATTTGTTCTTAGAGGCTCTGCTGCTCCCCTGTCTCTCTCCCTCCCTTCCTCTCCCCTTCATCTTCATCTTCATTTCTCCCTTCCCGATGATACCCAAGACTCTTCTCCGGTTCAGCCCTTATCATGAACCCACTTTCTTTGTTGGGGGGAGAACTGCCAAGGCCCTTGATAAGGGTCGCTATTATAGGGAGCACCCACAACTGCTCCAGACCGCTTTGAGACAGTCATCCATAGAGTCAGGTGTTCAATCAACCTTGGAAATCTTTTATTTGTTACTGTAAAATAAAAAGTTTCATTTCAGAGGAGAGAGAAATGATCTCCGGTTGAGTGTTTCACACATGGCTACACTGAAATGATTAACCTAGTCTCCTCCGTTCTCACCAGCTCTCAAGTGCCCATCTGATGATCTAGATACCACGGGTAAAACCACTCTCTAAACCTCAGAGGAAGACCCAAATCCTCAATGTTTCCATACTAGATTGCTTAGAAAATGAACAAGATCGGAATTATTTTGTCATCTAGTGCTCAGATTTTTAAAGCAGAAAGCAAGCTCTGCAAGTGTGGATGAAGCTGTCCTCATCAAGGGTCTGACTGACACCTGTGCCCACAGCGTCCCCGCCCTGCCCTTCCTCCTGCACCACCGGCCTCGGAGGGCCACTAGTTCTCTTCTCAGTTGAGCCCAAGCCCATCCCAAGGACCTTCAAGGAGAAGAAAAGACAGAGTGAAAACGAAGAAACTACAGGCCCCTACCTCAGCTCCCAGTTCTACTGGCTCATATTTTAAAACGATTTCCCAATTTGAAGAGCAAATAGATAGTAATGGATTAGAATTCACAGAATAAAATAAATACCCATGACTGCAAAAAAACAGATTTCCTGAAAACACTTGCTCAAGAATGAAAGTGCAAGAGGATGGTGTTCCTATTCGCTATCTGGTTCTCTTTTAAGAGGTTACTGTGTCGCCTATGGGACGGTACTGCATTCTGGTGTGACGTCAGCCAGGCGCAGGCATGCCACGGGCAGCAGGTAAGCAGGGGACACGTTCCTATCGAAGCCTCAATGTCCCGCTCTGAAAAATACCTGTGTCTGTATTGGTTTAAGTTGAATTAACTTAGGTTTCTAAAACAATATGGGGTACTGTGGGGGAGAAAAAACAGAATGGACGGAAAGCCCCGATATTATTTAGTTGAAAAAGCACATTTGTGCAAAAATAAAAGGACAACACGCTAGCAGGTATACAGCAAGTCGAAGAAGGATTTTGAAGGAAAACAGGGACATGAACTGCCAGAGAGAAGAGGGAAGAAAATTCCAGATGAAGATCACGCATGAGCAAAAGTAGAGAGACAAACTGTGTGCAGATTTTCCTGGCTAGAGCACAGATTATAACAGCGAGGAACAGAACTGGTTGGTGAAGTGGAATGGGCCAGCCGGTGCGGATTCCTGAAAGTCCAAAGCCACACAACGCGAGCCTTATGAACGGAACATGAGAACACTGCTGGAAGAATTTCACCAGTAACTTTCTATGGATCGAAATAAGGAGAAAATCGAAGCAAGGAGACGACTAGTTAGAACCTGTACAGTGTTCATTGTCTAAAGACAGGCTCTGCCTAGAGTGGGGACTGCAAAATCTGACAGCAAAGGAAGGAGCCAAGGAACTGGTGATGGTCTAAATCCAAGGCAGTATGCCTGGCACAAAACACGCCCTTATTAAATAACTGACTTCCTGACTGAAGGTGTCTGCGGAAACGGCTGTGTAGACTACATTATCAAGTCATTCTACGATAAAAATATCCAGAAACATCTCGGTAACTTATTCTGTCCCTGCTTCAGATGAACCAATATCAAGCAAAATGAGCAGTATGTACAAGTTCAAGTTTTACTAGTCAGGTCATTGTTCATGAAACAGAAGCATTAGTCATATTAAAAGGCCAAAATAAGTAAAGCAGAACGCAAACAGAGGTAGATACTGAATGCTGGCATTATGGGTGACTTCCTCCTATATATTTTTCAGTAATTTCTAACATTTCCATTTTATATATATATAAATATTACACACACACATATATATATGCACATATAAAAGGTATATATCTTCTGCAACAAAAAATCTAAGACATATATATATTTTAATCACTGGTAACTCATGTCATGCTATTCAGAGGAAGAAAGTAATTATTTTGTATGAATCACTAATCAAAGTAAGTTTCAATACAGAGTCATGGGATTCATCCAACAGTGCTCAGTAGTGTGAAAAAAAATGAGAGATTTTTAAAAATTTAATTACATATCCCTATAACAGCCCTGCTTCAAGGTGGGAAGCATTCATATGTATTCCATACAAAGCGATATAAACATATACGATTTAGTACAGGGCAATGTCCCTTTTCCAGAGGTAACCTGCAGTACCAAAGACCACTGAGTCAAAATTAAAATTGAAAGCACAATCATTACAAATCAAATAAGTTTGCCAAAAGTGAAATTTAGTATAAAGTAGACCGCAGGATTGTCTATTAAGAACTCAATGACTTAAATACCAAAATATCTAGTTTCACCATCTCATATAAAAGGTAGTCCATGGCATAGACTCCAACGATAATGCTTACAAGGCTCCAGTGTTTTATCTCACTGCACACATTCCCAAATAGGCACAGAAGAAACCTACCACCATTTGCTATCAATATAATCAAGCATCACAGAACACTATCAGAGACTAAAAGGCCCTCTAAGCAAAATGTAAATGTTCAGTTTGTTCTCTTGCAAATAGTGTTCATCCTTCTGAATTCTGGGGTTTTGGACCGTAGCTAAAATGTAAAGCTCCAGAAGAAAAATTAAATAGATTAGTGGAATAGACATGTGTTCGTTTATTGACCACCTACTATATTCAATTTCCTATAGAGCAAATTCTCAGTTGCTTCTTCCAAGGATCACTTAAGGAATTTGATTTAAAATATGATAAAAATGATCACCCAGGCTCCGTTCCTGGAGACTGATACTTGAGGTCTCAAGTGGAGACTGTGACATTTAATAAATGTCCAAGGAGGTTCTTCGGGTCAGGCAAGTTTGAAAAACACGGTCCTAAAGATACATTTGGTTCTCTCAATGTTCACATTCAATCAGTTGTCAAGACCTACTGATTCTCAGTCTCTCTCTCTCTCTCTGTCTCTGTCTCTCTCTCTCGCACCTGGAGGACAAAAGGTACAAAAGCTGTGTTTGAACTGAAAATGGCAATGGGAATTGCCAATAATGGGAAGAACGGGATGTCAGTCTGAGAGAAATTCAAGTCTCATAGCTGAAGCAGGCATTCCATTCTACTCCTAGTACTTGCCTTCTGACAGGTCAGTAACATCCCTTTTATAAAATGTTAAGTACTTGCCCAAAGTCACATAATTCATTAATGGTGGAACAGAAACCAGAGCTCCCACAACTCTATAGGTCTTACCAAACATTTGCAAATTTTAATAGGCTCCTGAAAGGCACAGAAAGCAACAGATTTCAAAAGATGAGAAAAAAATACATCCTTTTAAACACCTGGTATGTGTGGCTGTGAGGGGAGATGGCCTCATCACTATCTGCAGAGAAATAGCCACGTTAGGGGCACCTATGACTCTTGATCTCAAGGCTGTGGGTTTGAACTCCACATTGAGTGTAGAGATTATTTAAAAATAAAATATTAGGGACGCCTGGGTGGCTCTGTTAAGTGTCTGCCTTCAGCTCGGGTCATTATCCCAGAGTCGTGGGATCGAGTCCCGTATGGGGAGCCTGCTTCTCCCTCTGTTTGCCCACTCTCTCTCTGACAAATAAATAAATAAAATCGTTCTTTTTTTAAGTTAAATAAATAAAATATTTTTTAAAAAAGAAGAAATAGGGGCACCTGGGTGGCTCATTAAGCATCTGCCTTCGGCTCAGGGCATGATCCCGGTGTTCTGGGATCAAGCCCCACATCAGGCTCCTCTGCTGAGAGCCTGCTTCTTCCTCTCCCACTCCCCCTGCTTGTGTTCCCTCTCTCACTGGCTGTCTCTCTGTCAAATAAATAAAGAAAATCTTAAAAAAAAAAAAATAAATAAATAAAAAAGAAGAAATAGCCATGTAAGAAGTAGAGAACAAAATGATGAGACGACAAGCCCCACAGAACATTCATGAAGAATAAGGAACTCTGAAAGCAGAAGCTTGTCTGCTTCACTGGGTCACTGTGAGAACACAGTTAAGTATGCAGAAGAATCGTACTTTACAAATTGTAACACTTGCTAAAAAGGGAATAACTCAATCCAGGATTAATGGAGGAGCATTTTGGCTAACACAGTTCTGAACCCTGGCTGCACATTAAAATCACCTGTGGAATTCTTAAATAGCCTGATGTATCTCAGACCAGTAAGTCAAAATCTCCGGGGAGTGGGACCCAGGCATCAGCATTTTTTACACAAGTAGGTAGTGGTGGATCCTTTACTGCCTCCCAAGGAAGGGTCGCAAAAGACAGGCCACTTGGAAGGCAGAGTTTAAGGAGAAAAGGAGAAATTGGGTGACACACATTATACTGAAATCCATCTCACCTACATCTTGAAGCGATATCTGCTCAAAGTCGGGTTCTGACTATACCATCAAGTCACAGAACACGTTCTCAATATCATAGTTCCTATAATTCCAATAATAATGAAGGACCACAATTCACTTATGATACCCAACAAAAGTCCACAAGGATGTGCTGGGGCACAAAACCCTGTTCTGGCTTCATAAAACAGTTTATGGTCGAAGCAATCTAGTTTCCAATCTTTCTTCACTGTTTTTTAGATGTATCAAGAAAAGATTTTTCAAGGTTGAAGGGAGACAAGACAGAGTTCAGTGTTCACCTGTGAATGAATGCAAGTTAAATAAATATCTCCACCCAGGAATTTCCCATTACTAAGGACAAATCACAGGGCATACAATCTTTTGTAATCCCTCCCTCTGATCCAATCCTGTAAAACTTCATTTAATAAGCTGATGATGGAAACCAAGATTTGGGCCACCAGCCAAACAATCTTTATTACATTAAATAAAGGACATCTCCACCCTTCTTAGGGTTGTGCCAGTAGTTACTTTAAAAAAGAAAAAGAAAAAGCGGGGGGGGTGGGGTGGAGAAAAGGTAGCATTCAACCAGAGTCAGAAATTTCTATTCATAATATACCTTATTGACATACAAGAGAAGAAACACCAGACTAGAAAATGCTCATGCGACTCTCCCCCTTGAGTACTGGGTCAGACCGGCGGCTCATTCACTTATATCACCATTTCTGAACATCTGGATTACGCAAACCTTTCTGTCCAGGCATCTTTGGATGACACAACACCATAGAAATAAAATGTGTGCACCAGATACCCGGAAAGCTGTGGAGAGGGGTGCACCAAGACTGGGAGAAGAGAAAGAATTTCTAGTGGTGGCGTCTGAAAGTCAACAAGGAGGAGATGATAAATCTCACCGACCTGTATTTACCCTGGATGCTCTCCTACCCCAACTTCTTAGGGTGCTATACAATCTCTTTGTATTCACAAATAATTTTTGGCCAAGAGAAATTTGGAGGGAGCAGGGACATTACTAGCCAGCACACTCTTTTACAAACTCTGGAGGCAACCTCTTTTCCGCTGGACCCCGAGGCTGACTGCTTCCTGCCAGGAAACACTGAACACAGATTCATCCTCAGGAGGTAGGCAGTTTGCAGCACAGACTCAGCAGAAGGAAAGGGGGCAGAGGCAAGACAGTCCCCTTCCTTCAGATCCCAGGTACATGCAGCCCCCTCCCCCATCACAAATACAAACCCAAAGAGAAGCATAAAAGGGAAGGACGGCTTTACGACTCTGACAGTTTTCTGACAAGATCACACTGACATTTCTGCCCGTTGGCATCTCCTACAAAGCGTAAGCAGGAAAGTAAAAGAGGAAGTCTTAGTAAAACTAGTCTGCATTATTGCAAGGCCCAGTAAGGTAGGCAAAAGGTGTAGCGCTCAGGAGCTGGACAAACTAGAAGAGTTGTAGACAGAAGTTAGCTGCCTAGACTTTACGATCCTCAAACTTTTTAGTCAACAGACCACTTTAGAATGACAAAACTGCCATGTCTTCCAACAATTGTGTCTCTGATTACTCATGACCCATTACAAACACTAAAGGAAACAATGACCAAGAAAGTTCTGCTGACTGGTATAATGACATATGAAGCCTAGATCAGAATTTAGATAAGAGAGTATTGAAAACAGGCACAAAAAATTGTACAAGAATGTCCACATGATGAATGGCTATGCAAAACATGGTATATATCCACACAATGGAATATTATTCAGCCATAAAAACAAATGAATATTGCTACCTGTTATGACATGGACAAGTTTTGAAAACATTATCCTAAGTGAAAGAAGCCAGACACAAAGGCTACATAGTAAATGAATCTGTATATATGAAATGCCCAGAATAGGCAAATTTATAGAGACGAAAGATCAGTGGTTGCCAGAGCCTGCCTGGGGTGGGAGGATGAGGGTGACAGGGAATGACTGTTAATGTGTACAGTGTTTGGGGGGTGATAAAAATGTTCTGGAGTTAGGGACACCTGGGTGGCTCAGTTGGTTAAGCATATGCCTTCAGCTCAGGTCATGATCCCCAGGGTCCTGGGATCGAGCCCCAAATTGGGCTCCTTACTCAGCGGGGAGCCTGCTTCTCCCTCTGCCTGCTGCTCCCCCTGGTTGCATGCTCCCCCCCGCCGACAAATAAATAAATAAAAATTTAAAAAATAAAGTTAAAAAAAATGTTCTGGAGTTAGTTGTGATGCTTGCATAGTTCCATGGGTATACTAAAAAACACTGATTTTTTTTTAACTTTAAAAAAATGAATTTTAGGGACACCTGGGCAGCTCAGTGGTTAAGCATCTGACTTCGGCTCAGGTCATGATCCCAGGGTGGTGGGATCGAGTCCCGCATCGGGCTCCTTGCTCAGCCGGGAGCCTGCTTCTTTCTCCCTCTGCCTGCAGCTCCCCCTGCTTGTGCGCGCTCTCTCTCTCTCTGACAAATAAAATCGTTATAAAAATTTTTTTTAATTAAAAAAATGGATTTTGTAGTTGTGAATTAGATCTCAATTTTGTTAAAGGGTAAATTGCATGGTATGTGAATGATAACCCAATAAAGCTGTTATTAAAAAAAAAAAAAAAGACAAAGAAAGGCCAAGAAACTATACCAAATAAAAGGAAATGAAAAAGATACATGACAAGTAAATGCAGTATCTGATCTTCAACTGGGTCCCATACTAGAGGGAAAACATGCTATGAAGAATCTTATTGGATCAACTGGCAAGACGAAATACAAAAGACAGAAAGGATAGGGGTATTAAATCAATGTTAGGTTTACTGGAGTTAACAGCTCTACTATGGGTAGAATGCCCTTGTTCTCTGCGGAGCCGCTGAAGTGGATGGGGATAAAGGGCCATGATGTGTCCAACTTATTCTCAAGTGGAAAAATATATCATGTATATACATGAAGACAGAGCAGATGAGAAAGCAAAGGGGGCAAACTGTTAACAGTATATGTTGATTTTTTTCTTCTCTGTATGTTTAAAATTATTTCCAAAGAAAAAGTTTAAAACACAAAAACAAAGAAAATATACATACGCTAAGATACAAAAATTCTACTTCCAATAATTTATCCCATATAAATATTTGCCCAATATATTATATGTGAAATACTGTTCACTGAAAAACATGTTTAATATTGTAAAAAGTCAGAAACAGACACAATCTCGAGTCAGTGACCAATTAACGGGTTAAGTATATTATTACCAATGTGGTATTATTCCCTATGGCTGTCTAAAAAGAAAGATGTTTATATGTACTGATGTCGAATGGTTTCCACAAATATTTTCTTTTTTTTTAAGTTCTCTTTTTACTGAAGTATAGTTGACATGCAAGGTCATATTAGTTTCAAGCGTATAACACAATGATTTGACAATTCTGTGTATTACTCAGTGCTCACCACAATAAGTGTAGTCACCATCTTTCACCATATGATGTTATTAAAATATGACTGACTCTATTCCCTATGCTGTACTTTTCATCTCTGTGACTTATTTCAAAAATGTATTATTTTGTGAAATAGAAAACAACAAAACAGGGGCGCCTGGGTGGCACAGCAGTTAAGCGTCTGCCTTCGGCTCAGGGCGTGATCCCGGCATTATGGGATCGAGCCCCACATCAGGCTCCTCCACTATGAGCCTGCTTCTTCTTCTCCCACTCCCCCTGCTTGTGTTCCCTCTCTCACTGGCTGTCTCTATCTCTGTCGAATAAATAAATAAATTAAAAAAAAAAAAAAAAACAGGGATATAGGAAGAATGGGGCTCTCCCTAACAGCAAAAGCAATGGAAACCTAAGCCGCTCAGGCATGCGTTGACTTAGGAAAGGATTTAAAACTGTTCTCTATATGTATTTATGAAGCTAGTTATTTATTTGTAGATAGGAATAATTTTCTCTCCTACAACACTGGTAATATAAACTTTCCTAGTGAAAAAAGAAACTGATACAATCTGGATGCCATTCTGTCCTAGTTAACTCAAAATCTCTCTTAATAAACTTTTAAAAAGTCAAATACAACATGCATACTAAAAAGCATACAAATATGAGCATACAATCGAAGAACTCTTAACAGAGTTAGCATATTCATGCAACTACCATCTGATCAAGGAATAGAAGACTCCAGAAGCTGGCCTCATATACTGCCCCGTCAATTAATCTCCTTCCCTACAAAGGTCACGGCTATCTCGACTTCTTACACCACAACTTAGTTTTGCCTGTTTTTGCCTGTCTAAACTCTCTTGTTCGACACTATTATTTGAGCCCATGTTGTTGTAAATAGCAATAGTTTTCCCTGTTCACTGCTATACAGTCCTTCACTGAATATATGACAGTGTACCTATCCTTTCTTCTACTGGCAGGCCATCTAGGTTGTTTCCAGTTTGGAGCTGTTATAAATTGTACTATGAACATTCTTGTAGTTTCTGCTGGGTACACACTGAAGAGTGGACTTACTGGATCGGAGGTATGACGACTAGGAGGAGCTTTACTACAATACTATCAAATTTCCGAAGTAGCTATACCAATTTACAACTCCACCATCAGTGTTGGAGATTACTAGTTCTAAGTCTTCGCTGATACTTGACATTTTCAAGTTTTTGTTGCTGTTGTATTTGTTTGCTTTTAAATTTTAGCTATCCAGGTCAGCGTGCAGTGGAAATTCACCACGGTTTTATTCAGCATTCTTTGATGACTAATATGTTGAGCCCCTCCAGAAACATTCGCATTTAAATCTACAGTTGACTTGAAATCTATTTTTATGTATGAGGTGAAACAGGGGTCAAAACTGATTTTTTCTGGTATGGACAGCATATGCAATTGACCCAGGATCATTTACTCAAAAGATTTTTCTTTCCACATTGCTGTATAATGCTGCCTTAATTATAAATTAAGTGTGTATATGTATACATGTACATACAAATATACATCCTTCTATATATTTATTGCAAACACACACGTTTATTTTTGTAGGTCTATTTCTGGTCTTTATTCCACTGACCTGTTAATTCCACACTGTATATCCAGTAGTGCACATCCTGCAATTTTGCTTCTCTTTGATATTATTACCTTGGCTATTCTTGCTGTTTGTGTTTCCATATAAATTCTAGAATCAGCTTGTGTAATGATTTTAGACATCTTTCACTAGATTTATTTAGTCCTAGGTATTTGAATTTTTTGATATTATGTCATCTTTCTCAAAACTTCATCTTCCGGTTATTACCATCACACAGAAATACATATTTCATATACAGATGTGGTATCTAGGAATATTACTGAACTTACCTTTAACAAAGTATTATTTTTAATTTACATAAAATAAGATTAATATTTTCTGCTGTACAGTTCTAGGAGTCTTGACTAAATGTAACCATCCACTCCTTTGTAATCAACACTTTCCCCCCACCCT
Organism: Ursus americanus; assembly: GCF_024610735.1. Classification (NCBI taxonomy): domain Eukaryota; kingdom Metazoa; phylum Chordata; class Mammalia; order Carnivora; family Ursidae; genus Ursus; species Ursus americanus. The sequence goes on from NC_142151.1 coordinate 13,444,593, forward strand.
CAAACCCCGGCAACCACTCACCTGTTCTCCAAACCTACAGTTTTGCCCTTCTAGAATATGACTTAGATTGAACCACACAGTGTATAACTTTCTGAGAGTGGCTTCTTTCACTCACTATAATGCCTTTAAGATTTATCTATCTATTAAACTATACATCAATAGTTCGTAGGGATGTACCACACTCTGTATATGCATTCACCAGTTGTAGGAAATTTGGGTTCTTTCTAGTTATTGGTGATTACACATAAAGCTGCATAACCATTTGAATACAGGTTTTTGCAGGAACATAAGTTTGCATTTTTAAGTAAACACCTAAGAGTAGGGCTGATGAGTCATATGAGAAGTGTACACTTATCTTTATAAGACACTGCCAAACTGTTTTCCAAAGAAATTGTACCATTTTGCACTCCCACCAGAAACACATGAAAATTCCATTTGCTCTCTATCCTCACCAGAACTTGGTATCATATTTAGGAAGTCCCTAGTTTCGTCTGTTAAGAGCATTGTATCATGAACAGATATTAGATTTTAACAAATGCTTCGCCTGAATATATTGAGATAGTCATATGATTTTTCTACGTTTACAGGTAATGTGGTGAATTACATTGATTTTTGAATACTATCAAAATCTTATGTGTTCCCTAATTAGAAAAAGCTTACTTACTATCACACAAATCATGATCAAATTTTAAGTTACTCTGATAAAAAGGTACATGGACAATGAAGTCTAATGCTATTCTAAAAGCTACTATCCAGCCAAAATTGTAGTGATCGCTTCAGTCACATTTCCTAGCAAATCTTTCCCCACCAAATACAAAACGGATCAGAGAAATGGTGACCAAATCAGTCTCAGAGCCATATGTACCACTCTAATGTTTAAAATGTGGAATCTGAAGCAATCAAATGGGAAGAGAACTTCTATTTCAAATGACATTAATGTTGTTAAAGAGTAACACTGTAGTGAAATTATAGGATAAAAATGTTACTTTTCCCATGCAACATAAATAAATGAATAATGAAAACACCTGATAGTTGTATACATTATAAATTTATGAAATGGTATCATTTGGAGGGGAAATCTTACACCCTTTTGATAATGATGACATTAACGAATTCTGACCTACTAATTACCAACCATAAGTTAGTTTTATCTTTTCACTTTACCTGTTCTTTGGGTTTGTGTTTTTTCACAACCAAATGACCAACCATAATCAGAGAGATGGGTGATGAGAAGCCCCACAGGGCCGAGATAATCTTTTGCAATGAAATTGTCATAATGTTATCAAATGCATTTTCAATCCTCGAGTTCTGTATAATCTAGGTTAAGAATGACCTAGGGTAGCTCTGTACATTTTGGCAGCTTCCCGCACTGTAGCTCTGAAGTTACCTTAGTCTTCTGCATTACCTCCCCTGTTCACACACTCAGCTCTTTTCAGTATCTTAGCAAACGAAGAGATGGTAATGTGCCATCAAGACCTGACAACACACCGGAAAGCAATGCCGACGCCATGGATAGCCAAGCACAAAGGCAACACTGGACTGGTTATCTTGAGTTCTACTGCGAGCACTACGAATTCCTCCCTCTTTCTGGGTCACATTCCTCACCCATTCGTATTTGGTTTTAACTGGATTTTACTTGTTGCTCTTATTACCTCGTAGAGTGCTATTAGCATTAGGGCATTTTAAGTCACGGCACCATATGGTGATAATATATAACTCCAAATAACTAAGATGAGCTCCCTGAGGACTGGTCATCTGCCAAACAGTATCCATAAGATGCAAAAAAAAAAAAAAATTAAAAATATCAAGTACCTGAAATCTAAAAGTAATTCTATGCATGTTATAGCACAGTCCACAGTATCCTTCAACCTCAACCACCACAATCACATTACTTCTTTTAATTACTACCACCATATCACTAGAAAAGCCACAACGAATAAACAAATCAGTTGGGTAATACTTCTTTAAAGCTGGCATTTAACCCAAAACTTCAGCTGGTTTTACAGAAATAAAAATTCACTGAATTTAAACTGGGTGTTCTGTTTGCTCTGTGAATTTAAAACGACAACAAATACGCTGTCCAATGAACTTTGGCTTCTATTTCCTCATGTGAGTAGGTTTTTAAAACACAACAACTGCCATCTATCTCCAGGGCAAAGTACAACACACCTACTGAAGGACTTGTGTGAAGCAGCAGTAAAAGAGCGAATCTTTAGGCTCAGGATTTGAGAGTCATACCACCAGTATGAAGAGCAAAAGGAGGAAAAATTTGTAAAAATTAAAAAACCAAAGATCTGACAAAGCTTTTGTGGAGTGCTTCTTATTAGCCATCGACAAAGACTTCTCACTCTAGGGGTCAGTATTACTTAGGATCGAAGGAAATGTTAGCTGCTCGAGGTCAGGTGGTAAAAGGCAATACTCTCAAAACTAAGAATTTTAACACCCCAGTTATCATCTTGTCTACCCCCACAGGTAATGGGGAAGAGGAGGAAGAGTAGAAGAATGAATCTGAGGCCTCAAATGCTCTTTGGACTACAAAGCCCTCAACTAAGCCAGCTGTACTGGCAACAGCTAGAAATGGGTGAGTGAGGCAGCTCTGCAGGCGCTCTACTCCGCTCTTTCCATTTTTGTATCCCGGCGTTATCACACCTGATCTGTGAGTAGTTCTAAGTTGCCAATCCACATTTTAAAAACCAAATGGCGGGGCGCCTGGGTGGCACAGCGGTTAAGCGTCTGCCTTCGGCTCAGGGCGTGATCCCGGCGTTATGGGATCGAGCCCCACATCGGGCTCTTCCGCTGTGAGCCTGCTTCTTCCTCTCCCACTCCCCCTGCTTGTGTTCCCTCTCTCGCTGGCTGTCTCTCTCTCTGCCGAATAAATAAATAAAATCTTAAAAAAAAATAAATAAATAAAAATAAAAATAAAAAAAAATAAAAACCAAATGGCATCTTACCAAAGAAAAATCAAATAACCCAATTAAAAAATGGGTGAAGGACTTAAACATTCCTCCAGAGAGGATATACAAATGGCCAACAAGTAGATAAAAGATGCTTAACACCTTGTGCACTCTTGGAGGGATTATAAAATGGTGCAACCATTATGCAAAACAGCATGGTGGCTCCACAAAAAATTAAATATAGAACCACCAAATGATACAGCTATTCAACTTCTGCATATATATCTAATGGAATTGAAAGCAGGGTCTCTAGGAGATATTTGTACACCCATGTTCATAGCAGCATTATTCATAATGACTAAAAGCAACTCAAATGTCCATCGACAGATGAATAAACAAAGCGTGGTTATACATAAAATAATACATTAATCAGCTTTCAGAAGGAAGGAAATCCTGTCACATGTCACAACAATAGATGAATCTTGAAGACATTACTCTAAGCAAAATAGGTCACCAAAACACGTAAACACTGTATGATTCCACTTACATGAAGCATCTAAAATAGTCAAAATCATAGAAACAGAATGTAGAATGGTTACCAGGGGCTGGGGGCAGGGAGAAATGGGGATTTGTTGTTTAATGAGTAAAGAGCTTCAGATTTGCAAGATGAAACAGTTCTAAAGATATGTGTAACACCAAAGTGACCATACTTAACACTACTAGTTAAGATGGCAAATTTTCTGTTGTTTTTACCACAATAAAAAGAAAAAGAATGACAATAGATCTCCTACTTTTTCTTGCTGTGTCCTTGCCAACCTTTCATATTCTCAAGGAGCCAAGAACTGCTCCAGGACGGTCTTCCTTCTCCTGAACTACCCTACAGAAGCAGCCAGCTACCACACTGCTCCGAGCAAGGAGGCAGGTCGCAGTTACAGAAGGGTAGGAGAAATGGCCAGGAGAGGACCTCAAGCAGACTGGCCTCCACTTCTAACTATGACTTTATCCCCCAGCCTAGGAAAGTGGAGACTGGTGTGCTGGACCCCAGTTGAAGAACGTCCAGGGAGAAGAATAAGGAATCTTTTATGGTGATCTGTTTAAATCATGAAGAGTAGAAAATACAGAGATGGTGCCAAGCGTAAACTCCTTGATGACCGAGTACATGCTATTCTTCCTTGCATCCCTTCTAATACCTCACTCTTACAAGTCACTCAGTAAATACTTGTTCATGCTGATAACAATGACATATTGATGACCACTGGCAGAAAGAATGGATCTTTTGTCCAGAAAAAAAAAGCCTACCAGACTCAGAAGCCAAAGTGCTTATTTTAATGAATGAATGAAGGGTCATTTCCATAATAAAAATCTCCAATGATTTCACAATAACTTTTACTAAAAACTTGTATAAAACTACTTTTTCCTGGCAAGTGAAAACCACACTGCCTAACATTTGTACTTGGAAATTCCCCAACCCCCTCCCAAAATACTGTATCTCCTTAAACTAACATCATTAATTACATTCTATAATGAGATAGCCACTGACAGCATCTAAGATCCTTCAACATGGGTCATTCATCTGCTAGAAAAAAATGCTAGAGTTTGTCTTTCAGTTGGACTGTAGACAAGAGAAGAAGGGGTTTTCCACTGTACATGATTTTTATTGTTGGTTATAAAATCAAGCTTCCTGAATATTTACATTAACAAGGCTCTTAGTCACTCACATAAGGAAAAATGAAAACAATTGCTTTAATTACATACTTACGAGGGTTTCAGTAGAAGAAAAAGTTTCTGATATTTGGATATTCTGTGGTAATGAAATTAGATGCCCCTAAGCTACCCCTAAGCTGTTTAAAGCAGCTGTTAAAGTTGTATACATACATGCATTGTATTCTTAAAAATACACTCCAAAGCGCAGGTGCCTTTTGGTCCCTTAAATGCCACAGTTTAACAACGTTAATCTCCAGGGTCTCCCAATACTGATAAACCACAAATAAAATGCAGTGGGATCACTCTACAAGATTTTTGTTGGATAGAAGATGAAAACTTTTTAGGTTAACATTTTAACAGCCTCTTTTATAAGCAGTGTAATTGCTCTGCAATTTACTAGAGTTAGGAATATGATTTTCAACTCACTGTATGTCCAAATTCATATAATCTTGACAGGATTTTATATGAGGAAGCAGATCACTGCTCTCGCTGAAACACAAGTAGAATTCCATTTAAAGGCACTTGAAACCTCAAAGGTTCTGCCTCATTCAAGTAAAATTTAGTTGCCATAATGCACGAAGGGAATCACTTTCCTTTAGTTGTCCTTTAATTTTATCTAAGGCAGATACGCAGTGCGAACAGTATTAACAAACAAGAACATATGCCCAACAAGCAAAAGGGGATTTCTACCAGGTTTTTAACCACAGTGTTTAAAATTAAGCCTCCTAGTAGGACAACTTGCATTTTCTCAGAACACTGTATGAGGGTATTTTGATTATAGACTACATACACGTATATACATGTTCCTCTAGAAAAATAAAAATGTATTTAGTTTTCCATTTTCAGTGGACATTTGGGGCAGAACATAAGTAACTGCCCAAAAGTCAAAACCTCATTTTAGCTTTAACCTTCTATACCATCAAGATCTTTATTAAAGATACTACCCAGCTAGCAATGCAACTAGGAAACACCACACATTTTCCTATCTTCTCTCTAATCCTGTCCACTTTTTTGATAAAAAAGATAATAAATGTGAAATGGTCAAGACAGGGGGAAAAAAAAAGGAGAGACAGGAATTTTAGAACTGGGGACTACATCTGAGATGATCTTCATACAATATTCTCACTTCACACTTCAGAAGACTGAGACCGGCCTTTAATCAGCTCTACACCTAATTAGGATAAAGGTCTGTATACCATTCCGCTAAAATCAGAAAGAAAATGGATGTGGCCTTATTTGAGGAGGAACACTTAAAACAGCCTCCAGACTAAAGGAAAGTTGTCTTAGCAAGTTACTTAACCATCTTTGGGCTTTCCTTTTTGCGTATTTATGACAGACACACGGCTACCCAATAGATATGGCTTTCCTTCTAACTTGCTAACAGAATCCCAATTTCCCCTGGGCTCATGCAGTGTGCCAAACCCTAGAAAATGATACGCCAACCATGGTAATCCGATTCCCCTCAGCCATAAACATTTCCCCAGTCTCTCCTGTGACTGGGGGCAGTCTTGTAATACAGTTCAAGCAAATGAGACTTAAGAGAAAATAGGATGGATGCCTCCGGAAAAGATTTTGTTCTCTGTTAGGCAAGCACAGGGGGAGGGATTGCTTGCTTGGTCCCCTTCCTTCTTCTTGACTTGGAAAGGAATGTGATGCCTAGAGCTGAGGCAGCCATTTTGTGACCTGGCGTCAGCAAGTGAACATGCAAGAGACGGCAGAGTCAAAGACCACAGTGAACCAGGGGCCTTGAGGACACTGCTGAGCAGCTACACCAACCTCTGAACTTCATGAACCGCACAGTGACAGCTTACAGTTTAAACCTCTGCTAGTGGACTTCCGTTAACTACAGCTGAAAGCAGTTCTGAATTTTTAAAAAATTTTTTCTCTAGCTTGCTGTGATTTTCCTGCCCAATCTCACTCCCATCACAATATATTCTGCTTACACTACAGGCAACTAAGAGGTGACAGGATTATATTTCTCCTGAATAGTTAATAGAGACCAATTTATCGTACAATACGTCGACTATATGACTCTACTAAAATGTCATCAATAAGGAAAACGTTAGGTGAAAAAACATGATTTAGAATCATGTTTGTTCTTCATTACTGACTTTGATCCTTCCTTCTGCCATCTCAAATCCTTTTTGGAAATAAGTACCACATATATAACAAACTGATAAATGATACCTATTGGAGCCAAACTCTTCTGTCTCCTGTTAGTAAAAAATAAAGTATTACAATTTCACCCTTGAATCTGCAGTCCCAAACCTGGCCCAGTCAATATTTCCATATACTGATGCTCACAACCAAAGCTTAGAGACTTACCAGCACTACACCAAACTCATGGCATTTCTATTTTCTACTATAATGGAACACATACGGGTTGTTATAATAATAAAATTTAAATGTCGGTAAGACATTAAAAGTCAAACTATCCAGTGCAGTTACTTAAATAGTTATTTTAACCATATTTTGATGGAAGTTTTTCAAATATATGTTCATCTCCATGACTCCTGCTACACCCAGCTCTGTACTTCCCTGGGGCCCCATTCTCCCTGAGCCCAGCAAACAGGAGAACCCGCTTCACCCGCCAGCCCTCTCTGCCCTCCAGTGCTTATCTCTCCACTCTGTCCACAGCCCAGTCCTGCCTGCAGCTGTTCCCATGATCACCAATGTCTACACCACTCACTCTTTCATAATTTCTTCCTTCTAACCTCATTTGTCTTCTGTCATCCCTCAGCTTCTTTGGGGAAAAAAAAAAGGTCAACAGCCTCCCTAGTTGGAAGGAACAAACAACTGCCATGAGCACCCATTCTCCTCTCAATTATGAAACCATCTCTTCTGTTGCCATTCAAGAAGAAAGTGAGCAAGTACTCCTAATTTTGAGCACAGATGTAAAGGAGTATGAACAGATATCTACGTATGTGCATATATGTGGGCTCAGTGCTTTTCTAGTTTAAAAAAAGAAAAAAAGGGAGAACAAATGTTCGTTTTTTTGTTCATTTGCAGAGTGCTTTTACCGACTCCTCCTTGCTGTCTGTCCTTTATCTAACCACTTTCTGATATTATATGATCTTCCACCCATTATGGTCTCTGGGTCGCATGGCTCATCCCACACAGTAGCATATTCCCTTCTTCCTGATAAATTAATCAGTTAAGATAGGAACATTACTTAATTTATACAGATGTCTATGTCAGACTTCTCTAAAATATCTTAGGACATGGTGCTGGTTTATATCAGCATTATAAAAGTATAATCCTGAGACCCCAGGGTGGGAGGTCCCTGGGACCCTTTCCAGAGATGCACACTGGCAAAACTATTTTTGGTAATAACGAAGGTGTTATCTGCCTTTTTTGCTCTCATTCTCTCCTGAGCGTACAACAGCAAATCCAGAGGACACATGGTGTGTGATGATAATGTATGCTGCTGAAAACTAGTGGAACATATGCTCATACATGCTTGTGCTTTTTAGAATTTTCTAAGGTAGTAAGATTAAGGCATAAATACATATGTTTTCAGAAATCAGCTGAGCGTGTTCTCAGTACTTCCATGCGCCTAGCAATAGCAATCTTTGGTAGTATCTGCTATAATCTCCACAACTTCAATATCGTCCAATGAATTCATTTAGTGTTTCAAGGAAAAGAAATTGAATGTTTTAAACATTGACAAGATGAGCTCTTTAAAAGCAAAAGACTTTACATATTAGAAATAAACAAGCCACTGAAGCATTATACAGGGTAAATAACCAGATTGCTCTGGTTGGGACAGTGCACACAATAGCTGAGAAACTAATGAAGTCTGGTATAGTTAACACTGCTGAGTGTCTGCTGGATGGAAAGCCAGTAAAAGAATTCATAGCAGTGCCACTTAAAAATGATGCAGTATCTCCTCAAATTAAAGATTTAGTTCCAAACATGAGTTAGAAGTTAGTCTCTCGCCTTAAGGACTGTACTTATGCTTTATAAGTGGACAAATCCGTAGACGTGGGTGGACTTACTGTTTTGTTTTCACTATTCCAGTATCCATGCCAACTAATCGAAGAAGGTCTTCTTTTATGTGAATGGTTGCAACAAAGAGGAATGCTGTTGAATTACTCAAAGTATTAAATAACTTTTTTGAGTCTCACGATTTATCCTGAAACAACTATGTTGATACCCGCGCTCTGATGGTACAAAAGCAAAGCTGGCCAAAACTGCTGGTGCTTTAGCCTGAATCAAGGCAGAAGTATAAAACAGTACTGGTACTAATTATACTCTTCACTGTATTAATCATTTTTTAAAAAAAGCCAGTTTCACTTCACAATATCCTTGATAAAACATTAAGGGTTATTAATTTTATTGCATCTCACTCTTGAAAACTTGGTCTTTTTAAAAATATTCTGTGTAATGAAATGGAAGGTACACAAAAACACTTCTGCTGCGTATTTAATACAACGGCAGTCTTAAGGAAAAGCGTTTATACAATTGTTGGAGTTGTGAGCTAAACTGTACACTTTTTTCATAGAATACCATTTTTGCTTAAAAGAATGACTGGCAGACAACAGCTAGTTATTCAGACTGAGGTATTTGGCCAACATTTTCTCTAAAACGAATAAAGTGAGCCTGACACTTCAAGGAAAAAATTGACAATATCTGTTGCCAATGACAAAACTTGAGCTTTCAAGAAAAAATTAGAATTTTGGAAAACTTGAACTCAACAGCAAAAATCTTGACCACTGCCCAATTCTCAAAGGCTTTTTTGATGAGAATAATGGTCATATTAATAAATGTGATTTGTTATATATTGTGTAATCAAATGTGTCAACATTTGTAAGATCTGTATAACTCAGTAAACCATTTTTTTTTCAAATGACCAATGCATGATGTTACAAAATCACATAGGGTCAAAGAGCCATTCAAAGTTCAAGATGGACCAATTGAGTTTTAATGTTATGGAATATAAAAAAAAAAAATCACTGGTATGGTTTCAGATTCAACACTGAAACTAACTTTTAAGAATCTACCACTTGTTGAGTTTTGATGTGACAAAGGATATTCACAATTACAAAAGCTATTAAAATAGTCCACCCTTTTCCAACTATGTATCTGTATATAGAGGGCTTTCCCCACATAATTCAAACCAAACTATCACAACAGACTGAAATATAAAAGCAGTTATGAAAATCCAACTGTTTTCTATTAAGCAACACAGTAAAAAAAAAGTGGCAAAATGCAAATGTCACACTTCTCACTCTATTTTTTGTTTCGGACTTTTTCACGAAACTATGTTATCTATATTAACCTTTAATGAGTTTGTTGTTTTTAAATGAATAAACATTTTAAACATTTCTTAAATTTCTAGTATGTTCAATATTGACAGATATAGTCCACATAAACAAAAGATCTTTGGGGTCCTCAATAATTTTTAGGAGTACAAGGCGTCCTGACACCAAAATGTTTGAAAACCAGTGATTTATAACCCACAAAACTTAGAAGAATGTGTGTATAAGAAAATAAGCACCTGAAAATGAATCAGAAGATCTCGGCTCCAGGTCTAGCACCACTTCTTACTTGCTTTGGGATCTGGATAAATTACTTAATCTCTCTAAGGTCTTAGTTTCCTCATCTGTAAAATGGATAACTCGTATCTTGTTCTGAGGATTAAAGAAAAAATATGTTAAAGCAATTTATAAACTACAAGTATGTTATTATTACAAAGTCTCAAAACTAAGAGTTTTAAATACTTCTAATGACTAAAATTCTCCTTATTTTAAAAATCCATTAGTAAAAGCATAACTTATAGAAAATGTGAAGGGGGGATTTCTGATTAGTCAATTAGCTCAAGTGTCCAACCACAAAATTTTACTGTATTAAATTTCTCCCTCTACGGTTATAATTGGCAATGTGTATTTTAATTATTATGGGTATTTCCAAATATAGATAAAAATATAGACAATAATAACAAACCCCAATGCACCCATCACCTAGCTTCGACAATTATCAAAAATTTGCCGACATTGTTTTATCTACTTCCCATTTGTGTATGTTTGTGCCTACCCTGAAGTTTTTTAAAAACATGTTAGGCATCATTTCATGTTGCCTATAAATACTTCCATATGTGTCTGTAACAGATGAGAATTTTTTAACATAACCACAGTACCATTAACGTGGATAAAAACTTAATGGTTATAACTCTTATATATCATCTAACATATCATATAATTCTTATATATCATCTAATACACTCCATGTTTCCTGATTGTCTCCAAAAAAAAAGTCTTGTTAGTTCTTAGTTGCTTTGTATCATTCAAAAAATCATTTACCAGTTCATTTTCAAGTGAACACAAGATTTTTAGCTAAAGATAGGAAGGAAAAGGAAATAATACCATGCTTTATATACCATGTACGGTTTACAAAACAAAGTCAACAACTATCTTCCTGAGGAATGTGCTTCTCTCCCAACCAAACAACAAACAAAAATAACACAAGAAACCCACTATAAAACAGGCCAGACTGGCAACACTTCAGTGTTCTGAGAAGTGACCAGAAGAGGACACAGCTCAGCTACTCAGGAAGAGAAAGAGCTGATAGGAGACAACCACCCACCACTTCGGAAAAGACGAGCCCGGGTCAGCCACAGCATCAGGCAAGCTGGAGGTGAGGTCAGGGTCCAGGTTCTAGAATGAGCATACTGCTCAAACAAGTCAGGTGCCCAAGGTTGTAAGGCAACCCCCTACAGGTTTCAATTCAAAGCTCAAAAAACAATGCTCTAAGCTAGAGACCTAATGGAACCATGATCAAAAGGAACAGATGTGAGAATTTACTCAATTTATTCAGCAAACACTTATCACAAGATGACTCTACTAGGCACTATCTAGGATATGAGTGGTATTTTTTTAAATTTACACAATGCAAACAAAAAGCAGCATATACCTCTCTACACATATCTTTCCCCATTAATTTTAAGGGGGAGAATGGAAATTATTTAGTATTAATGACCTTGCCATTTACCATTACAACTTAAAGTGCATCTTTTTTCTGTAAACTGCAGTCAGCCCCACTCCTCATGCAGTCACTAAAACGAATCTGAGTTCTATTGTCCTTCTCACACACACCACAGACCCCTAGTGTTACATCTACAATTCTTCTCGGAATATTTAGTTTAGAAGGAAACCAAGGGAATGCTAAAGAATTTCCCACCTCCTCTGAAAACTTTTATTTTCCATAGGCTTATACCAAGTACATCAGAATGTACTGTAGAAGCACGCGTAATAGACACTTAATATAAATCCTTTTTAGAATCCTTTACCTCAATTTCACCTATAGATTTTTTTTTAATTTAAAACTGCAAAAAGTGCAGACAAGAGGAGGGAACATATTTCTTAAAGAACACTTGAGAAGTACTTCATAAGTATGAATAAAAACATGAAAACAGTCACTAAAAAAATTTTAGTTGACACGATGAAGAACATCTCAACAGTAACAAAACATGGTGGTCAGATAACTACGGTGAGTCCAGACTTCCCCATTTCGGAACTGACATTTCACTTCAAGTTTCTACTATTTGTAGAAAAACAGCGTAGGGGTGCCTGGGTGGCTCAGTCAGTTAAGGGTCTGTCTTTGGTTCAGGTCATGATCTCAGGGTCCTAGGATCAAATCCCACATCAGGCTCTCTGCTAGGTGCGGAGTCTGCTTCTCCCTCTCCCTCTGTGCTTTCTAATAAATAAAATCTTAAAAATTAATCAATTAATTAAAGTTGTATCATTAACATTCATCAGAATATCATATGTAAAACTGAGTAAGTGGGCCCATAACTAGCCCTCTATAATTTCCTTGATCCTGCCCATTATCTTCATTAGACATCACAATTTGTCATCAAATTTTCCATGTAGTGTTTACTTGTTCACTATCCCTCCATCTTCTCCCACTAGAATATAAGGTCCATAAGGACAAAAACCTTACCTTATTTTCCACAGTATGCCCAGTTCCTAGAACAGTGTCTAACACATAGCAGAGGCTCCAAATAAAGTTGCTGAATGAAGAGATGGATGAATGACCTCCCCCACTTCCTTTCCTCCAGACACACGTTAACCACCCTTTAAGGCCAAGGTCAAATTGTTATCTCTATGAAGATTACCTCCCCATTACCTCCCCCAATGCTCTAATCTCTTTCTCCCTTATACCATGAATTTGGCACTTCCCAGCTGTCTGATACTTGTTTATTTTTACCAATGTACATGCTTCCCTTAAAATTCTTATAATCCTCCTCTCCTTATTAAGGGCATGGATCCATGTCTCCAGCTTTTGGTATCCACCTCAGTATATATAAATAGCATATCATTAATAATTGTTTTGCTTGATCAACTTATACCTATAGTTAATCTAAAAATCAATATAGTCAATAGTTCCAACTTTTTATAACCTATCCCTCACTTTCTAATAACTCGGTTGAAATTTCAGTGGGTCTCTATATTTGGCAATTTCAAGTTCTACATTCTCACACAACTTATGCTCATAATTTATCCATCCCTTCTCCCTAGATTAAATTTTTTATGTCATGAAAAATCTCGTGACTTTTTGATGATACCTATAATGAGGTATCTAATCCCAATCAAGGAGGAGGTGAAGTTTCATTACTCCCTTCTTGTTGAAGTATTGAAGAGTATTTTTTCCCTTTATCCCTTTTTTCTTTCATGCCAAGAGGTATCCCATTTCCTTCTTTATTGATCACACCTCTGGCAAGCTTTTATTTCTTTGTACCTGTCCTTAGTAATCTCTCTTAGATCCTTCCTTTTGAGACCCTTGTTTCCTCCAGTCATTTATTTGATTAAATTTCAAACTCCCTTCCTCAGTCAGTGTATGAGAATGGCCTCTTCTTAAAGCCTGAGCTTGCTTCTTTAAATCCAGCCAACCTTTATGAACCTCATCCCTTCACATAGCCAACCCTTGATCATCTGGGCTAATGAAATATACAAAAATATGAGACTATCCACAACATAAGAAAATTAAAAAAAAATGACATCTGGCTTTGGAATATATCACGTGGCTTTCGGCAAGACTTACTTTCTTAATTATGTTTTTGCTTAAGCCAACATTAGTAATATTTTCTTTTATGATGGTGGATATCTGTCTTGGTTTTAGATTTTCATACAAGTTTTAAAAAGCCAATCAAGCATCAACTGTGTTTTTTCCTATGAAGTCTTTTAACTAGTTTTTTCAATCGTTAAAGTCTGTCATAAAATCTGGTTTCTGTTTCTCCTGATTTCTTTCCTCCCTTTTCTTGGAATTCTGATCCAAATCAACTTACTCTATATTAATTTACTTCTTCAACTTAAAATAGCACTTGCTTGAGAATGCAAAGCATTTTAAAAACAGTTAAACGTTCAGTGAAATTTTTAGTCCAAATAACACAGGATAGAAAATCCCACTTTTTTAGATAATCCAGGAAAAGTTAGGTTTCTGGGGAAAATTGCACTAGTAATTCTAGCAAAATATATTTAGTAGGATATTGTGATTGGCTGAAAATAGGAAAACATTAATATTGGACAGCTATGTAAATCAGCTTCATCAGCATATAATCTCATACACCAAAACCTGTACGGAATCAAATTCTCAATACAAGCATTTATAGAAAATAACATCAACCCTGGTCCTTCTCCTGGCCCCAGACTAAACTCTGCACCCATCTCAGACCTGATCTCAGCCTCACTTCTACAAATAAGGTTTAAAATGTGTAAGAAAAAGGAAAAGAACTGGGTTAACAGGATCTTCTCTTTTGCCCCCTTCTCAGTTACAGCCACTAAGTTTTTGGCCGGAGAGACCCCTAACCCTCAATTTTACAGGACTATTTTTACTTCATAGCCAATTCAATTATTTTACATATGAATGTAGGTCTACAGTACTTGAACTCACTTTCCTTCATACACTATTCACCATATTGCCAGCAGAATTAATAAACCATTTTTAATTGTCCCCCCATGTGGAACTTTGATAAGTATGCATTATTTTACCCAAAAACTAACTTTTGGGCTGGTGAATTTGGCCCAACTTTTTATATAAAACGTTCACTGTTAATTGGCCCCCCTCAATTTTTTGTAACAGCAACCTTCTACACAGTCCTCAAACTCAGTAAATTCTACAACTTAATTTAAAAAAACAAAAATCAAAAAACTTTCACGGTGCCTAGTCACATTCTGAAAGCCACAAATTCCTAGTTTTTCAATTCACCTCTCCAGCTTTCTGCCTTCACCAAATGAGAGAACTCCACAAGTCTCAATTAACTCGGGCCTCCCAAGCTGTGTGTCCACCAATATAGGATTCTCAAGGAAAAGTAAATAATTGAAACTAACTAAACTGGTAAGAATTTTTTTCCTTTAAAAATTTACCTTAACTTTAAAAAAAATCTCTCTTCTTCATGGAGTTTGAAATAGGATACAACCTTTGAGGCAAGAGTTGTCACCTATGTGCACTCTCAATCAGCCCCACAAAACGAGTGGCATAAAGTGGGATTTTTCTGACAGCCTAAGTTCCCCAAATAGTACTTAGAAGGTCTTTCAAGGATGGCACATTTCTCAAACACACACACACACCCCGGAAGAAAGAAAAGAAACATACCTGGTCATTTTCTAAACAGGTTTGATAGGTTTGGTTGACTTGTAAGAGCAGAGTATTTACTTATAATCTTTTAAAGCAGAAGTGGCAGCCAGAGCACTGGGTAAATAAAAACTTCAGAGAGTTTTAAAAACCCTGCATCTTAACTCACTTCCCCTTGGTTCAAGGGGACGGCAGAGCAAAGCCCAGGGCAAATGAGATTATGCAACAGGTTTTTCCTCTCCTTATTCATCATGGGCTGGTTAGAGGTGTGCTTTCTCCAAACAATTTGAAACACCCAGGACCTGAGGATCTTTGCAGCTGGCGTTTAATAAACTCCTTTAGGATTTTGCAGTATCCATTCATTTTCAGATCTACTCGTATTTTCTCAAGTTAATCACCGGGTTTTTGTTTGTTTGTTTGTTTTAGGAAATTAACCCATTATCTGAAAGCTTCAATTGTGTATAAATATTTTCCTTCCTGGTGTTTTATTACATGAAACCACACATGATAAACAGATCCTCGGCTGTCCCCTTGGGCTTTTTTATTTCTCACGTTTTATGGCTAGTGTAAATAAAGAAGTCACGGGCGCGCTGGGCCCCCAACACGGTGACTCGGGCCCCGCATGAAAACTGAGTTTTTGGTTGGTCGGTCGCGTTTAAGAACGCAGCACCGTCACCACCCAGGTGGCCTCGCTGCTTACACCAAAGGCGAATTTGGGATAATGGGAACAGTCAGGCCGGGGCCCCACTTGGCAGGCGTGTTGTGTAACAGTCGCGCCTGGAAGTGAGCAACTTGGTCCGCGAAGGTACCGCGTCCCGCGGCGGCTGCTCCTCGCGGCCGGATCCGGCGGCCCGGCCGGCTCGCCGCGGTGCGGCCGGGGGGCGCACGGACCGAGACCCCGCGCCCGGCCGCCCGCCCCCTTCCCGCTCGGCCCGGCCCCCTGCAAGGCCTACACCTCCCCCCCCCAACACTCGTGCGGCTCCGGGCCACGGTCGCCCCCACCTCGCCTCCCGGAAAGGTGGCCCGGACGCCCGCGAAGGCAGAGCCGGCGGGGCGAGAGCGCGGCGCCCGGCACCCGGAGTCCAGGCGCGCCGCGGAGCGTCCATGCTGCCGGCGCGGCCGGGCGACCCGAGCCCCGCACCCTCCCGCCGGCACGGTGTGCGCGGCCGGCCGGAGGCCACTTACTTTTGGGGCCGCCGACCTCCCGACTCCCTCCGGGGGAAATGAAAGTTGTCACGGCGTCGCCCCTCGGGCCCCCCTCGCCTGCCCGGCTTGCGAGGCGCCGCCGCGGAGCCGGGAGGGCGGCTGCGCTCCCGCTCGCGTCCGTCCCGTCGCGCTCTCCTCCTCCTCTTCTTTTCACTATATTATCTTCTCCTTCTCTGAGGGGTGGGTGGGGGCGGGAAGCTTAGAAAGAGAGGAGACGTTTGCAACTTTTCTTCACTCTTTCTCTTCCACCCCCCCCAGTCAGCCTTGAAAAAACAATGTTGAAAAGGGTGAAGAACTTGGGGAGGTGAAGGTGGGGGGCCGTGTGGGGAAAGCGGAGGGGGGAGGGAGAAGTGATAATAATCGTTTAAAAACTGATTAAAGCCCCCCAAACAGTGATACACAGACAGAGGGGGAGAGGAGGGGGGGTGGGGTGGGGGGTTGGGGGGAAAGAGAAAGAGTCGCTGGTCAGGAAACTTCAAGCGCGGATGAGGTCATTGGTTTAAAAATAAAGAGATGGCGTCACTTGAAACCAATCCCAGTGAATGAACTCAGCGGAGCCCCGGGGAAAGGAGGAGACAGGCGAGGGCAGGGCGGTGGGCGCCGGGCGGGGCCGCGCGCCCGCCCGCCCGCCCATCCCGCGGCCGCCCGGGTCCGCCGCGCGGCTCCGCGCCTCGCTTCGGCCGCTCGGGGAGGGGTCGGGTCACGTTCCGTTCCGGAGTTCGGCGACTCGCAGGCAGGTTCCGCAGGCGCCGCTGGGAGGAGCTGGGGCTGCCCGAGGAGGCGGCCCCGCGGCCTCCTCCTTCCGCGCCCGCGCGCGCGCCAGCCCCGACCCCGGGCCCCCGGCTGCGCCCCAACAGGTATTTAAGGGTGCTCCCCCCCGCCCCGACCAAGACCCGGAGCCCTTTCCTCCTGGTCGCGCTGTTTCCAGCTGCCTCACCAGCGTGAGGAAACGCAAGGATCTGAGAGAATTGCAATCACTCCTTCAAAAGTCTGATGAATCCCAAATGCAGGGCACTGCCATCCTTGTAAAAAGTATGTTACAGGTACTTTAAGAAAAATCACTCCAGTGTTGTCAAGCATTCAGCGATCTACACGTGTTTGTCGTTGAAAGACCCCACAAGAATGTTCCTAAGTTTCATTATTTTACTTTAGGTTTACTTATTTAGGTTCACAAATTTAATGAGTACGAGCAGTATGAAATTCTCTTCTAAAATGATTTCTACACCGGGCAGCACAGAATCATTTTTAAATCAGACCGGAGTTCACTGCCTCTTGAGAGGGGCGAGCCCCTTGTTGCTTTCACTCCACACATTTCGTGCATTTTCTATGTGGATTAATCAAAATAGCTGTGTTTTGAGATTGCATTACACTCTGGAAAACTGGAGACCTGAGTTGGTGACAAACCAGGACTTGGAATCAGAGAATAGGACAATCGGAGCTTTATTCTAGTGTTCTTTGAGCATTTGAGCATGAAGCTGCTTCTACTGAGACGTACTCACGTGGATATCACATAACAAAGATGTGATTAACGACGGAAAAGCACACTGCGAGTGGACTGCTCCATGAGCCAGAATTTATATGTAGGAATAATCTAGCTCCTAAAATACTCCATTTACAATGCCCTGGATTTGGGACATTGGTCCCTAAAGGCATCTTTGTTGTGGAATGTCCATTTGGACACTGCCCGAAGGACTTTTTTTTTTTTTTTTTTTTAACTAGCCAAAGAACTGAGAGTCAGGTTTGGGGTGGGTTAGAAAGATAAAACATCTCTGCAGTCCTTTTCTGCCTTTAAATCCTGCAACTAAAGTGCATTGCTTCCTACTGATAATCACTTAAGGTTAGTATTGGGGTAAGCCTCTGGGAACCTCCAGCTCATCTTTCAGAGGAGGAAAAGGAGCCCATCTGGAGATGGGAGACCGCTGAGCACTTGGGGCAGTAAATTAAGCCTGAAGGCCCCAGATGCAGAGCCCAGGTTCTGCCTCTGCCTTTGACCTCTAAGACCGGCTGGGAGGAAGCAATCTCTCCCTCCGCTCCCGGTCCTCTAGTGGCCAGGAGATGTTACTGCAGCTTTAATGGGACTACCTGTGCTCTTCCGAGTAAACCTCCAAAGATCTAATCATAGACTTGCTGCTTTTAGAACATTTTTGAAGGGGTAGTTTAAAATGATCGGCATCTCAAATCTACTTAGTTGGAGGAGATGGAATGTGGGGGAAAGAAGGAAAAGAGAGAATCCTCGTCCTACAGGTGAAGAGCACAGATCTTGCCTAGATGAAAGACGCAGCGAGAATGTATTGTAATACCCTTTACCTGGGCGCCTGAGGGCTTAGTCAATTAAGGTTCTGCGGCTCAGGCCATGAGGCCAGAGTCCTGGAATCGAGCCCCACGTGGGGCTCCCTGCTCAGTGGGGAGTCTGCTTTTCCCTCTCCCCCTCCCCCGTTTGTGCTCTCTCTCCCTCTCAAATAAACAAATAAATAATTACCAAAAAAGACTCTCTCCCTTTGCCCCTCCCCTGTGAGCATGCTCTCTTTCTCTCAAATAAATAAGTAAATCTTTTTTTAAAAAAATGCCCTTTACCTACTGCACATCTTGAAACTTCTCTCTCCTTCTTTATGGGCCTTCCATGCATGTGGTACCATGATAGCTATTATGGGAGCCTCCCCAGTATATAGCATCCAATAAGGGAAACAAGATGTAGATGAAAACTAATTAAAAACTAAATTAGTGATTGAGGGGCACATAATATTGGTTAAAAGAGTCCAGCAGAAAAAAAGAGCAATGTAGGCTGGGGTTGTCAGGGAAGGCATTTTCCAAAGAGCTTTGACCTCATCCTTGAAGGAGAATTAAGATTTAGTTTGGATTAAAAGGGCTCAGGGGGAGGACTATTCTAGAGGAGAAATTGTATGAACGAAGACATGGAGATGGAATGAATAAGGTGTATTCAGGTGAGGCACCAGAAGACCCTTCAATAGCAGAAGAGATTGGTGGGTAGCAGTTAAGAACTGGGCTAAATTTAGATTTAGAGGCACATTATGAGGTACTTGAATGTTAGGATGAATAGCTTGTTATTCGTCCAACGGGTTAATGTGGAACAAGTCTACTTTGTTAAAGAGCACATTTCTCTTTGTTCTACTAAAAGAGCTTCTATATATGCTGACAACAAACACGTGGAAACAAATTAAAAACTAAATACCACTTACAATTGTTCCAAAGAATATGAAATCTTTAGGTATAAATCTAACAAACCATGTATGGGATCTGTATGCTGAAAAATATAAAATGCTGGTGAAATTAAAGAAGGCCTAATTAACTGGAGCAACTCACTATATTCATGGATTGGAAGAACCAGTATAATAAATATTGTCAGTTCTTCCCAAATTGATCTATAGATTTACTTTTTATTTACATTCAATTAGCCAACATATAGCACATCATTAGTTTCAGAGGTAGAGTTCAGTAATTCATCAGTTGCATACAACACCCAGTGCTCATCACATCACGTGCCCTCCTTGATGCCTATCACCCAGTTACCCCATCCCCCCACCCAACTCCCTCCAGCAACCCTCAGTTTCTTTCCCATAGTTAAGAGTCTCATGGTTTGTCTCCCTCTCTGATTTCTTCCCATTCTGTTTTTTCCTCCCTTCCCCTATTGATCTATAAATTTAACACAATACTTATCAAAATCCTAGCATGGTTTTTTACAGGCAGAGAGAAACTGAACCTAAAATTGCTTCTGGCACGTTTAAAGGGATGAGTGAGTGCTAGATTTCTCAAAAGCAGAGAAAGAGCCCATATACTTAGGACACCAGCAAAGCAGGGGCTCCATAACCTACAATCAGCCGATCTAGAAGGAAGCTATTTTCATTTCAGTACACGCGAGTGTGTAGTTCAGTCTTGTTTTCAGCCAGAGTTAAATATGGGGGAGCAACGCCATAATCTTTCATGCTTAGACCTTGTTGAGTTTTTAATCCACTTCTGGCTGAAGCTTAATCATTCATTCAGCTATTGGTTATTGAGTGCCTACTACCAGCATGAGCCAGGCACCGAGCCTGGCTCTGGGAGTTCATTATAAATAAGAGAAGCAAGGCCCCTTCCCTCATGGAAGTAACATTTTTGTGGGGAGAGAAGACAATAAGCAAATAAAAACAACAGCCAGCACTGTGAGAGGACTAGTGGGGAGAAAGCTGGATGATGTGATAGCAAATGATTAAGGGTAGGGGCCAAGGTGGCTGAGGAAGACATTCATGAGGAGGGGACCTTTGAACCCATCCTCAAGGATGGCAAACAGAGAAGTGGTCTGGGCAGAGGAAAGAGGTCATTCTGAAACTTCTGTAGAAGCAGAGTGACTTGGAGGGAGTTGGTGTGTTTCCAGAGCAGAAGAAAGGCCCCGTGGGGCTCAAAAGTGTAAAACGAGGTCAGGAAAGAGCCAGACTGTGTAGGACCTTGTAATGCATGGTAAGCAGTTCGCATTCTATCCTAAAAAGATTGAAGCCAGTGAGTACATGATCTGATTTATGAAGAGGGTATTTGTAAGTAATCATAGCAGTTTAGTTTTGAAAAGAGAGTTTGAATAATATTTTATAAATATTTATTTAATCTGGCAGCTCCCTTTTCCAATAGGAAGGAGGCATTTTTGATTCCTTTAATGTCCCCAAATCAAATGTTCTTGCCCTAGGATTAATGTATTCCTAGGGAGTATATGGATGGGCTTCTGAGGGTCTGGGAGGCCCCTAAAATTTATCCTTATGTGTGTTTTTCTGTGAATGGGTCCCTAGCTTTCAACAGATTTTCAAAGGACTGTCACACAGACACACAGACACAGACACACACACACACACACACACACACACACACAAATAAGATCTGCGTTACATTTAAGTCTTGGCTGTGACTTTTGGATGGTAGTGGCTGCTATTGTCCTGGGGCTCATGGCACTATGCAAATGAATCACAGTTCTGTAAAGTAGCAAGTTTTGCTTCAAAGAGATGACACTGTATTGGAGGAGAGCACTATTTGTGGTGGAGTAGAAGGGAATACTCCAAGAGTTTGCCTCCAAGGAAACCTCATGAAAGAAAAATTTTACCTATGTGATGTGAGAACTAGAAGATACCTAAAATAGTACCATCCCACTCAGGTTACACATAAGAAAGCAAAGGTCCAGAGAGGTGAAGTGGCTTGCCCAAGGATGCACAGCTGGTCAGG
Source organism: Ursus americanus (assembly GCF_024610735.1). Lineage (NCBI taxonomy): Eukaryota > Metazoa > Chordata > Mammalia > Carnivora > Ursidae > Ursus > Ursus americanus. Next base: position 13,466,168 of record NC_142151.1, read on the forward strand.
GACTAAACTGGGATTAGAAACAGGTCTTCCAACTCTCAGTACAGAGCTCCAGTTTCCTCATTTAAAAAGACAAAAACATATACTTAAAAGTCTTAATAGGAATTAAGTGTTCAATTTCATTCAATTAAGTTAAGCAAACACATGCTCATTCCTAAGGAAATGGAAGGAAAGATGGAAGTAAAGGAGTTCAAAAACATAAAATCCCAGCTCTGAAAGAAACAGAAAAAAACCTCAATGTCAAATTAAGACATACAACCAAGAAAGAGTAAATAGCAATAACACTGTGTTATCAGTGTATATCTGATCTTTCTGTAAGAAATATGTAAATAGACAAAATAAGTTATAAGAACTAGAAGACTTTTCACTTATCAATTCAGCAAAGGTTTTTTTAAATGGGTAATCCCAGGATTAGGTCAAGAGTGTGGTGAAAGAGGCCTCCTCAATGCCACTGGTGAGAGTATAAATTGGGGTAACTATTCTGCAGAGTAATTTGGCAATATGCTTTCCAAAGTCTAAAAATGCATACCCAGCAATCCTCCTTTAAGAATTTATCTTAAGGAAATGATAGTACTATTTTCCAAAGACTTACCAATAAGAATGTTAATTGTAATTTAAAATAATAGCTAACACTTGTTGCAAATGATCTCATTTAAGCCTCACGATTACTATTACCTCCAGTTTACAGTGAACTTGTTCAATCACACAGTAAGTGGAGGGATTGGGATCTGAATAATATGTCCTACACATCTCAGCAGAAACAAGATCATGGGGGCGCCTGGGTGGCGCAGTCCTTAAGCGTCTGCCTTCGGCTCAGGGCGTGATCCCAGCGTTATGGGATCGAGCCCCACATCAGACTCCTCCGCTAGGAGCCTGCTTCTTCCTCTCCCACTCCCCCTGCTGTGTTCCCTCTCTCGCTGGCTGTCTCTATCTCTGTCAAATAAATAAATAAAATCTTAAAAAAAAAAAAAAAGAAACAAGATCATAGAGACCATATAAGCTATACCAAAGGCCTTGGACTTTATTCAAGGCAAGCGGTGAGGAAGCCGCTGGAAGATTTTAAGCAGGAGAAATGACAGGATCAGGTGTGCATTTTGCTGTGTAAAGAATCGTTGGGTAGGGAAGACATAAAGCAAGATGAGAGACGCTTGTACAAGTTGGAGAACTAAATATAAAGGGAAAGAAGACATATCCGAGAGATGTTATAAGACTAGAATCAAAAGAACCAGTCGCCAGTTAGATCTGGTTCTGCTAAGGGGGAGGGCAATATCGAGGCTGAGTCAGCTTTCTGACTCTAGCAAATGGGTGGGTGATAGTGCTACTTACTCACATCACCAGGGAAAGATAGGCCGAATTTTAAGCATGTTAAGTTCAAGGTGCCTATGGGACCTCAAGAGGAATAGACTGTTACATTCATGTGTCCGAAGCTCAGAGGCCATGTTTGGGCAGGAGATTAAGACTTGGGATTCATTAGCCATATTTTAGTTTAGTTATGGCCAATGGATGAGGTCATGCAGGGAGAGCAAGAGAAAAAAAAAAAAAGATGTTGGGAATCAAGGGAATTAGGGAATTACTGATGTTTTAGGAAGAGACAGTCCAAAGGAAGCTCATAGGAAGGCTGAGAAGGAGAAATGAGAAAAGCAGCAAGAAATGCAGCGGCCATGGCTGTTCAAGAATGTGGAGAAAAGGCTTTCAAGCACGGAGAGAACTCCACTGAGTTCACGCTCAGAGAAGCCCCAACAGTAAGGTCTAAAAAGTTTTACTCTGCGTTAGCAATAGACTGTCAAGGAAAAAAGGATCATATATCGCTACAGACAATGTAAGATGTAAGACACTTAAACCCTCAAAGACCCTCATGATTCCATAACCAGACTGTTTGTTTAATCAAACAATTCATAACAAGCAGGTATGAGAGGAGTGCCCTGAGAAATGAGAATTTCTCTATTGCAAGTTGGGAAAATTTGCGGATGGACTTTTGGTATTTACAGCTCAAACTTTATTTTCAATTTATGTAGACCGCACACTGGGGGGTTTTGTCAGGGCTGTTTTGATGAGTCTTTTAATAACTGTGAGATACAATTTTAAGAATAGAGGAATTATCATTTCTAACATCAGAGGTACTTATTTTCAAAAGGCTGAATAATGTTTTTATAACCAGGAAAAGATGCTGGTGGTAGTAGGGACTAAGTAAATAAATAAAAGACTAGAAAGTATTTGTGAATTTTGCTTCTTTTCATCTGGCTCTAAGGAAAAGTAATTGGAATAAATATAGTGATGTCCTTTTTCTCTGATATAAAGAATAATAAAAAAAAATGATGTTTGTTTTTGAAGGCCAGCAATCTTTAAATGGCTTTCTTTTCCGTTTTCTGAGTAAATACAGGACTCGATGTGCTCCATTTTAAAATTCACAGTGGCTTTCTGCACTAAAAATGACAACATTCAATAACAATATTCATGTTTATAAATGTAAACATTTACCTTTAGGAACAATCTTTAACCAGTAACTGACCCTCTTGCTCAATATTAGCTAAGCTAAACAGCAAGACAGGAAATTCTGTCCAAATAGCAAAATGCTGTTTTAATTGAAAAATGCTTTTTAAATTTGTGCAGGGGTGCCTGCGTGGCCCAGTCAGTTAAGCGGCAGACTCTTGATTTCAGCTCCTGTCTTGATCTCAGGGTCATGAGATCAAGCCTCACATCCGGGCTGGGTGTGGAACCTCACTGAGATTCTTGCTCCCTCTCCCTGTGCCCCTCCCCCACTCACACACATGCGAGCTCTCTCTATAAACAAACAAATAAATAAATAAGCTTACTTATTTATTTGTGTAAAGCCAATCTTCGTATTGAAGAAAAAGTTCTAGTCCTCTTTAGGACACCACGTTTTAGGAATATCTCAAACCACTACTATAAAGAAACTAGAAATTAAATGGAATTTGAAAATTAATTAATATCACCATGTTAAGTGCACGACAGTCAGGTCTTTTGTATAAGATGTATGTTGGGATTTTAACTCCCATGACAACCCTAAGAGTTAGGTCACATTATTACCTGACTTGAGGCTGAGAAAGGTTAAGGAGCTGACTCAGACACAGAGCTGGGAAATGGCAAGTGAGAACTCCCACCCAAGTTATCTCACAGGAAGTTTTGTTGAGAAAATAAAATGCAAAATATAAGTAGTTCAAAATAATAGTATAAGCAATGCTGCTCTCTTAAAATGCACTTCTGTGATTATTGGTCAAACTTACACAGATACGAGCTACAAAAGTTGGAACAAATGGGAGAGCTCTAGAGCTGGGGAGCAGGCAGCCAGCTACAAATTTCAGCTCTGCCACATACTGGCTATGTGACTTGAAGGAAACTTAGTTTCCTCATCTGTAAAAAGAAGGTAATTAATGCCAACAAATCAAGAGCTGTTGTGAGGTTCTAATGAATACCACATAACACACCCAACATAGCGCGTAGCCCACATGGCGAATACTGACTACACACTGATTCCTTCCTCTTTAGGAAAAGCTCTATGTAGAACTCACTTAGATCTTGCACAATAGATTGAATTGGGATATTAAGAGAGAATGGGGACGCTCATTCCAGGAAGAGAAAACACACAGTAGGAGACACAGCAGGGAAAATGTGTTTAAAATAGTTTCACTGAAGCAGAACATTTGTATTGAATAGTATATAATAAGCCTGGAAAGCAGTTTGGGGCCAGATTACATAGGGCCTCAGCCAAAGAATGTAGCTTTTATGTTATAAGTAGCAGGGAATGATGGAAGATGTGGTTCATTTTAAAAATTATGCTTTATTAGCTTTATTTTCTATTCTGAAGCAGTACCTGTGCATTGCTAAAAGTCTGTGAACTACAGAAATGTGTAAAGAAGAAAATACAAATCACCTTATTCAATCTTGGGAGAAAAATAAATTTTTCTATTGTTAAATCCTTTGGTGGTATTTTGATTCAGTTTCTCTTTTACTGTATACGTTTGTTATTTTAATACTAATAATGACATTTATAAATATGCATCCACGTATTGGAAAACAGGAAGCACATTTAAAAAACTGCTTTTTTTAGGCAAACACTTGCCTCTAGAAAACGTAATTGCATATGTAGGATGGTCAGGTGACCAGTAAGAGCTCCCTGATGCTGAAACAAATGAAGTTTGAGGACATACTTATTGGGTACAGTGTTTGCTTATCTTTATGATGTGTCTTATCCTATAACTTTAACCTAAAGCTGTAACATTTTTTCCTTTTAATTATAATCTAATGAAGCTATTTAATTTTTTCAAAAAATGATTGCTACCATCACACTAAGGATCGCCTCCAGGGGTATTTGGATATTTCTCTTCCAGTTTAAAAGCTTGAGCTTGGAAATGGATGGAATAAAAGTGGGCTTTTAGGTGGCTTGGCCTGACCAAAGCATATCAGAAAGATCTAAGGAAGGGAATCATGGAACAAGAGAGACCATGTCGGGCACTGGCAACAAGTCAGACATAAGTCAAAAAGGGCTAAGACTGGTGCAGTGGCAGTAGACGGGGAACAAAAGCGACAAATGCGAGAAATAGTAGAGAGAGAGAATTGAGAGGACTTGGTGATTCATGAGCTACGGAGGGTGGAGATGAGTGATGACAGATGATGCTGAGGTGTCACCTTTGGCGATTTACATAAGCTTCCATTTCCGTATCTATAAAATGAAGTTAATAAGTGTACCTTCCTCATAGGGTTGTTGAGGGGATTAAATGGATGACGTCTAAGATGCTTAGCACAATAACTGGAATGTGTTCTCAGGAAGTGTCGGCTGTTACTGTTTATATAGCTGTTGAGTATAGATGACTGGGTTAATAATGATGTTCTTTTTTCTAAAAAAAACTCCACACCCAGCATGGAACCCAACGTGGAGCCTGAACTCACGACCCTGAGATCAAGACCTGAACCGAAATCAAGAGTCAGACACTTAACCGACTAAGTCTCCCAGGCACCCCAATAATGACATTCTTAAAAGAAATAGCAAAGTCAAGGTTGGAGGTCTGATTGGGGTTGGGGAGGTGGGTTGAGCTACATTTTAGACATGTCATATTTAGATGTAGGATGGACAGTGAATTAAACATGTTCACAAGAAACCACCACTGGCCAGTGAGGTTTTTGATAATAGGTAAGTTCTAGGAAGATTCGTGAAAAGCAGACATCTGGAGGATGGATCCCCACCACAAAGTATTATCTGCACCTCTCCCCACAACCTCTGTTTATTAGTAGGAATTACCCTAACCAATGCACAACACCTACATAGGTTGACTTCTTGGCTGAGCGGCTCTCCAGGCAGGATAGATATGAAAGTAGTGAAGTGCGGAGGCTCCGGAGCCAGATCTGTTTGCTTTCCACCTCTGCCACTTACTACTGTGTGATTTCAAGAAAACTAGCACTCCGAACTTCAGTTCTCTTATTTACAAAACGGAATAATACCAATTTCCATCTCATAGGATTGATGGGAGGATTCCATGAGACTCTTGAAGTGTAGCCCTTTATAAAAGGTTTATAAGATGTGGTATAAATGTCAAGTATGGTTATTAATCCTGTCTCTCCTGGAGGTTATGAGTTATATTTATATTTTGTATCCATCCCTTATGGTGCCAAACATGAGAAGTACTTTCTTCTAACTGCTGATCACTTTGCCCCCTTAACAGTGGTCTTCTGCCTCTCCCTATGTCCCAGTACCTTTGGGAACTTTGTTACCTATGATTGTGTGAAGTCCTTGAATGTCAGGCAGCATCTTTGGGGCAAGATAGTCTGTCCGCCTCAGGAGAAACCCACTGTATTAGTTTTCCATTGCTGCTCTAAACAAATTACCACGTTCTTAGTAGCTGAAAACAACACAAATATATCATCTTGTAGTTCTGGAACTCGGACACCTAAAATGGGTCTCACTGGGCTAAGGTCGTGTAAGCACGGTTGTGTTTCCCTCTGGAGGCTCTAGGGGAAAATCCATGTCCTCGTCCTTTCCAGCGTCTATAGGCTACCTGCATTCCTTGGCTTATGGCCCCTTCTTCCATCTTCAAAGCCAACAATGGTGGGTTGGGTTCTTCTTACATCACCAACCCTCCTTCTGGTTCTCTTCTGTCCCTCCTCTCCCCGTATTAAGGACCCTTGTGATTACATTGGGCCCACCTGGATAATCCAAAATTAAGATCTGCTAATTAGCAACTTTAATTTCCTTTACAACTTTAATTCCCCCCTCCCCTTGTTATGTAGCCTAACATCCTGTTCTCAGGATGGGACAAGGTTTTTGAGGGATCACTATTCTGCTTACCGCACCTTCCACAAAGAAAACTTCAAGGACGTTTCCCCTGTTTTGTCCCTCTGCCTTGTAGGACCTAACTGATTCACCAAGTGATGAAACATCCATCACAATTTGATAACTGTGGGGCGCCTGGGTGGCTCAGTCAGTTAGTGTCTGCCTTCAGCTCAGGTCATGATCTCAAGGTCCTGGAATCGAGCTCCACGTCAGGCTCCCTGCCCAGTGGGGAGTCTATTTCTCCCTCTGCCTTCTCCCCTCTGCTCATGCTCTGTCTCTCTCTCAAATAAATAAATAAAATCTCAAAAAAATAATTTGATAATTGTTATGGTCACAATTAGGAGGCATTTCATGCTAAGGTTTTTCTTCTGGCCTAATCCTGATTCTGCTAAATGCTTAAAGATATATTTGCAGCCAAATACAGTGAATATTGACTAAAATTTTCAGAAGAAATAGTGATCCTCATAAACCTTCTCCAGCATGGGAAAGAAAGGTTTAAAGTATTAAAGAATTTAAACCTCAAGTATTAAATTTTATAAATGATATGAATATCCATTCCATTTCTGGGACTAAACCACCTCACAAGTCCACCATGATCATTACCAATACATTTCTTATTTCTTTTTTTTTTTTAAGATTTATTTATTTGAGAGAGAGAGAACACGTGCAGGGGGAGGGGCAGAGGGAGAAAATCTTCAAGCAGACTCCCCACTGACTGCAGAGCCCAGCACAAGACTCGATCTCAGAATCCTGAGATCACAACCTAAGCCAAAACCAAGAGTTGGGTGCTCAACTGACTGAGCCACCCACGTGCCCCCTACATTTCTTATTTCTTTACCAGAACCTCAACAGCCGTGTTTTCATTTTAGCTCCAATTGCTGATTAATGGACGGCAGAGTATGTCTTAAGAAAGACAGGTGAAAAATATCAGGTTGCAAGGCAAAGCATTTAAATATATCAGAGAATGGAATTTTTTAAGGGGTAAAAGGCCATCAGTACTATTTTAAGAGTACCAGGAGCTCAAACACTTGTAGCTGAAAAATGGGTAAAACCTCAATACCTTTGAGTTTCACTCTGACAGTCAGTATTCCTGTCTTTTAAGCTCTTTCACCTCCAACACATAAAAATGTGCTCTAAATAAATTGGTCCAAACGCTCAGTGAAGATAATTTTAAAACATTTTAAATCATTGATCCTAATTTCCCAGCAGATAGGAGGCTAGCCATAGTATGGGATTGGAAAAATATTTAGCTTGAAAAATGGGAGAGGCTAGCACTTTAGCTTTGGGCAGGACACTCAAGAGAAAGCAAGGGGAGAGAGCCAACTAATATTAAACATCTCTTATTGCCAAACACTGCATTTACATGTATTGTCTCAATCAATTCTCACAACTCCAGTAGGTATAGGCATACTTATCCCCACTTCAAAGATAAAGGAATCGAGGCTTCAAGATGTGAAGAGACTCTTCCACAATCACTCAGCTAGAAAGTGGCAGAACTGGGATCACTGTCCAATTTCACCTGAGTCAACACCCATTCATCCTCTTCCCACTGCCCTCAACTGCGCTTCCCTGAGTCCCAGTTTCCTCATCTACAAGATGAGGGAGTTGAGTCAGATAATCTCCCGAGGTCCCTCACACTCTTACTGTAGGGCCTCCATGTTTGGGAGGGGAACATGGAATCAGGAAGGGGTCTCTGGCACCAGACAGAATGTCTTTCTCTCTTAAGTGGGAAAGCACTGGGACTCTGTTTTCCTGTACATCCTTATTCCCTGACTTCTGAAAGGAGCCTGCCACCGAGGACCACAATACAAATGATGAGGGGACCCCCAACGCCCACCACTTAAGAAAAGAAACAAGTTCTCCTTAGTGGAGCTGCTTTTTATGAATTTACATCTTCAAAACCAAGTCCATCAACCCTTATTGTTGAGAATCTTACTGTGCCCAACACTGAGTTAAATTGTATTGAGAGGCTCCATAGGGCACAGCAAGGCCGTGTAGAGATAGTCTGTTTTCTCAAGAAACTTACAACTAAAAAAGAAAAAAGAGAGAGAAACTTACAACTAGCTAGGGGGGACATAACTCATAAAGCAATTTTCAGAAGACAATGTATAATACAGGACAGAACTGTGGTCAAGACAATATGTACTATAGGAGTCCAGAGACCAGAAGACCAACACAGGGTACAGTCCTCAGAGAAGGCTCCGTGAGAACTAGGGCAAAGACAACGTTCTTTACCTTGCATTCTGCACTAGTCTTCGTTGGCCTTCTCTGTAATTGTGAAATCCTGGTATGAACCTTTTGCATAGTTCAAACATTCTCAGTTTTGGACGCTGCAGTGATGTCCTTCATACCATGTCATCTGAATGTCACTTCATCTTTATTGGCACATTTGGGAGGGGTAAAACCCCAATGGTATGCAAACACTGTCATGGATACTTGCTTCAAGCCATGGGAAGTTTCATGCAAAACCTGTTTCTCAATAGGGCAAATGTTGTGTAAGGTGTAAGAAGCTTGAGAAACTAGTTAAAGGCAAAGCCTGTCACAGCAAGAACGAGATTTGAATGGGGACACTTTCCTGTCTTAGTCACCTCTTAGTCTGCCTCTGGCCCCTTATCTGTGGAGACCCCATGCTTAAGCATTTCTTCAATACTTTGGCCCAGAGGCCATAGGACCTTGTCCCAAGTAGTAGGAACTTCTTATCGCTATAACAACCACCCCCATCTGCCCACTCTCATGCGCACTCTACTGATAAGAGACTCTAGGTCTGAAAAATTGGTTCAAAATTCTGGATCCTGCCTTACCCTTGAGGACAACGAAGTGTGTGTCCCTTTCTCCAACCTCTACCTAAATATAATCAGGGAATGTGATCCCAAGAGATGGTCTGACTTGATACAGTACTCTAGTAGATGAAATATTCACTATATTTACTGGGTACTCCAAAACAATGCTAGACTGAGGGATATTTTCCAAACTAGCTGAAGACACAAAATGAATATACAGGAAACGGTATCTAAGCATACCATATGCTATATCAAGGGTAACTAGTTCAGGAATGTGAGGAATTGATGAATACAGAATTAATAAGGGAAAGATATATAGGGGCAGGGTTTAGGATCGACCTTAAAGAACGGGAAGAATTTGGACAGTCAGGGAAGAGAAATTATGACATTCTAGAAAAGAGAAAAACTCTAACCAAAGACAAGAAAAGTGGAAGATGTATTCATGGAAAGCCAAGGTGGTCAGTCTGTCCAGAGGAAGGGTAACAAGAATGTACATAGCAAGAATTCGTGGGAAATGAGATCAGATGGATATGATGAACTCATACAGAGTTAGCTAACATTAAATGAAGTGCCGCTTAGGTGTCCAGCACTGTACTAGACCTCTCGCACATAATAATAATAGCTTATACCTACTAGAGTTTATAGTGTGCCAGGCACTGTGATAAGCACTTTACATATATTATCTCAACTTAACCATCACTACAGACCTATGACATACACACTGTTAATATCTTCATTTTACAAATGAAGAAGATGAAGCCCAGAGAGATTAAGGAACTTGCTCCAGGTCACATAGTCCTTGAGTGGAAAGGCCTGGATTCAGACCAAGGGAGTCAGCTCAGATGTGGGTTCTAAGCACAATACTAACTTGCTTCCACACATATTATCTCATTAAATCCCCATAAAGTTCCCTATGACGTAAGCATTATTATCTCATTTTGCAAATGGGGATCCAAGGCCCCAAGAGTCAGTGAATCATTGCCCAAGGTATTTCTGCTGAGTACAGCGCTAGCATTTGAAAGCAGGCCCACTAATTCCAAGTCCTTTAAACTTTCCATTACAACATAGCTGCCTGGCAGAAAGTTTGTCTAGAATGGGGTCAAATTAGGGGAAACTATAATAGCCTGGAAAGGGCAAGAAGACTAGATGATAAGACAAGTTAAGAACTTCGGGGTTTGGAACAGGCATGACTTCTTGAATAAAGATAGGTCTAGGCCTGGCACAGGAAACTGAACTGGGGAAAGAGTGGATTTGAGCACTAGATGATAGTAGAGTTGGGAAGGACCTAAAAATGGGCATTGGGAGGGAGGGGCAGAAGGACAGAAACAATGACCAATATTTGAAGGAAAATCTGATGTTCTTAGGGATTGAATGGCTGAGGGCCATGAAAGGAGATTAAGTCAAAGAGGACTTTGCTTCTGGTCTCAGTGACTCAATGGACTCTTGACAGGGGGACAAGAGGTTATTAAAGCAGCTGGTTTGTGGCAAAAAATGAAGGTTGTTTTTGAACATGTTGCCATCTGCTTGGCAGAACAAACGACTGGCACATTCCAGAGGAAATGACCAGTAGACAGTCATTGATGTGGGACTGGAGCTCAGGTAGAGAGCAGAAGCTGTCAATCACATCTGACAGATAAGCTATGCAGGACCACTGAAGGGACAGGGACAGACCAGTCAGGTCCCAAGGAAAATAGGTTTCTCATAGTCAGAATAAGCCAGGAGTCGGCAGAGAACAAAAACGCAGCATAACAAAAGAAAGTAGGCCCAAGGACAAGCAAGCCACAGGTCTGGACAAGTTGTTAGGGCCAAGGCAGAGAGATAAAAAATTAAAGGGACACAGCAACAAATGAGATCTCACTCCTATCAAGGAGAAATGACCGCTGAATAAGTTCCTGTCCCGTTGCTGGTATTTGGGAGCGTTTCCCTATTGCAGGAGCCAACGCAGCCTAAGCGAGGAGACCCTGCAGTGAGTCCCTGAAGAATAATCAGGAATTTTGCAACAAGGAATATACAATCGACATCAGTATAGGAAGAGAACCGAAGTCATCAAAAAAAGTCCTCTTCTCTGGAATGTACGGCTGAAAACCGATCACTAGGGTAAACTTCAGATTATGTATCTTGGACCACAATAAAAAAAAGGAAGTCCTCTCCCCTGAAAACATAAATGTCTATGGATCCCCCCTTCTGATTTCCAAAAGCCCATTTAATTTAGCAGCTCTTGGACTTACCCTTTTTTGTCCAAGACCTTGATTTCCTTGCCGGAGTTGGTGGCTGTGCTGCTGCAGGAATGAAGGTCCTGAAGCCAGGATGTCACAGCGATGCGGTTCTCCTGTCCCTTTCGATCTGGAAAAAGAATGGGATACTCACTTACGGTCAATTGTCAGTGGAAACTCCTCTTCTGGCTTTTCTGCTCCCTCTGTCCTTCTTCCAGAACATGGACAGCATGATCCATTGACCATAGCCCTACCCTCTGAGACCTCTTCGGCCTGACAGAATTAAAAAAGTGAGACATAGAGCAACTCAGCCAATAGCTGGGAGGGACTGAAATGAGATGAGAACCCGGGAGTCCCGTGATTTCAGTTCTTGCTGATTGCTTTTAAAGTTCTAGGTCCTTTTTAATTGGCTTCACGGACATCACCTCCAAGCCTACACACAATCCCTTTCCTGTTCAGGATACAACCTGGTTCTAGTTCAGGGGTCATCCATAAACCTGTATTCTTGGAGCTACACAGGGTTCCTGTCCATTTACAAGTAAGGAAGCAGGGCCCAAGGTTATGGAGTGGCTTCCCCAAGGGCATACACCTGGTTAATTGCAGAACAAGAAGGAGATACAGGCTTTCTGATCCACTCTCTAAATCTCTTTTAGCTAGACAAAGAGATCCCAGCTGAAATACTTGGAATTGTATTTTTATAAAAGCTTTGCTTTCCCCATGATGGGTCTCCTCTGCTGCCTTTTTCTCAGAAGATGTTTGAGATGCCTGAAAATGCCAGATTAGGGGTTCAGAAGAGAATGGTAGCAGCAGGGGTGGAGTGGGGGAATGCACTGGTTACCCACAAAACCCTCTCAGACTACCTATTATGTTGTGGCTACAACTCAGATCCCTGCCCTCCCTCAGTCCTCATACCGTGGAGCTTCGTAAGCGGCCCCTGTGTGCTAGGGCTCTCTAGCCTGTCTGCCATTGCCCCATATTGACCTTGATCTCCGCCTCTGAAATCCTTGATTACCAAAGTCAATAGGCAGCTGGTCGGCTTGGGAGGGGCCCTCCAAGGCTATGGCAAGATAGAAGAATGACAGTACAGCTCATCATCAAGAGATTTATCGGGCAAACTTCAGGAAAAACTGGTTGCTCGAGCTTGCCATCTCAAGAAAAATAGTTTTGTGTAAAGCTTGACATGATGGGAAATGCACATTCGCAAGTTACTTCCATTGCCGCACTCATCGTGGGAGCTCTTTGTGGGTTGCTTCATACAAAAAGATTCTCCCCACCCCCCACCCCGACCTGGAGATAATTCAAGCTATAAAGTTAAACAGAGAAATGGATTATCTTTTTCATCAAGCCTATCAATCTTGTCTATGGCCATTTCCTGAAAATGCAGGAACTCAAGTGTAGAACTTGAAAGTTATAGTCATATATTCATAAAATAACAGAGCTCTATGGGACGTGGACGTCATCTAATCCAGCCCTTAATCTTGCAGATGAGGAAACTGAATTATTAGGATATTGTACTTCGACTCTGCAGCCTAAGATTGCACTCATTTCTTTACAAGCCAGAACTGCACTGTTGGCTCCAAGGAGCTAGTGGTTAACACAAAACCTATGGTGTTTTTCACGTAATCACTGCTCAGCTAGATTTTCCCCACCCCAGGTTTTTACCATAAATTTCCTAAAATTTTTTCAGGAGTTTACATTTTTCCTTTCCATTCCTTTTTTTTTTTTTTTAAGTTTTAACTCCATATTCCAGCCTCTGGCTTGAATTTTGGTTCTGTCTTGAGTTTCCTAAGAGTGTTTGGGAAAGGGGAAGATCATTCGCTAAAACACACTTTGAAGGTGCTTGCCATCTCATATTTAATAGTTAAATTGTTCTAAATAAAACTCTATAAAAAGCATGTAATTTGGAATTCTACCACCTTGTTTTTTTAGATCCTCAAGGAAAGTGGACGATTTTTCTCCCTTGTTCCATGAAGGAGCTCTAGAAAGGGCCTTTCTTCCACAGGGCAGAAGAATATTCTCACAGCCTGTATCTTATCGGGAACGGGTGTTCCCCGGGGGAATGTGATGAAAGGCCACCCTCTCAACTCCAGAGTGGAGGAGTCTTTTTTATGCCCATTTTGATGTATCATTTAATGATTTATCTTCCATTAGCCATGAAAACTGGAGGAGGCAAGAAATTTAGGAGTAGGGAGGAAAGGAAGGATTTCCTAATCTCTTTTGTCCTCAAAAGGGTTGTCTGTTATATGCAAAAGGAGAATTAACTTGAGTGAAATATTGTGATCACTTTATATATTGTAAACAGCCAGAAACCTAAAAATTACCTCTGACTTCTTCTTCTCCTTCATCCCCCATCTTTAGTAATAAGAATGGCTAAGATTTATCAGGCACTTGCTATGTGCCAGATACTGTGCTAAGTACTTTACAAGCCTGACTAATTTAATCCTCACAACAGTTATCACGATTTTTAGAAGATTTTATTTATTTATTTGACAATGACAGAGAGAGAGAGAGCACAAGTAGGCAGAGTGGCAGAGGGAGAGGGGGAAGCAGGCTCCCCGCTGAGCAGGGAGCCCGATGTGGGGCTGGATCCCAGGACACTGAGATCATGACCTAAGCCGAAGGCAGATGCCCGACCTACTGAGCCACCCAGGCATCCCACAGTTATCATGATTTAACAGACCGCTCACTTGAACTCACATATTTAGCAATGGTAGGGCCAGATTCATACCCAGGTTATTGTGACTCCAGAGCCCCAAAGCTTACCCACTATGAGTTTAATCCAGGTTCTCTGGGAGAGCCATCAAACTATAATGTAGGTTTGACCCTATGAATTATGGGAGAAGGAAGGAAGGAAGGAAAGGAGGAAGGGAGGGAAGGAGGGGGAAAGAGGAAGGGAGGAAGGGAGGGAGGAAGGAAGGGAGGGAGGGAGGGAGGAAGGGAGGGAGGAAGGGAGGAAGGGAGGAAGAGAGGAAAGGAGGGGGAGGAAAGAAGGAGAACAGGGAGGGAGGAAGGGGTGAGGAAAGGAAGGTTGGAAGGTTGGTTAGGTGGAAGAATCTTAGACTGCGGTTCAGTTCTAAGAAAGTTCAGCAAAGCTGATGGAACATCTGGAGCTAAAATGGCTTGCAGCAAAGTCCCACATTTCCCGGCAATGGGCCTGCCTTAGTATCCCTCCCATACTCAGTAATAAAGCGGCCTGCCCAGAAGCATGACCTTGACAAGAAGCAGTGATGGACTTCCGAGCACAGAAGCCGGGCTTGCCAGTCAATTGTGATTCTTTCTGAGAGGTGCATTTTCTTTTTCTTTCTTTCTTTCTTTTTTTTTAAGATTTATTTATTTTATATAATTTTAGAGGGGGGAGGGAGCAGGGGAGGGGGAGAGAGAATCTCAAGCAGACTCCCCCCTGATCACAGAGCTCAAAACGGGGCTCAATCTCTTGCCCCTGAGGTCATGATCCTGAGCTCATGACCTGAACTGAAATCAAGAGTTGGATGCTTAACCGCTTGAGACCCCAGGCGCCCCGAGGGTACATTCTCATTGCTGTCTTATTATGTGACACTATCTCTTCGAGCAAATCTGCTGATTTTGTCTTCAACAAATGTCTCTACCGACTTCCCTAGTTCAGGCTTCCATCGCTGCTTATGTAGACAATTCCAGTAATGCTTTAAGTTATTTCCCTACCTCCCATCTCAATAGCCTTAAAACATTTTTCTGCAAGGTTACCAAGATGATCCATTATATAAGTCCAGCTATGTCAAAACCCGGTTTAAGAAGCTAAGTAGAAACTTCTTTTGGTTAATCTTAGAATGGGTATATGATGATCCTCTGACATATAAAGGACAAGAATACCATCAGCTTTCATTAATTAGGCTAATTTCAAAATTGTCTTGTATTTTTTGGGTAAGGTCATCATTGTGACATTTATATATGGGGCTATTCCATGTTACCACATATCATTCCTCTGTTTAAAAACGCTTCAAACATTTTTAAGAAAAAACCCAAGTTTTTGATGATGGTGCACAAGGACCCCCAGGACCTGGCCAGTCCTTACTCCTCCAACATCATTCCAGCCATTTTACCTGGCATTCAATGCTCCAAAAATTAAGTACTGAATTGTTTTTTAAGATTTTATTTCTTTATTAGAGAGAGAGAGAG
Organism: Ursus americanus; assembly: GCF_024610735.1. Classification (NCBI taxonomy): domain Eukaryota; kingdom Metazoa; phylum Chordata; class Mammalia; order Carnivora; family Ursidae; genus Ursus; species Ursus americanus. The sequence goes on from NC_142151.1 coordinate 13,481,596, forward strand.
CATGAGCAGGGGGAGGAGCAGAGGGAGAGGGAGAAGCAGACTCCCCGCTGAGCAGGGGGCCCCATACGGGGCTCAATCCTGGGACTCTGGGATCATGACCTGAGCTGAAGGCAAATGCTTAACTGACTGAGCCACCCAGGCGCCCCAAAGTACTGAATTCTTTGTAGCTCCTGCTTTCCTGTATCACATATCCAAGCCTTTGTTTATACTCTTCCCACTATCTGGGATGCTATTCTCTCTTCTTCTCCTCTCCCTTTTCTGCCTATTTGAATTCTATTTTAGATTTGGTTCAGCTGCCATCTCCTTGGGGAAGGTTTCCGTGGCTCATACACACCCCAACTCAAAGATCATTTAGTCCAATTTCCAGCCCAATTCAGGAATTCTATCTAAGGCATCCAGGCAGAAGGTCATCAGAGGGAGAGCTCATGACTTCACAAGGCAATTGGCTTTGGCCTGCCCTCATGGTCACATAAACCACTCAAAACCATTTCTTATTTTGTTTCATGAAGGAGTCTATCTGTTCCTGCTTCCCTAGCTCTTGTGTGGATTGTGGTTAAAATAGTACCCACCTGAAGCTTCAGGACGAATGGGAGCTAGAATTTGGAAGCCTAACTGAGAAATTCTCTTGGCAGGTCCTGTAGGGGTGATCTCTAGCTTTGAATTTCCAGATCTCATTGAGGGTGGCGGGCAGAAGCATGGTGGAAATGTTAATGAGGAAAGACAAAGCTTGCCAATGCCATTTGTCATTTCCTTCTGGTTGTAAAATTTCTGAGCTTTCTGGCTTTGTATTTCTGAACCCCTACCTGTAACTCACAGATGTTCCATGAGCCCTTCAGAATGTCTAAGGACTTCAAGAGGGAGGATGTAGCCTATGGTAAACCACATAAGGGATGGAATCTGGCCATAGTGACTGCAGTTGCTGAGTGTTCAGATGTTGCCTTCGTGCTTTTTGGTAAATCTCTCTTCTTCCAAGACTGCAAAGTTGTGTCTCTAACTAAACACTTCAAAGGGAGATGCTGTGGTATGGAGAAGATGGTGAACAAAGGCTGATTTTGGGATCCTACACTTATTGTAGGGGTGAGAAGCATGTGAACATCAGCTTTCTTTATCCACATTCTAGCACAGACCTGGTGTTTCCAATTTCCAATAGGTACTGCCTGATGCCATGCATTTTAGAGGGTTCAGTATGATGGCTGAGAAACACCAGGACATTGTCAAGTAGTTCCAGCCAAAAGTTTATTTATACAAGAAAAAATATAATACATATGATCAAATCAGAAAAATAGGTATGGATCAATGCTGTTTATACTGCAATATTAGAAATGAAAACAACAATAAAAATCACACGGGCAATTAAGAATCATGAGATTATCCTACCAGCCATTGTTACTCAGTACAGAGCATATAGTTACATTTCTTACTGGCACTTGAGTATAGATCATCTGAAAATATAAACATGCAAACAGAGTGATGAAAGGAAATTAGTTCTATTAGAATTTTTAAATTTTTAATTTAACTTTTTAAAAGACTTTCTTTTTCTAGAGCAGTTTTAGGTTTACAACAAAATTGAGAGGGAAGTACAGAGATTTCCCATATATCCCTACCCATCACACATTCATTGCCTCTCCCATTACCATCACTCACCAGAACGGTTCATTTGTCACCAAGGATGAACATACTTGAGACATAATCACCTAACTGCCATACTTTACCTCAGGGTTCACTCTTGGTGTTGTACAGTCCATGAGTTTTAACAAATGTATAATGACATATATCAATCATTTAATATCATACAGAGTATTCGCACTGACTTAAAGCCATTTGGTTTTTAAAATGTATTCCAGGGGCGCCTGGGTGGCTCAGTCGTTAAGCGTCTGCCTTCAGCTCAGGGCGTGGTCCCAGTGTTCTGGGATCGAGCCCCACATCAGGCTCCTCCGCTAGGAGCCTGCTTCTTCCTCTCCCACTCCCCCTGCTGTGTTCCCTCTCTCGCTGGCTGTCTCTCTCTGTCAAATAAATAAATAAAATAAAATAAAATAAAATAAAATAAAATAAAATAAAATAAAATAAAATAAAATGTATTCCAAAGCTACTACTAAAACCATTGATATACTGCAGATCAATGGAAAGAGGCAGATGGGCTAGAAATGGACCCAAGTGCAAACAAAATAAGTTTTACGATAAAAGGAGCATTCCAAATCAATAGGAAAAATATTCCATAAATAGTGTTGGGATAAGTGGTTAGTTTTTTATTCATTTATTTTAATTTTTAAACTAGATTTTTTAAAATTTATTTCGGAGAGAAAGAGAGAGAGAGAAAGAGAGAGAAAATGAGTAGGGGGGAGGGACAGAAGGAGAGAGAGAAGCATGTCCCAGGACCCCAGGATCATGACCCAAGCCGAAGGCAGACGCCACCCCAGGTGACACAAGTGGTTAGTGTTTTAGAAAATATAAGTAGAGCTGTATTTTTCTCTGAACATCCAAAATAAATCTCAGGTGGACAAAAGACTTATATATAAAAATGAAACCATAAAAGTACTAGAATAAAACAACGAATTTTTGTAATAATCTTGTCATGAAGAAGGCTTTTTCTTCTTGTATGACATAAAATCCAGAAGTCATAAAGGAAAGATCAATAAATATGACTACTTAAAAATGGAATCTTCCAAATAAAACATCACAACCAAGTCAAAGACAACAATCTGGGCAAAAAAAAAAATGGTTAATGCATATGATATCACTACCAATTCCTTCAATACAGAGAGAGCTTTTAGAAATCTGTAAGGAAAAGAGCAACCACCCATAAAATAATAAGCAAAAAACATGAACTGGTAGTCCCCAGAAAAAGAACCATAAATGCCCCAGCACAGACACACACACACACACACACACACACACACACACACGAAGAATACCCAACCTCACTGCTAATTCAATACATGCGAATTAAAATTGCGCTAAGATACCATGTTTTAACATATCAAGTTAGCAAAGGTTTAAAAGTTGGGTAACAAAACATGTCTGGCGAGTGGGGAGATGTGCACTACTGGTAGAAGAATATATTTCATCACCCTTTTGGAAGAAAACTTGGCAATTTCTGCCAAAATTTAAGTGCCCATATACTTGACCTAGAGGCCCTTCTAGAAATCTGCCCTACAGATAAATTCACATGACAATGGAAAGATCTATAGTCAAAGCTGTGTGTTTCTGCATAGTCTAACTAGTAAAAATAGAAACCGGAACAAGAAATAAATTCTGAAGGGAAAGAAAACGCTGACGGAAGAGGACCCTGTGTCATATACAGTGATATGGAAAAATATCCGATGCATGTTGTTCATTGAAATATGCACCACAGTGTGTTCTATGTAATTCCATGTGTCTGAAAATGAAAGGGAGACATCTATACTTTTTGTAGTACATGGAAACTTTGTGGAAGGATATACATTGGTTGACGCTGGAGAGTGAGTCAGAGAGATGGCGGTAGAGACCTTATAACCTTCTCTACTGCTTGAATGTTTTTTCAGGGGCACATACTCCTTTTGAAACAAAAAGCTATCTTTTTTTTTACTTTTACAAATGAAAAAGAGAAATTCCATCTGGTTAAGGAAAACTCCTGTAGAGAACATTGAGTTTTCTTTTATTTTGTCACCTTTCTTAATGTATTTTCAACTCTATTGAGTAAATGGAAGATTCTAAGTTCAGTCTCTCTTGTCTATCATCCCCTCTATCTATCTGCCCATCCAACAGTTCTTGTTAGCACTTGTTATAGGCTCAACATGGGGAACTGGAGGGCACTCAGAATTTTTAGTCTGTCTTCTGTATATCCATTATAGGTATCACTCACCTTGCAAGACGACATAGCTCAGCAAAGTTGGAAATAGAAGGCTTCTCTGGAGTGAATTCTGTGACTTAGTGACATCTTAAAACCTACTGTCCTTTCCCAGAGAGATTACAATAAGCAGAATTAAAATTCTGGGTGATGGACGGGTTAAAATAATCTCTGGAACATATATTAGGCACTGTCATGTAGCTACAATGCTATACCTACGGACACAACCCAATTTGTTGCTTGTCCATGATAGAAAAAGCCTTTTCAGTCAGGAGGTTGGGCCTATGGTTCTGCCTGCACCACCAACATCTGACCAAGGGTGAGAGACTTATGACGTCCAAGTCTTCATTCAGTCATCAGATATTCAGGAAGAGCTTAATATAGCCCGGGCCCTTATACTATACTATTAAATTCTATATGCCATAGACCATGCCATCAATAGCATAGCCTACAAGCGTGGCATGATATGGTATAATAAAATGTTCCAAAATAACATAAAAGGTATTGAGGAGGTGCCAGCCACATGTGAAAGAGCCAAGTTCCCCCAGATTTAATTACTGCTCTCCTACTTAAACTCTCAGGAGTTCCCGTGTGCCCTCAAATGAATTCCCCACTCCTCAGCTTGACGTTCAACATGCTTCATCATCTGTCTCCCGTCTACTCCTTTGGCCCTAGCTCTTGACACTGGTCTTCGCATCTCCTGAGATGCCCATGTGATGAGGAAACCCAATCGTCTGCAGGCCCTCATTGTTATTTCACGCTGGTATGCCTTTGCAAATGTTTCTTGTCTTGCCTGCTTGAACAACTTGTACTCATCCTTTGAGACCTGGCTCAGAAATCAGCCCGTCAGCAGAGTCCTCCCCTAGGTCCTCTTTGTATTTTATGGTATCACACCTGACACACTGCCATGCAGTTGTTCATTCACATACTTAGAGAAGTATGCAAATGAATCCTCCTTTGGTGTGTAAGCTTCCAGAGGGCAGAGACCCTGTCTCATTCATCTTTGTGGATCTAGCATGTGGCATAATGCCTGGCAAGAAGGAGCTGCCCAGTATGTTTATAAAGGAATGGATGGATTAAAAAAAAAAGAATTAATTACACTACAACTGAAGGACTTCTTTGTAGTTGACACTTCTTAATAGTATAGTAACAAATCTAGTAAAACTAGATCTCTCTTGGATTCCATCTTATCTCTACCTCAATCCCCGTGGAACAGTGACCACCCAAGCCATTATGGTGAGGTTCTAGTAACGATTGCTTGTCAGCCGTACTGCTGGTGCGGTCTTGCACAGGGAAAGGTTAGCTTAAAGACACAAGTCACCGAGTATATGTCATTTTAATCTTGACAGTGTACTTCTAAGCGGATGCCTGAGTTTTTCTTCCTTCCCATAACTAGCATCTCTCCAAGCAAGCTTAGATAGCAACCTGTTTTCTTTGGCAAATTGATTAATGGGGGCATTACTCCTACGCCTGGTTGTATGACGTGTCCAATAACATTGTCATTTTGTTTCTGGGGTGTTGGGTAAAAATATCCAGGAATTCACCTCCAGTGGAGGGACCACCTGTTTGCTGGAAACATTGCAGAGGGAACTCTGGGGAGGCAGCCCCCTTGAAGAATGCCGCAGGGGGTCTAATTCCATGACCGGCCTCCCGCACAACAAACTGCCTCCTCCAACCTTAGCAGTAGCACCTGTGGAAACACGAGAAGAGCCGTGTGGGGTACCTTAGCACTTCGGTTGGCTGGGAACCGAGCTGCCCTGCAGGCACCTGGAGAAACTGCCGAAGTTGCTCTTCCCAAGCCCAAGGGATGGCAAAGCTGGGGAAGCTGTCGAGCGCCACGCATCAGTGGCCAGGAGAGAAGTCAATCTTGATTTAGGAGTAGAAACGGGGGAGCAAAGTGTGAATGAGAAAAGGCATTGGAAATGGGGAGGAAACACAACTGCAGGGCAGAACCCTGGGCAAGTGTACCCAGTACTCCTTCCACCTTATCCGGGGGGCGGGGGGCATCCTACAGTGTAGGTGGGGGAGGGGACCTGATGCACAGGAGGTGTGACCTTGCCCTCTGGAAGCTTATGAGCAGGCAGGAAGGGAACAAGCATGGATTCAGGCCTCCCCTGCTGCAGCTAGAACTGAGCAGAACAACAAATTCCATGCTGAGTGGGAAAGGAGGCTATCTAAGGGAAACAGAAAGCCTGAAGTTTTCCAGACAAAACAAACTGGAGAAAATCTTACAGGATTAGGGAAAGGATAACCCCCTTCCAGGACCTACTGCCTGCAAACACAGAAGGGCAAAAACAACAGAGCACAAGAACCGTATGGGGGGAAAAAAAGGAAAGGGTGAAGCGCAGAGGAGAGGGTAAGAGTCCAGGCTGACAACCGAGGTCCATACACACTGCCACAAATATCAACATGTCTTGCCCCATCCCGAGCCTCGTGTGCGTCAGCCAGCACAAGGCCATCTTGAACTGGCATCAGTGCCACTCAAGAAGCGTATTTGAGGAAGGCAGCGTCACTTAAGGTGCAATGACTTTCTATTCTAGCTTAGAAAATCCATCTAGGGGCCACAGCTTAAAAGTAAAGTAAATCTATGACATGTGCAAGGACATGTATGTATCCCTGGTGAAAAGTGGAAGGAGGGTGTTCCGTGTTTTGAGTCTCATTACAGGAGTGCCAGGAGAGGCTGTAGCATCAAACTCTGAAGACTTTTACATTCCTGGGGCACCTGCATGGCTCCCTGCGGAGCGTCTGCCTTTGGCTCAGGTCATGATCCTGGTGTCCTGGGACTGAGACCCGCATTGAGCCGCTCATCGGGCTCCCTGCTCGGTGGGGAGTCTTCTCCCTCTCCTCCCTGCTCCTGCCTCCTGCTCTATCTGTATCTCTCTCAAATATATAAATAAAATCTTAAAGAAAAAAAGACTTTTACATTCCTAAAATGAGGAATGAGAATTATAAAATGAGAATAGCTAGCTGTATAAACTCTCAGTTCTGATAATACTACCTCGTCTTAGTATTTGCATAGAAAATGTGTATATGCCTATGCAAAGTTCCTATAGATAACTGCGGTTATGTGGTTACATGCCCCAAAAGTTCTAGTAGGAGGCCCCAGAACATGTCAGGCAGCTCCAAGTCCAGAAAAGAAATGAAAACAGAATAATGATTGCAATCAGATTAAAACATGAACGAACAAACAAGCAAAACTATGGTTCTTCCACACATATCCACACACGTGGGATGTTACTGATGTCTTGCCCCTGGAAACAGAGGTGATGACGTCAGAAGCTGCTCAGAAGTCAGGCATGGGGAAAGACTTTCCTCTTGGATAGGCAAAGACTGAGAAATAGCATGGTTTGAATCTGCAAAAATCATAAACAGTGCGGGGAGAGTCAACACACACTTGTTTACAATACAAGGATCAAAGGTGTCCTGTGAAACTCGGTTGAAATAAACTTAGAAAACATCTTTTAAAGTTTATTTATTTAAGTACTCTCTACATCCAGTGTGGGGCTCAAACTCACCACCCCAAGATCAAGAGTCACATGCTCTTCTGACTGAGCCAGCGCCTACAATATGTATTTTATTTTATGTATTTTTATTCTTTTATTTTCTAAAAGATTTTATTTATTTTATTTGAGAGAGAGAGAAAGAGAGAGAGAGATTGAGAGAACTGAGTGGGAGGAGGGGCAGGGGGAGAAGCAGACTCCCAGGATCAGGACATGAGCCGAAGGCAGATGCTTAACCGACTGAGCCACCCAGACGCCCCTAGAATACATATTTTTAAAAGGAATATTTCACATAGCACAGAATAAAATCTTTAAATGATTTGGACACATTTATGAATGACAGAGACAGAAATGGCTACTCAGCAGAACCATGCTATCAAACTTTAAAGGACAGCCTTAACTAGAACCACCACGCCCTTCTACCAAAGGACTGCTGTTGATGACAGAAGTACTGTTAGCACGAATGGTTGGATTCCATCTGGCAATACTTTCATTCCAATGAGATAATATTCACACAAACATTTTTGGAAACTGTCAAGTGATATTACTACTACTGGTATTATATGTTATCAAACAAAATATCGATGCTATACCATTCCGGTAACATTGTATATTGACCCAAGAAGATTGACATCAACCACCTTCAGACTTAGATGTCTTAAAACAATGCTGTGTATAAGCAAAAAGGTTTCAAGCTATATCCTGCAATAGAAGTCTTCTTATGGAGATGAGGGAAACCTTTCAAGTCAAAGGAATTGAAAATATGCTTTAACAAAACTTCTTAGCCTAAGTATGTAAATGAATCAAAAGATAAATGAAGATATGTGATACCAAACAGAAAAATCAGAATATCTATAATATTAAAAGATAATAGCAGAAAGAATCAAAGGGATTTTACATTAGCAGTGGACAGCATCTAAGCACATGCCCAAAATACCGCTAACTCTCACATGCTCATAAATACTGTTTGTGCCTTTTTGAAAATATCTTTAGGGTCATAAGTAGGTCTGATAGGGTCCCAAAAATAGATTTTAGGTTGTGGGTGCTTTTTTTCCTTACGAATGGAGATTAAAGCAAAATTTGGAGCAGTTAAGGCTGTTCATAAAACAAGAGGTGGGGTGCCTGGGGGGCTCAGTCAGTTGAATGTCTGCCTTCAGCTCAGGTCATGATCTCAGGGTCTTGGGATGGAGCCCCTGTGGGCTCTCTGCTCAGCGGGGAACCTGCTTCTCCTTCTCCCTCTGCCCCCCTCCCCACCCCCGCTGGAGCGCCTTTGCGTGCCCTCTTTCTCTCTCAAAGAAAATCTTAAAAAAAAAAAAAAAAGAGGCCCAAGTAACAAGAGGTAATTCCCCCGTTCCTCTCGTGAAGTATTCAAGTACCCAAACCACACTTCCTCCTGGATAACCCAGGAATCATCTTTTGTTCCTTAAAAATGCAAGATCCCAATGAAGAGCCCTGTCAAATTTCCATTCAGCAAACAACTCCAGGTTTACCAAAGCTTACACTGGAAACAAGAACCTCGAAAGTGAACTTTGAGGGAAGTAAGCTGCTTTTCAAAAAATGGTTTCCAAGCTTTAAATGCAGGCTGAGTTTTTTTACTTACTCCATAACATGTGCCATAGTAAATTTAAACTTCTACAGGTCTGAGTCAATAGAATAAAACATGCCTGTCTTATGTGTGTCTGTTGGGTAAGTCCTCAGGAGAATTGTGAAAGAAGGTACCTGGTCAGTTCTTCATTCCTTACGGCTCTCCTATCGCCCCCCCCCCCCAACCCACAGTAGCCATTTGCTGCTTTTTCACTGCTCAAACCCGTGCCACAGGAATCAGATCTACCCAGATCTCTCCCCCCTCTTATAACACCTATCCTTCAAAAGTATGTATTCCTCTTTTCTCCCACACCTCAACCCCATGTTAAACTAACCTTTAGGTAGCACATAAGAGAGAAAAGAAAGAAGTTCATACTAAAGTGTAAATGACTACAAGTGATGTTTGCAAGCCATCTCTTACAAAGAGTGGTTCAGTTTTAAACAGCTGCTTATTGGCCACATAATTATCCTCTTATTTCCTCAAATAAGGGTACACTTGATTCTTTCCTGCTGGGTGAGATATATATCTGGCTTCGGAATAGCTGCAGCGTTTGAAGTAGAAATGGAGGTTAGGACAATCTGAAGACAAGCGGTTGTTGAGTTTGAGAGAAGCTCTCTATGTTGGTGAAGGGGAAGAGGTATGGGAAAGTTTGAACATGGAAGGTTTTGGTTCCGTGAGCTTCATTTTCTCTTCCTTATTTTTATGCTGATTAGGTCTTTTTTTCCCTTCCTTTTTGACAGACTTGTTTCAGTCCTTCTCCGCCTTATTTATTTACTTTGCTCCTGCTGACAAGCTGGAGGCTGAATTCCATGCTCACTCTTAAAATGTTCCTTTATGCTCTTGCCCCTGAGCTTTCTAGCCAATGCCCAGGGTCAATAGGTACTGTGCTGTATGCAAATCTAGACATATTTGTCCGTGTAGGCCAAAGGAGGGGAGGCATTTTGCAAAATGCCTTAAGAACAGAAACAAACTTCTGAAATGGAATATCTGATAGCCTCATGAAAATAAGCTAAACTTTTCAGAAACAAAAAGTACAGAGGGATACTTCTCTATAAAATAAGTTGGGGGGGGGGACCGCACACAAAACAAAACATGACTAATACTTGAGCAGTGAGTTCACCTCAAGCATTTCATGAATTTCACATGACCCGCCCACTTTTTCTCTGTACCTCTGCAGACTACCATATCAGCCGGAATAATACTCTGTTGTTCCAGCGCCAGATTTACATATCGACGTAGCCATGGCATTCCTGAATGTAGAATATTGTACTGTTCCCCTTGTTTGTGGTTTCTATAATAAGGTTAATTTTGTTCCCTTGCCTTCTTCACTTAATCGCATGCCACCCCCTACCTCTCTTCAATCAGTGGTTTGTTTTTCCCTTTGAATAACTACCCTCCTGTCCTCTCTCAGCCTGTGTGTGGTAATTTGAACTACCCACAAATTCACTGTACATTTTAAAATCCTTATCACTCATTTCAGAGATGATCAACTCTCTGAAATGACAAGGCAGGGACAGAGAAGTCACGATGGGTCACTTCTGGGCTGACTCTGGGATACCTTCTTCCCCAAACGTATGGTGCGCGTTAGGGTGGGTCAGAAGTTATCACGGTAGATTTCATGGCCACCTTTGTTTTCTTTCTTGGTAGGCTTTGTTTTTAATTATTGCTATTTCGAGATTGGAGATGGGTCTAACCAAAATTCCATGCCAGGACTGAGTGAAACAATTTTCATTTCCAAGGAAAGTTTGGAAAGGGCTCGATAATTTTTAAATTCTTAGACTCGTGTGTCAAACTTAGTGGGAAGCCAGCTGGAGCCTAACAAGTTATTTTAATGAGCTTCCTTTCTCTCTGATGTTCCCCAGGGGACCTGTGCCAAGCAGACCCATGTGGCCCAGGGAGTAACATGATCATCTTGGCTCTGTTTAGACACCTGTGCTCCTTCAGCCCTAGTGGTAAGGGGAACAGGAGAGAAAGATGAGGGCATGGAAGGCATGCAGACCGAGTGGGAGTGGGTGTGTGCCATGCTGCTTAGGAATTCACTACAAGAAACTCTGCAGCAGAGGCAGGATGCATCGTAGGCCAACAGTGCCTCTACGTGGGGTGTCTGGGAGTATATGAAACGTGTTGTATGTGTGCTGGGGAGGGAGGAGTGGGGAGGGGAGGGAGGAGAAAATTATATGCATTTTTAGAAGGAATTGCGTGCCTGGGAGTTTCTTTTTGAGAAGGAAGAAAAGATTGAATATCGTGAATATAAAGCAGGCTCAGCACCCTGAGAAAATATTCTTCTTCTAAACTTCCGGCCACTCCTTTAAAAATAAAAAAGTACATTTGCTGTGTTCACCTTACCTTTCCAGGGATCAGTCTGGTGCTTGGCGTTCCCTACCCACTCTGAACAATCTAGCACATGGGTATTAAGTTTGGTCTGTATCATTTTCACCAGATGCCTTGTTTAGTGATTGCCCTTAGTCCCCGTATGTGTGAATTTCTTCTTGGATTATAAACTCCTTGAGGATTTATACTTATAGAAACTAATACTCTCTCTTGTTCTTCCTCACCTTTTTGTTACCAATTCTGGGTACTTCTCAGCAAATGTTTAACATGACTACACGATACTTCTTCGTAAGATTTTCTGTCCCTTACAAAGTCTTATTTTATGATGTGATTAAGGTTTATTTTTATAAATTAAATTTAAAAAATTTCTAAAGTAGTTCCACACTTTCTAAAGTGAGCATGTTTATAATTCTTAAATTTAAATTTCTATTTTAAGGGGTGCCTGGGTGGCTCAGTCAGCCTTGGCTCAGGTCATGATCCTGGCATCCTGGGATCCAGCTCAGTGGGGAGTCTGCTTCTCCCTCTGCCCCTCCCCCTGCTCATGCTCCCTCTCTTGCTCTGCACTCTCTCTCTCAAATAAATAAATAAAATCTTTAAAAAAATTAAAAAATGAATTTCTATTTTAATTGTGTAATATTTCAAATGTTCAGAAATACAAAGACAAAAACACAACTCTACTTCCAGAGTTAACATAACTGCTCCATCTCTTTAAAAGTTAAATATACAACTAACCACTCCTCACCCCAAGTCCCTCCCTCCCTCCCTTGAGAAAACCACTCTTCTGAAACTGGTGTACATACTTTCCTGCATGTTTTTAGATTTCCACTACATGGTTCAAAAGGTCTTAGCTCTCCTTCCTGAGGGGCTGGTGATTGAGTCTGCAAACAGCTCACACGCAGCGTCTGTGGAAGGACGAGATGGGTAAGTACCATTACAGAGGACTGGGTGCACTTTTGTCAGATGCGATGCAGGAAGAGAGAGTGGTAGAGGATTAACCCAGGAGAAAAGCAGTTCCACCTCAAAGAAGAGGACTTAGCGACAAGGGCATAGCTAGGGAAGCAGAACTGAGGCCAGGCTGGGCACAGCAGAAGGAAGCTAGAAAGTGGTGGAAAGCAGCCCCTGGAGGTGTAGAACAAGAGGGGTATTGGGGAGGCAGAGGAAGAGAGCTCTTCCCATGAGCACAGACTTGTGCTCCCCTGATCATCAGAAAGGATGTGGCTAGGTGTCTCTGAGACCTCCATGAATGCAGTTTGGGGCGTTACAGGTGTGCCCCTGGGTGGGCCCAACTGCTGAAACCCCAGCATGCCAGACTCATTACCAGCCTCAAGACCTGGCTACGTGGCTTTTACCCGGAGGAAGTGACCTGCTTTAGTTCCTCTGAAGCATTATATAGATCAGTCAGAGATGACTCAACTTTCCTGTTACAGGCATACCTCGGAGATATTGTGGGTTCAGTTCTCAGACCACTACAGTAAAGCAAGTCAAATGAATTTTTTGGTTTCCAAGTGTATGTAAAGTTATGTTTACACTATATTGCAGTCTATTAAGTGTGCAATGGCATTATTTCTTTTAAAAAAAGTATACATACCTTAATGAAAAAATCTTTATTGCCAAAAAATCATCTAGAGCTTTCAGCAAGTCATAATCACTAATCACTAATCACAGATCACCATACCAAATATAATCATAATGAAAAAGTTTGAAATACTGTGAGAATTGGGGCACCTGGGTGGCTCAGTCAGTTAAATGACTGACTCTTGGTTCGGGCTCAGGTCATGATCTCAGTCAGGGTCATGAAAGCAAGCCCCACCATGGACTCTGCTCAGTGGGGGGTCTGCTTCTCCCTCTGCCCCTCCTCCCTGCTCTCTTTCTCTCTCTCTCAAATAAATAAATCTTAAAAAAGGAAAGAAAGAAAGAAAGAAAGAAAGAAAGAAAGAAAGAAAGAAAGAAAGAAAAGAAAGAAAGAAATATTGTGAGAATTACCAAAATGTGACACAGAGACACAAAGTGAGAAAACGCTGTTGAGAAAATGACATCAATAGACTAGTTCAAGGCAGGGCTGCCACAAACGTTTCATTTGTAAAAAGCACAATAAAGTACAGTAAAACAAGGTATGCCTCAATTACCTTTCCTCAATTTGGAGTTAAAAGATAAAATAGAAGGCACCCAGTTGAATTTGATTTTCAGATAAACAACAAATACTTTCTTTTAGTAAAAGTGTGTCTTAAATATTGTATGGGACATACTTATACTAAAAAGTTACTTGTTTATCCTAAAATTAAATGTGAGTGTTCTGTATATTTATTGCTAAATCTGGGAACTCTACCTCAATGGAATTTTGGAAGGGTTTTAGGAATCTTTGAAAAGGACTGGGTCAAAGAGTTCTCCAGAATAACATTAAGGAACATTAATGAATCTTTATCAAATTCTCAATGGTTTAATTTAGGCTAAAACAACAAAAAACCACTGACTTTTTAAAATCAGGGGTATGCAAAGACCCTCTTAGTTATTTCTTAATGGTTTTATTAAGTTACATACTGTAAAATTCACTCTTTTTTTTCATTTTTTTAAAGATTTTTTAAAATTACTTACTTGAGAGAGAAGTAGAGAGAGAGATCATAAGCAGGGCGTAAGGGTAAAGACAGTAGACTCCCTGCTGAGTAGGGATCACCACGCAGGACTCGATCCCAAGACTCTGGGATCATGACCCAATCTGAAGGCAAACGCTTAACCAGCTGGGCCACCCAAGTACCCAAATTCATTCCTTTAAAATGTACAATTCAGGGGTCACCTGGATGGCTCAGTCAGATAAGTGCCTGACTCTTGGTTTCGGCTCAGGTCATGATCTCAGGGTTGTTGGATCCAGCCCCACATCTGCGCAGGGTCTGCTTTCGATTCTCTCTATCTCCATCTGCCCCCCCACCCCGCTCTTGATCTCGTTCTCTCTCTAAAAATAAATAAATAATAAAATAAAATAAAACATACAATTCAGTATGGAGTTTTGTTTTGTTGTTGTTGTTGTTGTTTTAAAGTAAGTTCTATGCCCAATTTAGGGTTTGAACTCAAGACCCGGAGAAAAGGAGTCCCACAATCCACCGACTGACCCAGCCAGGCCAGGCGCCCCACAATTCAGTAATTTTAGTATATTCACAGAGTTGTGCAGCCATTGCCAAATCAATTTTAGCACATTTTTCTTCCCTTTTTTCCGTCCTTCCTTCCAAGATTTTTTAAATTAATTGCTACACCCAATGTGGGGCTCAAACTCATAACTCGAGACTGAGTCCCATGCTCTACCCAAGAAGCCAGCCAGGTGGCCTTAATTTTTGAACATTTTCAGCACCTCAAAAAAGAAAACCAGTGCCCATTAACAACCCCTCCCCATACCTGCCCCGCCTCCCTGCTATTCCCAACCCCAGCCCCTGCCAACCACTTGCTAATTTGTTTCTTTCAATTACCTATTTTGGACCTTCCATTATAAATGGAATCTACAAAATGAGGCTCTTCATTTCGCATGTTGTCAAGGCTCGTACACACTGCAGCATCTATCAGTACTTCATTCCTTTTTATGGTCTAATAAAATTCCTCTGCACATACATACCACATTTATCCGACCCATTCATTCGCTGACGGACATTTGGGTTGTTTCCACTTTTTGACTATTATGAATAATGCTTCTAGGATAGAACATCGGTGTACAAGTTTTCATGTGGAGGTGTGTTTTCATTTCTTTGGAATTGTTGGCTATATGGTAATTCTATGTCTAATATTGGGAGGAACTGCCCAAGTGCTTCCTAAAACAGCGGCAGCATTGTACATTCTTAGTTTTCTTTCTCTCTCTTATTTATTTATTTATTTATTTATTTATTTATTTATTTATTTAATAAAGAACCTTCAGAGTTTCCTCGGTGTTCCGGAGGAGGGCCGACTCCCAGAGCTCCTCCTTGGGGCGGGCTTCTGCGGAGCCCCAAACTCGCCCCACCGGTGCCCAGAGCGCTGGAAGTCCAAAGGAGCTTGCTGTCGGAAACGTAGTCTGGCCTCCTGCCTGGCTCCTCCCCCGCAGCGCTCGCCGGCAGGAGGAAAACAGACGCCTTGCCGAGGGTATGTGGACATTGTAGTTTTCTTCCTAGTCAGCCCTGCAGATAGTGCCTTAGGGAAAACTACAATTCCCAGAATGCGGCCGACTACGGCACCCGAAGAGGCCATTTCGCGTGCAGTCCTCCCGCCCACCCTCCCGTCCGGGCGGCTCTCCAGGGCGTCTGTAAACACACCCCGAGACTGTCATGGAGGGGGAGGAGGAGGCGGCGGCGGCGAAAGGAGGCGTTTTGGGCCGCCTCCAGGGTCCGCTCTGTCATTCCTGAACTGGTCCCTCGTCCCCGTGACTGTGGCATCAGGGAAGCGAACTGTTAGGCAAGAGGAGGAGACAGTCAGAACCATATCCCCTTCTTCCCCCGGGGCGGGGGCCGGGCCGGGCCAGGCCGGCTGAGCCGGGGGAGGGCAGGGGGAGGGAACGCCTGGCCAGGCCGGCCTGTCCGCCGAGATGGATGACAGTAAGGTAAGTCCTGTGGTTTGCACGCGCAGCTGCCGCCGCCGCCTGCTTGTCGCTAAGTGCTAGACCCGCCGCTGAACCTCAGCCTGGTAGCCACGCCAACACCCAGGAAACACCTGCCTTAGACATCCCTGCGCCTCCAGTTATTACCCCATGGTACCCAGCCAGGAATTCAGGGAACAGGGGGCTGCGTCTTTCCAGAAAGGGCCCTCTCCTCCGGAAAATTTTCACTCCCAGGGCAAGCCTGTTTGTCAGCTTTTCCAGGTAGTGCAAACCCTAGTCCTTGACTTGCCTAGCGAAGTAAATGAAGAAACTACCGTGCATTTTCTTTTTGCCTTCCCCTGCCCCCCTCCCAGACTTTCTCCAGTTTGGAGACCTTAATTAGGGCACCCTGAACCAGCCCTATTCCCCTTAAAGGTTCCCCTTTCTTCTCTCAGGCTCCCTTACTCAATGCCCCATTCATATAATCAGTTCACTCCCCCTCTGAGCTATTTTCCTGTGGTTGGTTGGAACACTCTGCTAAGCTCCTGTTGCTATTCGTCCAGAATCTAACCTCCTCTAGAAAGCCTTCTCTAAGAAAAGTAGTGAATTCCTTCCGTTAATCTATCTCAATATCCTACCACCATCCCCCTTTTGCCATCCAGATCACTTATCTCAATGATTCTAAGAGGCATTGTTCATTATTGGCTAATTCATATAGTTTACGTATAACCTATTTCTTTCTTTACGTCTGTCCACATTAGTGTGGTCTAGTTTTGTTTCATGAAGGTAGGCATGGCCAGCTTATTGGTGTTTTAGAATGTTTAGGATATTGACTTTTTTTTTTTCTTTTTAAGGAGTCAGACTAATAGACTTTGGCAGTTTTGAAGTAGAAATCACTCCTTCTCTATGCCTTTCAGAAGTCTACTTTCCACAGTCTGGCATACTGCTCGAGCTAGCTTTTTCCTTTGTTTGGGTGCCCTTTCACCTTCCATCTAACCAGTAACACTTTGCTGCTTTCACGTTTTTGTTTCACCCATCCTTGGAATGAAAAAATTTCTAGCTTCTCTGCGCTGCTTGCGTTATTCTACATTATGTCGTCTTCCTGCTCTTACAGAAGGCTCTGAGCAAAGTGATGGATGGAAGGGAAAGCCCAGCACAGTACTCTGGAATTGAGACTCACCTGGAGAAACAGTTTGCTTGTGAAGTAGCAAATCCTAACAGGAAGTGGTGTTTTCAAGACAGAAAGGGGGAGTTCTGAAAGTTTTCCAGAAACATCAGAAAATAATTTTTCCATGAAAGTCTTGCTAGCTTGATTGTTCAGTATTAATTTTGATAGTAAATCTGAATACTGTATCCATTATCTTTTGCAGAAAATAACATTTGGCTCTTTAAGGTTGCTAAAATAACATTGTTCTTTAATTTCCTTAATTCGAGGCTCTCGCGGTATATTCTATAAAATTTTTAGTTTCCGTTTCAGACTTTTGAAACATTTAATAACTTTCTCAAAGTCTTCAGTAGTCTCAAGTCCAAGAAAAATACATAGGATTTGGAGTTATTTTACTTACCTATAAAATCACATAGGAGTTATTTCTAAAACTAGCAAACTGTAGTGGAGGTTATAAAATTTTATTGTTTTTCCCCAAAAGAGTGAAGTTAAATCTGGGGAGTAGACTACCCATAACTTCCTATGGGGTTCTCAGGTAAGCAAAAATGAACTCAGTTCTCATTCTTTTTAATTGGTTGTTTTTAGAAACCAGCAGTTTCTTAAATCTTTAATGATTACGGAAAAGAAAATCCATTCCACATGTCTCTGGATGGATAGTGCCTCTGTGAATACACTACTTTCACTTTGAATAAACGTCGCAGTTGTGGATGAGTAATATTTAAATGCCATGTACAGCAGGATCGGACTGCTCTTCCAGCAGTCAGGCAGTATGAAACAGCTCTTAAGTCTTTGGCAGCTCCCAGCCCTGCCTGTCTCTGTGCTCTAGTTGTTACAGTCCTGCAGAATTATATTGTCTTCCTAGCATATACATACATAAACACAAAACATTTTCTCCTCACGTTATGTATAGGTGATGGAGTTCCATCTCGGGTTCCATTTCTCCTCCATAAGGGAGGTGAGTTGGAGCTTGGAATTATGGTGGTTGTGCTTAATAATGGTGGGAGAGCATAAAGGACGACAAACTGGCTGACCATAAGGCCAGGGGAATAGGAAGAGGATGAAGTGGGCAGGAGCAGCAGTTCTAGAGAGACAGTATTTGAATGAGCAGGTCAGGGAAACAGGTGATGATGATGTGAGGACATTCCTATATAAAGATTCTGTATTCTGAGTTGTTTTTATATATATATAATTTTTAAAAATATTTATTTATTTGACAGAGCACGGGGTGCAGGGCGGGTCAGAGGGAGAAGCAGACTCCCTGCTGAGTGGGGAGCCCAACACGGGGCAGGGCTTGTTCCCAGGTCCTGGTGACCATGACCTGAGCCAAAGGTAGATACTTAACTGACTGGGTGCCCCTTCTGAGTTGTTTTCATCGGTGCTGACCCAGGCTCCCCTTCTGAATTGTTTTCATCGGTGGTGAGGAATGATTTTGCCAGGAGCTCTCCACGTTCTGTCATCTAGCTTTCTGGAGTCAGAGTAGGACAGATTTGAATGGGAAATACAGCTTTACCTTTCTACCATCTAGCAATGTGCCTGATAGAGTGCCTGATAGAGCATAGAGTACTCACTCATAGTGATTGGATTAAATTGGAACAGAGGCATTAAGAAAATTGCCCTGATGTACCTGGGCTTTATTAATCAGTGTGCTCCATTGAGCCACCCAGCCAGAGTACATATAGACAATGGCAAATGGCAAAAATAAAGCACGAGGTAGATGGGCATCTAAAAGTGGGGGCTTGGGAAAGTGCTAAGTAGCAGAGCTCAAACACCGAGTAGATCTCTACTAGGCTAGTTTGGAAAGAAAAATCTTGGCTGAGTTAATTAACCTTTCTGAGTTTCCGTTTTATCTGTAAAATGGTCAATACCTTTTTCACAGGCTTTGTTGGGGATTAGGGATAATGCATTATTATAAAGCATTGAGTATAGAGTCTAACACATAGTAAACACACACAAAAAATGTTATCGTAACCTAGGAGTGACTTCTTTGGTCCTTAGCACAGTGCAGTAGGTACCTAAGATGCTTATTTTAGTAATTCTTAATCGCGTGTTATTCTTAACATTTGTAGCCATGTTTATACCTATACTGCCCTTTGCTCCTAACTGTGCCCCCAGATGGGATGGGGCAATGGGATGGATGATGAAATAAACTTAAGCTGTGTATTTAACTGTCAGATTGTGTGAGAAAGGTAGTCTCCTGAGCCCACCTGCATGTCTACCACTAGGAAGAAGCTCTTGTTTTTATGAAAGCTTCTTCCTGACCTGCCGCATTCAATTACAAAGAAAATAAAAGTGTGCTATTTTCAGAGGCTTTGATCATAGGCAGAAGGTTCTTATTTTTTTTATTTTATATTGACTTTTATGTTTATTGAATCAATGACTGATATAAATTGAAATATCCTAGACCAGATGTGTTCCTGCCACAGACTAAGCTGGTAAAAGACTGCCATACTGTATTGCCTGACAGTTTAGGGCATCAAGATTCAGTTGAGCAACTGACAAGAGAGTGGTCCAGACGCTGGCCACAGTATGCTAAGGTGGGCGCTGTTCTCCTTCATAGACTTCATAGACCTCCTGTCTACCTGTATTACACATGATCATCTGAATATAAGGTTTCACACACCTTCCATACCTCTTAGGTAAGAAGACAGGGTCTTCTGTTCCATTCAGTTCTGACTAGCGTTGGTTCTTGCAAAAATTTTAACTTGGCCAAAAAATGTCTTTGACATTCCCAGATGTGTCCTTTGGCCCCTGAATCCTATTAACCCTTTATCCATCCTTTGCTATAGTTGGAGCTGCCCGTCTTGAGCAGTGCCACAAAACCCAGACATTTTCTGCTTTACCTATCCTCCTCTTCATCAGTGCTATCCACAAGACCAAAACAGAAGAGCCAGCGACTCTACTAAACAAATCTCTGACAGATGTAATGTGCCTTCCTTTCCTGTCTAGGTTACATGCACATTTTACCTAGGGCACCTGAATAGAAAGTTTAACCCTAAGGAGTGATTTCAATAATACAGAAACCAGTTGAAATCTAAGTTTACATATTCTTGTTCAGAATGATTAGCTCTTTTAAGGTTTTCAGGAAAGTTTATTCATTCATTAATTCATTAAATATTTGTTGGACACCTAATATGTACATGCATTATGCTAGACAGAGATACAAAGGTCAAAAAGTTTATAACTATTCTTGGGAACTTACATTTCAGTGGACTAAGCAGACAGATAGAATAGTCATTACAATATAGTGAGGTAAAAAATAAGGGCAATAGAGGCAAAGTGCTTTTGGAGCAGTAAGAATGGGTGCCTCTCTGGGCATGTCAGACACGGGTTCACACAGTAGGAGTGAATCTGTGAGGAAGAATAGGAGTCCTCCAGAAAATGGGAAAGAAGAAATATCTTGCACTAAAGCATACTGTGCTGGATAATAAGTATTATGCTATAAGTTAGAGCAGGAATTGGCAAATTTTCAGTAAAGGACCAGAGAGTAATTATTTGCCGGCCATTTTGATCTCTGTTGCAAGTACTCAACCCTGCCATTTTAGCACAAAAGTAACCATAGGCAGAACTTAATGACTGGGTGTGGCTATGTTCTAATAAAACTTTATTTACCAAAACTGGCAATAGGCTGTGCCAGCAGGGCTGTAGGTTGCTGACCCCTGAGCTAGAGCATAAGCACAAGTGGAGGCGTGGGCAGAGATAAGGATGGAAAAATAAGCAGGGGCCAGATCATGATATGCCTGGCAAGTTAAGCTAACAAATTTTGGTCAGTATTTTTCAAAGTGTGGAATAAAAAAAAAAAAACACCTGCTGACCCACAATCTTGGGAATGAGGCTTGGGAATTTGAATTTTAATTAGGCTCCCTAGTTGAGTGGCTCATATGCTTACCGAAGTTGAAAACCAAGGCCGTAGGTGTTGGGGAGCCATTGAAGGATTTTAAAGCACAGTTGACAATATCGGATATGCGTCTTTGAAGGAAAAAATGCTAATGGCTATATGGAGAATGGATTAGGGTAAAGATGTAGGAACTGGGATAAGACTAGAAGCCAGATGGTCCAGTTAGGAAAGAACATGGATTTTGGCATATAACCAGAGCTCAAATCTCCTTTCTACAACTTTCAAGCTGTTATGATTTTAGATAGATTATTTCATCTCTTCCAAATTGAATTTCTTCATTGGATGGGTTAATAAAACTTTAATGAATTATTGTGAGAATTAAAAGTAATAACAGTTGACCCTTGGGGCATCTGGCTGTCTCAGTCAGTAGAGCATGCAACTCTTGATCTCGGGTCCTGAGTTCAGGCCCCACGTTGGGCGTAGAACTTACTTAAAAAAAAAAAAAAATCAGTTGACCTTTGAGCAATGCAGGTTTGAACTGCACAGATCCACTTACACGTGAAGTTTTAAAAAATAAGAACAGTACAGTACTGTAAATATATTTTCTCATCCTTATGATTTTCTTAATAACATTTTCTTTTCTATAGCTTTATTGTAGGATTACAATATATAATATATATAACATACAAAATATGCATTAATTGACTTTTTATATTATTGGCAAAGCTTCCAGTCAACATAGGCGAGTAGTAGTCAAGTTTTGGGGGGAATGAAAAGTTACAGACGGTTTTTTTGACTGCTCGGGGGTTGGCACCCATCACCCTCACATTGTACAAGAGTCAGCTGTATATATGTGAGCCCGTATCAAAAGAACTTAGTACATCATGGGTTCTCAACAAATGCTAGTGCTTTCCAACTCTGCACCAGCTTGGTTAGATTGCTCATAAGAAAGGCCTGAGCCGAAGACCATATTGAGACTATTACAGTTTGGGTTGTGGTTGATGGAGCATGCATAAAATCCTTCAGGGATGAAGAGTGTGGACAGAAGAGAGAGCTAAAGAGACAAAACCCTAGAAAACAATAAAATGATCAGAAGGGGCTGAGGAATAGGACTCAGCAACATAAATGGGAAAGGGGAGGTTAGTGATACAGGAGAACGAGAACAAAAAGGGCTAGCTAGTATGCCATTTATCTAAGGGAGCAGAGAATTTTAAAGAGTAGACTTAGTCTACAATATGAGATGCTACCAAAAAAAAGGGGTCAAGTAAACAGTGAAAAAGTATCCGTTGGACTTGGAAAATAGGAGATTGTTTATGAACCTAGGAGAGAATTTTCCCTGGAGTGATAGGCTAGAAGCCAAAATGTGGCTGTTGAAAAAGAGGTGGGCAGGAAAGAAGCAAAGACAGTTAGGTATAGACCACTCGTAGTCAGTTTGAAACAGTTTCAGGCGTTGCTCGAATATATGTAGTATAACTTCAAACAATCCTAGCTGGGGGCCAGGACAGGCATAGGTGTCGGGAGAGGAGAGGCAGGAGTTAACTCTCAGTTCAGAGAGGCCTACTTTATCTTCTTTGTCCTTCCGTTGACTAGAAAAACTGGCAGAAAGGTTAGCAGCAGGAAGATGTGATTAGACTTACTTTCTGAAGATCTGGTAAATAACAGGCCTAACCCACAGCTGTGAAGGAAGTTTTGGGAGTCTTAACACCAGATGAAAATGCAGCTACTTGTTTTTTCTTTAAAGTGGTAAAGAGCACTAGCTGGGAACATTCATATCTATCTTATTTTTCTTTAATCAGTTGGAGATAACTTTTCACTTCGTGTTTTTAAAAAGAGTGAAACAAGCCTTCTTGTTCTTTTTTCTTTTTAGCCGGAGCTGTTGCTACCTACCCCTTCGTGTAAATGCGATAATTCTGTTAGACTTAACAGCTTGAAACTTTTATGAGTTGCCTTAAGAATTAGAGCATTAGGATGTAAATAAGTGTAAAAAGGGTGGTAGAGTAGTTAAGAGTTCTGAACTGGTTTTTCAGATTTTATATCCCTTATGAGGGAGCTTTTTTTTTTTTTTAAGATTTATTTATTTATTTATTTATTTATTTATTTATTTGACAGAGATAGAGACAGCCAGCGAGAGAGGGAACACAAGCAGGGGGAGTGGGAGAGGAAGAAGCAGGCTCCCAGCGGAGGAGCCTGACGTGGGGCTCGATCCCAGAACGCCAAGATCACGCCCTGAGCCGAAGGCAGGCAGACGCTTAACGACTGAGCCACCCAGGCGCCCCCCCCCCTTTTTTTTTTACAACTTCTATAAGTTGGCAGTCATAGTAGTGATATCAACTTAAGTCAGTTTCAGAATATTCCTACTTTTTCTCTGCATTTATTTATTCAACGATCAGTCTTGAATAAGACTTGAACTTGCCTCCTAAATGCCTGGCTCCGGGCTGGATACAGTTGAGGTTGCGGAAGTAAAAAACACAAGTTTGGTGCCTGAGGAGCTCACGTTACTTGGAGGAGATAGAACTTAAATCTGTGAGGCCACTAAAAAAACCAATATGACATATAAATTCAGTGTGTTCACTATATGTTCCAGACATGGGAGAAGAAAAATGACGTATGGGATGAGGGTGATTGTCAGGGACAGCTTCCGAGGAAGAGGGCTGGAGCTGACCCTAACCAAAGAAAGCATAACATTTGCTGTTGCAGATGTTGGGGAGATGGAGGGAACATTTAGAGAAATGGTGAAGATAGGTGGGAATGCAGAGGATGGGGTGACTGGTCCTAAGGAGGCATGACTTGCCCCTGTTGGGAGTAAGAAAGAGAAGATTGGCTTGGTGAGCAGCAGCCTGGATGTAGTGGGCTGAATGGTGGCCCCTAAAAAGATACATCTGTGTCCTAATCCCTGGAACCTGTGAATATCACCTTGTATGGTAAAACTGAATTTTACCTTATTTGGCAAAAAAAAAAATGTGATTAATGATTTTGAGAGGAAGAATTTATCCTAGATTATCTGAGTGGGCCCTAAACCCAATGACAAGTGTCCTCAGGAGAGTGAGGCCGAGGGAGATTTGGCAGACAGGTGTGGAGGTAGTATGACCACAGAGGTGGAGATTGGAGTGACAGGGCCACAAATCACGGCATGCTGATAGCTACTAGAGGCTGGAAGAGGCAAGGAATGGCTTCTCCTCTATGGTCTCCAGAGGGAGCGCAACCCTGCCAAACTTGCGGCCTCCAGAGCAGAAAGAATACGTTTCTGTTGTTTTAATCGCTACCAAGTTTGTGGCAATTGTCACAGCAGCCACAGCAAACTGATATACTGGATATGGTGACCTAGTAAGCAGTGCTGAGTCAGAGGTCTTCTCTTGAGCTGGAGAGTAACATGGCCAAAAGGCCATTAAAGTTTACTCTTTGTATAAGGATCAGATACTACTTTTTTACAATGAAGGAAGATACAGCAAAGGTATTTTAATAAGCTGAAAAGGTTAACTTGGCAGCTCTTTGCAAGATGGATTAGCTAGGAAAGGGGGAGTGGAAAAGGAGAGATGGTAGGAAGACCCACTGAGAACCTATTGTAATAACCTGTGAGTGGGGCTCATACTAGTATAGGTAGTAGGAGTAGAGAGGAAAAGCTAAATCAGAATTTTTAAAGGAATAGATTGGCATGACTTCAGTTGGTGGGCATGGAGAGCCACAATAGTAGAGGGAAATTTCAAGGAAGCATAAAATGAAAAAGTTTGTTATTTAACCTCTTCGCCACCACCCTCCGTCAAGTGCCTAATGTCCCAGTGAGCTGCAGTAAGTGATGACCATGTAGCATTAATATAGCAGTGCATATAAAGCACCTGTCAGTTTTAGAGCCTTTTCAGGGCATGATATGATCAAGTCAATGAGTCCTACCGTGAAATCTGGGGGAATAGTCATACTTGATAGTGAGTTAACTCATGACAAGTTGCTATGATGAAAATCAGGAGTCTTAGGTTCTAGACCCTGCTCTGATACTGAAATTCTCTGGACTAAAATTTTGTCATATATACAATAAAGAGATCACTGTGCATCTCTGTATGTGTGTATATACATGCATCCCTGCACTCTGATATACACTGATATCCTGCCCTTTATGGTGTTTTTGTTTATTTCCTGTCTGCTGTGTTTCATGAGCCTATATACCTTACAGTTTAGGACCCTATCTTCTTATGTTAATATTCCTGGAGTTTCACAGCGTTTGGGGTGTGGTGGTTGTTCAATAAATGGTTGTTGAATAAAGGAATTAATTTTCCCCTCTTTACCTGAAAAAGATGAGTGTGATGCAGTGTCCCTCACCTGAAATGGTGTGAAATAACATGAGATAACATGTAGAGTGCTTAACTCAAGACCTTGTCCATAGTGAGTGCTCTCTCCCTGAATACACTGATTTAGCCTTGAATTTTTTTTAAAGATTTTATTTATTTATATGCCAGAGAGAGAGCGCATGCACAAGCAGGAGGAGCAGCAGGCAGAGGGAGAAGCAGGCTCCCTGCAGAGCAAGGAGCCCGATGATGCGGTTTGACTGAGCCACCCAGGCATCCCTTAACCTTTTTAAGTGTTTGTTGTTAGCTCCTGAAAAGCTAGAAGTAGAATGACCCAAGAGTCTCTGGAATAGTATTTAATCTGGACCCTGGAGCCTTCCTCATTTTAAGAATCCCCTACAGAGCACACAACTCCTCTTTCTATGAAAGTTAAACTTGTTGGGATGCCTGGGTGGCTCAGTCAGTTAAGCATCTGCCTTTGGT
Organism: Ursus americanus; assembly: GCF_024610735.1. Lineage (NCBI taxonomy): Eukaryota > Metazoa > Chordata > Mammalia > Carnivora > Ursidae > Ursus > Ursus americanus. The sequence goes on from NC_142151.1 coordinate 13,507,126, forward strand.
TCGGGTCATGATCCCAGCATCCTATAGAGGTAGTAAAACTATAGAGGTAGTAAAAAGGTCAGTGGTTGCCAAGATTTTGGGGGCGAGGGAGGGAGGAGTAGGTGGAACATGGGATTTTTAGGTCAGCGAAAATATTCTGTATGATACTATAATGGTAGATACAGGATACATCCATTTGTCAAACCCATAGAACTGTACAACACAAAGAGTGAACCCTAATGTAGACTTTGGATTTATTAATAACATTGGTTCATCAATTGTAATGAACGTACTACACTAATGCAAGATATTAATAATAGGGGACACTGGAAGGGTGGAGGAAAAGGGGATATATGGGAACTCTGCACTTTCTGCTTAATTTTTTGTAAACCTAAAAGAGCTCTAAAAAGCAAAGTATATTAATTTTAAAAAGAAAAAAAAGAGAAACCCTTTAGCAGCCACTCCCCATTCTTTCCCTCCCTTCACCCCCCCCCCCACATCCTAAGCAATCAATAATCTACTTTTTATCTCTATAAATTTGCCTTTTCTGGACCCTTTATGTGAATGGAATCACACAGTTTGTAGCCATCTGTGTTTGACTTCTTTTACTTGGCATAATGTTCCCAGTGTTCATCTGTACTGAACCATATATCAGCATTTCATTCCTTTTTATGTCTGAATAATGTTTCATTGTATAAACACACTACATTTTGTTATCTACTCATCAGTTGGTGGACATTTGGGTTGTTTCCACTTTTTAGCTATCATGAAATATGGTGCTGTTAACATGCATTGTACAAGTTCTTATGTGGACATATGTTTTCATTTCTTTTTGGGTTTTACCTAGGAGTGGAACTGCTGGGTCATATGGTAATTCTATGTTTAATATTTTGGGGAACATGCAGATGGTTTTCCAAAATGGCCACCATTTTATATCCCCACCAGCAATATATGAGAGTTCCATTTCTCCACATCTCCACATGTTATTGGCTGTTTTTTATTATATAGCCATCTTAGTGAGTATGAAGTGTTATTTCTTGGTTTTGAATCACAGCTCCGAAATGACTAATGATATTGAATTTTTTTCATATGTTTATTGGTTATTTACTTTATTTTTTTTTTTTTTTAGTGATTTTCATTATTTTTAAGTAATCTCTACACCCAACATGGGGCTCAAACTTCCGACTGTGAGATCAAGAGTCAGATGCTCTACCAACTGAGCCAGCCAGGCATTCCCAGCTGGGATTTTGATAGGGATTGTGTTGAATTTGTAGATCAATTTGGGGAGTATTGCCATCTTAATAGTATTCTTTCAGTCCATTAACGTGGGATGTCTTTCTTTTATTAGATCTTTAGTTTCTTATAATGCTGTTTTGTGGTTTGCAGTGTACAAGTCTCGCACTTCTTTTGTTAAATTTATTCCTAAGTCATTCTATGAGGCCAAAATTAGCCTGATACCAAAACCAAACAAATATCATAAGAAAACTGTAGACCAATATGTTTTATGAATATGGGCGCAAATACCTTCGATAAAATGCTATTCTAAATGGTATGTTTTTATGCTATTCTCTTTTTTCTGATTTATTTTTTTATTGTTATGTTCAATTAGCCAGCATATAGTATATCATTAGTTTTTGATGTAGTGTTCAATGATTCATTAGTTGTGTGTTACTCCCAGTGCTTATCACCACACATGTTTATGCTGTTCTCAATGAATGTTTTTATAATTTCATTTCAGATTGTTCATTGTGTATAGAAGCAGAGCTAATTTATATTTATTGATCTTGTCTCTTGCAACCTTGCTCAACTCATTTATTACCACTAATAGTTTTTTGTGGATTCCTTAGAATTTTCTTTCTTCTTTTCTTTTCCTTTTTTTTTTTTTTAAATAGGCTCCACACCCAGCGTGGAGCCCAACACAGGGCTTGAACTCCTGACCCTGAGATCAAGACCTAAGCTGAGATTAAGAGTTGGATGCTTAACCAACTAAGCCATGCAGGTGCCCCAAGAATTTTCTATATATAAGATCATATTATCCCCAAATAGAAATAGTTTTACTTTTTCCTTTCCAATCTGAATGAATTCTTTCTTTTTCTTGCCTAATTGCTGTGGCTAGATCCTCCAATACAATGTTGAATGGAAGTGATGAAAGAACACAAGATCTTTGTTTTTTTCTTCATCTTTGGGGGGAAAGCTTTCAGTCTTTCACCTTTAAGTGTGATGTTAACTAGGTTTTTTGGGGTGCCTGGGTGGCTCAGTTGGTTGGGCATCTGCCTTCAGCTCAGGTCATGATCCCAGGATCCTGGGCTCAAGTCCTCAGTTGGGCTGCCTGCTTCTCCTGCTCCCACTCCCCCTGCTTGTGCTCGCTCTCTCTTGTGTCAAAAAAATAAATAAAATCCTTAAAAAAAAAAGTTTAAAAAATTAAAAAAAAAACTAAACTGTGGGTTTTTCATAGGTACCCTTTGTCAGGTTGAGGGAGTTAGCTTTATTCATTATTGAGTGTTTTTTAATCATATGAGGGTATTAGATTTTGTCAAGTGCTTTTTCAGAGTCTCTTTAGGAAAAAAATATAACTTTGGCCCTTTTTTTCTATTGATACGCTGTATTACAGTAATTGATTTTTGGTTTTTACACCTACCTTTATTCCGGGATAAGTCGCACATAGCCATAGTGTATAATCCTCTTTATATGTTATTAGATTTAGTCTGCTAGCATTTTATTGAGGATATTTCCATCTATATTCACAAAACTTTGCTCTGTGGTTTTCTTGTGATATCTTTGTTTGATTTTGGTATCAGACTAATAATGGCCTCATAGAGTGAATGAATTGGGAAATGTTCTTTTCTGGTTTTTGTAAGACTTTATAAAGAATTGGTGTTAATTCTTTAAATGTTTGGTAGAATTCACCAGTGAAGTCACATGGACCTGGTCTTTTCTTTGTGGGAAATTTTTCAATTACTTATTCAATCTCTTTATTTGTTACAGGTCTATTCAGATTTTCTATTTCTTCTCAAGTCAGTTTTGCTACTTTGTGTCTTTCTAGGAATTTGTCCATTTCTTCTAGGTTATCTAGTTTTTGGCATATAATTTTTCATAGTATCCCATGTAACCATTTTTATATCTGGAAAGTTGATAGGGATGATGTCTCTCTTGGTCTCGATTTTAGTATTTTGAATGTTTTCTCTTGACCAGTTTAGCGAAAGGTTTGTTGATTTTGTTGATCTTTTTGAAGAACCAACTTTCAGTTTCATTGATTTTTCTCTGTTGTTTTGCCATCCTCTATTTTATTTATGTCTGCCCCGATATTTGTTATTTCCTTCCATCAGCTTGCTTTGGGTTTAATTTGCTCTTCTTTGTCTAGTTTCTTAAGGTAGAAAGTTAGGTTATTGATTTCAAATCTTCTCTTTTAGTTTAGGCATTTACAGCTCCCTCATAGCACTGCTTATGCTGCATCTCATCCGGTTTTGGATGTTGGGTTTTCCTTTTCATTGATCTCAAAGTAGTTTTCTCGTTTCCCTTATTATCTCTTCTTTGACCTATTAATTATTTAGGAACATCTTTTGTTTTTTATCTACTGTATTTATTAAATAATAATTGCTGTGGACTAAGATAGAATTATATGACAGTCCCTGGTGCTTACTTTCTAAAAATAACATTTAGTTTTAGCTTGTCACAATGGAGAAAGTATTAAACAACAACAACAACGACGACAACAACAAGAAGTAGTTAACAGAAAAGTAGGATCTTCAGTCTTACTTGCTTATGATAAATAGACTTGAACATTTTTAACATAAAATGAAGACAAACTTGGTATTGCAAAATCCCTACTGAAATCTACCTTTGGGTTAATAAATTCTGCATGGAGAGTAAGAAAAAAATCAATGGCTAGTAAGTTTGTTCATTGTGAGGGCTAGGGAGACAAGCTTTCTGAGTGTTTCCCTTGGGGCTTTCTATTTCTGGCTCACAAATGTGTTTTGGAGGGGGGAGAAGTAATATGGGCAGTGGATAAAGATACAACTGTTTTAAAGATAGCTATTTAAAATTTCACGTGGCTCTATGTGAATAGAAATAAAACTAGAGTAGAAAAAGTGGAATTTTATATTATTTTCATAGTTTTCTTTGGCATTTGTGTTGGTGCATAAAAATCAGTGCTTTTACTTAGCCACAATAATGTGCTTCCTTATAGAAGAAATAAGAGAGAGCAAGGGGACAATATGGTAACCACTGAGTTTGTGAAAATTTTATGAAACATTGGTAAGAATGATTTTTGGCCCAGAGATATGTGGGAGGAATTTGTGAGGTTGATTTCAGTTTTAGTGTCTGGCTCCTTCTATTAATTTCTCCTAACCCTCCCCTAATCATTATGGCTTATGAAATATATGAAGTTCAGTTGTTAAGGCACCTAGTATACCAACCCACATTTGTATAATATCTTTTTCTTTTCTCTTTTTTTAAAAAAGATTTTATTTACATATTTTGAGCAAGAGAGCATGCAAGTGGGGGGAGGGGCAGAGGGAGAGAGAGAATCTCAAGCAGACTCCACACTGAGCATGGAGCCCGACCTGGGGCTCGATCCACAACCATGAGATCATGACCTGAGTCGAGATCAAGAGTTGGACACTTAACCAACTGAGCCACCCATGCACCCCTATATAATAGCCTTTTTCTTTACAAAATGCTCTTAAGATTCTCAGTAGTCCTGCAATGTACCTGACTTTCTTGAAAACTGGTACACTAATCAGATTTTAGCTGCACCCAAAGCCAAAAATTCAGTCTACCATTGAGGAAAAATTAAACTAAAGAAGTGGTGGTTATGTGGTTTTAATGTAATTTTACAGGAGAGGACATATAATACAGGAACCCTGGATTTATTTACTATGCCTTTCTAATTAAAAAAAGAAAAGGAATAAAATAATATTACTACCGTGAAAACTAAACAAAGGGTTATAACTGTTGTTGGATTTTCTTGACTGTATGAGGTTTGTTTCAAAAATCAGTCAAGTCTCTGAAGTACATTGTGTCCTCTTGCTGGTTTCTCAAAGGCAGCGTCTCGTGAATTAATTAAAAACAGCAATGTATGCGGTATTAGGTTACAGTGTTGTGTGATTGATGATTCACTCCACTACATAGAGAATAGATGTGATTACCACTTATTTTACTATAGACCTGAATTTATGCTGTAAATATATTGCTTTTAAAAAACTGTAGCAATAGCAAATATACTCTATTTCAATGTAGGATGATTTCAAAATATTTCATTATAATTGTGCAGTTTCCTGAAGTATATATTATTATATTGGAATAAAAACATGATGATGCATAGTATAAAAAGCTTTAAAAGACCTGTTTTTTTTGTTTGTTTGTTTTTAAGAGAGAGAGAGTTCTTGGGGGGAAGAAGGAAAGGGGAAGGGCAAAGGGAAAGGGAGAGAAGCCGACTCCCTGCTGAGTGCAGAGCCCCATGCAGGGCTCAGTCCCACAACCCTGAGATCATGACCTGAGCTGAAATCAAGAGTCGAACACTTAACCGACTGAGCCACCCAGGCACCCCTAAAGGACCTGTTTTTGAAACATTGAAACTAATTTGGGAATAGTACTGAAGCAGCTAGCTTTACAGTAGTGCTGGAAAGGAAAGTTTTTTCCCAGAGCTTTGGAGTATTCAGTCTCATTTCAGAGCCACCCTATAAAATGCGCGATGCAGTGGTCGGCCATCATGTTGTCACCCAGGGTCTGGTAATGTGGCTGATTCATATCTACAGTTTGGTTTTCCACCTAACCATTATACTTAGTAATGATCTGATCTTTATAGGGTACTGGGCTTTGTTGGTGTGTGATATTAATAGTGATTTTCAAACAAACAAATGAGAGTTTTTATATGCACATGAATATTGAGTTTGAGTTTTATTACCTGGTAAAGTTGCTACTTTATTCCAGTGATTTGTCAGTGTTCGAGTTTTGCATCTTCTCTTTAACAGTTGCCTTTAAAACCTCAGCAATATTCCTTTCAGAATACTGAAGTTGTGACATTTTTATTCCCTGAGGGTAATTTTCAGAAAGAACTAGACATCATTCACAACCTCATCAGATAAAGTAGATGATCTGAGGCAAACTGTGTTGTAGGTTGTAAGAAACTAGCTCTAAAAGCACTTTCCCAAAAAGCTTGTCCATTGGAATAAATGTAACCCCTTTCAAGGTAATTGCTTTCAAGAAAATTTATTTGATGTACAAGTTCAGGTTGATACATTTAAAAATTCATCACATTTAGCTCATAGTTACATGTTGTGTAAGAACTTGGGGAGGTGCCAAAGCTAAACAATTACTTTGTCAGTCACCGAAAAATTGTGCCCATGCAGGTGAATGAATAACAGAGCTACTGAAAGGATGTCGTATGACCAGTGGGAGCAGGTAGAAATCTGAGACAGTCTAGGGTTATAATTATAGGCTTCTAAAGGCAATTATCCTGAGGGTGTCAGGGACCTCCTGTGTGTTCCTTTGGACTCAACAGATTTGAAGAGGGAATTCATAGCCAAATTGCACAAGATACACATTTATAAATATATATATAATATAGGGTGCTTGGGTGGCTCAGTTGGTTAAGCGTCTGCCTTCAGCTCGGGTCATGATCTCAGGGTCCTGGGATCAAGTCCCACATCGGGCTCTCTGCTCAGTGGAGAACCTGTTTCTCCTTCTTACTCTCCCTCTCTCTCAAATAAATAAATAAAAATTAAAAATCTAATAAATATATATAATATATATTTGTATATACATATAATTTTACACAGATTTTATGTTTCTGATTGTAAACATTTAAAAATCATAAAAAGTACAGATAAGTAAAAAGCTATTTATAATGACGCCTGTCAGAGAAATCCTTATTGAAATATCCTTTCTTCTGCGTGTTGTTTTATAACGTTGAGATCACACTGAACTTAGAATTTTAAATACTGATTTTTTTTTTTACTTAACTATTTTCTCAAGTCAATAAAGATTCCTTGTGAACAAAATATTTAGTGGCAGTCTTTTAGATTTTAGTATCCAGCTACATATGGTTCATAAAGTTTATTGTTGAACTACTTAAAGTTTATTATTGAAGAAATAATGAAAACTTACAGTATTTCTTCTCTCACACTCATAGTATCAAAAGTATCAGAAAAAAAAATCAGGAAGCAAGACTCATAAGGCATTTCATGGGATTATGCTTTCTTAGTTTCATAGGTTTCATTTATTTATTATTTGTAAATGTTTTCCTTACTAATATGCAGCCATAGCCACTTTCCTAGAAACAGAACTGAGAGAAAAAAACGGTTTCTTTTCTCTCTTGCTGAAGGTGGTTGGGGGCAAAGTAAAGAAGCCCGGCAAGCGTGGTCGGAAGCCAGCCAAAATTGACTTAAAGGCAAAACTCGAGAGGAGCCGGCAGAGTGCAAGAGAATGTCGAGCTAGGAAAAAACTAAGGTATCAGTATTTGGAAGAGTTGGTATCCAGTCGGGAAAGAGCCATATGTGCCCTCAGAGAGGAACTGGAAATGGTAAGAAAGTCTACCAGTAAACACATGAAAAAATCAACCTAAGCTTAGTAGTCAAGAAATACACATTAAAATACAAAGATATCAATTTTCATGTATCCATTTGACAAATATGGGAAAGAATATTAATCTGTTAGCCAGGATGTAGACAAATAAGCATTTTTGCACAGCGCTGGTGGAAGCAGAATGTACATGACTATTTCACTGAGGGACTGTTTATGAAAGAAAAATATGGAACGTAACCCAAATGTACAACAATAGGAGATTGGTTACGTAAATTATACCTCATTCATATATTGGACTACTTTGCAGCCAGTGAAAATCACAATGCACATATATATTTACTGATGTAGAAAGACATTTATAATATATTGCTAAGTGGAAGCAATATAGCAATATGTAACAATATGCATAGTAGACCATTTGTATTTAAACATATTTTATTCAGCATGTTTCGTTCATTCATTAACACTCTGGGTGATGGCTATAGAAATGTAAAAGAGAATAGACATCTCATTACTGTGACCTCAGGGCAGGAGGTGATGGTTGGAGAAGAGGGCATACTACTGTGATCATTACAAAACTGGGACAGGCTACTACCTCAGCATTTTAAAAGGCAAAATATAAGGTTGGGGCCTGAAGAGAGTCCAGATATATACTATTCAGTAGATTTATAAAATATTTATATATATATTTATATATCTGTATCTATAATTTGACTTATGCTGTAAATTATTCCTCACGTTTGTACCCTTTGAACTGACTAATCTTTGTATATCCCCAAAGTCCGTAGTACACATTCTGGTAGAAAGTAGGTGTTCAGTGAATGTTTATGAAAGAGAACAGAAATTACAGAATTATTTCTTTTAGGAGTAGAAATGATAATATGACAGTTAGCAAAAAGAGAAGGATTCTAATTAGTGGCACACTGTGGGGAGATGTTCTTTTCCCCAGAGGGGCCTTCTGAATCTAAACACTACTCCAGTGTATCACAGGAAGATCCATCAGCCGTTGCCTACCCTCTTCTGAAAGATGGCAGGCCTCATACATGTCCTACGTGGTAAATAGGAAATATGGTGGAGGGTAGGATTCCCAGCAGCCAGTCTGACCTCTAGTTATGGGAGTTATTATGTCTAGGATTTCTACCAATGGTTCCTGAACTCTGACTGGTAAAATTTTACTTAAATATATTTTACATATTTCAGTACAAGCAGTGGTGCATGGCAATGGACCAAGGAAAAATCCCTTCCGAAATCAAGGCCCTACTCACTGGAGAAGAGCAGAGCAAATCTCAGCAGAACTCAAGCAGGCACACAAAAGCTGGGAAGACAGACGCTAATAGCAATTCCTGTGAGTACGTTCAGTGGGAGAGTTTATATTTAGAGGAGCGTCTTAAGGTAGGGTTTCCTTTGACTTCTTTCCTTGGTATGTCATTAAATAAATGTTGATGTCATTTGCAATACACCGATAAGCAAGTGAAATGGTATTAGATTCTAAATATTGAAATGAATTTTACATGGGATCTATGAAGAGCAACTGATAAATGTATGGAAATTTTTAAAAATAGACTTAGCCCATAAATGGGAGTATACCATTCTAGTTATTGTTAATAATCATGCCTTTTTTTAAAGATTTTATTTATTTATTTGATAGAGAGAGACAGCCAGTGAGAGAGGGAACACAAGCAGGGGGAGTGGGAGAGGAAGAAGCAGGCTCCCAACCAAGGAGCCTGATGCGGGGCTCGATCCCAGAACGCCAGGATCACGCCCTGAGCCAAAGGCAGATGCTTAACCACTGAGCCACCCAGGCGCCCCAATAATCATGCCTTTTATTTGTATTTTGATTTACAGTTTACTAAACACTTTCACGTATATTTATCTTATATATTTCCTCCAATGATTCTGTTAAGGAATTACACTTTTTATTTTATAGGTGAAGAAATAGCAGAGGAGTTGGCTAAGGTGCCCAAGGTCACACAGCTCTAATGGGAGTACCTGTCTTCACCTAGTCCAGGCTCTATCTAATACAGTAGCCCATCACTGTAGAATTTTTTTTATTATTATGGTGAAATTCACATAACAAAAAATTAACCATTTAAAAGTAATAATTCAGAGGCATTTAGTACATTCACAATATTGTACAACCACCACTTCTATGTGGTTACGAAACATTTTATCACCCCCAAAGAAAATCCTGAATTCATTAAACAGTTACTTGCTCTTACTGCCTCCCTCCTGCCCTTGGCAATTTTTTTTCTATCTCTATGGATTTACCTATTCTGGGTATTTCATATAAATGGAAACATACAGCATGTTTGTATACATACAGACATGACTTTCTATGTCTGGCTTCTTTCACCTAGCATAATATTTTCAAGGTTCATCCACATTGTAGAATATATTAGTACTTTTTCCATTTTATGGCTGTATAATATTCCATTGTGTATGTATACCACAATTGGTTTATCCATTCATCTACTGACATTTGTTTCTCCCTTTTGGCTATTATGAACAGTATGCTTTGAAATGTGAGCATACAAGTATGTGTTTGAATACTTGTTTTCAGTTCTTTGGGGTATATACCTAGAAGTAGAATTGCTGGGTCATATGGTATTTCCATATTTAACTTCTAAAGGAACCACTACTGTTTTCCATAGTGGCTGAAATATTCTACCTTCCCACCAGTAACATATGAAGCTTTCTATTTCTCTGCATCTTGCCAGCGTTTTTTTTTTTAATTTTCCATTTTTAAAAACTATAGCCTTCCTAAGATGTGAAGTCATATCTGATTGTGGTTTTGATTTGCATTTCCCTGAAGACTAATGGTGTTGAGCATCTCTTCTTGTTCTTGTTGGCCATTTGTGTATCTTCTTTGAAAAAATGTCTAAGTCCCTTGACCGTGTTTTAATTGAGTTGTTTTTCATTTTGTTGTTGAGTTGTAAGAGTTCATATATTCTGGGTTCTAGGCCTTTATCAGATATATGATTTGCAGATATGTCTCCTGTTGTGTAGGTTGTCTTTTCACATTCTTGATAGTGTCCTTTGGTGCACAACATTTAAATTTTGATGAAGTCCAGTTTATTTATTTTTTTCTTTTGTTGTTCATGCTTTGTCATACGTAACAATCCATTGCCAAATCATTTAAACATTTAAATTTTGATGAAGTTCAGTTTATCTGTTTTTTTCTTTTGTTGTTCATGCTTTGTCATATGTAATAATCCATTGCCAAATCCAAGGTCATGGAGACTTACCCCTGTGTTTTCTTCTAAGAGTCTTATGGTTTTAGCTCTTCTATTTTAAGCCATTGATCTATTTTGAGTTAATTTTCTGTATGGTGTGAGATAGAGGTCCAATTTAATTCTTTTGCGTGTGAATATCTAGTAGTTCCAGCACCGTTTATTGAAGAGACTGGAAAGATTTTGTAATGAAGATGTCATGGATTGGTTTCTTCATCATCGTGACTGCTTTGGGAGCACTTGAAACAGTTATAAGAACATGTTATAAACGTTTTATCTTTTAAAAGTTTTTAAAAATATTTATTTTCTTAGGGGGCGCCTGGGTGGCACAGCGGTTAAGCGTCTGCCTTCGGCTCAGGGCGTGATCCCGGCATTCTGGGATCGAGCCCCACATCGGGCTTCTCCGCTGGGAGCCTGCTTCTTCCTCTCCCACTCCCCCTGCTTGTGTTCCCTCTCTCGCTGGCTGTCTCTATCTCTATCGAATAAGTAAATAAAATCTTAAAAAAAAAATTTATTTTCTTAAGAGAGAGAGCAGGGTGTGGGGAGTGCAGAGGGGAAGAGAGAGGGACAAGCAGACTCTGCACTCAGTGCAGAGCCAGATACGGGGCTCGATCTCACAACCCTGAGATCATGACCTGAGCCAAACCAGCGGTCAGCCACCCAACCGACTGAGCCACCCAGATGCCCCTCTTTTAAAATATTTTTATAAAATTGAAGGGTTTGCTTTTTGATAGCTTTTCTTAGATGAGGTAACATTTGCGTTAATCTAAATTGAATTAATGAAAGAAAGCCAAATCAGCTCAGTTTTCTTTCAGTCTGTATTTTAAAAAAGCCTTTCTCCATAGATACTAAACAAACGAAATGCATTTTAAAACAGATTAACCAAGCTTCATTGACTTACAAGCATTCTTACATTGGTAACTTTGATTTATCTTTCAGGGTGAAGATGATATAAAATGACGAGTTACTGATTGAAGCCAATATTCTGATTCCTATGGAGGATGGTGGGCAAGATTGTACTTCTTGGCTCCATTTACTACCTACTGCTCAGTAGTCATCTCTGTAAATCTGCAATTTCTACCAAAATGTGTGATCATAGATCCCAAAGGATTTTGCTTTAACTTTCAACACTTAGAAAATTTATAAACATTCAGACCTGTTCTGGTTGGCCTTGCCACCCATGGCATTGAACGTGTTGCAATGCTTGAAAACACAGGAGTAGAGAGAAGTGGGTGAAGATTGTATTTTTGCACCTTAACTCCACATTGCTTTATTGGTTAATTTATATTCTTTCCATGTATTTCATGTCATTTATGTGTATGTGTGTTTAGGTGTCACCTTCTTTTATGTTTTTGATTGCCCTACAAAGAGAAACCAAATGGGCTGATTACTAAGTTCTCAGCCTTAATGGACCTAATCTTATTTGTTTATATTTACTTGAGTAATGTTTATTTTCTGCATGAACCATGATTTCTCCTGTGAGCCATTCCAGCATAAGCTGTGATTATGTATTAACAAATATATACATTTCTATTTTTATAATCCATAATGACATGCCTGTTTTAAATAATGTATGTGTTAACAAAATCCATCAGGAAAGCCCTCAAGACAGCCTCTATTTAAAACTTTTGTTGCTGTCTTCTCAAACTATATTTATAAAAGTTTGCTAGGGCCTAATCCATACTTGGAGAATAATTAGTCAAATTTTATTTTTAAGCAAGAAGTAACCTTTTAGGCATTTCAGCAGCATACATCATCTTGACAACCTAGAGTATATATGTATGTATGTATGTGTTTCTATCGTATGTCTGTATATGTATGTGGGGAGGTAGGAGTGAATGTTCACACACATTGCCTTGTGTAGTCAACTAACTTGGAGAATTTTTCTAAAGAAAATAGGATGAAATTAGCTGCTGAGATCGAGTTTCCGCCACAAGAGATCTGGAACAAAATGAGGGAGAAATTGCTAGTAGATTTAATGGCTGTAGGCATAACCAGAACACTTAGTTTCTTCCCTGACATGAGTTTCCTTAGGAATGTGTTCTGAGCCAGGAAGAAATACACTGTGGGTGTGCATCTGGTTCGGCCCTAACGGCGCCTCCGCTCTGGAGCGAAGCACTGAGCTGGAGTTGTGCACAGCACGTGGCTGGCAGGCCTGGCAGGAGGTGCACAGGGCCAGAGTGGTTCTTTCCAGTTCCCATCACAGTTAACGTTTACTTTCTTTCTGACTGTCAAACAGAGTGATGGTTGAGGAATCAAGCTCATTATACTATACATGCAGATAGACTAGGAATCTTTCAGTTTCCCCACTGAGACACTTTATTACTCTCTCTTCTGTTTCCCATAGGTAAATCAGGAATTGTGTTCTCTGTTGCTGCTAAGTTATAATTGTTCTTAGCTCTAATGAAGCAAATGTTTGGCTTCTAAACAGTATGTTTTGTTATGAAATGGCAGTTTATGAGGAGGCATCATAGTCTAGGTTGTGAGGTGAAACAAGAGATGGACCACATAGTTTCAGATTACAAGGTACTCTCCCCCCTTCTCTTAGGCCGTACGTTTGAATAAAATGCTTCCCCTTAGCCTGAGTTCCTGAAGATCTCTTGTGTGTAGGTTGCAAACTCAGATCTCGTCTAGTCCTGTGTGACTACTGATATACCACTAGCCCAGCCTGTTGGGTCTCTCTGTGTTTTGGAGGACTGGGGGTCTAAGAGTATTTAATGTCTTTTTAGGGTCACAAATATAGATAGATTAAAGATTATTAATATTCAGACCTTCAGAATTTAAGTGTTTGAAATATGGTGTTCAGACTGTAATGGGTATGTTTTTGCCATCTGGTCTACTCAAATGTATATTTTTATTTTGCAAAACAACCCAAGATTTACTCTGTGTTGCTTTGTTCAGTACCTTTTGAATTCCCCAGAAGAGTTGTTTTCAAAGCAAACATTCCAAAATGAATGTGGCTCTTCAATGGAATGTCTCCATTGTGCTTGAAGTATTTCTTCTCTGGTTGTAACTTTAAATTACAGGGTCACTTGAGCTACCCTCCACCCTCACCCCTAGTATCGTTACAAGAGCAGCGACCTGGTCCTCAGGTAGAGGATGTGTAATTTTGGATGAAAGTAAATTACAACTTACCAAGTTTATTCCTAAACTGATCTTTTTGCTATTTTAAAGTAGATCATACCAAGAGAAAGTTCCTGGGTCTTAAAAAGGAATGTTTTCATTGCTTCGGGTATTGTGCTGGCTGCACGTTTGGCCACTTGAAGCATGTTAATAAATGTCACTGAGTAAAACAGCCGGAGCATTTCTTTTCCCATTCCAGTTCAGCAGCAGCATACTGAAATCCTAGCATCTCTCGCTTTCTGTAATGACAACACCCAGCAGAGGGTGAGAGAATCACTGAGCTCTGTCCCTCCGGATCAGTGCTGTTCTCCTTGCTCTCTGAGTAAAGAGAGTAATGTTTCCTTTTCCTTTTTTTTTTTTTTTCTTCCCCCAAAGAAAGGAAGGTAAGGGGAAAATATATATTTGTGTATTTAGACCAGTTATATTCTGTCATTAACTTAGCATAGACCTGCCATATATTAGAACAACTGAATATAATATGGAGTAAGTTTGACCAGGTCAAGTTTTAGGATATAGTTGACATTATTAAAATTTTTTTCCTATTTTATCTAAAACCTATCTGTTGTATCTAAATTAGAATCTGTCTTACTGCAGCAAATTCATATCACTGTATACCAGCTAATTGACAGTATTTATCAGCATCACCATTTAGCATTTTATTTCATCATCTTTGAATTATGATAGACTTGATTTGGCTCATTACAAAAAGCATAGGTTTAAACTGGACTTAGCTTTAGTTAAAGGCAAAGAAAATTTAAAAACATAAATAACTATACTTCACAAGAAATCGGTTGCATATTATCAACTACATATTTAGTTTTAAAAGAGAGGAAGATTATTAATCCACGTGGTATTTGGGGGCATTGAGGGAATTTTTCTTTCTCTGAAGAGCATTGTACAATTATATTTTTATGAAAAATAAAATATCTTCACCAGAGACATCTCACATGGTCTGTTTCACAATACTGGAATATGTCTGCATGAGCACAGAGTAGTAAAAAGAGTGAGATTTAGGCAGAAGAACTGGTCTTGGATCCATTTTCTGAGTCACCTTGAATTCTTTCACCTCTTAGCCTGTTTCCTCATCTATAAAAAAGGGGGGAGGATAACTTTCACAGAATAATTGGCAGGCTCAATAGGAGGTACGAACACCTGCTTAATTAGTAAAGAACTACCTTAAATTTAAAATAGTCACATAGGCCTGGGTTTGACTATTGTTAGGATTTAAATCACTGAAGATAAATACATTTATTTAATCTCGAATTTAAACATGTAGGGTTGTAGGTATCACACTTCTGAAGTCTTTTTAGCTTTATCATTATGTCTATCCCTGGAATAGTATAGTTGAAAGCCATTTTTAGCAATAATAGCCTTCTGTTAATTAAGCTAATTTTAAGAACAATTAGTGTTCCAACTGGTAATAATCCTATAATCTGCATAAAGCAGGTTTTCAGGCTGCGAGGTAACTTGGTTCTCTTTTCCCTTATTCCATCACATTTTACTTAACTATAAAGTAGTCATGAATCAAAGCCAAGACTGCCATGTAAGGTCGTGCCAATTGTGCACGGCACAAAGGCACCCAGTTGAGGAGGTGAATGGACCTAAAATCTAGCTCACATTTCCTGCAACAGGCCATGTGCAGAGGAAAGGGCACCTGCTATCTCCTCACCAGGGCACCTGTGGCGCAAGTCTGCCCAGAGAGGTGCCTTTTTAAAATTTTCCCTAAGGGAGTACCTTTCTTAATTCCTCTACCCAGAGGGTGCCTTTTTTAAAAATGCAAAACAGTGCTGTGCTGCAGCTGGCTTATGGCTGGCTCCCCAGAGGAAAGCCAATTGTGTGCATCTCTTCTCAACTCCACGTTGAGTGACATCCAGTTGGTAGCTTTTAATTGGCAACGATTGGAGTACTGACACCATAGAAATCAGTAAATGCTACAAATCAGGGAGTCCTCCCTGCACTCCCCCCCCCACCAGACTTGGTTTCCAGCACACCACTGAAAAAGGCCTAGTGTAGGCTAGAATGGCCCTGACCAGAGCACGCATGTTAGAGGCCTCAAAAATGTATGATTAGAAGACCCACGGAGCTGAAAGGGCTCTTTTTGTGGGTCTGTAGGCAGCTCGGAGATGTCCATATCAAAATCAGATTGCACTGGACCCTCAGGCAACACAGGTTTGAGGTGCGAAAGTCCACTTACATCTTTTCGATACATATAGCACTGTATTTTTTTAATAACTTTTTAAAAAGTTTTATTTATTTTAGACAGAGTGGGGGGAGGGCTGAGGGAGAGAGAGAGTTATAAGCAGACTCCACGCTGAGCACAGAGCCCGACACGGCACTGGATCCCACGACCCTGAGGACAGGACCTGAGCCAAAACCAAGAGTCGGACACTCAACCAACTGCACCACCCAGGCGCCCCGACACTGTGTTTTTCTTATGATTTTCTTAATAACAATTTTTTTTCTAGCTTACTATATTGCAAGAAGAGAAAATATAATACATTTAACATACAAAATATGTGTTGACTGTTTATGTTATCGGTAAGGTTTCCAGTCAACAAGCTATTAGTAGTTAAGTTTGAAGGGAGTCAAAAGTTCTTTGTGGATTTTTGACTTCGTGGGGTGTTGGCCCCCTGTCCCCTGCATTGTTCAAGGGTCAGCTGTACTTCACAAGACAGGTGACAGTTGTGACTTAGAAACTGTTAAGGATCGCAGAGAGATACTCAGCCCAACTCTAGAAGTGACTAAGAGATAAATCAGCTGAATTCTTAAAGCAAGCCCTGGGGTCAAAGTGGACAGACTCATTCGCCTATTGGGCTGTGACATGACCCCCAAACAGCCCTGGGCTGGGGGTTGGGCTGGAGTTGGACAGTGAGCTTTGGCCTGCTGGCCATTTTGACTCTGTGGTAAAATACATACTCAGCAGGAAAACCTTCTCGTAGTTCAACAGAACCGATTCCAAACCTGCCATGCCTCAGTGCGCCTCTGCTGAGACGGAAAGCAATGCCTGCTAAGCACTTTACAGCCCCAAACCCAACACGGAATCAAGTTAGCAGGCTGAAAATGACAACTCTGCCTACACTGGGTAGACTTGGATAGTCAGAACCAAACAGGCCCACACAGAGTTTTGGATCATACCACTTCAATGGAATGAAGACCATGCCTGCCAGCACCACAAGGAAAGAAGGTATAGGATTTGGGCGGGGGGGGGGAGTGTATATATTACATAATATATATATAGTTCCCCTCAAACATCTGGTCAGGACACAGCCCTAGGCCCCAACTACCACATAGAAGAAAGAGCATTGAAAAAGGAAGGAAGGAAGGAAGAAAGCCAAAAACAGGATGGCCAAGCCTTCTCCCAAAAGGAGGCCTTCACATAGGTGTCAAATACAAAACGAAAGCCGGCAGTCCCTCTTCCCTTGCGAGAGTAGCCCCATGTTTTTACCACGGAAAACCTGCATGCCCTTGAGCCTTTTTGGGGAGGCAGAGGAAGAACCCTACCTAGCAGGAGCCCGTGCTGTGTCTAAAGCAGAGCTACGCTCGCAGCACCCTCCCTGGAATGGGGCGGAGTGAAGAGAGCCAGGAGAGGTGGGGAAAGGGAGTCCTGAGCACACAGCAGCCACCCTAGCACGACTGGGCTCAGGACACACTGACTCGGTACCCAGCCAGAGATACTGCAAGTGTGAAATAGGAGAAGGTCCTTTTTCAAATTTTACTAAGGGCTCATCACGGAGTTCCTTTCCATTTATCCCGCCTTGAGTGAAATTAGATGTTTTCCAGATCATGAACCACATCATTCTGTATCTGGGGAGTGACAGGACAACATCAAGTTAAAATGGGCTCATTCGTTTGTTGTCAGATAAAGTGAAAATCGTGCATCTCTGCAAGTGTAATAGGTACCAATGGCATTTTGAGTCAGATGGCTTTTTAGGAACGTTTTTGTTGAGCAAAAAGTAGCCCGTTGTGTGCTGGTAGATGCTGAATGAATGACTCTTGGCTGGGGCAGCTCTGATTTGTAGTATTTACCAATTTCTGAGGTGGAAAATTCTTACAGTGGTTGATTTCATGCTGTGTTGTCAACCAGCAGCCAACATTTTTGAAAATTTAAAAAAATTTTTTTTAAAGATTTTATTTATTTATCTGCCAGAGATAGAGACAGCCAGCGAGAGAGGGAACACAAGCAAGGGGAGTGGGAGAGGAAGAAGCAGGCTCCTAGCGGAGGAGCCTGATGTGGGGCTCGATCCCAGAACGCCGGGATCACGCCCTGAGCCGAAGGCAGACGCTTAACCGCTGTGCCACCCAGGCACCCCGAAAATTTAAAAATTTTCTTGCAACACGTATGAGCCACCTTCACACCACTGGATAATCTATATAGAGCGGGAATAGGAAATCTGTTAGGAATCTTCCAGGTGAGAGTAAATACCCAACTGAAATTGCTATAAACAATAACGAGAGTGAAAGCTACGGCGGCTTGACAATGTCATTAAAGACACTTAAAGTCATTAAAGACAGATTATTTCCTTCCTTCTGCTCTACCGTCCTCAGTAGGCTGGCTTTCGCCCTTGGCTTACCCTCTCATAAACATCCCAAACAGCAAACTCGTACATCTTTTCTTTAAAAAAAAAAATTAAAAAGCCATAAACCATTCTGTTAGTTTAAACTTTTCTTCAAATAAACTTAAATATTCCTTACATTATTTGTGTTCTTAAGTGTGAGTCTTTGGTTTTTCATTGTGCTTCTTTCCCCTTCAACTCCAATTACCAAGTAGCTTTTTTTTTTTAATACCCTCACTTTGGTTTCACTTGATTTCACTGAGATTTGTTTCTAGTTATAGTATAATTCATTTATGGTTTAATTGAAAATAGACAGTTGTTACATGTTTTAGTTACATAGTTGCCTCTGATTAACCAAGGCCTACAATGAAGTAAGTCCCATTTCATTGGTTTTTCATATTCTGCTAGAATGAACAGTTAACAGTCAAACTGATTCTCCCCCATCAGTTTTCTCTTCCATATAAGTGGAAACCCCAACAGAAAAGTGATGATAAAAGTCTACATTCTCAAGTTGTTTGTGTACCCTGTTTTTAGACTGTCCCTTCTTAAGAAATATTTGAAGAGGGAATAATTTCCCTTGGGGTGAGTAGAGCAGTAGCTGTACCACCATGGAATGTCCCTTCCATTCAAGTTCCTGATTCCAATTGTTCCTTCTGCTTTGAACCTGTAAAATCTTAGCAGAACTTAAAAAAAAAAAAAAAAAAGCTAAAGGAGAAAAACAATGCCACAATTTGAGAGTAGCATTAAAAACCTGTTTCTACTAATGTTAATACAGGGCAATCAGTGCCTAGTAACTTGAAAGACAGAAAAATTCATTGGGTTGGCTATGACTAAAGTAAAATAACCATAAAAACCTTTATTAAGGGCTTCTTGTGAGTTCAGCAATGCACTGAATGATTTATATGGGTTTGGGCTCATTTTATGACTACAACAATTCTATAATGTGGTGTGATGGTTAGTCTTACACATCAGTTTAGCTAGCTGTAGTACCTAGTTATTGATCAAACACTAATCTAGATGTTGTTGCGAAGGTACTTTGTCGATGCGATTAACATCTACAATCAGTTGACTTTAAATAAAGATTATTCTCGATAGCATGGGTGGGCCTTATCCAATCAGTTAAAGGTGTTAAGAACAAAAATGAGTTTCCCAGAGAAGAAATTCTGCCTCAAGACTACAGCTTCAAATCCTGCTGCTGCCCCGTCCTATAGATTTCATAAACGGCAATACCAACCACGTATCTGAGTTACCAGCCTGCCTGCCTGCCCTACACATTTCAAGCTTGTCAGTCCCCTCGATGGCCTGAGCCACTTCCTCCAAAAATTGTCATCTAACTACGTCCTACTGGTTCTGCTATTAGGGTTCTAGAGAGCCCTCATACAGGTGGGCACTGCCATGTTCCCCATCTTAAAAATGGAGAAGTTGTGGTTTGACACTAATTTGCTGGTTTAAACAGATGGTAAGCAGAACCTGAACTTCGACACAGAAGTTGACTTTGGAAACTTTGAAAGCGACCATCATACTATTTGTGACTAAGGAAAACTTTGCTGGCTGGATATATCACTGGAAGGTTGTGCCTAATTTTCACTAATGTTTATTTTTTAAAGATTATTTTATTTTAGAAAGAGAGAGAGAGAGAAGGGGCATGGGGAATGGGTAGAGGCAGAGGGAGAGAGAGAATCTCAAGCAGACTCCCTGCTGAGGGTGGAACCCACACAGAGCTCCATCCCGGGACCCTGAGATCACGACCTGAGCCGAAATCAAGAGTTGGATGCTTAACCGACTGAGCCACCCGGACGCCCCATAATTTTCACTAATGTTTAAAGAGTCATTCAAGTAGAAAGCATCTGCCTAGAGAATCAGAGAGCCCAGAAGTGTAAACGAATCTAGACAGACAGAATATACATCTGTTCTTCTCAGCTACGGTGCTGCTCGTCTCTCTCCCACACAACTCCTCACATCGACTTCTCTGCTGCCCAGCTCTCTTTGCCATGTCCTCATCTTAGCACACTCAGCGGCCTACCAGCAGAATCCAGTCTTCTCAAAGAGACTGTTCTTGGAAGACACAGCAGGGAAGCAGAATAGAGAGGATACATTCAAAATTCCCCCAGAGGAGTTTTAATCTATATCTAGCTGTTGTGAGCAAATAGCCAGAACAACTCTATTGACTGTCTGCCTGCAGAAAACCAGATGACGTTCACAAGCTTCTAGACCTACATCATAATCCTGACGCCAGATACACATGCACCCATCCCTGCAGGGCCCAGAGCTTGCTGGCAGTCTTTTCCTGCAGAACTAAAATCGCCCATTTCTCAAATTCTAGGTGAATCCCAATTGTGGAGCCCCTAACTGTATAACTCAGGGTCGATGGGAAGTTTTTAAAAGCAATCTTTGAAAGAGGCTTCTTCTGGAAAAGAATATAGAACTTTTGAACAGACGTGTTCAGCTGAGCAGAAAGTTCAGAATGGTCCAGACGGTAGGGGACCAAAAAATTAAAGATGGTCTGAGGGGAATGAGAAGAGCCTAAAATAAATGTAACCTAAAGTAAATGTAACTGCTACTTACCAGGAACATAGGCACAGTTACTCTTAGGGCAAGCCTGGATTGCACTGCTGTGAAATGGGCTATGAATTCTCAGAGTGGAATGGTACAGGGAGCAGAAAAGAGAGAAAGAGGCCTGGGTAAGTGTGGGCGGCACGACCGCCCCTTTGGTGTCTGATGGCGTTTTCCGAAAATGATACCATTTGTAAAATGGATTTAAAATACTATTTTGATTGGTGATCTCATGTCCGTAAAGAGCATTAATTATTTTGGGATTTCCTCCAGTGTTTGGATGCTCCGCCTTTTGAACACACTGACTGATTAGCTCATCTACAGCTGCTCCTGTGCTCGGCAATGTCCCCTGTCTTGTTGCTAGGAGACCAGGAGGGCTCCCAACCGGCCCGTGTGACAGGCAGCGAAGTGGCGGTGGGCTCTGCCGACGAGCCACAGTGCCACCAAGCGGTCACTCCGCAAAAAACGGTTCGACAGAGCCGGTTCTCTAATTAGAGCACTCAGGTTGTTTCTGCTCCAGATGAATTAGCCCGTTAGCTGAACCGGGGTGAATTGTTTATTCTCCCCGTACTCTTCCGCACACGGTGAGGGTTTTTCTTCCTTCAATAAGTGAATCATGCCACAGCAAGCAGGATGGTGAAGTTAAAAGAATGTTGGACGGGTTGGTAGAAGGCATTTTAGTTCGCCCCTATTCTGACCTCTCTTGGTTGTAACTTCTTCCCCTAAACAACGAGGGGCGTGGGTGAGGTTTCTCAATGTCCCTTCTAATCCCAAATCTCCAATTCCTTGCTGCTTTTACACACAGTTCTTCCCCAGAGGAGCTTATCCTTGCAGCTGATCCTGGGCAAGGAGCTCCAGCTGACCTTGGTTCTGCAGCTTCACCAATGAGTTTGAGCTGGTGGCAGCAAGGCTGACTGGGGGGGAGGGGGCAGGGAAAGACCGTGCCCACCACCAGAGGCAAAACCGCCCACCTTTTCTGGCAAATGACTCTGCTCCCACATGTTTGATGGAGTCCCCCTGGGTAAAACTCCTTCCTGAGCGAGGAATTCTGACCCAGGGCAGCAGCTCCAGGCATCTTGGGTAAAAACCTGTGATGTAAGGTCAACAGGGAAGGGCATCTGAGCAAGATGTGCTTGTGAACTCTGGACTCATGCTTCCACTGAAGATTAGAAGAGAAGGAGAAATTCGCACTCCACCCAAAGGATGCACCCCTGTCTCTTCCTCTGACAGTCTTTGGGAGCCACGTATGAGGATTGGCTCTACTCTGCACCCTGCCCACCTTTCTTCAACTCCTGTTTGGAGGCCACATGAATCCAGATTCATGGTGCACCTCATCATGCATGGAGACTGGGGTCATTCTTCACCCTCTCCAACAACCTGCCTCCCTGTGAATTTAACTCTGGTTCTTGCCAGGTAGATGTGAGTTATGGTGAATGTTGTGCTTGTCCTGCTGGGACTTAGGCAAATCTTCATAATCTGTGCATTATATCCAGTGTCCTCTGATTTCAGGATCAAGTGAGACAACAGGAATCCTGAATATTAAACAAGCCTGAACCAAAATACAGTGAATTATGCTAAGAGCACACAGCTGAATTATCGTAGGTCATGAGACTATGATTTGGTTGACATTTTGTCATTATTTGGGGGGCTCTTTTTTTAAAAAAAAATACTTTCTATAACAAGAGTTCGTATGAGATTGTCTCACTGAATTTCCACCTATTGGGGTAAACTCACAGAACATTAAAGACAGAATGAAGCTTAGTACTCATTTTTTAGTTTAAACTGAGACCTAAATATATATATCGATAAAATTGAGATGAATTAAACATTTTACAATCTAACTTAAAAAATATGCCATTTAAAGGGATCAAAATAAAAGTTTGCACAAAAAAATGGACAAAAATGCAAAGGTCTTCTCTATTTTTTAATAGGTCTGAACCTCAGAATTCAAGAGCCAATGAGAGAACTGTCTAGCTCATTTTGTCATTTTAGAGTGCCATCTGCTGATGGGATAAGTAAGAAGATGAGGAGGAAGAAGAAAAGGAAAAAAAAACATGAGATGTTCTTTTCATCTCTTGAACCTGTTGACTGAAGGAAGCACCTCACTTAAAAACATCGGCTCTGTAGATGTTTTGTAGACGAGATGTTTCATGTTGGTTGTTCCCGGCCCTGAATATCAAACCTAGTCTTGTCTCATTTCTCTGCGATTGTATCTCTGACACTCAGCACCACAAGTCCAAGAACCGATCCATGGCCAAAGAAAAGGTGAGGGCCAGCTCATCAAATTTCACCCGACTCTCCTTTTAAGAATGGCCAGATTTTCTTAGACCTTCCTTAGATTTCCACCAAGGCGGCAGCCAGGAGGCCCAGTGAGGCCTGGCTGGGTTTGGCCACTCATGTGTTCCTTAGAGAGACTTCTGTAATGTCAAGGGAAGAGTGACATATTTGCAGTTAAAGGACCTGAGTGTGACTACCAGCCCTGTCACACTCCAATGTGGGCAAGTCACATACCATGGCATCCCAGGTAGAGCAAAGATGACAAGTACATCGCAGAATTCTTTTGAGAGGATAAAATGAGATAGTGTTGGTAAAATCACTAAACAACTGGAATTATTGTTTGCAGCTCTTAACTGGGATGTGAAAATGCATATGGGCCTTGTCTGTAAGCTTTTTATTGTTTAAATAAGAATGTTTTTAAAATGTGCTGGCCCCAGATTTGAAATAACTGACATCTGACAAGCAGAGAAAACCTCGAGATATCACAGGCAAAGAAGAGTCTGGCTTGGCAAAGATGTAATGATGTTTCCTAGAAAGAGATGAGGGGAGAAAGGTGCTGGCTGGGGAAATGACCTCACGTCTGAGTCTCTAGGAGAATGAAGAAGGTGCTCCTTGTGCTTCCTGTCTTCGTGTGTAGGGTAGGGCCGGGCAGCAAAGACCTCTGCCCGAATTGCAGAGCCCAGAGAAATGCCACCTGTCATTTCTCCCGTTGGCATTTTCTCGGGTTGCCTAGCAAGGACACCTACTCATTGGCTTGAGTTTAACTCACAGAAGGGAAGTAAATGTTCCAGACACAACCTAGATGGGACACAGATGTGAGAAAAACATCATGACTTCAGAATTTTCAGGGCATCATCAGTTGCTTAGGTTAAGGGAGAATGGAAAAGAGAAAGAGGGGGAAATGAGGCAACTTGATTATCAATTTTCTTTCCCTAAGAATCCTGATTAAAATTCAATCACAGAAGGTTTCCCAGCAAGTTCCAGTATATTCCATCCTATGGAGTGCATTCCACAGGAGATCTGGATAGTGGTTACTCGGAAGAAGGCAATGTAAAAATATATACGATATTAACACTCCCTCAGTGTTACTTAGTCGGAGTAATACAAGTCTCCGAAATGTGTGACACAGATTTCATTTGGAGCAGAAGCCCACAGTTACAAAATTTCAGTAGGGAGGAAAAAGAGCAGACAGAATAAAACTAAGTTGAATCATGAATCAAAGACTGTGTGTATGGTTTACGCTTTTTGGACCTAATAAGCGTAAGTAAAAAGTAGGAAAGTATTCTCTTTTTTATGTGTGTAACTAATATACTAAAAGGACTACTGACCATAGCTCAAGGTGAAAGCTCCCTCTAAAATGAAAAGCAACCAAAATAAAACCACAGAAATTATAATCAATAATTAAATGCATTTTACAAAATAAAACATTCCCTCAGGAAGTTGATTTAAAAGAAAACATAAAAAGCTGCTGTTTTTAGAGTTAAAGCTTTTTAATCTCTGGCACATAACAATAATTGAAAGAATTCTGCAAAATTACACAAAAGTATTTGGTGGATTTGAATTAATGGGCCAAGCAAGCTTTTTTTCCTTGGCTTCTCTGTCAAATGAATCATAGATCGAGTCTTTGGTTATAGTTTTGGCCGTGGGAGGAATTTCTGAAATGCCAACGTAGTTTTTTTTGGCCATCCTTGAACTGGTTGTGATAGTATAGGCATTGCTTCGGTAACATTTCATTGAGGACATGCAAAAAGTCTCTTTCATTCCTCTCCTAAAATTGGCATTATAGATGGAATACAGCGTAGGTTTAGAGGCCGAAGAACTAAAGGATATCCACGTGATAGCTGTGAAAACAAGGGAACTTTTCTTAGAGTCTCGTTCGTGGGGGTGCCATAGCTGAGCTACATGGAAAGGCAGCCAGGAGAGCAAAAACAACAGATTTAAAATGAGGAACATCTTGATCGTTTTCACTTTTGTCCTCGGGACAATGTTCATGGTCCTCCTCACTGTTCGGCCATCAGTGCCTATTCTCCAAATATACTTCACGACCTTCTGGTAAAACAAGATGATGAGGACAGACGGAATCACAAAGCTCACCAAGAAATGGATGACGGTATAGGCAGTTCCTTCCCAAGAGGAAGGGAAAAAATAGTTGCAGTGATTGTCCCAGTTGGAGCCAAAGAAAAAGAACACGGGGGTCACAAAGGCGGCGTCGAAGATCCACGATGCCGCGATCATTTTTTTGGCTTTTTCTCTGGACACCTTGAAGCTCAGGGGATAGACGATGGTGTAGAACCGGTCTATGCAGATGGAGAGGAGAACATAGATCTGGACGCCTGGGGTGAGATACTGGAAATACCGCACGACCTTGCACATCATGCTGCCGAGCGTCCACCTGCCAGTGGCGAACTGAAGCAGGACGAAAGGCGTGCTAGCCACGCTGATGAGAAGATCCGCACATGCCATGGAGACCACAAAGTAGTTGGTGGTGGACTGAGTCCTCCTACTTCTGTGGATGACCAAACAAACCAGGGAATTGCCAAAGATAGAAAACAACCACAGGGTCCCAAAGAAAATGCTGGCTGTGGCCACCTCGCCGGGTTGCAGCCCAGGCTGCAGGTCTGTTCCGTTGCTCACCCAGCCGTGCTCCTCATGGAATTCCATCAGGTCATGGCTCGGTAGAGGCGAGGCTGTTTCCGTGCAGCTGTGGTTTTGGAGGGGCACCAGCAGTGTGGGAATAACCAAGGGCGGCTTGCTGTTATCCATTCTGTGAGCAAAAACCATACTCACTTGTTTCCTCTCAGTTCTGGATAAGAAAAGAAGAAGGAGGCCTCCTGTTAAAACGGTGTCATACAGAGCGACTCCTAAGGCTAACGATCTCATCTGACACTTAGATGGGTTGTCCTTTGCCAGAGAGGAGGACGTGTGCCTTGGCAGGAAAACTGGCCTACTATCCAGAAACAGCTCTGGCTCCATGTCTCTTTCGTTTCAATAGCTGTTTTAGCTGATCCCGGCTCAAGCTCTCCCTGGCCTCCCCCTCTCTTGACCCTGCGTCAAGTGAGGTAGAAGTCGTGCCAAGCCCCACCCCCGAACATACCCGTGTCGCCTTCACTCACTGGGTACCACAGAGGGTGAGGGTGCTCAGGTCTGGCTCATGGGGAGGGCGCCACCCCCTACATGAAGAGCCACGGGAATGCGGGGCGAGTAGATGAGAAGTTCCTAAATGTCGTGACACTAAAGCAAAGAGGCTGCGAGTGGAAAACATGGGTAGACGGAAACACACAGATGTCAGCTATGGAAATAGCACCCAGGAGTCTGTGCATACAGCCTGGCTGGCTCCTGGAAATGGCCCCGTTCTTCCTTACGCAGTTTCCAGTACAGAAGCATTAGGGAAGTACACGGGGCCACTGTATGTAACACTTTCAGAGGAGCCACTATAGCGCCTAATGTACTGACATCTGCAAATGGCTCACTCTTTTCCAAAAGATGATGTGCTTCATGTTCTAATAGCTTTGCACGTATCCATGACATATCTTGATGCCCTTTTGCTGTTACTGTTTCATAAAAGGACATATTGACGGGAGAACGGGAGAGCATACAAGATGTCCTCTGAAGAATGTAACCAGGTTACTGGAAAGCTTATTGGCCTCCGGATGATTAAAAGCAACCAACTATAACTGTTACTCAGCAACTTTTCAAAAGCTGATGATCCTTAGATAAAGAAGAATATTATAAAGTTTAGCCCCTATTTTAATTTTGGGGGGAACTATTCAGTGAGGACAAAAGTTATCCTTTTTAATAGGTAAAACAATTCTATAATTGTGGGCTATTCAGTTAAAACTGGGGTGACTAGGGTTGCAGTTGGCTTATGAAGGTCTAATTTGGTCTGACTCTATGAAGCAGAAAAGAGAAAGCACAGCACCTAAATCCAAAATAACCAAAGCAGTTCCGTGCGGCCTGCAGACAAGGGGAGGGCACTCCAGCAGCAGGCTCCAGCAGGGCCCAGCGTCCCCCCGTGGGCTCCTGTGACCAGCCTCACGAATAAACGTTTCTGAAGTTTTAGAGGGGGGATTAAAGAACAGGTGTTTATTTTTTTTTAATAAAGATTTCATTTTTTTAAGTAATCTCTACACCCAACGTGGGGCTCAAACTCATAACCCCGAGATCAAGAGCTGCACGCTCCACCCACTGAGCCAGCCAGGTGCCCTAAGGACAGTTCTTGATGAAAGAACAGTTCTTAACAGCTGCTTTTCCTTGAAGGACTTTTGACGTAATTTGTGGCAGGGAGAGGAGTGTTAATATATACTGTCCTCAGCAAGAAACCACATTCAACAAAAATTTGGAGCTCAGGGCAGTAATGTAGTAAATGCCAGTCCCATATTATCTTCAGGCTTTTTTTGTCCCTGAGGCAACCCTACTTATTTCTCAAAAGAAATGTCAGATAATTAGACATTTGACTACTAGAAGACCTTTAAGCATGGCTGGCTGGTTGATAGTTGTAAGAATAGCAACCACACTTTCCATATAAAAAATCAGGATATGCAGTCTGAAAACAGAACATAAGATCTAAAATTAGCACTGTCCTAGAAAATCTGGAATGCATGACCCTTGTACTTATAAAACTGAAATAATCTCTTCACCTTCACATGCGTTAAACTTAGAAAATGCCCCCCAACATTTTTTTAAAGGTTTAAACTTTAGGGCTGCCTGGCTGGCTCAGTCAGTAGAGTGTGCGACTTGATCTCAGGGTTATGAGTTCGAGCCCCACGTTGGGTGTAGAGATTATTACACACAAAATCTTAAAATAAAATAAAATAAAATAGAATAAAATAAAGATTTGAAGTTTAAAACAGATGAGCAATTTTCCCAGCCAGAAAGAGCTGTTCTAAACTTTCTGGGGATGATTGTGGCCTAAATAAAACAGGAGTTGGTGGCACAGGCACTATTCTGTAGTGAATAAACATCTTTTGAAAGCTCTGAACTTACTTTTGTTTCTCTCTTCCTCTCATAGCAAAACCCTGCAGATGAAACTCAAGTTCACCACCACAACTAAAGCACTGTGAGGCCTCCCATCTGCCATCATTTCCTCCAGCTGCCTGTCACCAGTGACTGTGTCTGCCCACTCTTCTAGCCCCACCACTGGGAAGCAGAGGATCCCGCTCCTCAGAAATTGGACAAGGGGGCCTTGAGGAGCTGAGTCCAGGTCTCCCCTGATGATGGCTTGGCTGTTCCGAACTACCTAAATTACCACTGCAGCTCTGTTTATTCATTCAATAAACCAAGACACTACGCTAGGTGCTAGGGAAACAAAGGTAAGTAAGGCCACGAAGAGGGAAAATGTATAAACAAGCTGCCCGACCATATGATAACTAAATTCTGTAATAATTAGAACCGATGTTAACAAGTCAAGGAGCTAAGTGGCAGAGAAAAACAAGGATCCAGTTTTGCATGGGATAGGAGAAGGAAATGAAAGATTTCGCAAAAGAGGCGAGGTCTGAGTTGGGGATGTAGAGACCAGGACTTCTTCAGGAGGACAGGGGAGCGAAAAAAACATTCCAAGGGAGAGAGAGAGCACATGAATGATTGGGGGGGGCTGTCATCTTTCTGCGTTGATCTTTTCTGGGCCCTTTTCCCTTTAGAGTCATCGTTTTCTGCAAACCACACCTCCCAGAGTTTATCGTTTCTAAATGCCCTACAATCAAACTGACCTAACTTTTCCCCAAGGTGACAATGAGAGGTTACATTTTCTGCATTCATGGGCTGCACTGTGGTCAGATGGTGGATGAGAATATTAGCATATCCAGAATGGCTGTGGTATCTTGGTTCACACAGCACTTTCCTACAGCATTTCCCAAGTGTGTTTTGCTTTACAGCAATGGTTCTCTTAGTAATGCACTGGACTCTCCCAGGGAGCTTTAGAAAAATACCCCTGCCCTGGTCCTACCCCCCAGAGATTCTAATTTAATTGGTCTGGAGTGCAGCCTGGAGAGCGGGAAATTTCAGGGTTCCCCAGGTGATCCTAATGTGCAGCCGAGATCAGGAAACCCTGCTTTAGAACTGTTTCCATGTTTCTGTCTTCCCCCACCAAGCTGTGGGCTCCCAGGGGAAGAGTGTTATTCTTTTTCTTTACATGAATAATTGTTTATTAAGTATTTCCTGAATTGAATCCGTAAGGACAGAGAACTGAAATGCATGACTCCTGCTCTAGGGGGCTCTACTAGGAGAAGTAAACCCAGAGATAGACAGTGAGTGTGTCTTCTCAGGTGCTAAAACACTGGTGACCATGGAGACGGGCAAAACAGACTCCTGAGCAGAGCAGGACAGGCGAAATCGAAGTCACCCTGGACAACTGCTACCAGAAGTAGAATTCTCACTGAGGGGAGAGTGAAGGTAGCTGAGGAGGGGTCCTCAGACGGGCTTCTGCAATCCCCACTACAGAAAAAAATAGTCTGCCATATTGTAAGTAAGTTCTAGGGTCCCAAAGTAAAATTTCAGAAAGGTCTCCCCTGCTCCATTAATTTAGAAATAAGTCCTTCTTCGGGGAGGGGGGGGCTGTTTCTGAAATACCAGGGCTGCTTAAATAGTTATTATGTCTGGGTCATCCATATGCAGTAATTTTAACAGCAATAGGAAAGATTTCTTCACCTCCTTCCTGCTCAATCTAGTCTTCCCATCCAGTTCTGACACTGCCCCATGACCCACCCCATTGAATTGAGCAGTAAGGCCCTTATTAAAATATATCTCTATATAGGGGCACCTGGGTGGTTCAGTCGGTTAAGTGTCCAACTCTTGGTTTTGGCTCAGCACTGGGGTCATGAGATCAAGCCCCATAGCAGGCTCTGCACTGGGTGTGGAGCCTGCCTAAGATTCTCTCTCTCCTTCTCACTCTGTCCCTCCCCCCTCACTTTCTCTCTCTCTCAAAAAAAAAAAAAAAAAAAAGTTAAAAAAAAAGTATCCAATACTTGAAAATAAGGCAAAGAGAGTATAGCATATTTTTTTAATGTCATGCTAGTACATTGTTAAATGGGCTTCCCCCAAGAATTATTTAATTCTCTGGGAGAATAATACATCTGTGCTTGATTTTGCTATCTATTATATGACGAGAGCCCAGACATTGAAGGTATGTGTTAACGTGCAGATTTCTGTCCAGCAGAAAAATTAACTCCCAAGGTTATAAACTTATTGCTCTGTAGGACATTAACCAGTTTTGTGTCTATCTCGCAGTCTTATGTCCACCTTCTTTAAAAAAACAAATAACAAAAATAAAACCCTATAAATACCTATTTATTCAAATGCTCTTGGAACCAGCCTAATGATCTCACTGGTTCCTCAGTAGTAAGTTGATAAATCTCTGACATACATTCATCCTCTATTT
Organism: Ursus americanus; assembly: GCF_024610735.1. Lineage (NCBI taxonomy): Eukaryota > Metazoa > Chordata > Mammalia > Carnivora > Ursidae > Ursus > Ursus americanus. The sequence continues at coordinate 13,537,737 of NC_142151.1, forward strand.
GTGGAAGAGCCATTATTTTACTTATTTATTAATTTATTCATTTATGGGGGGGAGGGGCAGAAGGGGAAAGAGAGAGAGAGAATCTTAAGCAGACTCCACGCCCAGCACGGAATGGATCCCATGACCCTGAGATCATGACCTGAGCCGAAATCAAGAGTCAGACGCTTAACCGACTGAGCCATCCAGGTGCCCCAAGAGTCATGATCTTGGCTTTTTGAAAATCATCCTGATAGGTGGATGAATGTATAAATGATGAGAAACACACGAAAGGACCACAAGGAGGCACAGAGGGGCTCAGCCGACAAACTGTAGTCACAGTTCTGCCAGGGGTGATTCCTGGCCAAGCATATCAACTGCTGCTTAGGCTTGTTCTTGATTCAAAGAACCCTAACAACTGATTTTTTTCCCCCGTGAAATTATAAAGATTCACAGACATTCTCACAACATAGGAAGACTGTTTTTATTTCTGACATTTGTTCAAAAATTTAATGTCAAGCTAGAATTTTTAGAATGTTGAATTTTTACATGATTTGGTTGGAAAAAAAAACTATAACATTTTCTGTAGAATGGTAAGCATCTGCTGGACCGAAGCCAACACGTAAGATAAGGCTGTTTACTAATGAGCAATAAGATTAGTTATGAGGACAGCAGTTATTATACTACGGAGAGTTGATAGTTATTTTGCGCTTATCATGGGTCAGGTACCTTTGAGGTAGGTAATATCATTAGCTCTATTTCACAGATGGGAAAAACTGAAGTTCCTCCCCAAGATCATACAGTTATAAAGGACTCACCCCAGGAATGCCTCACTCCAAAGCCCATGCTCTTAACCACCCCTGAGGCTCCATGTGTGGGGAGGCCACAAACGACGGGATCTGAAATCAGAGAGTCAAACTGGCTGTACACGGATAGGTCTTTCTTGACTCCTCGATCAAACAGAGGAATGTAAAATTATTCTGCCACAGCCTCTTGCCTACCCACAGATACATCTGTTCAATATGCTAGTTCAGAAATATGTGACATAGTGAACATTTGGGAAAAAAAATCACTCCCACCACATACTGCACAGAGGCTTGGCATCAAAAGTGCAGTAGACATGTTGGTCTGGAAATACAGCTTTTCTTCAGAATAAAGAGTATAAGACTATTGGAAATCCATTATGACAGATGATTAACTGTTGTAACCTTTAAACGCAGGATGAAAGCAGAACTCTAAACCAGTGTGAACTGAAGGGAGAAGTTTGATCAGTATTAGCCCAGGTAAGAAATTGTCTCCTTAAACTTTAATTGTTGTAACTTAGAGAATACAGATTTTCTCTTAAACCTTTCATGGTGATGTAGGCTTTGTGTATACGTGAAAATAAGAAATGCCCAGAACAGCAGTGGGCGACTGGCTTGCCTGAGCTCCCCAGAACCAGTTGTACGCATTTCTTCCCAACTCCAAGTTCAACGACATCATGTTGGCATAAATCAGCCACGGTAGGAACACAAATGAGGTTTTTTTCCCCCACCCCATGCAGCCATCTGTCCCACATTTACCAGCCTACCATTTCCAGCAGGACACGGTTTACAGTGCGACATCTCCTGAAGCTCTGAATTTACAAATGGCGAAGGAGGCCACAGAAGGCTTCAGAAGCTTCCTGAGTGGCTCTCTTGCTATCTGGTCCTGAGCTATGGCTCTGGTGTGCACACTGAGCTAAGTGCTTCATGGAACTACAGAAGACCCGGGCAGCCGCCAGCACGACTTTGGTGGGGGCGCAGGAAAACCAGAGAGGGTAAGACACGTTCTCACAATGTGCCACCCAGGTATGGCTGCCAGATGAAATACAGGATGCCCAGTTCAAGGTAAATTCCAGATCAACAACATTTTCTTAGCATAGATATGACCCATACAATATCCCATATGATATTCAACTGGTGTCCTCTATTTTTTATTAGCTAAATCTGGCAAACTTACACCCAGAATGTAACCTATGCTGAAAAACATCTATTCTTCATCTCACAATACACGAATATTGCAAAGTGGACATGTACGCAGGCTTTGAAGTCAGACAGCCGAAGTGTGAAGCCCACCTCTGTCACACACTAACTAGTTGTGTCACCCAGGACACATTATCTAACCCTCTTGAGCGCCAGTTTTCTTATCTGTAAAATGAGGATAATTAGTCCGTATCTCACTTGATTATTATGAAGGTTACATGAGATAATACATGCACGGGAGTTAAATGAGTTAACACAAGTCAATCTGCCTGGTATGAGAAAAATACTCAGTAAGTGTTATCCCTGTATAGTTCTATAAATTATCTAACACAGTGTCTGGTACATACCAATTGCTTAAACAATTAGCACTCTTGGGGTACCTGGGTAGCTCAGTTGGTTAAGTATCTGACTTCAGCTCAGGTCATGATCTCAGGGTCCTGGGATCCACCCCGAATCAGGCTCTGCGCTCAGTTCAGGGAGTCTTCTTGTCCCTCTCCATCTCTTTCTGCCCCTCCCCCTGCTCATGCTTGCTCTCACGTGCATTCTCTCTCTCTCCCTCCCTCTCTCTCTCGCAAAATCTTTTTTAAAAAATTAGCACTCTTGGTGCACCTGGGTGGCTCAGTTGTTAAGCATCTGCCTTTGGCTCAGGTCATGATCCCAGCATTCTGGGATCGAGCCCTGAATCGGGCTCCCTGCTCTACGGGAAGCCTGCTTCTCCCTCTCCCACTCCCCCTGCTTGTGTTCCCTCTCTCGCTGCCTCTCTCTCTGTCAAATAAATAAATAAAATCTTTAAAAAAAAATTAGCACTCTTATGGAGGTTCCTCAGAAAGTTAAAAATAGAACTATCTCATGATCCAGCAATTGCACTTCTAAGTATTTACCCAAAGAATAAAAAAACACTGGTTCAAAGGGAAACATGCACCCCGATATTTATAGCAGCATTATCAACAATAACCAAATTATGGAAACAGCCCAAGTGTCCATTGATTGATGAATGGATAAAAAAGATGTGTGTGTAGAGAGATATATAGATATATAGCTATATATATTTAATGGAATATTACTCAGCCATAAAAGAAAGGAATTTTACCATTTGCAATGACATGGACAGAACTAGAAAGTATTATGCTAAGCGAAATAAGTCAGTCAGAGAAAGACAAATACCGTATGATTTTACTTATATGTAAAATTTAAGAAACAAATGAGCACAGGGAGAAAAGAGAGAGAGAGAGAGACAAATCAAGAAACAGACTCATAACTATAGAGAATACACTGATGGTTACCAGAGGGGAGTGGATAGGAGGGTGGGTTAAATAGGAGATGGGGATTAAGGAGGGCACTTGTAATGAGCACCAGGTGATGTATGGAAGTGCTGAATCATTGTATTGTATGCCTGAAACTAACATTATACTGTATGTTAACTAACCGCAATTTAAATTAAAACTTATTAAAAATTTTTAAAGATTAACACTCTTACTATTGTTAGCCCATAAAAGTCTTAAAAGCCATATGACAAACACATTTCAGTAACCACATCACATATCACATAGTATAGTGATGATACTAACATTAGTCACATAATTTAACTGTGTTAAGAGTGAATGGCTTTTGTGGCGGAGCCTAGGTACCTAATCATCATTTACATTGTTGGTTCTAAGGGAAAAAATCACTAAGATCCAAATAAATCAACACAACCTTTCTCCAAGTTGGGCATGATTTTTTTAGTGACATATTAGCCCATAAAACTTTTTTATACCCTAAACCAAAACATGTAATACAATGAATTGAATATTTCTCAAAAGCATCTAAAATTCATTCTGCTAAATTACTTCCATCAGATAATTCTGAATACTTGCAAAAGAACCTCATATTTCCAATGAAAAGAACTTCCCCTCCACCATCTGAGACTCCTAGTATCACAGGCATATAAGCCTAGAATTTTCTTGAATGCCCTTTTCCCCTTTCCTACTATATCTTATATAATATATTCAAATATTCCTCCATAATATTTCCAGCTCTGTGCCTTTCACTCTGCTTCCTGACTGGGATCAAGCAGTTTCCTAAGATCAGACTGGGCACGCCATCTTTGTATTTGGGTACTGGTTGTCCAAGGACCTAGATCACTCTTCCACCACCTTTACCTTTCTTTGTCCTTCACGCAAATTCTAAAATATCAGAAATAAAGAGTCAGCATCGTAGGAGTGATTTCTGGGAAACGAGGAATGCTTCTATCCCAACTTCTCTTACCATTTGAGCATTAATTCTTTTAAAGTCAAGGTCCTATTAAAATGCAAATGCTTCTTTTTTTCTAAAAACTATTTTATTTATTTTTAAGATTTATTCATTTGAGAGAGAGAGAGAGAGAGAGAACACGAGTGGGGGGGGAGGGGCAGAGGGAGTCCAACACAGGGCTTCATCCCAGAACCTGGGATCCCCAAAATGTAAATGCTTCTTAAAGACTACATATTTTTACATATTATCAGTAGAATGGTGATCTCTGAGACCCCTTTCACCTCTGAGATCTATGATCTTAGCGGAAATAAAAACAGAAGAGATGCTGAAACGAAAGCCTTGAGGGCAGTCAGTATCTGGCAGAATGAGAATGGGCAGGGAGTGGGTAAAGGGTGAAGGACTGATGGTGAGGAAGCACCTACTTGACGGGTCTGTGCAGGGATGGCAGCATTGGAATAAATGTCGTACCCAAAAGAATGTAACAGAAAGGAGCCCGAGCTTTACCCCACATGGTTTCTGTTGGCTGCAGTCCTCCCAAAATTCTTTACAGTGTTGCAGGAGAACATGTTAGATCATACTGGCACCCCCCTGTGGGTACATACAAAGGACACTGGCCAATATTTCTCACCCTACTACCACGTAGTAGAGTCTTGCGTAGGAGGGATGCAGCTTCAGATTTAATAATATTGAACTTTGTCCTCTCCCTACTGTTCACACAAAATAAACACCAAGAAACTTCACCCTAAGAAATAACTATTTTGTTATGATGATATATGTAAAAATCGTCTTCCATTATACATTTACCCCATATTCTTTTTTTTTTTTTTTAAAGATTTTATTTATTTATTCGACAGAGATAGAGACAGCCAGCGAGAGAGGGAACACAAGCAGGAGGAGTGGGAGGGGAAGAAGCAGGCTCACAGTGGAAGAGCCTGATGTGGGGCTCGATCCCATAACGCCGGGATCACGCCCTGAGCCGAAGGCAGGCGCTTAACCGCTGTGCCACCCAGGCGCCCCACCCCATATTCTTTTTATACATAGTATGAACCAGGACTGTGCTAACTGCTGGAAGTACAGAAGTTAACTAGACAGACAAGGTCCCTTGCTTTTGTGGAGCTTATCTCTAGTGGGGAAAATAAGTAACAGCAAAACAAATACATACATGGTAAAGAAATGGCTGGTGCTATGGAGAAAAGTAAAGCAGAATGAGGGACCAAAGGTCCAGGGGAAATGGAATGACAGGTGACTGGTTGGTCACCTAATGGCCATTCCCAACTTCTCCCTTGTCCTCCTCTCTCAAGAGGCTGAAAAAGCCAGATAACCACCTCCTGCCATCCCTTGCAGCTAGGGATGTTCACATCTGCTTCTGGAACTGAGACAAGAGGAAATCTCTAGGAGGGTGTTGGGAAGCTCTTGGGAAAATGTTTCTTTCTTGGTAAGAGGAAAGAGGCATGCAGAGAGTGTTCTCTTGTGGGCATGACTGCCCCTTGCTTCTTACCTTGGTAAACTGTCATGTGAAGATGTCAGGGCACTGGGCGGTATCTTAGAAGGTAAAGGGAAGTCCTGAGACTCACAAAGATACTACCCAGTGTCCTGACACGGTGGTGCTGCTAGAACAGACACAACTAGACTTATTAAATAAGCAATATGTTATGGCTTTAAGCCCCTTTGAGTTTTCTGTTATTTGCCTCTAAAATCATCCCGACTGATGCAGGGTCTTATTTCAGATGGAGTGGCCAGAGAAGGGTTCTCTGAAGAAGTGATACTAGAGCTGAAACCCCAGTGGTGGGAAGCCAGCCATGTGAAAATGAGAAGAGCATTCTGGGCAGAAGCAACTTGTGCAAAGACCCTGGGGCAGGAATAAGCTTGCTGTGTAGCTGGAGCAGATGAATGTGGAAGAAAATCGTGCCTGATATAATCAGAAAGGTAGGCAGGGGATCAGATCACACGGCATTGTAGGGCACACAGGTATTAGTCCTACTGCAGTGAAATCCATTGCAGGTTTTATGCAAAGGAGTGATAGGAATATGACCTGATTTATGTTTTAAAAATCCAACTTTAACTGCTGTGTAGGTGGCTAAGAAAAGTGGGGGCACCAGTTAAGAGGCTATTACAATAACGTAAGTAAGTGATAATGACGGCTTAGACCTAGTAGCGATGTAGGTGGAGAAAAGTAGATGGATACTGAATATTTTGGGGACAGCCAACACGATTTGCTGATGTGCGACAGGGTTTGGGGATAGGGATGACTCCCTAGGTTTGAGGGTCTGGGATGGGGGGAGAAAGTCTGGGGAACTGGAAATCAACAATTCTATTTTGGGTGAGTTGCATTCTTATTAGATACCCAAGTAGAGATACCCAGTTGGCAGATGAATATTAAAGTTTGGAGAAATGTCTATTCAGATTCTTTGTCCATTTTCATTAATTCATTCATCATTCCATAAATACAATTTAGGATCATACCCTGTGCCAGAATGTACTGCGCTAAGAACCATGTATACAGTGGCTAATAAAACTGTGTCCCTACCTTCATGAAGTTTACGGTCTAATTCCAACCACGCTGTGGAGGGATGTGAAGAGTAATAAAGAAGTACAAATAAAAACAGTAAGTTGTAATGCGTTCTGTGAAAGAAAAGAGCAGAGCATGGCAGAAGGGCCCGCTTTGGGGCTGGATGGTCAGGGAAGCAGTGGAAGCAGCAGGAGCCAAGACAGAGAAGAACAGGGCCATCTATGGTAGACTTTCTAGGACTCCTGCAGCAGACAGACAATAGGACAAGGAAACCGAGTCACCAAGCTGCCTTGGATTCCCAGCCACCTTTCAGATCCTGAACAATGTTTCAGGCTCCCAGCCACCTTTCAGATCCTGAACAATGTTTCAGGCTCCTTGAGGCCTGGCCTTAGTACTTGTGATAAGCTGTTTTCCTTGAGGCAACTCAGACTTCTCTGCAGTCCAAAGAACCTATCACATGGTGGGGGGCAGGGCAGGAAAGAGGAAAAAAAGGGGTAAGCGGGGCCTGGAGGAACAAAGTGCCCCTGGGAACTTCCTTGCTCTCTTGTACCAGATGGGTTCCCCTATTTTGCCATTGCACTCCACACTATGTCCCCACTGGGTCATTTAAGCAGGGAGCAAAGAATGCCTTTGTTTCTGCTTAGAGGAGGAAGGAAGCAGGGGAAAAGGAGGAGGTCTGACTCACTCACCTGCAGGCCACTGCTCCATGGAGTCAGTGCCGTCCATTGGTAACTGCAACTGGAAGACTCCACCACAACGTAGAGGTAAGATAAGTCATGGGGGTATTGATTTGTGCTGTGCTCCTTGCTGATTCTTTCCTATTCCCTTCTGAGTATGAACCCAGACCCTAAATGCTGCCTTGTCTTGGAGAAGAGTTGTATCACTGGGCCCAAGACAACCCTGTTTCCTTGGCTTTCATTTTCTGGAGGCTGAGCTCTCTGAGGGGATTTCTACAGAGCGTAGGAGGAAGAAACAAGGATGTCTGAACCAGGATGCGGCTGTGGCCCCTGGAGTCATGCAAAAGGCAGGCCTGAATGGTCACAAGAGATCTTTTTGGGGATGATGAAAAGGTTCTGAAATTCGATTATGGTGATGGCTGTGCAACTCTGTAAATATAACAAAAATCACTGCCTTGTGCACTTAATATGAGTGGATGTTATGCTACATGAATAGAGCTGTTTAAAAAAAAGAAAGAAAAAGGTAGGCCTGGGATCCTTGCCTCACTTCTCCACTGCACTCCAGGTAAGTGACAAGTGGTAATTGAGGAGTGCAGGTAGGGGGCTGGATCCAAGGCAGGGAGTTCCTAGCAAGGAGTATAGTCCACTGACCCGGGGCGGGGTACGAAAGCCACAGACCTCCCAGCTTTCAAGGACACACACCAGCTCAGACCATAATTACGTCTCTGCTATGATCAGAGGAGATCCAAGACTAGAGGGACCACCCCATACATTTTGCTGGGTTTACAAGCCCCAGGACCTAGGAAGAGTCCCAGAAATGTTTGTCACCAACTTTCCCATTAGCCTGGGAGGATGGAGCCTTGCCACTATTTAAGGAAGTAATGTACGTAGTAGGCAGAATGGCCCCCTAAAGATGTCCATGCTACACAGCAAAAGGGACTCTGCATATATAATTAAAGTTATGAAACTTAAAACGGGAAGGTTATGCTGGATTATCCAGGAAGGCACAAACTAATGAGCCCTTAAAAACAGAGGATCCTCTCTGGTTAGAAGCAGAGATGAGGCAAAAGAAGTCAGAGAATGATTCCAAGCATGAGAAGGAGCTGACATGCTGGCTCTGAGATACAGGGGCTCACGTGCACGAACCAGGGAGAGGCCACTAGGAGTTACAGATGGCCTCCAACTGACAGCCATCAAGAAAATGTGACCTTAGTCCTACAACCACAAGGCACTGGATTCTGCCAACCACTGTAAAGAGCCTGGAAGGGGAATCATCCTCTAGAAAGGAACACAGTCCTGCCAACACCTTGACTTCAGCCTTATGACACTCAAAGCAGAGAAACCAGCCAACCCACCCAGACTTCTGATCTGCAGAACAGTGACATAAGAAATACTCTTATCTTGGGGCACCTGGGTGGCTCAGTCGTTAAGCATCTGCCTTCGGCTCAGGTCATAATCCCAGAGTCCTGGGATCGAGCCCCACATTGGGCTCCCTGCTCAGCGGGAAGCCTGCTTCTCCCTCTCACACTCCCCCTGCTTGTGTTCCCTCTCTCGCTGTGTCTCTCTCTGTCAAATAAATAAAATCTTTAAAAAAAAATAGAAAGAAAGAAAGAAAGAGCTGTTATCTTAAGCCACTAATTTTGTGCTAATTTGTTCTGCAGTAATAGAAACTTATTCAATATAGCCATTTCTTAGATAATTCAGCATGAACATTAAAATTCACACCAGCCATCCTATCACTTTCCACTACCCCACCAGCATCTAGATTATCAGAAACCTTGAGAAGATTGAACAGTGTGGTGCTTTCTGGTTTACCTTAAACATGGGACTGGGGGCTAAGAAACCTGGGCTCTGATTCTGAATATAAGCACTGAACAGCAAGACAAGAGACACAGGTCTTATTTTTATATCACAGTAAGGACCTTAAGTAAATCAACCTTTTGGAATCTCTGTTTCCATGGCTATAATATAAATGAGTTGATCTAAATGATTTCTGAGGTCCTTGTAGTGTTATGAACTAAAACTGATAGGTAGACATTGTGATGAGCAACACACGTTTGTTTAATTTATAACTCACTACTTTCACCTGGCAGAGAGCTCACCCCAAGAATGCATTCTGACGGGAGGAGAGGGAAGCTGGTTAGGGCTGCTGGGGCTTCTGTGAGCTTCTGATATCCAAGATCAACGTATGGGTCTCCAAAAGAGGGATGCATTTTCCCTGCAGGCCAGGTAAGCATTCCCCGCCCCAATAATTTTCCTGGAAGTGCCAACAATCTCTTACTGAAGATTCCCTGCAAGAAGTGGTCTGGTCAAAGAGGACTTGACACCTGTATCTATCTTCCTTTCTATCTACTACCAAGCTTCTCAGAAGGGAGAGACACTTACTAGAACCCCTGGCTGTCTTCTACCAATTTCCCACACCTCTCTTCCCAATAAGGAGTCTTTCAAATTCGGAAGGAGACAGTTTGGCCAAGGGATCTGCACCTCCCCAAATTCAATTTAATTCATTACCACAGACATTTTTTGAATACCTGCTGTGAGCGCATTGAGTCTAAAGTAGAGGCAAACAGTTGTTTTGGAGGTTAGCATTCAGTTTCATTTTCAAGCTCAGATTTCAGTATCAACATCTCTAGTTGTGCAATTTATTTTATTTTTTTTTTAAAGATTTTATTTATTTATTTGACAGAGGGAGACAGCCAGCGAGAGAGGGAACACAAGCAGGGGGAGTGGGAGAGGAAGAAGCAGGCTCCCAGCAGAGGAGCCTGATGTGGGGCTCGATCCCAGAACGCTGGGATCACGCCCTGAGCTGAAGGCAGACGCTTAACGACCGCGCTACCCAGGCGACCCTAGTTGTGCAATTTAAACAAGAAAGAAGTGAGGAGGCAAAGACCAGACGCATCACACTCAAAGCAAAGAACTACACAGTAGGTACGATTTACAGCAATTTGAAAAGAAGGTGAAGTTTTCGTTAAGCACGGAGTACAAACACTAAACAGAGAGTTACTAAGAACTCTGTTTTTCAGAAGCATTTATATTCTGTCTCACATCAAATTCACAGCAACACTCAGGGTAAATTTGATCTGCACCACTGTCTTCAATCAGGGTTTTCTAATAAAGCAAACCTTTAAGTTCATGAAGCAAAAGTTAGATTTGAATTTGCATTAATGTGCATTTTTCATGGACAAATTATGCAACTGTATGTAGTCAGTTGTCACTGAAAATATGTTGAATGTCTATTTGCATGTTTCACATGGTTAATATATATTTTAGTACCATATATTTTTAGACATCTTGTAAGTTAAAATGATACTATCATCTCTCAGTGCTTCTTACTTTAATCCCCTCTGCACATCAGTCATGGTTGACCCAAATCACCAACACCAGCCATTTTTAGCCTTTCTTCCTTAGAGACAGATGTGACAAATGTGTTCATACATGTGACACACTCCTACAGATATATCCAGAATTATGTGCAACTCTAGGAGCTGACCTGTATCGTTAACAGAGTCCTCAACCTAAGAAACCATGTGGAGAAGAAAATAATTATGTAGATATTCTTAACTTTATTCTAATTAATTAAAAAATAAATCACTAGCAAATCTTGGTATTTGATTAATTAGCAAGCAATTATTTGCAACAGACACCCTTTGTTTAGGACATATTTGGACACCATGGTTGATAAGCTTTGCTATACTGTAAGTGTACACCTGAAATCTGAATTCTTTTTAAAGATTTGTTAATTTATTTGAGAGAGAGCACACACGAGCTCGGGTAGGGGCAGAAGGAGAGGGAGAATCACAAGCAGACTCCCCACTGAGTGCGGAGACTGAAGCGGGGGCTCTCAGGACCCTGAGATCATGAACCTGCGGTGAAATCAAGAGTCATATACTTAACAGACTGAGCCACCCTGGTGTCCCTGAAATCTGAATTCTTGAAGGCTAAGGGTGCCTGTCACAGAGAACTGAGGGAAAGACAGTAAGAGAGAGAAATATGGTTGTTTTTTCCAACTGGGCAATGGTGGGACACCATAAATCTGTTATAAAAGTCTACTAAGGAGCATTTTTCTGGAAGTAACTAATCTCCTACCTATGATCTATAAAGCCATTGATATTCCAGAAGGTTTCATAGGCTGCACCCAAACCTGAAGGTGTGTTTCCTTCTCTAGATGTGGAAGAAAATAACTTCTGCACATTTTAAATATGAAGAGGCTATATAATGCAGTGATTGGAAGCATGGGCTCTTAGAGCTGTGGTTCTCAGGTCATTTTGCCTCCCAGGGGACATTTGGCAATGTCTGAAGAAATTCTTGATGTCACACCTAGGGGAGGAGAGTGTTACTGACATCCGATAGGTAGAGGCCAGAGACGCTGCTAAACATTCTACAATAAAGTCGGCCAGTCCCCCACAGCACAGATTTGGCTGGCCCCAAATACCAATAGTGCTGAGGTTGAGAAACCCTCCCGTAAATCAACCTGTCTGGGTATCAGATCACTTAATATCTGCGTAGCCTCTACCAAATTACTCAACATCTTTGTCCTTATTGTCTTTACCAATGAAATTAGGATAATAATGGTACCCACTTTGTTGATTTGTTGTGAGAATAAAATAAATGACGCAAGAAAGAAGCTAAGAACAATGTCTGAAAAAAAGCCAGTGCTCAACAGATGTTTACTTTTGTTATCTCTGGATGAATTGAGAAAGATCTGAGAAAGAAATATACCAAAATTTTAACAATGACTGTTTCTAGGTGGCAAGATAATGACTGATTTTTCTTTTCTTTTTTTTTTTTAAGATTATTTATTTATTTATTTATTTATTTATTTATTTATTTATTTATCAGAGAGACAGAGAGCTCAAGCAGGGGGAGCAGGAGGCAGAGGAAGAAGCATACTCCCTGCTGACCAGGGAGCCCGATGTGGGACTCGATCCTAGGGTGCTGGGATCATGACCTATGCCAAAGGCAGAGGCTTAACCGACTGAGCCACCCAGGTGTCCCGATTTTTATTTTCATTATGCTTTTTTTTTTTTAAAGATTTTTATTTATTTGAGAGCGAGAGAGCAGGCGAGTGGGGAGGGGCAGAGAGGGAGGGATAAAGAATCTGAAGCAGACTCCCCACTGAGCATGGAGACCAACGTGCAACGTGCAGCTCGTGCAACGTGCAGCTCCATTCCACAACCGTGAGGTCATGACCTGAGATGAAACCAAGAGTCAGACACTTAACTGACTGAACCACCTAGGTGCCCCTATTTTTCATTCTATATTTTTCATTTCCCAAATTTTCTAGAACTGTATTTATCTTAGCCTAATATCCAAAAACATATATATTTTTAAAGAATGCAGAGGAAAGAACTTTAATTGTGATAGGAACGAGTACAGAATTCAGATCCTGGCTCTATTTGCTGCGCGGGACTTCAGGCAAGTTAGTTAATGTCTCTGAGCTTCAGTTTCCTGATCAGAAGTTGGGGCTAATAACCTATATCGCAGAGTCTCTAACGACATTACACATGACAGACATCCAGTGCCTGGGAAAGCATGCCGAATGAGAGGCTCCATGAGATGACTGCTTTAAATGTTTAGCGAGGGAAAACAACTCCATAAACAGGAAAATACATTCATTACAGTAGGTCTCTTTTACTTTTGAAACTGTCCTCTTGGAGAAACCACCTCTCAGCTTGTGCCATTTTTTGCCTTGGTTCATAAAGGAGCAGTTGTGTCCATATTCTGGTTCTTCTATCCATTGCTTCATCCTTCCCGACGTACACATACGCTAGGAAATGATCCAGTCTTCGGGCCGGCAGGGCCTGACTCAGGTGGTGGGGTTTACTAGCAGCGGGCAAGTGACTATGCCTGAAAGGCAGGACCTAGGCCTCACTTTCTCATATCTGTCCCCCATGCTCGCTGCCCCCTTCCTGTCTCCTCTTTCCTTCTGGCCTCCAAGTAGAAAGCACACTTGGCAAGGCCCCTCCGTAAGGGGACACCTCTCTACTTTCTGCTTGATCTTCTCCTGTTCAGCTGGTTGAGTGGAGCTGATAGATTCGAGAGAGATGAGCAGGAAGCCCAGAGAGGCTTCCAGACCTAAGCCTGCAGAGGACACCTGTCCCGCTTCTCTGAGGAGCCCTACATGAGTGTGGTGGGCATGCAGCTCATGCCCGGCCATACTGGGCTGCCAGCAGGGCTTGCTTACTTGCTTGCTTTTTCTTGAAAATATTTATTTAATTTTGTTTTGTTTTATTATGTCATGTTAGTCACCATACAATACCTCATTAGTTCCTTTGCACAACTCACTCAGCAGGTAACACTGGAGGCAAGGCAGATGAGTGGATAGGAGTCAAGGACCCACACCCTATCTACAAACCCTAGTCTTCCTTTCCTTCATGACTTAATTAGGTGGAAATAATAGAACAGGTTATGTTTGTGAATACTATCAAGACAGATGACTATTTCATTTTTTATTTTTATTTTTTACCATAATCTCTACACCCAATGTGGGGCTTGGACTCATGACCGCGAGATCAAGAGTTGCACGGGAGCTCTGAGAGAGGACTATTTTAACCCCAGTTAGCCTGCTAACTTGAATTCAAATCCTAAGCAACCTTTCCAGATACCCTGAGACAATCTTTCGCACTCAAGTCCTAGCTGCCATGGTTTGGGAAAGCAGCCAGGCTCCAATCTACTCTGACACTAATGATTCCAGGGTTCTCTGGGGAGGAGTCCTACAGTTCTGTGAGCTCCCAGTTCAGAATTCTGAGGACTGGGAGCCACAGCTGATTAGCAGAGGCCTGCCTGGAGCAGGAACTGACCTCAACACGTTCAGTCTCAACCCAAGGTGAACAATTTCAGTGTTGGGAGATGGTGCCAGGCAAACACCAGAAGAAAATGAGACTGTTAGGGTGCCTCTATATCCAGATATAAATAAAAATACCAGAAGAACTTCATTCTAAAGATAAATAAAATGTCAGGGGGATTTGTAATCCCAGGAAAGAATTCATGGATACTTCTTGAACTCTAATGTGCTACTGCTCCAGAGTCAGTCTGACTAGCATATATAAATTTCAGACATAATTTTGGCAGCTGCGAAGGTCTCTCCCACTACACATGTACCTCTTCATTGTCCTCCCTATGAGCACATGCCAAACAAAGTAGGGATGGGCCCCTACACAGGTCCCAGCAGAATGCTTTCAGAGCTCTTGCAAGTGGATATCAAGAGCCTACCATAAACCAGGACTGGTGCAAAGTGCTAGAAACCCAACGATGGAAGATATGGTCCCTTCACTCAAGAAGCTCACTTCAGGTGACTATAATAGTGTAAACGTGGTACTTGTCCCAGGGAAACAGAGATTCCAGCAGGGATTCAGAGCTTAATATAAAGAACTAAAAGTTCAGTATTGTAGGGGACACAACCACTCTTCAAAGTATTCTTCAGTGAAACCCTAAAGGGAAATGCCTCATTTAGTAAAGAATTTCACAATTTTAGATTTCTATCCCTTTTCTTCCTCCTTACATTTAACCTAGTAGCTTCCCTTAGTTTTCCCATAGCTGTAAGAATGAGATCAGTCATCATTCATTGTCAAGAGCCGGAAGGGAAACTACACAGACCAGAAGGAATAAATCTTTATATTTCAAAAATTTCTAGAGTTAAGAAAAAACTTCCTCTTTTTCCCTTAAAAACCTAAAATAATTTGCAAAGACAGTAATCTAGTCCCTTGAAGTATGGTAATATTATTTTAAAGCAACAAATGTAGTCCGTTTGACACCATAGTTTGTATTCATAATTTTTTAAAGTTTTTATATCTATTTATTTTATTTTGAAAACCAAGTAAGTGCTTTTTAAAAATAGTATGTTTAGGCTGGTATTGTTACTAGGTTCAGAGGATGAAAGAATGTTAAGTTCAATTAAAAAAAAAATCAACCATGATGTAATTCTAGATTTCTTTTTTGCCTTTGGACATCATTTGGTCACCATAGTAACACAGTATTTTACTACCAGATATCTATACAGCACAAAGGGAAGAGAAGAACAGGCAATTACTTACTGGGTTATTTGGGGGGAACAGAAGGTGACTATTGGGATAATTTAAGATTACATATAGATTCCAATGGGGATCTGTTTCAGCCAGGCAAGCTGATTTGATCTTCTAATAACATCAGCTGAACAAAATTTGTAGCCAAATCAACTGTTGACATCATTTGAAATAACACAAGCAGGGAAGAAGTTAAAATCATGGACTCTGGGGTCAAGTTTCTTGGGTCCAAATCCTTTTTGTAGAATTTGTTAGCTGTGTGATCTTGGGAATGTTTCCTAACTTCTCTGTGCCTTAGATTCTTCATTACCAAAATGTGAGTACTAATACCTCTCCCAGAAGATTACTATAAGGACTAAATGACTGATGATTTGTGCTTATAATGATGTCTCGCACATAGCAAGAACTTTGTAAGTATTTGTTAAAAATGAAATAAAATTTAAATTTGCTAGCTTCCCTCTTTGTGCTGGGTAGAAATGGTCAAAGATACCAAGATTTGAGTACATGGCAGATTATTTTAACCTGTAACTTTGGAAAATTCCTTTGAGAACTTCCTGGGAGCCTTCTTGATAGCTATTCTGTAAGATTTGAAAGTCAGTTGCACTCTACTATCCCAAACCAGAGATGGAAATAATCATAAGCTCTCCTGGTATCAGGAACATCAGAAGGAAGACAATTGCACAGCACAAAGAAACAGCACGCCTGCCCACTCAGGCTCCCTAAGCCAATGCCAATCACCTCTGGGAACATGGGCACAGAATAAGCAACTGAAAAGGGAGAAAACAAGATTTTATTGCAGTGACAATGAAATTTAGTTGATTTCAGTAATATTATTTGTTTCCTCTTTCCAGGACTCAAAGAAAAAAATCATTTTCATCAATTAGTGCTTTGTTTTATTAATTATCACTATACACAATTTCCATCAGTTTTTCTTCAACAGGCACTTGCTCTGGTGAATAATTCATTTTACAGAACTATCTAGGCATCTTTTCTAGACCTGTATCAAATCTAAAGCCCCCTAACC
The DNA here is from genome assembly GCF_024610735.1 of Ursus americanus. Lineage (NCBI taxonomy): Eukaryota > Metazoa > Chordata > Mammalia > Carnivora > Ursidae > Ursus > Ursus americanus. Next base: position 13,554,179 of record NC_142151.1, read on the forward strand.
AAATCTTAGCCAGGACAAAAATCTCCAAATTGCCTGGAAAAAAGAAGGTATCATGTCCTGTAAGCCAAATATCAGCCGCGATACCACGGGATCCCTAGCACATACCTTCATCTGGACTTGATTTCAGAGACGGTCTCCTTGGGTCTTCTCGGTCAGGAATAGCCCCTGCACAGGAGTTTGGAGAATGCCATACACCACCAGGAAAGCTTGGGAGCACATTCATTTCTGTCCTCTGCCTTCCCCTTGGCTCATAGCCTGCTTCCTGGTAGGAAGACAAGATGACGCTGTGCTGGGTTGACTGTTAAACCATCTTCCCGCCCCCAGCCCCACTCTCTTGGTGCCCCTCCCTTCTCCTTTCCAAGGCTCTGGAATGTGTCACATGGGAAATGGATCATGTGGCTCAAGGGGAGAATGTGGCCATCTTCTATCTCCCCTCCCCCACTTTTCCTTTCAGGAGCAAAGCAGCAGAAATCTCTGACCTGATTGGCTCTGACCAAAAATCTCCATATGAAAAGGAGAAAATTCAACCAAACCTCCAGCCTTCTCCACTTTCTTTTTTGTTTTATTTTTCATCTGAACATTTTATTCTGGACATTCAGAGTTGCCTGGTAGGGAGGGAAATGATACTTTCTTCCCAGTCTCTCTTTCTTTCTTATCATCAACACCCTAACGTGGCAAGGTGTTCCCTCACTCTCCTCTGGAGCCCCCTTAGCACGTCTGAGACAACTGAGTGTTCAGCACCAAGGACAGCATTACACCCCCTTCAGCGTTCATTAAAGTCATTTGTCTATTTCACTCTCAGGTAAATAAAAATATTTTAAAAATATTTCTCTGAGGTGTTATGTCTAAATATAAGTCAGGCCATATAATTAGGGCTCTGACTTCCCCTACTATCAACTTATTGCTACCTTATAAATATAAACATAATTCTTACATATCATTAAACCCAAAAGACCATACCATGCCTACCTACCACCCAGCCCTCATCCTACCACCCATCCCCACCCCTTAGATATGCTCCATGTTTTGGGGGGAGGGGAAATTCTCATAACATAGTTTACTATATGCCCATATATCTATGCTTATGGACAAAAAACAAAACACAGAAACACATAGGATTTTGTGTGTGTGTGTGTGTGTGTGTGTGTGTGTGTGTGTGTGTGTGTGTCAAGATGTGCTTAGCCCCATTCCTAGGCCTCAGGCAGGGTTGAATTAGAGAGGCAGGGAGGGAGCCTGGTAGAAGCTGTTTTGTGCAGGGTCTATCCTGCTTTGCTGACGTCCCTGTTGCCATGGTGCTAGGTAACTGCTGAAGGGGATGATTTCTTTCAGAACCGGTCACCATGGGACCCTGCTGACTAAAGAAAGGGAGAGGGAAAAGGACTGAATTGCTGAGGAGGACTTTCAATTAGCATTTTCAGAGCCAAATTTACCCTAATGGGCCCTTTCCTTACTGAATTGTTGCTGACCCTAAATCTTAAAAGGATTCTGGAAATTAGTATGGACACTGCAATGGTCACTCCCTCCATATTCCACTGCTTCTTTCCCCTAAAAATCTAATTAGGTGCAACTGAATGAAAATGCCAGCTTCACAGAATGACTGTGGAGTGCCATCCCAGAGTAGGGGGGAAGGACACAGGAACCGATTTCTCTTCACATTGGGGCTTCTGACTTTTATGAAGCCATTCATCCAAGTCCCAACAGCCTTAATTGGGAGATACTTCAGAACCACACCTGACTGCTGACACAAGGAATAATTCGCGACTCTTTACAATGTTATGGGAGAGAGGACAAATATTTGTTAATGTGAGTTGCTGGATTATTTTGAATAAAAATAAATTTGACTAGTTTAAGGTCAATCCTTTGGAATAGAATTTGGACTACCCGAAATCAGGAATTTAAGCTAGTTCTGCGTTTGTCTCATTAGGCTGCCATAGAACTGATTGTTTCTAAATCAGAGTCCTTACCATGGCAATTCTAAATATTTATTCTGGGGGGCAAAAATACTTTCCATGTGCAGGAATGCAAATTCTGTTAAAAAAAAAAAAAAAAGAGGTTGCACAGGGGAGCTGCTGTATAATTTCAAGAAATCAAAGTTCCTTCCTGGCTCAACATTCACAGCTTGAGACATATTTACTTCCTTTATTTTAGGAGAAGAATCAGGTTAATTCCAGTTTTTCTATATCAGACTCACAGAGAATTTCAACTCTGCTAATTCTGATACTTGCTGGGTACTATAACAAACTCTCCTGTTTTATAGATGAGACTGAGGCTTCCAGAGGATAAGGAATGTGCTCCGAACTGCAGAGCTAGTGTGGGAACAAGACTTTGGAACTATTTAATCTGATTCCAGAGCAGGCACACTATACTATACTATTCTGCATCGTGAATAATGGACTAGGCTAAAATAACTTGTCAAATGTAATGTGATGTGATTCACTACTAAGGGCCTCCGACAGGAGAAATCAAAAAGATTGCTTCAAATTACTTGAGACCAAAAAAAAAAAAAAAGACCAAATTATTCATTCCTTTTAGGATGATTGCATGTGTACATCATAGCTTAATGATAAAATAGTAATAATTCTTCTAGGAATCATAATCCAGAATATTATTAAGGATTTTTATAAAACATGTGGTGTAATATACTAATTCTGCTTAAAAAATCTTAAATTTGTAATCACCTAACTTGTTCCTGGTCATTTGGAAGAAAAGAAAAGGACAGTGTCTTCCATCCAAACTCCTAAAACTCCACAATACTTGTAATTGGGGTAATATTTTGAAAATGATTTATGTGATTTTTTTTTCCTCCTTTGCCTGGGAATCAATTTGCCTTGGAAATAGGGAGTGTGGCACTGTTTCAAGTTACAAAAGGAGTGGAAAGAAAGAATGAATTAATATATTCAGCTTCTGAAATTCAAAACAGGAGAGTGCAGCAAGACAAAAGCCTTGAAATCCAGGCTGTTCTTTTGAAAGTCATTCTTGAAATTCCTGTATTTATGCCCTTACTTGTCATCAACCAAACATGGGAGAATTTGCTTAGAGTGTTTGGTACTCTAGAGAGGTCTTCAGACTGGGCAGACAAAAACTTTCCAAGAAGTCCAAGAGCATGGAGACAGTTTTATGGGAACTAATTTCTAGATCCTCAACTTCCACAAGTACGCTTTCTAAAGCTGATCTTCCTGAAAACCTGTGCAGTGAGGATGTCATACTGATTCTCGGTTCTCACCTACTAGTTTTCCTTCCATTTTACCATAGAACGGTGAACTCTCACCCACCTTTACCTCAAATCCTACAGTGGTGCACTGCCTGAATTTAAAAAGCTCCTGGGAACTGAAGGAACAACCAGAAATATTGGGGATGCTCTTGAGATACTATTGACCAGCCTCAATAATTGAGTAACAAATTCTTTTAAAAATCATGAGTTTTCTGATTTCTTTCAACAAAATTGAAAGCAAACCACTACCCAACTGGCTACCAAGAAAGTCATTAAAATAGTTTTCTTAAAAGAAAAGCTTTTTCTACAGCAGAATACCAGCTAATGAATGCACAGTATAATAGCTAGGGCACCATTTTTGCAGCCCCCAATGAAATAACCTATTCAGGCAAGGACTAAAATGGGTATTCAAACTCTCAAATGAAAAGTTGTTGAGAACAAGTTGTTTGTAGAGTATTTGCAAACTGCAAAGGGAAATGTATCCTTTTCCATGGTGAGACTGGAAAGGGGTAGGAGCCACCATTTTAACCAGGTGACCAAATTTTAGCATCACCAATAGTGAGACAACCTGAAATTATGTGCCTAATGTGGAACAATGTGACCTACCCAACACTACTAATCAAGTATTCTTTCTAAAAAATGTTTAACCTGAGTCTAATCAAACCTCTGTGCATAATGTCTAGTTTTTTTAAAAGGGCAGGGGTTGGAGAACAAGTTATAAGACATTATGAGGAAATAATCAGCCAAATTGAGAATACAGACTATTCTACAAGAGGACTCGTCTGGACTTATCAAAAAGTCAATGTCATGGGGCACCTAGGTGGCTCCGTTGGTTAACTGTCTCACTTCTGATTTCAGCTCAGGTCATGATCTCAGGGTCATGAGATCGAGTCCCATGTCAGGCTCCACACTGGGCATGGAGCCTGCTTAAGATTCTCTCTCCCTTTCCCTCTGTCCGCCCCCCCCACCACTCACATGCTCTCTCTAAAACAATAATTAATAATAATAATAATAATAAGGCAATGTCATGAAATAAAAATTAAAAAGGTGTGCTGTTTGCAGCATGTGCTGTTACAGATTCAAAGAGACTAAAGACCACAACATAGGATTTGCTGAGATTCTGACTGGGGAGCGAGAGAGAATGGATATAAAGTAGCTATAAAATATTTTTGGGACAGGGGCACCTGGGTGGCTCAGTCGTTAAGCGTCTGCCTTTGGCTCAGGGCATGATCCCGGAGTTCTGGGATCGAGCCCCGCATCAGGCTCCACCGCTGAGAGCCTGCTTCTTCCTCTCCCACTCCCCCTGCTTGTGTTCCCTCTCTCGCTGGCTGTCTCTCTGTGTCAAATAAATAAATAAAATCTTTAAATAAATAAATAAAATTTTAAAAAAAGAAGAAAAATATTTTTGGGACAATTTGGGAAATTTGCATTGTGAAATGGATATTAGATGATATCACAGAATTGTTATTTAAATTAGGTGGGAGAAAGGAATTGTGGTTTATGGGAGAATTTTCTTATTCTTAGGAAATGCTGACATATTCAGGATGAAGTGTCAAGACAAATGCAAGTTGCCCTCAAACTGTTCAACAACAAGAAAATACATGTATGTACATATACAGAAAGGGCAAGTAAGTATGGCAAAACATTAACAATTGGTGAATCTAGGTGAAGAGTATATGGGTGCTTATTGTCCTTTAAACGTTGTCAGCTGAATGAAAAAGTAATAAATACTTCCCTATGGTAGAACAAGGACATGCCACATGGAGTCTGTCCCTTTCCAGCTCCGGTTTAACAAGAAAGACAGATAAAGGAGACTAAAGCTGTCAGAAAACCAGGCCCGACCCCTTTCTAGGCCAAAGTTGGATTTGAATGTATTCATTTTCTACCGTGGCTATAACAAATTACCACAAACTTAGTGGCTTAAAACAACACAAATGTATCATCTTACAGTTCTGTAGGTTAGAAATCCGACATGGGTCTTACCGGGCTAAAATCATGGTGATGGCATGGCTGCATTCATTTCTGGAAGCTACAGAGAGAATTTACTTCCTTGCCTTTTCCAGCCACCCATATTCCTTGGCTCATAGTCCCCTTACTCCATCTTTAAAACCAACAACTTTGTACCTCTCTAACCATTACTCCATAGTCACATCTGCCTTTGACTCTGGCCTTAGACTAGAAAGGTTCTTTCAAGGACCCATGTCATTAGATTGTGCCCACCCAGATAATCCAGGGTAATTTCCCCTCTCAAGGCCCTTAACTTAATCATATCTACAAAGTCCCTTTTATTTTGTAAGGTAACATATTCATGGGTTCCAGGGATTGGGACTTGGATATCACTACGGGGCCCTTATTCTGCATGCCAGTGAGTTACCTCCGTGTTGAGAGGATCTCTGCCTTTGCTCCTCTTTTGGGACGACTGCCCAGGCCCCTCATACCTCACTCTATGCACTTTCCATGGCTGTCTGGGCCAATGGCAAGTTTCCAATAGTGTAGTCAGAGAGAGAGAGAGAGAGAGCAGTCAACTATCCTAAGCTGTTACCGTTCCCTTGAAGCATGGGTGGCATGGGTGCTGAGCTAACAGCCAGGGGCGCTGCCATGGCTAGGTGAGGTGACTCCACAGCAGGGGCCAAGGGGAAGCTGAGTCTGCAAGAGGAAGGAGCCAATACTCCCTGGGAGATTTGCCTACAGCCAAAAACGGGCCATGAATTCTCCAACTGCAGGCTTCAGCATCACAGACCAGCAAGCTCCCCAGCGATCAGGCCAACAAGGGGTATCTTGCCAGAAAACTGCCAGTACATACTCTAGGTCCAGAATGAAGCCAGGGGATACCATATCTCTCACCAATTCCACAACGATGTGTACATTACGGCTCTCCACCCCCCATATAAACAGATGTTATCTTTAGAGAAGATGTAGGACCTCCTTGGGAGGCATTATGAAACATGAAACATTTTTATCCAAAGGAGACTTATACTACTTAAAGGAATTGTTTAAATAATGAAATTGAACTATATTCGAAACTGAATTAGGGGCGCCTGGGTGGCTCAGTCGTTGCGTCTGCCTTCGGCTCAGGGCGTGATCCCAGAGTCTTGGGATCGAGCCCCACATCAGGCTCCGCCGCTGGGAGCCTGCTTCTTCCTCTCCCACTCCCCCTGCCTGTGTTCCCTTTCTCACTGACTGTCTCTCTCTCTCTGTCAAATAAATAAATAAAATCTTTAAAAAAAAAAAAAAGAAACTGAATTAGACACTTAGGGTTTTTTTTTTCCTGTAACCTAATAATTGTGGTGGGGTTTTGTGTGTGTGTGTTTGTGTGTATGTGTGTGTAGTGGTGGTTTTAAAATATGTCCACAAATCCTTCGATATGCCCCCCTTCAAATAGTGATATATAATGCCACTCTCCTTGAACGTGGGCCTTACTTAGTAGCCTATTTCCAGTGAATAAAATGTGGCCGAAGGGATTCTGTGTAACTTCTGGAGCCAGATCATAATAAGGATAGTTTCTGCCTGGCTCTCTAACATCTTGGATTACTCATTCTGGGAGAAGCCAGCCACCATGTCAGAAGGACATTCAAGCCATCTTGTGAAGGGGCCCACATATGGAAAACAGGCCTCTCACCAACCAGCACCAAAGAGCAACCAGCTGAGTGAGTCGCCATGGCAGCAGATCCTCCAGCCCTTATCAGGTGACTACAGTCCTTGTCAACATCAGAACTGCAACTATGTTGCCAGACCCCAAGCCAAAACTGCCCAGCTAAGCTGCTCCCAAATTCCTGACCCACGAAATTATGAGATAATGTTTATTATTGTTTTAAGTTAGTAAGTGTTAGGGTACTTTGGGGGTTTTTTTTAATTGATTTTATTTATCTGAGAGAGACAGAGCACGAGGGGCGGGGGCAGATGGAGAGGGAGAAGCAGACTCCCCACTAAGCAGAGAACGCAACATGGAACTCAATCCCAGGACCCTGGGATCATGACCTGAACCGAAGGCAGACGCTAAACCAACTGAGCCACCCAGGCACCCCAGTTTTAGGTTATTCTGTTATGCAGTAATAGATAACTAATACACAGGTGAAAACTCTAGGAAAAAAAAAAAAAAACAAGACACCCACTCTTTCTAGGCATAGCTTAGCTGTAATAAGTGAAATAAGTGTCCCTGGTACATATGTGTGTTCTTTATGTGGAAGGTATGTGGTTTCATGAGGCCAAGACATTACAAAGGGGAAAGCACAATTAGCCACTCAATAGTGGTGTCTGGGGGGAAGAAAGCTAAGTAGGTGGAAGAAGATTATAAAGACTCAGAAGAACTGTACAGAACTCTAGAACAGGAAGATGGACCTAAGATGGGGCTGACATAAGGGACCAGAAAGCTGTGGGAGCCGAGACAGCCACTGACTCTCTCTCTTTCCCTATGAGGCTACAATGCCTATTGTCTCCTATTCCCTCTTCATCGGCTACATTCACCCGCTTCTCTTTTGATATCAGCTCATCCTGCTTTACACTGCATTACTGGCCCCCAAAAGCTGCCCCCAACAGGCCGAGTTAGCTCTGAAACGTACATGACCTTACAAGTTCAATGCTCCTACCACAGTAACCCAATCTCAATTAAAAACTGAACCACCATATGATCCAGCAATCCCATTTCTGGGAATATCTCTGAAGGAAATAAAATCAGTAGCTTGAAGAGATATCTGCATCCCATGTTCATCGTATCATTCACAGTAGCCAAGATATGGAAATAGTCTAAGTGTCTGTTAAAAGATGAATGGATAAAGGAAATATGATACACACACAGAGATGAATATTATTCAGCCTTTAAAAAGAAGGAAATCCTTCCATTTGTGACAACATGGATGAACCTGGAGAACATTATACTAAGTGAAATAAGCCAAATAGAAAGACAAATCCTGCATGATCTCACTTATATGTGGAATCTAAACAAGTCAAATTCATCATAACTGTGAGTAAAACAGTGGTTACTGGGACTGGGGGTTGGAGGAAATAGGGAGATTCTGGTCAAAGGGAACAAACTTTCAGTTATAAGATATAGAAGTTCTGGAGACTTGATACACAGCATGGTGACTATAGTTAACAATAATGTATTGCATATTTGAAATTTGCTAAGATAGAGTTCACGTGTTCTTACCACACACATACAAATGTAACTATGTGATATGAATATACTAATTTGCTTGATATAGTAATAATCTCAAAATGTATATGCATATCAAAACACCACAGTGTACACCTTAAATATATACAATTTTTATTTGTCAATAATATTTCAGTAAAGCTGGGGACAAATACCTGACCCAGTCTCTCAATGTTCCGATCTATATTCTTAGGAGGCAGAGTCTGACTCAGCCTAAGTCAGATACACAGCTGGATCCAATCAGTTGTAGGCAGCGGGATGGAGAGGAGCTCCCATACTACCCTCTCAGCACTCTCTGATTGGCAAATTTTATAAAAGGGCAGGGCAAGGAGAGGGAGGAAAGGACTGATAGAGGAAATGACTGGCATCTCAGTGTGTGTGTATGTGTTTTTACAATTCCATTAACTCTCCATGGGTGAACCCAACAGCCCCACTCTAAACTCATAATACCTGTGGCCTCCAGCTCACCTCTATTTTAATCACCCACCTGGCTTTGCACACCCTTCACTCTGCTTGCAGCTCTCCCACACATACACTATGCTGTTTCCATAGCTGAGACTTGACACATGGTGTCCTCTGCCCTGTCCACCTTGGGAACATCTATTCCTCTCTCAAATCCTGCTGGGTTTCATCTTGTGTGTGGTTCTATGCCTCTTTACCCCCACCCCCTCCAAAATAAGTTACTCATATCTTCCTTTTTACTATAATACTTCTTTAATTCTCACACATATTACTTCTGTGGTTATATATATTTTATATTGCAGTGTGTTCATAAATTCTTATAGGGAGAATGTCATCCAGTTCATCCTTATACCTCTAGGATTAAAAAAACAAAGGAGGTGCTCAACAGTAATGTTCCAGCATACTGAACAAACTGGATTTTGGGGACTAACTTAAGGCAACTTAATTTTTATTTTCCACTGTCCCTGTGAAAACACTCTGTAGGGGTTGGTTCTTCTCCCATCCCTGAATGAAAACTTGGGCAGTCCCATTCCTTTTCCTGGTCACTTTAGTTGAGAAAAGTAAGTAACTAAAATATCCAGTCCTGTATAATAGTCACAGTTTGCTGACAAAAGCCTAACTGAAAGGCTTTCCCCCTCCTCCCAGTTTGTGCCTGCTACAGTGGGAAGCTTACATTTAGGGAAAGAGTGTGGCCACTTTTCTCTCTGACTTGTTTGTCTAACAGCACTCCAGTAACTCCATTCAGATATCCTCTTTGAAACCCCTTTACCAGTATTCATCTTGACTTTTTATGCCCTTGACATGGGTGAGAGTTCAAAAATAGTCTAATCAGTTCTCACCCTCCTATAAACTGCAAGAGTCCTACACAGCAGTCTGTTTCTGGTATTTCTTGTCATAGAACCTTAGGCAGCCACAACAACCCTGATAGATTTCATTGTCAATGGCCTGCTGCTCATGCTTTCCCACAAGCACCTTCCCACTAGAGAGGAACACCCACATACATACACTTCAGTGATGCCATGATGCCCCTCCCCAACCAACAGAGCAGAGCCAGTTGTAAAAGGTTGCCGCACCCCTCTATGGACATCAGACCAAGATTCACCACGCGGTAAAGCAATAAAGACATCATCTGTGTTGCCTGCTAGCTCATAGGATCAACTTGGGAGGCTCAAAGCCCTCCATCGCTACAGTAAGGCCCATATACTCCTGGGGCCTGTATTAATGACCTCATCACTTGCCTTTCCCAAATCCGGATGCTTACCACATTCTTATCATAATGGTCTCTTTTCCTGAATATAGCTCCCTATGCCCTACTCATCTGCCCATCTCAACCACTAGCCTTTATTCCTCTAGAAATTTTTCAAATGTATAACTATACAGACGGTCTTAAACCACAGATCTAATTTTCTTCTCCCTCTTCTAGAGGAACTCATTTTTTTTTTTTAAGATTTTATTTAGGGGCGCCTGGGTGACTCAGTTGGTTCTGCGTCTGTGTTCAGCTCAGGTCATGATCTCAGGGTCCTGAGATTGAGTCCCACATCGGAGTCCCTGCTCAGCGGGGAGTATGCTTGTCTCTCTGCCTCTGTCAGTCTGCCTGCTTGTACTCTCTGTCTCTCTCAAATAAATAAATAAAATCTTTTTTAAGAGAGAGAAAGATAGCGAGAGCAAGCACAAGCAGGGGTGGGGAGAGGGAGAAGCAGGCTCCCCGGGACCCCGGGATCATGACCTGAGCTAAAGGCAGACGCTTAACCAACTGAGCCACCTTGGCGTGCTAGAGGGAACTCTTAAAGCAGTGGTTCTAACTTCAGTAGCAAAATGAAGAGCTTTAAAAACTACTGACGTCCAGGCTCCACTATCAAAGATTCTGACTTAACTGATCTAGGGGGAAGCCCGGCCATTTTTCAAAACCTTCCCAGGTAATTCTAATGTGAAGGTAAGGTAGAGAACCTGTCTTAAATACAGGCGACTCTATGCTACACAGAGCTTCCATATTTGAGGGGTAGATGGCATGCAGAAATGTGGGAGACTCAGGGAAGAAACTTTCATTTTTTGATCATAAATTATACATCAAGTTCTATGTAGTAATTCATGCAGCCTTCTAAACAGTACCTCATTTCATCTTTACAATCATCCTATGAGGTAGGCACTGTTATCCTTATTTTACAAAGAGGGAAACTGAGGCACAGGGAAGTCACACAGAGTTAACTGGCATAACCAACCAAGGCAAACCCAAGGTCTTGATTCCCAATTCCACACACCTTCCGTGACACCATATTGAGATGTCATGCCTCCTACAGCTAGATGATCCCACTTCCTAAAACAAGACACGCAGGCTTTATTCCAAAAATCCTATTCTATTGCATCCACGAATTTTTTTTCTGGAACATTTTCCCATCAATGGCACACACAGAGCCCAGCTACTAGGCTGTACTTCAGGCTGCTAAAACGGAATGAAGTGCTCCAAGGGAGAACTTCTTGATAGGGGTCTACCAAGTCTGGGTCTTTATTGAAGTACTTCCATTTTATAATTCCTACCTGGATCCTTTGTCCATCATTGCTAACTTAAATCCTGTGGCTTTCTATATTTAGTTTTTCTTACAGATGAAGCTATACTACTTACCTACAATCCACTGCTTTGGTGGGCTAGTAAAATTATGTACTCCATCCCTCTTCTGCCTTGTACTCCAGATGGTACACAAAGAATCAACATATAGTGGCTAAGCTGCATAACACTGCTGCCAGTATCAAGATGGACTCTAATACCTAGTGAACTGGGAAGCTAGAACTAGAAGTATGTTTTTTTACAATGCACCAGTGGTATGTCTAAGGGACTTCGTAGCTAAATTCCACCATTTCACGCCAGGAAATCCACCTTTCATTCTGGCTGAGGTATAGGGTGGGCAGGAGGTGGCAGGAACCAGGGGACTTACTGGCAGAGAGCACTTCAGGTGTCTGGGTGGTACCTTTCAGATGTTGCAGGACAAAATCCAATGCTTGTGCAGGTGTCCCATGTATCCTGCAAAAGAGGTAAGATTACTCAGTTCTCTCAAGACAGTTCCCAAATTCCTGATGCCTGTGACCTTAAACCGTTTTTTCTAATCCTAACCTCAGCCCTTGTTCAGGACTACGGCTTCTAGAATCCTCCTTGTTCCCCTCATTCAGGGACTTCCCAATTTTCACCTTACAAATCATGGCCTAATCATTTCTACCTTTCTGTTTACAAGCATGCATAGGTTCACACTATTTTAAGGAACTTTTTCTATTGCCAACGGTTGTCTTTCTAGTCTCACCTCTCCCGTGTGCTGTCGAGTTACTGCCTTCATTTATCTCTCAAATTATCCCACCTTCTCCTTCCCACCGCATTACCTTAGTTCAGCACAGTCTCCCTGAGTCTCCAGTGAGAAAAAAAAACATCTTGGCCCCCTCAGATTTATTCCTTTAAGTCGCTCCCCGAGTTATCTCTCGAAACACTTCAACGACATCATCCTTATTTTAAAACCCGGATTCGCTCTCCCACCCCCACTCCTTTACTACTGGATTCGCTGAAACTTCCTCTCACACAGAATTCACGGTCAACATATATGAACGGAAAGAAGGGACGACCATGAAATCATGCAGAGTTGTGACTGCAAAGTCTCGAGGAATGTAGTGTTGTGTGCTTGAATCCCTCAGACCTTTCTGGAGGGCCAGGTTTGGTTTACTATTATCGCCACAGAGAGTTTCAAAACTTTTTCGCGCTAAAAAGGCTTAGTCAGGGGCATGCGCACACGTACCCTCCGAGGTTCCGCTTTACGCTCAGGCAGATCTCGCGTGGTTTGGGGAAGCCTCAAGATTGGGAAATTTTTTGCGGCGTTGTGCCGTCTTGCCCCACCCCCCACCCCCCAACCCCCCAACCCGGGTGGATTTGTGCTGTAAACAAATAAAGGAGAGCAGAACTCCGCGGCGAGGACGAATGAGGCTGGTATAATCAGCCCACACGCTAGCCGCAGTTCTTCGGGGACGAGGAATTCTGCAGACTTCTCTGCAAGGCCCTGAAGGCCGCGCCTGTTCCTCAGAAACAAAAGCCAGAAATAAGTAAAAATAGAAAAAGCCACGCACTTTATCACCTTAAGAAGCGGCGTTTTGTTTTGCTTTTCCACTTTAAGCTTTACGAAAAATCCCCGGGTGGCTACCAACCCACCGGTTTAGCCTCCTGCTGTCATTGCGCCTGCGCGGAGTTTGTTTACCAACTCGGGCGTCCGCTCGGTTCGGTCCCGCTTCCCCGGCGCCGGCGTTTACTGTCTTGATGGGTAATTCATAATGAAAGTCCTGCTTTCAGTCAGGAACACGGACTGGAAGTTAAGAACAGGACATTTGAAGTGTTCAGTCCGAAACTAGTGAAAATACGAACGGTAATGAATGCCCGGAATATATATTCAGAAATCGTTGCCTTGTCAGACCTGCCGTGGGACAGCTTTATAATGAACGTGACGAAGGTGATAGCACACTGTGACCATTACTAAGAAGTGACAAGCAGCGGCAGTAAACCCCAGAGCGCAGGTAGTATTTAGGTACCTATTTAAAATAAGCACTCTGTTATGGAAAAGATGCAAATAAGTCTAGCCCGAAAGCCATTTTGCTCGAGCAAACCCTGAGCAGTACCTGCCTGATTAAGACTGACTCTTGAAGCAAAGTCAAAAAGGCAGCCATGCAAATTTTGAAACTAAAAAGAGACGTAACTGTAGAAGCAGTAGCCATTAAAAGCACAGCGCAACAAGCAAATTTTAAGAGATGGTTTTAAGTTCCCTTCGGAATCCGTTTCAGGTAGTTTAGAAGTCTAAGATACTTAGAAAAGGAGAAGATCTGGTAGAACTTAGTGTTACAGATTTATGACTGAATCTGTTTGAAAACACACACAAAAAGGCAGGCAAGCTGATTTTAAAGTATCTTTATGGAAGAATTTCTAATGAGGCATTTTAATGTGCCCAGAAACAAACAACTAGTAAATTCAGTTAAATCTGAATATCTTAGAATTGAATAAAAGCATAGAGGTTAGCAATTTGGCAATTCTATTGCACTCTACTTGTTAAGCTTTAAATGATGACGGCTTGGATTTAGGATAGAAGAAAATTTCTACAAAAGAAGGTGAGATTTTTAGGTAGCATGAAATTCAGTAGAGAAAATATATGGACATGTGTGCAGGTAGGGCCAAATTTTGAAGGCTTTGGACATTTGCAGTATGGTTCACATAGAGCCTTCACCTTAAAAAAAAAAAAAAGCCTCTGGAGGCGCCTGGGTGGCTCAGTTGGTTCAGAGTGACTGGGGTGGTGATCTTGGGGCCATGGGGTCTGGCCCATATCATATGACTACCCAGTGTAGGACTCCACAATGGGAACTGGAGTCTGCTTGGGATTCTCTCTCTTTCTCCCTCTGTTCCTCCCCCCCCAGTCCCTGCTCTCACGGGTGTGTGCGCGCACTCTCTCTCTCTCACACACACAAATAAATAAGCCTCTGGAATATTCTTACAATGTTCGATATGATATGATAGTAAAATTTAGTAAATCTGGCGGTTAGGATACTTACCTTTTAAGGCATATTTGTACCAAAGTCAGAAGTGATTTTAAAATCCTGCTCTGTTATCAAGAAGTACACTCATTTGGTTGAGGAAGGTGATAACCAGTTTTCTAAGCCAGGATTGAATTGACATTTTCTTCATGAAGGAAAAGAAATGTAGATAAGGTGAATTGATTCTTTGTTCACCTTAATGATTAAGACTGACTCATAAAGACGGCTGGCTTACTTCGTCAAGGCAATCAACAACTGTAAAACAAACTGAATACTTTTATTGCACTGGATGAGATGACTCTAATGAAAATTAAGTATGGGAATTGGATGAAAAGTTGATAAAGAACTGTGAATCCTTTGAGACGCCTGGTTCGTTTACATGTGATAAAAATGTTAGTGTAAGACTGGTAAGTGGTCAAATAAAACTTCATCTTTGTTCACTGGGGCAAAAAGTTCTTTGATGAGTAAAAGAAACTCACAAATGGACTGGTTACCTATCTAGTCTGTCATATGACTCAGCAGGAAATATGCTTACCCAAATTTCTACAATCGGTAGCTGAAAAAGTGACCCATACCATTTTTTTAGCAGCATTCTGGGCATTCTGGGCACACTGTCCTGTTATCCTGACACTATAAAGCAGTTAAAAAAAAAAAAAAAGTGTCGCCATTTTTATCCACATATTTATGTGAATCTGGGTTCTTGAATTATTGTGACCCAGAGACAAATAAGAAATTGCCGAACAATGAATCTGATATGCATTATCAATTACTCAAAATTGGTTGAATCAAACACAATATTATCGTATTAACTGAGTCATGGAAATTTTTTTTCAGGATAGATAACTTTAAACATTTTTTAAAGTACTAAATACATATATGACAGCCAAAGTGCAGTGTTTGTGCATGAAATCTTAACGATAAGGGACCTCAAGGAAATTTTGCTGCTGCTTCTAACTCTGCACTCTTTTAGGTGTTGGGAGTAATTCCAGCACTCTTGTCATACCTAAAGAAAGAATGTTCTCATCATTTAGCAAAGGAGAGAGGGATGGAAGAAAAAAGGGTAAACCTCAGTTGTGAATATTAAGCAAAGCCCACTGAGGACATCTTCTCTGCTAAAGCACTCTTCCTTCTGCTAGGGAACTCTGCCTCAGCTTCTCTCCCACCCCCATATTTGCATGGCTAGCTGCTTCACTGCATTTTCATCTCTGATAAGCAAAGATGCCTTTCTGTTCTGCCATCCTCAACATAATTAAAGAGTCTTCTATCATAGTCACAAGATGGCGGCCATAGCTTCAGACATCATGCTCTTATACCAAATGTTTCAAACAGAAAGAAAGGGATGGGGTGGGGGCGGGGGCTGCTAAGCTTTCTCCCTGTGGCCTCTCTCTTCTTATCAGGGTGAAAAATTTTCCCATATGACTTCACAGACTTCCCTTTACATCGCTCTGAACTATATCATATGACTACCCATAGCTGAGAGGAAGGCTGAGAAACCATGTACAGGAAAAACAAGTGTTCTTGAAAATGGTGTGCTAAAAATGACAGGACTTACAGAAAATATAGACTTAGGAGCAGGCCCTCAAAACCTATGCAACTTTGTTACTTGAGGACAATAAAAGTTACTATGCTAATAAAAAATAATACCAATTAAATCTCCACTGGTATTTGTGTTCAACTTCACAGTCATCCTCTTGAGCTATGCTGCCCAATATGGTATCCATTAGCCACGTGTGGCTCTTGGGCATTTAAATATGCTAATCCAAATTGAGATGTGCTATAAATGTAAAATATACAACAGATTTCAAAGACTTAGTAAGAAAAAAAGAATGTAAAATTGTTCATTAATAGTTTTTATATCGATTACGTGTTGAAATATTTCACCTGTTCCTTTTTACTCTTTAAAAATGTGGCTGCTAGAAAACTTAAAATTGTTTACATGTCTCATATTTCTATTGGATAGCACTGCTTTAGAACCTTTAACCCTGAAACACATGCTTCCTTCTTATACATATAGGTCCTGAAGGGCATTTGCTTCCAATTAAAAACAGTTTCATCAAAATTAAAAATATGATCCAAGATTTAGCCCTCTCAATCAGTGCCCCCACACACACATAGGAGAACTTTTCATTTACACTGTGCATCTTCACCATATAAGTTATTGTTGTGAAAAGTTTAAAGGTTCTTGAAGATCCAAACAAGCGTGTATTTGCACTAAAAAAAGGCATTCCTGAGGGATTGTCCGCTTTTTTCTTAACGTCTTTATATTGCTATGGTTTTCTACTTAATTTTGAAAAGGCTTGCCCCTGATCACTTCAAAATGTTAAGTATGTCAGGAAAAATAATGAATGAACCAATGTAATGTCTGAGTTACATAGACATTATTTCCCCCATTTACCAATTGCATATGCACTAATAATGACTATATCTGGCATGTAAAGCTTTTATGGTGGGAGATAGAATTGCCAGTAGGCAAAAGGGAGAGAGAATTTCAATCTTATATTTTTAAAGGATTGGTATATGATTATGGGCTATCTTGAACAGTGCTAGTGAACTATAACAGGGGAATAAAGTGACTTCTTTTTTTAAAAAAAGATTTTATTTATTTATCTGACACAGAGAGAGAAAGAAAGCACAAGCAGGGGAAGTGGGAGAGGGAGAAGCAGACTCCCTTGCTGATCAGGGAGCCCGACTCCAGGCTCAATCCCAGACCCAGAGATCAGATCACAACCTGAGCGGAAGGCAAGACGCTTAACCCACTGAGCCACCCAGGCGCCCCTAAGATGACTCTTCTGGTTACCAAGTTAACATTTAGTAAATTGTCCCATTTGATTAGCTCAATTACCACTACCACCCCACCCAGTTAAAATCCATTGAGTTTTTAAGACCCATTTCAAAAGCAACCTCTGAAGCCTTCCCTGATCTCACCTCTAAAAACTTCATAGCACTTTGCTTATACTATTTTTTAAAGCACACATATTGGGCCTTGCATTAATGTTATTGTCTCTTCGTTTAATTTTTATATATAGAATAAGCCCCCCCGCCTTGAAGACAGTGATTGTATTTTACTCGCTTTTCAAAATTCCTCTAGTGACTGGTCTTATGGGTCATACAAATTATGCACACTTAAGTATTTGTTGAATTTAATTGTACCATATCCTATGGTTATTTAAATAATAGAATATTTTTCAAACTTAAAGTATGAATTGGTATTTGACTCACATCTCTAGTAAAAAAAAAAAAAGTACAACAGAAACCTCTCAGAGAATATTATTTATTTTGACCAGGGAGAATAGTATTTTTTTTTTTTTTTTAAGAAAATCAAACTAAACATGTTAGAGGATGTACTGGTAGATTTTTAAAAAAATTATTTTAAGTGATTATATGACTAAACCACAGTAAATATAGACCTATGATAAATCCAGATCCATCAATATAGTGATGACTCATGTTTGAAAAGATTCTAGTTTTCTGATCTCCCTTCTTCTCCCTTTCGTCGGTGACTTTTCCCCTTCCTCCTCTTTAAACTCCCTGTGTTTTCTTTACTTCTCTAATTTGATAATCACGCAAAATAAGAAATCAGCAAGGGTTTGCTAACTCTTAAATCTAAAATACCATAACCACATTTAAAATCCTGAGAAGCCAGCATTCAGGTTAAATAATGGTCATGATGAAATGAGTAATTATTAACCCTGTCCATCTAATTATACCATTCTACATCCCGGTGATCAAGGCACTCAAGAATGATGATTTAATTCTGCTCTCATCTTTTCACTTTGGATACACAGTATGTTGACACAAATCTCATGTTGACGGATAAACTGGAATCTGGTAGAAGAGCTCTAGCCTAATGACTTACAAGCAAAAGAGAATCTACCATTTAGGCAATCAGTGTATAGTTTTCCTAAATTTTGTTTTAATTTTTTTCTTGTATAATGTTCCCAGGCCTTTCCTGCTGAGCTGGGAGCCCCACAAGTACAGAGAGCTTGGCTTATTTGTCAGTGTTGCTCATTTGTCTCTGTAACTCCAGAACCCATGTAATGCCTGATATGTGATAAGTAATTAATAGATACTGAGTGAATGAAGTACAGGTTGATCATATAAGCATATGGTTCCATGTGAGCTTGGTTGGGATTAAAATGTGTGTTTATACTGGTTATGGAACTTATCTGTGGGTGACGGTTGTAAGGAACAGTCTCATTTGTTACCCTGGCTAATGTGTGCAATATGTGTGTGCGTCTTCCCATGTATTATAGCAATCTTAGCCATACTGCCAAGTCCTTAGAAAATAGAAAGCCAAACTATGGGGCCTTGAAAGGGTCCCATGTACACAGGAATCAGAAGTTCCTTTGGGATGATGGGAGTTCTTGATAACTTTGCCATGGAAGTCCATGGCTGGTCATTCCAACATATAGTGACTGCAGGGTCTCTGCATGTCTTCTCTCTGTAGCTGTCTGTTCTCTTTTCACCATGATCTTCTGATTCTTACTATACTTCCCAGTTCTAAATCTTGAGTCAGAGTATAAGATTGAATTAGCTAATTACCATCTTGCTTTTGGGCGGAGCTCTCTGTGTTAGGCCCCATCATAAATCACAGCTCTTGGTCAGGAGCCTATGCCATAGCCTGTAGGTGGGGTACTTTCTCTTGAAAGGGGCCGTAGACTTGATGGGTTCCATGACTGCCATTTCTAAGACCACCTAATAGAATGCAATGAGAGGGAGGCTCCCGGGTGGCTTTGGCTCAGGTCATGGTCCCAAGGTCCTGAGATCAAGCCCCACCTCGGGCTCCCTGCTGGGTGGGGAATCTACTTCTCCCTCTGCTTCTCCCCCTGCTCATGCTGTCTCTCACTCTCACTTTCTCTCTCTTAAATAAATAAATAAGTAAATAAAATCTTTAAAAAAAAGAATGCAATGGGAGTTATCTCTGAGCTATCCTGGAACGTGTGTATTGGCCACTATTGGGTGCTATGTACTTTGCATTTATTTGTTTAGAGGATTAGAATTGGAGATACGAAAGATTAAAGAATGTAGATTTATATCCGAAGTCAAGGCGAATATGTCATGGAGGCAGTATATGTGTTTGTGTGTGTTAGGGGGCTGTATTTCTGAGAGAGCTAAGTTCAATAGAAAAGGATCAGATTTACGTTGTTACCTTGACCTTACACCTAATTGTGTGTGACCATAGACAAGTCACCTTTTATCTTTATTTCTGCTTCCTCACTTGTTAAGGGTTACAATACTTACCTTGACAGACTACACAGTTATTAAAACACTCTGCTATGAGCGAATAAATGTTAAATTCAGATCAGTATATGAGTAATGTACGTATCGTTAATGTATAAGACAATCTGAAAATGTTTCATAGGTAGAATCTATGCAGATTTAGAGTTCAATGAAATCTGGTGGGGATTAAAACTCTTGTGTATGCATTTTAAAAAGTAGATTACAAATATGGTTGAGGTTTGGGATAGTGGCAGGATTAAGGCTGACAGTTCTGGCCTTGTGCTGCCCTCCTGTGCTGTTTAAACAGCGCAGCAGGTCAGTCACATTCCTGCCTGATGAATGCTCTGGGGGGGATTCTATCTTATTACTTACCCTCTTCTGTCCTCATGTGGCCACAGAGGGCCTAACTATTCTGGATGTTCCTGTTTTCTTCAGGAAAAAGATGGAAAACTACTCTGAAACATTCTAGGCCAGAAAATCTAATCACGAGTTAAGGAAAAAGGCAACAAATTGCATTTGACACTGGAGATCTAATTGGTCCACTGATATAGGAAGATCCTAAGCAGATGTTTGAGGTTTGTAGAAGAATACCATTATGACAGAGCGAGGAAAGGCTTTTTGTCAGGAATAAATAAAAATGCAACTCATTGCCCTCTTAATATGCTAAGAATTTAAAATAGAGCCTTACACTGTTTCTTTGGTAAATAAGACAGTCTATTATGGTGGGAACAGAAGATGCTGTTCTACAATGAATTTCAAAGCAGAACATTAGCTAGTTGAAATATGAGACTTACAACCAAAGCTAATTCTGTGCTAATTCTCTTAGCACATTCTCCAAAAGTGATTCCTTTCAAAGAGGTTTAAGGAAGTTTGTCGACATGACAATTTTTAGGAAAATTCAGAAAAGATATTGAAAGAAGCATCATGAAACCATACAAAGAAACAAGTACAGACGATAGCCAATGGGAGGCACTTTTATAATGTGTTTACTCCCCATCTGCCAATGCTTCCAGACTGGTTAACTGATATTAGAACCTAGTTACCCTCTGCTTACACTAGGTATAGGTGTGCATATTTTATTCATGTGGGTATATAGCCGTCAGGCTTTCATATCTTCCAGTCTACCAGAACTACTCTTATCAAGATCACCAGTGATCTCCATGGCAGAATCCAATGGTAGGTCTTCAGTCTTCATACTTCTTATCAGCAGCACTTGAACCATTTGATTTTTCTCCTTGAAACACATTCTTTAACTTAGTCTCCGGGTCACTTCTCTCTAGGCTCTCTTCCAATCCAATCAGTGGCTCCTTTCCAGTCTCCTTTGCCTAGATCCTTCCCATCTTCTTGATTTCTTTTTTTTTTATTTTAGGATTTTATTTATTTATTCGACAGAGATAGAGACAGCCAGCGAGAGAGGGAACACAAGCAGGGGGAGTGGGAGAGGAAGAAGCAGGCTCATAGGGGAGGAGCCTGATGTGGGGCTCGATCCCACAACGCTGGGATCATGCCCTGAGCCGAAGGCAGACGCTCAACCGCTGTGCCACCCAGGCGCCCCCCATCTTCTTGATTTCTAAAAGTTGTAATACAATAAGGCTTACTTCTCAGTCCTCTTTTCTTCTCTAAATTTACTTTCTTGGTGAACTTACCTGGTCCCATGGCTTCTAGCCCCATCACATAAATGCTGAAAATTTCCAAATTTGTATCTCCAGCACCAACCTCTCTCCACTGAATTCCAAACTCATATATACATCTGCTTACTCAACATCTCCATTTGGATGTCTATGGATATCTCAAGCTTAACACATTCAAAGCAAAATTTGTCCATCTCTCAGCCAGCCCCATTTCAGCAAATGGCCAAACTTTTCTTCAGCTGCTTAGGCCAAAAAGCTTTGCAGTCATTATGGACTCCTCTCTCTGATACACACATTTCCAACCCTTTAGCAAATCCATTGGCTATGTCTTTAAAAACACCTCTATCAATTCTATCCTTTTTCTGCTTACACTACTACCATCCTGGTCTGAGCCGACATGACCTCCTTTTGGATTATTGCAATGGTCTGCTAACTGGTCTTTCTGCTTCTCTCTTGCTTCTTTGAAGTACTTCCCACTCAGCAAAGTCATCAAAGTTAGCCAAAGGCCCATCAAAACTCTCTGCTCAAAGGCAGCTGATCTTGATTGGAATAAAATCCAAAGTCTTTAGCATGGCTTATAAAATATACAACATCGGGGCCCCTACTTACTGTCTGATTTCATTTCCTACCTCCCAGCCCCTACTTTATTTCTGGCTTACTAGTTCCCTTACTGTTCTTCAGTCATTCCAGGCACATTCCTACCTCAGGGCCCTGGGATTTGCTATTTCCTCTGCCTGGAACATAGAAAATTACATAGTCAATGCCCTCATTTCATTGAGGTCTCTATTCAAATGTCACTTTATCAACGAATCCTTTCCTGTTAATATAGCATCTGCTGTCATTACTCTCTGTACCCTGAAGTAGTTTATTTTTCTTTCTAGCACTTGTAACAACATGACACACTATGCTTATTTGTTTGTGTATTGTCTGCCTTCCACACTTGAGTGTAAGCTCTATTCCATGAAAGCAGGACTTTGACTATCTTTGTTTTCTACTGTGTCCCCAGAAAGCCTGGCATCTGGTAAGGGCTCATTAAAAATTTAATGAATGAAGGAATAAACAAATATTCATGTGAACAATTATTCAGAGAGTGGTCAGGAGTAGAAAATGAGCACTTTCTCTCCCCTCTCTTTTTTAGGTTTAAGTGTGCATAAACTGAAGACTGAGATCATAATCGAGGGATGTTTTCTCCTTCATGTTTTCTTAATTTAAAGAATAGAATGTAGTTGAAAATAGTGAATTGGTAGTGAACATTGTTTATTGTCCCAAATTCCATACTCTAGTCACAGAAGTTGTCCACTTACATTTCAATTTTGGAAACTGAATAAATCAGGTAAATAAATCACATAAAACAGGTATGTGGTCACGAATCCAGGTTTTTAAAAATTTATTTCCCATACTTACAAAACCAGCAATACTAGTAAATCTGCATTTGCTTGCTATGTTTTACTTGAAAATGATGATTTGTCTCTAAGTAGAAATGCTTGAGGTATTTTTTCTTTAAAGCATGACCCCACTTATCAATTTGGAACACTTCTTGAATCCAGTTTCTTTCAAAGGTGCTACTTTTCTTTCCAAGAATTTAATCCTCATTTCCCCCAGAAACTTCTTTTTTTAAAAAAATATTTATTTATTTATTTATTTGAGAGAGTGTGTGCACATGTGTGGTGGGGGGAGGGGCAGAAGGAGAGAATTTCAAGCAGTCTCCTCACTGAGCTGCTGAGCACGCAGGGACCAGCCTGGGGCTGAATCCCAAGACACACAAGATTATGACCTGAGCCAAAACCAAGAGTTTGGTTGCTTAACTGACTGAGCCACCCAGGCGTCCTCCTCCCCAGAAACTTCTTTTTATGAATAGTGCATTGTAGGTAAGTTTAGGCAATGATGCCTCAGTCATAAAATTCACAAACCCACACGTCATTGCATCTTCTCCAAGTGTCTTCACCATGCACTCTGGACTCTGCGTCACAAGAGCAGGCACACTTGTCTTCCTGCTTTTTCTGCTCTCTTCTGTGGCTTTGGAACACTCAGCCTTCTGTCTCAGGGCTTCATCTGCGAGAGAGCATAACAGCATTCGTCTCATAACTGTGGTCTTATGAGGGCCAAATGTGATGACACCAGAAAAACTGCTTTCAAATATGTAAACTATTGTATTCATCAGGAACATCTTGGGTTCAACTAACAGAAACCCATTAACAAAGAAGCTTGGGGGGAAACAAAGGGGGAAAGTTGTTTTATAAACATAGGGCTGCCCCACAAAACTTAACTCCAGGGAGTGGGACCTCATGAGCTGCAGGATCCAGAAACTGGGGAGTCTTTGGTTGCTAAGAGTTTTCTGTCTTTCTAAAACCCATGGTCTCTCTTCTCTGCCCCTCTTGGCAAGTCTTTTTCTTTCTTCTGACACGCTATAGGCAATCTTTATCTGCATATCCAGCATATAAGGGTCCAAGATACCTTTCTTAAAACGGCTCTTCAATTCCAAATCTGCA
This sequence comes from Ursus americanus, assembly GCF_024610735.1. Lineage (NCBI taxonomy): Eukaryota > Metazoa > Chordata > Mammalia > Carnivora > Ursidae > Ursus > Ursus americanus. The sequence continues at coordinate 13,577,888 of NC_142151.1, forward strand.
TTACCGTATTAATCTCTAACTTACAATTTATTAACTGAAGTTTCTGAGACTTGGTTCCAAATTTTTAGGAGAGAGAATTTGGTTGCCCAAGTTTAGGTCAGGTAGGACGCCTCCTCTTCCCTCCTCTGGTCAACTTCAGGAGCAGAATGGGAACAGTGTCATGTAATCCGCTGTCCCTCAGCAGAAGAGGTTAAGGGAGCAGACTGAGCAAAGAGCATGGGGCAATGAAGAAACAATGAATGTTACATACTTCCAATGTGATACAAACATAAGGGATTGAGAACACCTCGTCCATCCTTAGTCCCATAACTTTGTAACTTTTAATCTACTAAGTTTCTGATGTGGCCATATGATGAATGGCACATTTGTAAACATGGACAGGTCTCACAGAGCCTCACAAACCATGACTTCCCTTCACATCATGGTTCAGATTAATGTTTCTAACACTATCTCTGTTGTCTTCTTAACAAATGTAGCCTCTCTCTCTTTTCTTGAGGATCCAGTTTCAGTGCATATACTGACTGTATCAAATTCTTTTTTTTTTTAAGATTTTATTTATTTGACAGAGATAGAGACAGCCAGCGAGAGAGGGAACACAAGCAGGGGGAGTGGGAGAAGAAGAAGCAGGCTCATAGCAGAGGAGCCTGATGTGGGGCTCGATCCCAGAACGCCGGGATCACGCCCTGAGCCGAAGGCAGACGCTTAACCGCTGTGCCACCCAGGCGCCCCTAACTGTATCAAATTCTTAATCTTCCCTGTTTCTTTTCTCCCCAACTTCCCCCTCTATATTAATTAGAATTGACTGCAAGATGCTACAGCAAATAGACCCCAAATATAACAGTTCATTGAAATAGAAATTTGTTTTTTCTTTCAAGTCAGGTCAGGGACCCAGGTCGATGTGGCTCTATCCCCTTCAACACGTGGTTTCCAGGGGCACCTCACTGGCTTCATCAGTAGAGCATGCGACTCTTGATCTTGGGAGCATGCGTTCAAGCCCCACGTTGGGTGTAGAGCTTACTTAAAAGCAAAATGAAAAACATGTGGCTTCCAAAGTTGCAGCAGTAGTCACCGTTATAGCCCATGGGAAGGGGGGGAAAGAGAGAGGCAGATGTAGGAAGTTGATGTGACAGGTTTCATATACCGGACCTGGAAGACACATAACTTTTCCTTACATTCTGTTGGAAAATACCTAATCACAAGGCCACATCTATCTGCACAGGGGTTGGGAAATACAGTGTGGGTGGGCAGCTGTAAGCCCAATTATAATTCTGAGACAAAGGGAGGAAGCAAGAATGGATTTGGGGGGATCCAAATTGTAGCCATCTCTGTTACACCCTCCCTCTGTGTCACTGCTCTTCATTAATGCATTACTCTCTGAATTAAGCAAGCCTAAGTCCCTATAGTCGTCCTCCATTTCTCTCTTTCCCCAACCCCCTTCGCTCTTCTAACCACCTAAGCAATCCTACATTTGTTCTGTGCTTTTCATTCCCTCCTCCACAGCACTGCTTCATGCTGTTGTATCCCTTGCTGGAACCACTGCACTCAGCCTCCAGAATTACCAGAATTACCTCCCTAAGTCAGCCTCTTCAGGCTCATACCCATCTTTTACTCTGTTGTCAGATGCCACTTCCTACTACACAGATCTGGTTGTCCAAGACAGTTTGGGCCCCTTAGCTGTTACCTCTCCATCTACCGTCGAGGCTGTTATCACCACATGCAAAGCATCTGCAGCTATGGCTTTAGAGCTCAGGTGATCCTGCCAGATTGCCTCCCACCCTCTGTTCCAAACCCTCTCACCCTCGTCTCATGACCCATGCTTCCACCCTTTTGCCTCACGCCTATACTTTGCCCAACAACCAGCTTCTTTTGGATTAATACCTAATGGGACTGTCTACCTAGCTTTCCACCTAGCTCTGTCCCTGGACACTGTCTCTCAGGGCCCAGGCTTGCCCTTGTCCAAGAGACAGACCTAGACAGTGATCACGTTATTCATTTCACCAAAAGCTCCATCAGTGCCCATTGCTTATTGAATAAAAGATTTTTTTTTTAGCATGCCATCCATGGCCCGCCAACTGCCTGATCCCATCCCCCAATTACCACCCTTACCAATACATCCTTATAATCCTGACATTTTTCTCCTTCTTCAAGATCTGAAGATAGGTACTCATATATCACTTCCTTGAAGGCTTCCTCCTTCTCCCTCCTTTGTAGTCCACCTCTGTACCCTGTTCTTCCACGTACTGCTTTCTACCTCTGCAGTTTCTTGTGGACGTGGAGGCCTCCCACACACCTGATGTATACTCCCTAAAGGCAGGGATTGTTACTTAAGTCATCCTTTTAAGCCCCATGCTGCTGAGAACAGTGCTGTGGGGAATACCTGACACATGGTAAGAGCACATCATTCCGCTGCTTAAAACCTCCCAATGTCCCAGTGGCTTCCCCTATCACTCAGTCCATGACAAAAACTCCACATAGGCCTAGATGGTCTTGTATGGTCTGAGTTCCTGCTACCATTCTTCTTGCTCCTTGCTGTTTCTGAAACACATCAGAGGGTTTGCATTTGCTGTTCCCTTTATTGGGACACCCTTTCCCCAGCTCTCTGCATGGCTTGCTTTCTCAAGTCCCCAGGACTTCTCTCCAAGGCCACTTCCTCAGTGAGGCATTTCTCTGCCACTCTGGTCACTTTGGGACCCTACAGCCCTCTCTGTTCCTTGCCCCTGCTTATCCTTTCTCCAGAGCATGTATCGCTTCCTTACATAGTATATCTTTCCCTCCTGTGTTTTTGTGTTTCTTTTCTGTCTCCCCACCACCTACTAGAACATAAGCTTCGCCCTAGTCTAAATCTGATTTTTCCTTCTGCATCCCCCGCGCCCAGATAATGCCTGATATACCAAAGGCAGTCGATACATATTTGTTGAGAGAAAAAAAGGATAAGCAAATTAGAAGGTGCCCAGTATATTTTTGTAACTTTGAATGAAAATGACAGAAACAGTGCTCTGTGAAATTTTCAAACTCTAAAAGTATGTGAGTTTAGGAGAATAGTGAAATTGAGTGAAAGCTGCCTCATAAACATGCTCGAGGAAGGATTAAAATTGGGTGCTTGTGGTGGGAGGGGCCGCTGGGCCAGGAAACTAGTACCTTCGCAGAAACACTAGGGGCTGCTTAACTTCCCCCTGAGAGGACCGCATCTGGGAGGCCAGCTCGCCCTACCTCCCCATTTGGACACTTGACTACCACACAGGTGTTTGAAGTTATTTTGGGGTCTGCCTCTCTCGGTTTGTGAAGGACACGGAAATCTGGGCTGGCTTACGTGACACTGCTCAGTTCTAAGAAGGAAACTATCCGGAGTGAAAACGACAACAAAAACACCACTCAGGACTCGATTCTGGGTCTTGGGGAAGCAGAGCCCATTTTAGAGCAGTGCGAGTGGAACTTTCTGCCTTCTACCCAAGCTCCGCCTTCACACTGTTTTTCTGAAATTTTTCTCCCTGGCTTATCCGCGGGAGGATGGCGCTCTGATCTCCACGTTCCCTCTTCCCTTGGGGACTCCATAGTATTTTTTTTCCTGCTCCATCGCTACTACAGCAGACGCCTGCCTTCTCATTATTTGCCTTACGGATCTCCGGTGCCTGGACTGTAAACAAAACACTTTAGATCATAGCAAGGTCGTTGTAAGCACAGCCTTCTGCTGGCAGCCAGTCGTCTTAAGGTGGCGTGACTGTGACTCGTTTACTTTCCAAGATTAACAAAGCAACAAAATAGTGCTCCTACATATTACTCGAAGACAGACTCTGGGTGTGTAGGGGATGGGAACAATGATTTTCTACTCTTATGTAAGATATTAATTCCATTAATAAAATCAAACTCTTGTGGTATGTTGTAATGCTCCAGAATATCTCCATTTACATATATGTGGTAGTTTGTGTATTTATACATGTGAATTTATGCTTATATATATTATAGAATTCCTGTGTAGTCTAGCAATTATGTAAAAATGTCAACAATGACCTACTTTAAGGAATAGGGTATAAATTATGGTATAGAGGCCTACCCTAATTTTCCTATCCTTCTCCCCCCGCCCCCTTCTCCAATCCAATAAAGTAAGTAGTGCATTTGATTTGGAAAAATTAAGATGAGACCTCTTACTTGGATCTCAGGTGAAATGTTTTCTGTCAGTCAGGTAGGAAGTCCTGACTTTGAAACAAGTTTGGGGCACTGCCTCTCTCCTCTCACTGCTCTCTGGGTATCACCCTTGTCCTTCTGGAATCTGCATTTTAGTTGAACTCGTGCATAGTGATAGGAAAGGCCAGTGACAGCTGCATGTAAATATCAGTGACCACAGGCCACATCAAGAAAACATCTGCAGGCAGTCCAGGGAATGAGCAGGAGCCATTTTGAATCCCTTGTAAGAAAGGAGGACCTGCAGACTACAGGACAGGCGAATCCAGACAAAACCTGAACCATTAGGAAGGAGAGAAAGAGAAAAGGAACCAGCCAGAGAGTTAGGAGACCTGCCTCCAGGCCCCGGCTCTGCTATCAACTGGATACGTGTCCCTAGACAGGAAACCTCTCCTGCTCTCAATTTCCTCAGTGGTAAAAAGAGAGGGCTGAGCCACAGGGAGTTCTGCAGGGCCCGCCAGCTCTTACATTCTGGAGTGCTGAGGTGAGGCAGGCACCACACGAACAATATGTGGTTAAGAAAACAAGTTAAAAATCAAACTCATCTGTAGCAGAGATGCGTAAGAAAACATTGCTGCTGTGCACGATTAGAACTGAAGGAGATTAGTTTCCAGTAAAATGTACTGACTTTGGCCCAAACCAAGATTATACGTATGGGGGTGGGGTGGGGTGGGGTGGGGTGGAGTGAGAAGACAGGAAAAGACCCTTGGAGCTCCGTGTCACATATGACAGCCCCCACCAAACCGTTTTCAGTCCCACCTTCCTGCTCAGGGTCATACTGGTAGGTCAAGTTGCAAGGGGGAGTAGAGAAACGCCCGAGTAATAATGTCAGACGTGAGGATAGCGTTGTGGTGGGTTTTATGAATCATTTCATCATGTGGACTTTCAGATTACTTTCACCCTTCGACGACTTGTAGCCCTGTAAAGGCATTCACTTGCATCTAAATTTTGTTCTGGGAGGGTTGGAGCAGTGAATCTGGGGGGAGAGAAAGGTGGAGGAAGGAAAGAGCTGTTGTATTTGGCGGCGGACTCAGGTGGAGGAAACGGCTACAACCCGGGAAAGAATTGAAAAATAAAAAGAGACGAGTTCCCACACGCAGCCCATGTCCACGGCTTTAACTGTGCTCAGGAAGCCAGAACCTGGGTCAGGGGTGTAACCTCGCTTTTGAAACCTAAGTGTGTCTGAGACAGCTACAAAGTTTATTAGGGACTTGGAGACCAGTGGAGTTTTTGATCTTGAAATCCTTATTTTTATTGAGGGAGAGCCTGGGTTCAGAATACTCTGTAAGTGCTGAGCCTACGTTCGCCTTGGCTTCTTCCCAAAGCTCCCCGCCTCCCCTAGAACAGCAGAGACTTCTAGGTTAAGAGTGAGCTAACCACTGCTCATCCCCAGCTGAGGCGCCCAGGCAGGGGGGCTCCCAGCCCCTCGGCGCAGGCCACCCTGCCTCCCCGCAGTGCCAGAGGTAGGGGCCACCGGCGAGAGCCCAGCTGGGGGCAGAGCTCCCACCGCCTGCCTCCGCCCCCAGCGGCCCGTACCCCAGGCTCGGCGAGTGCCGGGAAAACAAGATCGCCACCGAGGCGTAAAAGCACCCGCCAGCCACCTTGGTGATCATCTGATCCTGCCCCTCCGTTCCCCGGGCGAGGAGCGGGCGCGCCAGGCAACGCAGCGCCGGGACCTGAACCCGAGGCCCCGCCGCCCCCGCCCCTCCCCGGCTTCCCGGCCGTTTGGCGAGTTTGTTTGTCTCGTTTTTAATTTCTCCGAGGCCAGCCGGAGCAGGTTTGCTGGCAGCGGCACACCTCCGGCAGTCACGCGACCAGCCAATCTCCGGGCGGCGCTGTCGGAGTGGGCGCGCGCGGGCAGGCGGGGAGGCGCCGCAGCCGCCCGGGCCACCTTAAGGCCGCGCTCGCCAGCCTCGGCGGGGCGGCTCCCGGCGCCGCAACCAATGGATCTCCTCCTCTGTTTAAATAGACTTGCGGTGTCAATCATTTTCTTCTTCGTCAGCCTCCCTTCCACCGCCATATTGGGCAACTAAAAAAAGGGGGCTCGTCTTTTCGGGGTGTTTTTCTCCCCCTCCCCTCTCCCCACTGCCTCGTCGCTCCGCGACTCCGACGCCGGCAAGGTTTGGAGAGCCGCTTGGTTGGCGGGACCCGCGGGCTCGCAGCAGCCCGGACTTGGACTGGCTTTGCCACCCCCTCCTCTCTCCTCTCCCCTCCCCTCCCCGCCCTCCCGCTCGCCGGTACACTTGATCGGCGGCGGCTCTCGGCTGCCTGGCCGGGGCTTCCCCTCACCCCTCCCCCAGAGCCAGCGCGCCCCTGACGCTCGGGCAGTTACTTGTCCGGGTTTGTTTCTCTTGGCTGCGAGCGCGGTCGCAGGGCTTATAAGAGGGGTTCGGGCTGGGTCGGGGCGTTTTGTTTTGTTCAGTTTTGTTTTCGGAGCGCGCGCGCGAGGCGGTCGTGAAGACCGGGGAGGAAGATGTCAAACGTGCGAGTGTCTAACGGGAGCCCGAGCCTAGAGCGGATGGACGCCAGACAGGCGGAGTACCCCAAGCCCTCCGCCTGCAGAAACCTCTTCGGCCCGGTCAACCACGAAGAGTTGACCCGGGACTTGGAGAAGCACTGCAGAGACATGGAAGAGGCAAGCCAGCGCAAGTGGAATTTTGATTTCCAGAATCACAAGCCCCTGGAGGGCAAATACGAGTGGCAGGAGGTGGAGAAGGGCAGCTTGCCCGAGTTCTACTACAGACCCCCGCGGCCACCCAAAGGCGTCTGCAAGGTGCCGGCGCAGGAGAGCCAGGACGTCAGCGGGAACCGCCAGGCGGTGCCTTTAATTGGGTCTCAGGCAAACTCAGAGGACACACATTTGGTAGACCAAAAGACTGATACGCCGGACAACCAGACCGGGTTAGCGGAGCAGTGCACTGGGATAAGGAAGCGACCTGCCACGGACGGTAAGGACCCCTCCCCAAGCAGAAAATGTCTGTCGGTCCGGGGCACCGCTTTGGCCCGCTGGAGGGTCTTAACCTCCGCGCTCTTTTCACTGCATTCCGATTTAGCTCTGGGGGAGCCAACTGCCCTAACCTTAGGTTTTAAATGCTGTCCGGCCGCCTGCTTGTCTGTTGATGATTTTTAAGTCAGGAGCCCGAGGTGGTATTATCTGATAATTTCTCCAACCGAAAACATCGCAGTTCCTCCCCGCTGGCCAGCGGTCAGGTCTTTGACTGCGTTGGGATGTTTATCAGCGGCCTCCCTCTTTGCAATGGAGAGAGAGCTTTGGGGCGTAGAATACACTTTCTGTTATGTGAAAACAACCTCATTTTGTGCCCTAAAGGCCACCGGGAATGACGGATTCAGGACTGTGGGTGGAGGTGTGGGTTTTTCATCCCCTGACTATTGTGCCAACTTCTGTCAGCCATTGTTTTTCTAATAAAGGTTGTGTGTGTTCTTTTTAAAATTCCCTCTTGCCCTTAGATTCCTCTCCTCAAAACAAAAGAGCCAACAGAACAGAAGAAAATGTCTCAGACGGTTCCCCGAACGCGAACGCGGGTTCAGTGGAGCAGACGCCCAAGAAGCCGGGCCTCAGAAGACGTCAAACGTAAACTGCTCGGTGGGTTGATTACTAGGAGCAAGTAACTGACACCCCGAATTGGGCTTTCAAACCCCGAGATACCCGATCTTAGTGGTTGCTGGCAGACTAGAGCTTGTGGGTTTTTGTTTTGTTTATATTTTCTGAGGTCAAAAAGTAGGAATGGGAAGGCTGGGAATCACTGGTGGGGATACTGTAACTTTTTCACAGTTTCTACGTCCTGCGATCATTTTTTCCTTGAAACACGGAATAACCAGAGCAAGTGCCCTAGCCAAGTACTTGTGACCGAGGCCCTGATGAGTAGGAAGGTCGGTTCCCAGTGAATCCCACCAAAACTTGTTGGGAACAATAGGTTCTTTCCCCCATCTGAACAAGAACTGGGATATGCCTCAGTCCCAGTTCATGAGAATTCATTTCCCAGAGGTTCAAGTCAAGTCAGTAACAGATTTTGAGCCATACATGGGAAAATGGCAAGTAAGTGATTAAATTTAAAATTTGAGGGAAAAGTTAGGTACAGATAGGTCATGTTTGGTTAATCCAGTCGTTAACAATGTGAATAGAGAGGTATGTTACATTCTTCTGTCATTTTCACAAACTGCCACTTTCCCTGTTTGCTTACAAATTTGGGGAACAGGAAAGGAACCCTGTGTATTTAAAAAAAAAAAAACAAAATGGAAAGCTATAAAGTGGAAAAATACTAAGGTTCCTACGGAATTTCTGGTAACACTGAAATTGCAAAGCAGAAGTTAAAATAACTTTGCTGGAGTAAGCAATCCTGGAACACGTCAGCATGTGTATGCTAATTGTCTAATTGTGCTATAACAGGATGATGGGGATATTTGTAGGGAAAACGGATAACAGATATAAGGGCTCGGGAGGGTAGCTCTACCCCATGCAAGAGAAGTGGAGATTTTTTTCCACCTACTAAAATCTGATCAATATGAATAGCTAATTTGAATAATTCAGCCCTCAACTTTCCGTGGATTGGCTATCCATAATGATCAAAGTGCATACGTTAATAGTTTGAAAACTTCTTATGGACAAGGACCATGACCTTTTTTTCCCCCCCAAACACACTCATAGCTTCGCATGTAAAGAGATCTTAGTAGATGTTGATATAAATATTTAAAATCCTCATTTATAAAAAAGTAAGAATAAAGAACATAGAGAATAAGGTGAGATTCCAGTTTGTTGTGTTTTTAGATCATGGTGTCCTATATATGATTTCTTCACACATATCTGACATTTTTCAAAGCTTATACAAAAGACCACTGTAGAACGTCTATAGTACAGCTATATATGAAGTGGGAAAATTGGATGAAAAAAATTTTCTGAAGCAACCTGCAGCTTGGGACTTGTGGTTTGTGACCTGTAGCCTAGCTCATCAGAGGAACCACAGTGAATCACACCTACTGGATTTTGATCTGACCCCATTCTGACATATAGAGAGGCATTTGTTAGTAAATATTGCCAGTTCAGAGAATACTAGAAATAGTAGTAAGGACCTATTCAGAAGCATTCACGTGTATATTTTGCATATGACTAAGAAACGAGAATGTTTTGAAATAAATATTGATAGAATTTTCTCTGGAGAGCGTTTATAAATAATATTTCCAGTTATTTCTCAAATTTAGAAGATTTTAAGTATTACAGTTTCTTCATTTTCCTGTCTTTTCTTACTGTCTTGGACCCCGATTCTCTAGACCAGGGTTTCTCAACCTCTGCACTATTGACATTTTGGGCTGAATAATTCTTTGTTGTGGGGGCTGTTCTGTGCATTAGTAGAATGTTTGGCAACATCCCTGGCCTTTCCCAGCAGATGCAAGTAGCATTCCCCCCCCCCCCCACACCGGGTGACAACCAAAAATGTCTCCAAACATTGCCAAATGTCCCCTGGGGGGCAAAACTGCCCACTGGTGAGACCCACTGCTCTAAACAAAACTCCACGACACAGAGGAGAGTAAAAATCCAGCGAAGGAAACAGTGGATGGAGAGGACTAGAGTCATCAACGTTTAGTACACACTTTCTGTTCCATCGCTCAGGTATTTCACAATTAAGACAGTGACAAAATGATTCCTGTGCTTTATTGGTAATGTTATTCTAGTGCTTTTCTCCTAATACTTTGTTCTTTTTATTCTTTTGCAGAATTAAGAGCACGTTTCCTTGTTTATCAGATACATCACTGCTTGATGAAGCAAGGAAGATATAAATTAAAATTTTTAAATACATATCGCTGACTCCATGGAATGGACATCCTGTATAAGCACTGAAAAGCAAAAACACAATAACACTAAAATTTTAGGCATTCTTAAATGATCTGCCTCTAAAAGCATTGGATGTAGCATTGTGCAATTAGGTTTTTCCTTATTTGCTTCATTGTACTACCTGTGTATATAGTTTTTACCTTTTATGTAGCACATAAACTTTGGGGGAAGGGAGGGTAGGGTGGGGCTGAGGAATTGGCATGGGGGGTTATGAAGAGCTTGCTTCCTTTTAGAGCAAGGAGAAAAATATTGGGACTTGCATGGAGAGAAGCAGTTTTGGGGAAGGGTTTGAATTGTTTTCTTTAAAGATGTAATGTCTCTTTCAGTGAAAACTGATACTTCATTTTTTAAAAATCATCCGAATTTGAACACTGGTTGCAAATAATGGCTAATTATTTTTACATGAAGCTTTTTCTCATTTGGGAGCTCCGATGATTCCGTTATATACTGGCAAATGGCTTCTTTTTTTTTTTTTTTTTTTTTTTTTGTTAAACAGCAAAAAACTATCCTCAGTCCTCACCCCCACCCCCAGTTCCTCTTAAAATTGGAATTTACCAGTTAATTATTCAGCAGTTAGGTAATCATTCCAGGTAATTCTGGGCAAAAATCTGGGGTGTATGGGGGGAGTTCTGAATGCTCAGAATCAACCATCTAATTTTTATCACGTTTGTTGAGAAATTTTCTTTGGATTTGGGGCTGTATAGACAAAGTCAAAATAATTCTAAATCCTTGGATATTTTTTAAAGATCTGTAATGTCACATAAAAAATAATGAAATAATTTTTAATTTAAAGCTTCTCATTCTATTTGTTAATTTGTCCAAAGGAAATGGTATTTTTAAAGGAAATTGTGTAGAGCAAAAAGCACACGTGGAATTACTGAAATGGATACTACATCTTTAAACAGTATTTTTACATTGCCTGTGTATGTGTATGAAACAAAACCATTTGAAGTGTACCTGTGTACATAACTCTGTAAAGACACTGAAAAACTATACTAACTTATTTATGTTAAAAAGAGGTTTTTTTTTTTTTTTTTTTAATCTAGATCATATACAAGCCAAAGTGGCATGTTTGTGCATTTGTAAATGCTGTATTGGGTAGAATAGGTTTTTTCCCTTCTTCTGTTAAATAATATGGGTATGCTAAAAATGTTGCATACTGAGCCAAGTATAATTTTTTGTAATGTCGAAAAAGATGATGTATATTAAGTAATCAATAAAACTTCCCATAGCTACTCATTTGGTGAAATGTAATGTGCTTTATTAAGCTTGAGGTATTTGACCTGGCCTTCCAGTCTTACTTACACAAATATAACATGAAGTGGCAAATATCTTGATAATTTAGGCCCACGTCTGAGATGATGTTTATGAGGCTCTGAATGTAGTAGTCACTATTTCCCACTTAGTTTGTGTGAGTGAGCAAAGCTTTAGACATGTAAAGTGGGAAAGCCACATTTTCATATAAATAAGATGGTGGAATCTCTATTAGTTCAGATATTTAGGTCGTATAGGATATGTGTCAGAACCAAAAATTTTTACGTAAGTGTAGGCTGGCTGATCACACATTTGCAGGATTGAAAATGAAAGTAACATGGTGACTTCTCTAAATTCTGTATTTACACATGGAAGTGGTGTGAGAAATGAGAGCAATTGTTCAGAGTATCTAATCTATACTTCTTGTCCAAAATATTAGGGTATGTGTAGGTCCTCTAGAAATTGGCATGCGTTCCACACTAACTTAGATAGAACAGGTATTCTTCAAATTAAACTGATCATGACAAATTCCTCAATTTTGAAATTTCCTGGTTACAATCTACACAACCTAAAACTGGCTAATCTAAATACCAAATCTGAGGGTTTGGGGCCTCATATCCACATGGCAGAGAGAGATATTTTTTATTTAGATAAGAAAAATTAAAACAAGGCATTTTAAAGTCAAATTTACTAAGAAATGATTCCTGTTATTTCACATTCTCTTAAAAATGTAGGTAAGGTGTAAAAGTAAATTATTTTTTCTAGGCATCTGCAGATGGTTAGATTGCAAAAATCTGAATTTGGGTTAAACTGTTTCCCTCAAATACTTGCTTTTACATTACTGCACCCCAAAAGGGGCTCTAAACAAGATAGTTTCAGCTTATTTTGACCTGAAGTTGCTTTTAAAAAAAAAAAAAAAAGGCAAAAAAAAAAAAAAAAGGTGGACTCTTTTCGGCTGCGGGGAAGGGAAAATAAGGTCCTTTGGTGGCTGGGCTACATCTTCCAAGTAGGTATTATTTTAATTAAAGGCTAAAGGTGTTTTTGTGATTCTATTCAAAACACGCAGATGAGGTGTTTTTCAGGAAAACACTGAGAAAGCAAGAAAAACAATTCAAAACGGGGAGGAAGGAATGGAGAGTCAGGAAATAATGAAATAAAATTAGTTTCTCTGAGCCAAAAAGAGTACTTTAAAAAGTGTCTCTGACAGAGGAAAAACTCCTCTTAATTGCTGCCTGTACCCCGTTTTCCTCTCCTCGAGAGGCATCTTTAATGTGAATTTTTAGAGACTGCGTTTTAGGCGTGCTGGGCCAGAAAGAAGTGGATGCTCGCCGCGCCAGGCACGTTCACAGGAACGCAGCCCCCAAGTCACCGGATCGATCCTTTACACGTTCTGTGTCAACTCTCCAAGTGCGTCCCCGAGATTCGGAGCGTCCTCTTCCCAGCCCCGGACGGCGGGGCTCGCCGCGGGCGTCCCTATGAGGGGATGCGGCCGCGGGCGCCAGCCACCCGCTACCCAGGCCAGTGCGCCGTCGTCTCCCCGAAGCGCCCCGAGGCCCCGCACCCTACCGCCCCGGCAGTTGCGGGGTCCGGCTGGCTGGCGCCCCAGGACGAAAAGCTCATCGAGTCTAGCTGCTCCTGTGCCACTTGCAACGCCCGCGTCGCCCGGGTCACTGTGCGCAGTTCCCGCGCCCGGGGCGCCCGCAGGCCGTGGAGGGCGGCTGCGCCCCGGCCCGCGCAGTGGCGCGGGGCGGTTTCTCACAAACTTTCCTCCCTCATCATCTCTCCTCTGGGCTGAGAAAGAAGCGGAAGCCCCCACTCCTTTCCACAGTCAACCTCTGCACCAGCACCTTGCCAATTCTAGAGCGGTGGGGGGATCTGAACGAAGGGGAGAACCTTTCAGAGTCCGTGGACCCTTCAGGGCAGCAGCCCGCTCCCACCCCCACGCTGGGCTCCAATGATCCGCAGCCCCGCGCATTTCGAAAGGCTTCTCGGCTCGCCGGCGGCCAAGGAGGACCGCAGCGACGCGCTGGAGGGGCCGAGCGCCACAGCCGATTGCGGGGTCGCTTCCAACCTTACAGCCACTTTGCAAAGTACCCCCCACCCCACTGCATCTCCCGCTGTCCAGCGCGGGGGACTGGGGCAGGGAAGAAATAGGAAAATTTGGGGCCAGGGGCATGACCGGGGGACGGAGGGGGCCGTGGAAATCCACAGGACTGGAGCGGGACTTGCGGCCTTTCAGGTTCAGTGCGCCCACCGCCCCGGCCGCGCCGAGCGACCTTTCCCGGCGGCCGCGGAACGCTGCCTTCGCCATTTCATCTTCATCATTGTGAGCGTAGACACTTGCTCTTCATAAGCTTTTTTGGATTGAAAAGGTGTTTTAAAAGCACGTGTGGGATCTCCAATCTGTTTTTCAGAGTGTGAATGTCTTTTTTTAAATCTGCCATCTCTTTCACCTGAGCCACACCCTACGCCCGCTCCCCTCCCTCCTCGCCAACATTAAGGTAAAAATCGTGCAAACGAACTGGGGGGGGGCAGGGAAGGAGGGCCCACGGTCCTACTAGATCCCCTCCACCCACGGGGGGGGAACCTCCCGGATCTCGGCTCGCGTGGGGGTGGGGCGGGGTGGGGTCAGCCTCAGACCCTGCAGAAGCGAAAGTGGAGTATTTGCACGGACACTCAAATCCCCGTGCAGCCGTTCGCGTCCCAAGCCTGTCTCGCGTGGGGACACACAGTAGGCAGTTATCAGAAAGCACAAAATACAAAAAGAAATCGATGCGTGTTGGGCGCGAAACGTCGACGCGCCTCAAAGGAACGCGAAGAAAAGGCAGGGAGAAGGGCGCGCAGCCGGGACGCGGGGCCGGGGGATTGCATCATTGCAGCTCCCCCTCCAGAAAATGGGCTCCGAACCGCGGCGACCATCATGGCGCTCGGGTCGGGCCGCGCTTCCCGCGCGCCTTCCCCGAGCGCTCGGGCCGCGGGCACTGAGCCCCAAACGAGCGTTTTGCAAACATTTCCCCCCCTCACTCGGGCGCCTGTCCCCCCACCCCCTCCTTCCTTTTGTGTGCCTGTGTATGTGAGTGCGTACGTCCGTCTGAGTGTGTGTAGCACTAGAGAACTTGAAGATTATTTTTTTTTCCTCTTTTTTTTCCCTCCCGTGCTGGTGGTTGTAAACTTGATTGGCATTGGCTGCGCCCACTGACCCCGGCGCCGAGTCCACTGAAGATTTAAGGTGGATCCGAAAGGCTGCAGCTTCAGGCGGAGTCTCGCGCTTCAGCTGGTTTGGGAGGAAAGGGAGGAAAGGGGAAAAAAAAAAAAAGAGCCCTAAACCGTGCGCCCGGCGCGTTTTCACGAATCCCCTGCGGTACCAGCCCCCGCGCCCGCCCCGCCCGCCACGCTCTTCCTCCGCCCACCTCCCGCTCCTTCCCCATTGGCCGGCCGGTGCAGTTTGAATTTTTTTTTTTTTTTGGATGCTTGTTTTCTTGTAAAAAATACACTACCCCACCTCGTACAACGAAACCCACTTCGGTGACCCGAGGTGGGGTGTTTTAGCTGATTTTGGGGAGGCGGGTGGGCGGAGCATCTGTGCCAACATTTTGCCCCGAAGTACGGTTGATATTGGTGCAGGCGGGTGAGGGAGCGTGGGGCCGCGGTAAACAAACTGAGTAGCTTCGGCGGGGCAGAGATGTAGTATAAAATGTTAATGGATGTCCAGGGCGCGCCGTTCCGCCGGCTGCTGGCCAGAGGTGCTAGGGAGGCGCTGACAGGAGCCCGGGAGAGGATGCACCTTCCCCTGCCTTGGAAAGGTAGACTTGGGGAGGGCTGGGGCTGGGGGCGAAGGTGGCCCGGAAAAGAACACCTCCTCACGACCCAGGGCGGGGAGGGGGGTGGGGGAGAAGAAAGAAGCAGGGGAGATGTAAATACAGCGCAGGTCTATTATTTCAAGCGCCACTTAGCTACCATGCATAATTCAACCAGTTGCTGTCATTTTTATTGCATTTTTTAGAAGAAGTTTTCTCTCTTTGATGTCCAGAGCGCTTTTGAGTAAGGAAAATGTTAGAATAAAATTGAGAAAAAAAAATTGAGAAAGGGAATATGACTTTTAAAGTGCCTTTGGTTTCTGGGTCTGGAAATTCTTTTGATAAAGTCCTTTAAGATTTAGGACAATGTTATTTGTATTATAGGTCTAATAGAAAGGCTATCCCTTACTAATTATAACCCAATTATGTTTTACTTTGCTGTGAAAATTTCAAAAGTTTATAATAATTCAAAGTGTTATTAAAATCACTCCATCTTCAGATTAGCGAAGCCAGCATATATACATACATTTTGGGGGTCTGTTACTCTTCTTGCAGTGTAGCTGATGATTTTAACCAGACGTCCAGCCCAGCCTTCAGCCCAGCGTTCAGTCTTAACAGTTCTTAACTTCCCCGGCCATTTTTTAGTTCTTAACTCACCCCTCCAATCCTTCCTAACCCAACTAAGCCTTTACTTACTCAACCTAACTAAGCTCCTTGGACCACCTATAAACCAATCTGCCTGTGCCCTTAGGAAGGAATTTGTTTGAGTTAAGAACGCCCCGGGATGGACGGGCTAGCCTCAGGAAGCAGTGAGCTCATCATTCCTGAAGTGTGAATCAGGTACCAGTCTGGATGACCCCTTGATGGGGACATTGTAGACAAGCGACATATATCAAGTGAGTGTGAGGACTAGATACCTCCAAAGTCTGTTCCAGACCCTTGAGATACTGTATTTCCAATCTTGAACTTTATGGATATCCAGTAAATTAAGCTATTTTCCTTGGTCTTTACCATCTTCTAGAGTTGTACTGTCCAATATGGTAGCCAGAAGTGGTATGTGGCTGTTGAGCATTTGAATGTGGCTAGTCCAAATTGAGATGTGCTGTAATTGTGAAATACACACCAGGTTTTCAAGAATTAGTATGAAAAAGAATGTTAAATACCTCATTAATAAGTTTTATGTTGATTACATATTGAAGTGATCACATTTTTGATATATTGGATTAAATAAAAATATTAAATTTCATCTGTTTCTTTTTACTTTTTTTAGCATGGTTAAATGGACAATTTTAAGTTGCATATGTGACTCCCATTGTATTTCTATTAGACATTGCTATTCTAGACCAACACCTATGATAATCTGAAGCACTATCTTTGAGAGTGGAGACTGGTAATACTGAGAAGTACGTGACTTCCCTCTGCCATCCGAATTTCCCAACTGAAAGTGAGGCCCAAACAGCCTCTGGAAACTTTAAAAAGATTTCTGCCAACACCTAACACCTACTGTTTCATCTTTAACACCTAGTATTGGGTTTGAGCCCAGACTATGGAAATATGGTACAGATATGTCTGATGAAATCAGACTTGATAACAGCTTTCCACATTATGTAAATAGAGAGATTGAGGAGTCCAATATGTTAGGAATGACTCGGGAAAACGATTTAGACACAAAGTGTCCACAGGTTACGACCACTCTGTAATGGACAGGAAGGCAGGGGGCAGACGGAGAAGTGTTCTCTCTCTGTGGATGTATCTCTAATGGAAAACTTGAACGAATAAAAAGGTGCACCATATTCTTGGATAGAAATAATGTGATAAAGATGGCAATTAAATTTATACTTTTACACTAAATTCTGATAAGTTCTGATTATCCTATTCCATTCCATTGTTCTATCAGTTTATGAACTCAGGACTATATTGTTTTAATTACTGCAAATTTAGAATTATGTCTTAATTTCTGGTAGCACTAATCTTCCATACCCAACCAGTCCCTTCACTCTTCTTCTTCTTCTTTTTTTTTTTTTTTCCGGAACTTTCCTGGCTGCTTTGACTTGGCTTTTTTCCCATTTGGATTTAAAATGAATTTGTCTAGTTGGAAATATATTTCCTATAGGCATTAAAAAAATGGAGTGGGATGCTTATCTCATACTTTATGCCAGTATCAATTCCTGGAGGATTAAAGAGTGAAGTGTAAAAAAAAAATGGAATTATAGCCATACCAGAAGAAACTTCAGAGGATTTTTAAAAAACGTAATCTGAGAGTTGGGAAGGTCTTTTTAGGGATGAAACAAAGCAGAATCTATCAAATATAATATTGTTAAATTCAATGACATAAAAACAATAATATTCTGCATGGCAAAAGCTATCAGCAAAGTCAGAGACAGTGACATAGGGGTGATAGTTGTACAACAATGTGAATATACTTTATGCCACTGATCTGTAATTTAAAAAATGGTCAGGGCACCTGGGTGGCTCAGTTGTTAAGCGTCTGCCTTTGGCTCAGGGCGTGATCCCAGGGTTCTGGGATCGAGCCCCGCATCGGGCTCCAGGCTCCACTGGGAGCCTGCTTCTTCCTCTCCCACTCCCCCTGCTTGTGTTCCCTCTCTCTCTGGCTGTCTCTCTGTCTGTCAAATAAATAGATAAAATCTTTAAAAAAGATAAAAAAATTAAAAATGGTTAAAGTGGTAAACTATATGTGTTAAACCCTAATAATAAATACAGACCTACATGCATACATACTTATATATGTTCATACATACATACATACACATACACTACTGGAAAAATTTTAAAGTTGTCCGTATTTGGTCTAAAAGAATCTCACACACAGTGTCGTGGGTCCCATCCTTTGTGAAACCCTGGTTGCATTTCAGGCTCAAATCAGACTGTTTGTGTTTGCATCCCAGTCATCTAATTCATTGCCTGTAAGAGCTTTTGCAAGTTACTTCACCTTTTAAAGTTTCTGTTTCTTTGGCTGTATAATGAAGATGCATTTAGCTCCCTCATAGGGTTATTAACCTATTCAGTGGGATATTGTATTGCAGTACTTAGCACAGTACCTGTTATATAACAAATACTAATCATTATATTTAAAACAATATAACATCCAGTTCATTTTTTGGATTCTCGAATAACCAGATATTAACCTTGTAAATATGTTTCTCGGTTTTAATTACTATTATTATCCTTAAGAACAATATTTCCTGGGTATTTAATAAACACAATTAATATATTGCAAAAAAATGGTTAAAATGGTAAATTTTATGTTATATATATTTAACACAATTTTTAAAAAATATTTATTTGAGAGACAGAGAGAGCACAAGCAGAGGGAGTGGCAAAGGGAAAGGGAGAAGCAGGCTCCATGCTGAACTGGGGAGCCTGACACAGAACTCCATCCCAGGACCCTGAGATCATGACCTGAGCCGAAGGCAGACACTTCACTGACTGAGCCACCCAGGCACCCCTATTTAACACAATTAAAAAAAAAAAAAACTTAAATAAGGCATTGGTTGAGTTTAGGGCCATTTCTAATTATCTCAGAAAGGACCTGGTATAGATTTGCTTGTGGTACTGAATCAATAACACACACAAACAAATAGAACAGCGAATTGGGAAAAACATCCACAGCCCGTATATTGAAGGGCTAATTACCCTAATAAATACAGAATTTCTACAAATCGATGGGAAAAAAAAGCAAACCAACAGAAAAATAAGCAAAGGATATGAATGCACTTTTCAGAAAAGGAAATATGAAAGGCTCTTAAAATTTGAAACCATGCTCAACTGTAGTTTAAAACAACTGTAGTTTAAAAATATAAATTCTATTCAGAACACATAAGTCAAGACAAATACAGTCACAATTAGCGTCACTCAGCTACAAAGGTGGCCATTATCCTTTCTTGATAGTTTAACCTTTGATTCCCTCCTTTCTATCCAAGGCTCAGTGATCCCCCCCCCATCACCGGTGACCAGAGAAGCAAAGAGTTTGCATGTGTGGAAGTCACGACCACCTTTCAAATTCAGGGTCAAATTCCTCTCATCCAAACTGGCTAGTCTTTAGCTTAGTGTCACCTTTTTGCCCATAGAAATTCCCCGAATCAGCCTCTTAAAGTGAGTCCAGCCACCTTTCTTGACACATCTCATCCATTCCCACTTTTAATTCCTGTATACCAGCTGATAATCTGAGCCTCTCCCAAATCACCACCCTATCCTGGCTTTTCCTTTAAGTTCTCTATTCTCTTAAAAGCTTGACGCAGAATTTATTATATGATAAGCACAACATATCAAATCAGTAGAGAGAGACTGTATTATGGAATAAATGGCATTAGGTTATAGGATTATAGCCAGCCATGTGGGAAAAATGGGAAATGTCTTCTACAAACACATATATGCACACATTGCATTCTACATTATGGACTATGGGTCTACTTTTAGATTTAACAATTCCTCTTCTACAAATTTACTTTTGGGAACTAATCAGATGTATGACTAAAGATATATTTATCAAAATGATCTTTGTGAAGTTATATATTTGATTATAAAAAGAAACAAAAAAGTAAACAACCAAACATCTTCTTAGACATGGGGATATGGGATTGATTATTTGAACCAACTATAATATATCCAAAAATGACACGGATTGCAGCCATTAAAACACCCCGGGTTGCTTTATCTACATTCATAGGAAAAGTTGTCAATAATATTAAAGCAGGCACAGAGCAATGTTTATGGTATGACCCCATTTTTGTAAAAAAATTTTTTTATTAATTTATTTTTTAAAAAGATTTTTTTTTTTTTTTTTTTTTTTTGACACAGAGAGAACGAGCACAAGCAGGGGGAGCGGGAGAGGGAGAAGTAGGCTCCCTGCTGAACAGGGAGCCTGATCCTAGGGGCTTGATCCCATGGCCCTGGGATCTGACCGGAGCCCAAGGCAGACACTAAACTGACGGAGCCACCCAGGCGCCCCCCCTCCTTTAAACAATTTTTAACAAGAAACAACCACAAAGATATTTCAAATTTGAAAAATTATTATCCTTAGAGTTCTCGAGTGCAGAATAAGTTTCTCTTCGTTTCTCACCTTCTCTTTTCTCAGACGTCAGCAGAGAACAACCATTTCTATAATTCGTTTCCCCTCTATTTTCCTGTCTATTTAGTTTCAGATATCATTAAATCCATATATGAATTACGAGGAGTGTGTGTTTGGGTATACGGTTTTGCTTCCAGAGCACATAAATGAGGTATAAATATCATTCCCATTAACTCAGGAATATCTTAACAAGCCATGAAAATTGAGCCTATTCCATCTTTTTGGCACAAGGGGTCCTGTGGGTAACATTATTCCAAACCTCACATTCCTTGATCTTGGCATTTGGCACACCCAGAGATTCTGCCCAGAATTCAACAGATTAACTCCCTGTCTTAGTTTTATTATTTAGGATATAGTGCTGGGGAGATTGTTTTAAATTTCTAGTTAGCAGACCAGTCTTGAGCTGTCACTCTCCATGGGACTGACTGGGGGCAAATCTTAGAATCTAAGAATACCAGGGGTGGGAGATCCCTGCATCCAGTGTCCATTTTATAGGCAAAAATATTCTAATCCTTGACTTCCTGGAAAGTGGGGAAGTTAAACAAGATGATTTATAGGTTCCTTCTGGCTTACAATTCCGTGATTTCTGTTTCCTACTCAGAATCACGTAGTCCATCCCTGTGGATCAGGTTATTTTCCAGGGAAGCTAGATTCCTGATTTTTTGGCTGAAAACTGCGTATTCACAGGCATCAAAGGAAGACGATCATACAATAATGCAGACTGAACAGCGAACATCTATTATCTTACTAGAAAAAAGCACGTGATAACTTAGCGGCTGTTTAGAGGTGCCAAACACGGCTTCGTTGTTGCACACGTACTCGTCAAGCCCCTGCTAAGGGCCAGGCTCTGTGTCTTCAGTGAGACAAACACGAGTATTGCCCTCTTCAGGCTGTTGGAGGAGATGGACAGGGAATCCCAGCTGTAATTATTAAAATGGATTTTACTTGCATGTTCGGAAGGATAAGAGTTATGAAGGGATCTCAAAACTTCTGTTTTATGCTCTAGCAGTTTGGGCCCCATACAAAGGTGTCTAGCTGAGGGAGCAAAGCAGAGGCTGAAATCCAAACTCTTTCCCCAAGCCGGCCTGTGTTTGCCAAAGAGCCAAAGAGAAACAAGCCTTTAAAAATCCAGCTCTCCCCTTGGGGCCTTCCGTAGTTTGCTGAAAGTCCCCTGTGTTGTAGCACTGCCCTGTAGGGTGCTGTAAGAGTTTGAAACGGGGTGCCTAACCTAGTGGCGGCGAGGAAATCTCTCCGAAGGAAATGACCTGCAACTGAGATCTGGAGACTGAGCAGGACTTAATCAGTCTAAGGGAGGAGGGGAAGGAGAGTGACCCCGGCGGAGCCGGTCCAAGGCCCCAAGTCAGGGAAGGACTTTGAGGAAGTGAAAGAAGGGGCTTGTGGCTGGGATGCCGTGAACAAGGACAGCAGGAATGAGTACCCTGCTGGACCCATGGGGAGGTCCAGTCGTGACGGGCTTTTTAAGCCACGTTAGGAGTTCTGGACTTGACTTTAAGAGCAATGGGAAAGCTATTTCTTCTGAAGCCATTACTTTAGCGAGTGACTTGTACACGTTCAATTAGACTTGCTTATTTCCTCCTTTTATCTAATTCTAGTCAAAGCCCTTAGGCTTGGCCAGGATCATTCCCATAGGATGTGGGGAAGAATGTTCAGGCTGGCACCTTTATGTTTCTTTGTGATGCTGTTTAACATACACAACAGAAAACACGTTTTAAAACGCTGCTTTCAGGCGTGCCTGGGTGGCTCAGTTGGTTGGGCGTCTGCCTTTGGCTCCGGTCATGATCCCAGGGTGTTGGGATTGAGCCCTTCATCAGGCTCCCTGCTTGGTGGGGAGCCTGCTTCTCCCTCTCTCTCGGCTTGCCTCTCTCTCTGCTTGTGCTCTGTCTCTCTCTGTCAAATAAATAAATAAAAATCTTAAAAAAAAAAACAAACCCAAACCCCAACCCCCCCTGGTTTCAGTAAATGAAGGAGATCTGCAGTTTTTGGACCATCAGGGCAGATACTGGCCACAACTGATAAATTGCAGGTTCGTTGGGGGAGCCCTCCCTGCCCCCCCCCCCGCCCCCGCAAGTCCCATCACCTGGTGTCCTGTGTTGCGATGGAAGCTGAAGACCTTAATCTCCCTACTTGGGCTCCACCCACTACCAGTTGCTTTCTCTTTTCATTGCCATGATGAGCCAGTTGCCTGTCGTTTTAGGTGACAGCCCCTGTTGTGTCCTTTGCAGGGAGAGTGGGTGTGAATCTTCCAAGCAGGCAAATGGCTTAGGGGTGAATACTGAATCATTTTTCTTCAAATAGCTCAACTTTTTTTGTCTTCCATTTTTACTGGGCTACTGGCTGGAATGTTTACAAATACTTTGGCCAAAAGGATTCACTATTTATTTGGTTTTGGAAGGAGACTTCGGAGGAGGGATGAGAAAAATGGGCAACCCATGGAGTTCTGTTGTTGGTGGGTTTTTTTGTTTTTTTTGGTTTTTTTTTTAAACAAACCCTGAAGATTAGGAAACGAGAGACCTCTGCTGGCTAAACTGAGATAATGCCCTGCACTTGGTCTGTGACTTCAGGAGAAGCTGTCCCTTTAGTGGGGGCAGATGTCCGCAGATTCAGAGCTCATTGTTCATTTCCTCCATTATCAACTCAGGTACTTTAGGAGCGAATCCAAGTGACCTATAATTCCCAGGCCCCGTCCCGGTTGCTTCTGTTCCAGTCTCTAGGAAGAGTGTCAGTCTTTTCATAGTTCTCGAAAACAAAAGCTCTAAGTAGCAGCACCAGCGAAAACCCAGGCCTGAAACAGCTCCTACATCTTCTCTTTGTTTCCTTTCTCTTTTCTGCCCTTGGCCTCCCTGCCTCCCCTCTGCCAGGAAAACAAAATCAAACAAATCTTCCCTCAAAAGGGAGCTAGTGCTGATGGAAAGGGAGAGGGAGGAACCAACCTCCGATCTGTAGCCTAGCCTCCACTGCATATGGCGCCTGGGGGCCCAGGGTTGGGGCGCTACGGCCTTGTGAGCAGAGCTGTGAGCCTTGTGGATGGCGCCGTGGGACTCCATCAGTGGGAGACCCACTGCTCCTCTGGAGAAGGTGGAGGCTGGTTATGTGGGAGGAGGGAGGAGGCCGTCTCCTTGAGCCCTTTTGTTTGTTGGCAATGAGGACAAGGATGAGTGCCCAGGGCCAAGCCCTTTACATACCTTAATTCTGTTTCTTGCTTTGCCTCTCCCTTTACAATCTTTCTCCAGAAAAGAAATTAAAAACAAGTAAACAATTTAGAACAAACCCTGCATAAAAATAATAGCTATGTGTGTGTTCACTATTTTATTAGGGTTTTTTTGTTTGTTTTTTGTTTTTGTTTTTTGTTTTGTCTCTGGACTATGCCTGGCCCACCCCGCATATGAGAAGAGGCTTTCCCTGGGCTCCGTGCTCGCTGGAGTTAAGTCCTAAGCTCACTTTCACGTCCTAAGATGACACCTCGGGCCTGTGGTGGAGAGCAGCAGAGGGGCCTCTTCTGTCTTTTTGCTTCCGCACGATGGTTCCACGTCCCGTCTTCCCGTGTCTAACCTGCTCTCACTCTTTCTCCTGGGTTTCAGCAAACTTTTCCCCATCGGCTAACGCAAGAGCTATTAGTATCAAGTAATGGTCATTTTAATGCTGGCAAGGGACCTTAAATCATCTAGTCCAAGCCTCTCTCTTGAGACAACGGAGGCCCAGAGGGGTTGTCAGCTGCCCAAATTTACCCAGCTGGCGGCTGGCTGAGGGGCTGAAACCCAGAGCCCCTGCATTCTTGATGAGGTGCTCCCTTTAGGATGCCCACACTGTCCTGGCTCTGCTTGTGCAAAGATGGTTTGTGCTTTTACTTTCTGCTCTTCCTCTCTGGCTGCCTGTCCATCACCCCCTCTGTTAAGGCCTCCACTCCTCCATACTGCACACAGGCAACCCCAGGCCAATGAGTGCAGCCACCAGGCAGCCCCCCGCTTTCCCTTCCTGCCCTACACACTTACCTCTTCCGTTTGCACCTCGTTAGCGCAGTAACAAATCACTTGGCTCACAGGTTTACCAAACAACGTTCCCAGACCTTCTACCCTTCTCTGAAACGCCTATTGATTTTGGCGTTCCCGGGCTGCTAGGTAGTCTTGAGTATTTTTCACGTATGCTTGAAGTTTGTGCAGGTCGGAAGTTGCCTTGTCCTTATTTTAACTCTCTCTGATTCCTTGGCATCGTACAGCACCTTGGACTGGAAACACAGTCCCTTAACCCAACACAATGAATCTCTAACTCCGGGAATGCCAGGTACTGTGGAAAGCCAATTATACAGCTATTTTAAACAAGGTGTCCTTCTCAGAGTTTCAGATTAGACCGTATAGTTTCTAATATGGCGCCCTGGGTACCCTGTTAACACCTGCTAGTTTTGTGGATGATGAATCGTCCAACGGCAGAACTTACTCATTCATGGATCTGGTGGTTCTTGAAGGAGTGCCCATAAAGTACGGTGCACGGCGTTAGGCCCCCGAAGGCATTTGAAAAAAAGCTTGACATCTGCCTGTCTGTCCCCTTCTGGCTGCCTGGAAGGTGGGGAAGACGGATGCAACCTGAGGAGGTGTCCTTTGTTTCTGCGGATAGAAGGTGCTTTGTAGAGCACACAGATGCAGGAACCATAGGCGATGCCACACCGGCTCTGCACCGCTTATCTCCAAAATTCCTTTAAAGAAAAGAAAAATACACTTTTATCTTCTTTAAGCCGCTATTATTTCTGGTCTCTGTTACTAGCTGCCAAATGCAAATCTTAACTGATATAGAGAAGTCCTTGAGGATTTTTGAGCAAAGGACTGATTCTGATGGGGGGCTATGCAAGAGATAGATTCCGGGAGGGGGGTGTTCCGGGCCATAGAGAGATAAAGTGGGCTTAGCAGGTGGGAACGGATAGTGGGGCAAGGGTTTAAATGAAGAGAATACACATCTCCCAAGGGCTCATTGATTTTGTTTCTTTTCCCCCAGGACACCTCTACTAAACTCCTATTATTCAGTGGTCACTTAAATATGTAGTTACTGAGTGATTTGTATTGTGCTATTGTCAGGTGGCCTGAAAGCTAGGGAGATTGAGAAGATGGGTATTCTTTGTGTCTTAAAAAGGAGCAGGCAAAAGCTGGCACAGGAAAAGAGTATCTGAGTTACAGTCAAGGGAAGTTACTCTGTTTGCTGAATTCCTGCAGACATTTTCAAGGAAAGGAACTTTTGTTACACGGGACTGTCTAATCAAGATACATTTGAAATGTATCCTCTACTGGAGAGCAACTGTAAATAATATTTAAAAACTGTATCTTGGAGTCACTTGCGGGGTAAAGATACATTTCATATGCTAAAAAATTTCTAAAAGGGGGAAATCTACTTTATTAATTTACTCTAAGCTTCACATCTTCCTAGTGAACTTTTCGTCTTGAGGTTGGGCGGGTAATTTCACACCTCTTAGATTAGAAGACATTTCATTCCCGTTTAAAGGGGCTAGAAACATACCCTAGTGTAGCTATCATCTAGCATAGTTTTCCTGTGAACCGGACATGCTAACTTAATAGCTCAGTCTCTCTGTTTCCTTACAAATCAGTTGACAATTCCAAAGGTCCTGCCAAGCCTGGCTCAAACAGGTAATTGGAAGCCTACTACAAATTTCAAGGTCCCTTAAGGCATTGGCCTTGAGCCTTTCTCCCCCTGCACATAGAAAGGCAGATGTGCCCATTATGACCTGAAAATTCTTGCTCATTAGTTATGTCTCCCCACTCTTTCCCTCATTTGGAAAAAATACATTTGAGTGCAAGCATCTGGGGGCACCTGGGTGGCTCAGTCAGTTAAGCATCCCACTCTTGATCTCAGCTCAGTTCTTGATCTCAGGGCTGTGAGTTCTAGCCCCACACTGGTTTCCATGCTGGGTGTGGAACCTACTTAAAAAAAAAAAAAAAAGAATGCAAGCAACTGAATATGAGTTGTACCTGGACTCCCTGTTGCAAACTTCTGTACCTTTCTACCAGCTCAATTTTAATAGCATATATGATTGTCCCTCATTTACAGTGGGAAGAAACAGAAAAAAAATGATTCCAAATATTAGGTTTTGATTTACACCTCCCTGAAGTGCCTGGGTTGACTCCCCAGTACTCTGATAAGCAGATGTTCTCTCCCTACAGTTAAATAGATAATAACATGAACCAACATTTCCGGGATGCTCAGTGTGTGCTGAGCCACATATCTACATTATTTCTTTTAATCTTGATGTGAAAATTCTGAGCAATAGCTGTATTGATGAGGAAGCTGAGCCTTGGAATGATTGCTCTCAGTCACATTAAGCAGCCGAACAAGGGCCCAAACTTAGGTCTCGCTGACTCTTCGCATGGGTTTAGAGGCCGTCCTGTTATTCTTGTAAATAATCTCGATGAGAACAGGGCCAACTGGCTCAGTGTGACACTCTATCCCAAATCATTCTCTTTTACTTTCTGCCAGATTGGAAGACTGTCTAGTGATTAAATATTTCTGGCCAACAATATCTTGCCATTTATGGAAAAACGATACCCCCTAATCTTTAATAATTGTTTCATTAAGAACAAAAACAAAGCGCCTGCTAAACCTTGGAATGACTGCAGGAAAATCTCAGTACTTCTTGCACCTTCTGTCTGTCTCTCCTGGGGCAAGATGGAAAGAACAGTATGGCTTTCCAAAGTTGCTTTAGGAAGAAGACAAACAGAGGATGCTACTGAGTTTTGATTAGTAGACACTTTCTGCGGCAGGCTACAACCAGCACAGGACTTTTTAAGGTCAGGAAACCCCTTCTTAAGGGATAAGGCCATTTTATGTTACCATAAGCTTGGAGAGCCTATGGAAGGAGTTTTTAAAAAATACGACCTTGTCTTGAGGAGTTAAACAGAGAGGCACCATGGGGATCCTGAATATTATCCCTGTTCTTTGAGTAAAGGCTTCATGGTACAGCTTCTTTATTTACTTTTAATTAAACTCCAAGAAGATAGCACTTTTTCATATCCAAAAAAAATAAAAAATAAAAAATACGACCTTGTCTCAGAACCTCCTTTTGCTTTTAACTCCATATAGATTCTGGTGTTTCCCCAAGGCTGCTTTGCAAGTTAGGTAAAAAAATCATATCCTCCTTTTGCTAAACTTGTTCGTGTTAGGTTTCCTACCTCCTACTTCACTGGCCCGAGAGGGGGAACCCAGCTTGTTTTGGGGGAAGAGTAGCAAGGTAAGAGTGAAGGGATGTTTGCTAATTGATTTATTTAGTGAGGGGGGCTCACTAAAAAGGTCATTTTGTTTGTGTGGCTAAAGAGATCCTTGGGATGTTTTCTCATTTATCTGGGTTTTCAGTCCTGTTTTGAAAGTAGTTTTGTAAAGAACAGTGAAGCCTCAGATCTTTTCAACTGGGCAGAGCCTGGAAAGGCCAGTTGCTTTTTGGATGGGAATAGACCCACAGCTGGGGGTAGGAGTGGGGTGGATGGAGGCAGAGCTGATTCCTTGAAATCTAAGGTAGTTTTCCTCAGTGGGCCATGGCAACGTCTCTGTGACCCGGGCCACGGCTGACTTGTAGGTGGGGTCATTATCTTCATGTAGGATGCCTAGCGTATGAGGGACACTGATAACCTCCCCATAACGTGGTTGTCATGAGCCACTGAAATAATGTGTCTGAAAGAGCTTTATAAATACATTACTATCACGTGTGAAAATGGTGGCGAACGCGAGTGCCACAAAATGTCAGCTGTGATTAATAGTAGTGCAAGTCAACGTTAGGCCTACTTGGAGAAGCTGATTTGTCCACACATGTGGCAGCTTTTCAAAACACATCCTCTCCCTGCCTGTTCACTGATATTCCTCAGCATCCATTCCCATCACTCCCCATTCTGTCCAATTGTCATCGTAGAGTCACATAAATGCCTCCTTCCTTTCAGTTTTAGCAGTCAGAGAATGGGTCTGGTTTCCGTAGTTGTTCTGTTCTGTGTGAAGCGAGCATTGACTACGCATTATTCTTTACTTCAGGAACACCGAGGACAATTCAAAGCCAAAGGCGTGTGGTAACACGAGATAATCTGATGTCACATGTTTTCTTTAGGGCTGGTGGCTTAGACCTGCTTCCTAGGGCCAGTGCCTCATTACTAAGCACAGGATTTCTTAATTAATCAAATGAGAGCCAGGCCATGTTGGTATGATGTAACTGCATTAGTGCTTGGCAGAATTTCTTCTCTGGTCATCTGACTGAATCATCGAGATAGCTGAAATAACCGTATGAACCATGGCTCTCACACCTGGTGTGAGGGAGAATTACCTTATGTAGCTTTGAGGATGCTCATTTGCCTGAAGTTCAGGAAAATATCTACCTGGGAAGGAGTTCTGTATCAGTTTTCTTTTCTTTCTTCTGTATCAGTTCTCTTTTTTCCTTCTCTCCTTTTTTCCATAAAAATGTATTGAGCACCTACTGTATGCTAAGCAATAGGTATAAAAAAAATCATCCCTGCTCTCAAGCCCTTAAGAAGCTCAGAGGTGCGTCTGTGTGTGTGTGTGAGATCACAATACAGTGAATTATGTATTAACAATGAGATAGGTTTGAACAAACTTCTGTGAGTGTACACGTGGGAGAGGCTTTGTGGAGCAGATGTTATGTTAACTATTGAAGAATACATAGGAATTTGCTGGGCCCAAACCCAACAAACGAGAGTAGAACAAGAGCCATTCATTTGGCTGAACAGAATCTACAAAGGCACTGAGGCGTGGAGGAACATGATGGGGACATATGATGTCTGGTCTGGTATTGCTAAGCTTGGGGAATTAGGATGTTGGAGTCTGGTGTTAGTAATGCATGGATGCATGGTTGACAGAATCAGCCATTCTGTGGATCTGCTCCTGAGGTTGCCCCGTGGCTACGGTAATCATCTGCTACAATCTGCTTTTTGTAGGCCAAAATTATTTTCCCTCTACTTCATGGTATGGAGTTCGGAAGGATCAGTGGAACTCTTCTTAATCGGTTGTTTGTGTGGAGATAGACATGAGAGAAACTCTGAACCCTGAGTTGACTACCAATTGCCTATTGCCACTAAAAGGGAAGTACTCAGAGAGCAGGCGCCATGATAAAATTACCTTGAATCATATGAATTACCTCTTCTGGTAAATAATGCTGGATTTTTTTTTTTAAGATTTTATTTATTTATCTGACAGAGAGAGAGTGAGAGCACAAGCCGGGAGACAGTGTGAGGGGAGAGGCAGACTCCCCACTGAGCAGGAAGCCTGGGCGGAATCATGACCCCAGCCAAAGGCGCCGCTTAACTGACTGAGCCACCCAGGCGCCCCAATAATGCTGGATTTCAAGAGCCACACCAGTTCCTTTTACCTAGACTAGGATCAAGCTTAGGTGGTTTCCTCTGTCTCTTTTCTCCTGTGCTTCGATCTATTTCCTACCAACTGCCTAAAACAGAGCCTTCCCCCTGAGTGAAAGCAGCTCCTGGACCATCTTACTCTGGGTTTGAAAGAATGCATGGGGGGCGCCTGGGTGGCACAGCGGTTAAGCGTCTGCCTTCGGCTCAGGGCGTTATCCCGGCGTTATGGGATCGAGCCCCACATCAGGCTCCTCTGCTGTGAGCCTGCTTCTTCCTCTCCCACTCCCCCTGCTTGTGTTCCCTCTCTCGCTGGCTGTCTCTATCTCTGTCGAATAAATGAATAAAAAAAAAAAAAAAAAAAAAAAGAATGCATGGAAGGGACGTGTGAGAAGTGACAGGTCTAAGATAGGCAAAGCCATGATGGGTTGAGTCATCTGGACATAACAGCCAGAGGAGTCTCACGGCTCCCAGGTGTGGTCTTACTTCAGTATCGCCATTGTGTTCAGTTATTGGCTGGATGCAGCCTGGGGAAGCCTGGCCTCTGCACAGAGTCAGGCGTGGGTTTCAGGTGACTGGGTTGCAGACTCCCGGTGGCCTTGCTGAACTTTCTTGAGAACCCCACTGGGATCCAAGACACTTTCACTCAGCCTTCCTTCCTTCCCGCTCTCCTTCACTCAAGGTCAGAGACACATCATGGTTTGACAGCTTCCCCAACTTCTCTTGGCTCCTCCTCACTTCCTCCACAGATGTTTCCCCTCGTAAATTTCTTGCGCGTCTAATTCCATCTTGGTGGCCGCCTCCTGGAGGACCTGGAATAATACTGCACGGAAAGGGCAAAGGAATGCTGTTTTCAGTTCTATATTCTTTACTACTGAGATTTGCCAGTAGGAAAATGTTGTACTTGGATCAAAAGAAACATTTAAAAAGAAAAGAAAGAAAAAGTGTGTCAATAAGTCAAGAGAAAGCTGTTGAAAAGGATTAAGGTTAGATAAAATAGAGAGAGTAGGGAATGAGATACAAGAAGATGTAATGATTTAAAAATATTTGAACAAGCATGACGCGGAGGAGGGTATAATCAAAATGCCATGTCATGTGGTGACTCGCCACCTCCCTGGCCTGTTTCGTGGGCGGAGCCTTCACTTGTCTCTGGTTGAGTCTCCCTCGTGGGCTTCCCCTTTAGCTTACTAACTCACTCCTGTATAATAAAAATCCTCTTTCACAGTGTCAATTCAGTAACTAAAACTGTCCAGTTCGATGTTGAATCAAAACTGCATCTTCATTTAAGTGAAAACCTTTTCTTCTTCTTACCTATTGACAGGGACAAGAAGGATCCGATGGCCTCTTAAATTCTAGACAAAATGGGTACTCTTGTCTCTTCTGCTTCGTTCTATTTGCCAAAGCAAGTCACGTGGCCAACTCCCAAGGTAAAATTCAAGGAAATAGCCTTATTCCTGAGTGGCAAAGCCTGTAAATTACATGGTAAAGTGTGTGGGTAGAGGGAGCAGCGAAAGTTAGGGCCAGTAATTCAATCTTCCATAGTACAGAGGGGAGAAATTAACTAGCTAGCTATGTTTGGCTCCTGTGCCCATCCCTTGACCATTCCCTGAGGCCAGGGTGGGGACATGGTAGTATGACTGGCAGCTACAATAGGACCATGTGATTGAAGTGAGGAAGAAGAGCTTGTTCCCCCAGAAAAGGAGATGCTGATCTGGGAAGAAAGGAGGCGTACTGGGAACAAAATAGACGACATCCGCTACCACGCCTTGGCTCATTACCCTTATAATAGCGCTTTCACACAGGTACTACTAATATCCTCTTTTTTTTTTTTTAAGATTTTATTAATTTATTTGACAGAGAGAGATAGAGACAGGCAGCGAGAGAGGGAACACAAGCAGGGGGAGTGGGAGAGGAAGAAGCAGGCTCCCAGCAGAGCAGGGAGCCCGATGTGGGGCTCGATCCTAGGACCCTGGGATCACGCCCTGAGCTGAAGGCAGACGCTTAACGACTGAGCCACCCAGGCGCCCCTAGTATCCTCTTTTTACAGCTGAGAAAATTGACGTTAAGAGAGGTTATATAACTTGCTCAGAATGACACATCTTGAGTGATGGAACTTTTTGGATTAAAAAAATAGAGGTACCGAGGCGTGGCTGGCTGGCTCAGTCAGTAGAGCATGTGACTCTTGATCTTGGGGTTGTGAGTTCACACCCCACATTGAGTGTAGAGGTTACTAAAAAAAAAAAAAAAAAACGTAGATTTATCTATTCACCAAAGCTACAGTAATCAAGAGAGTGGCGGTGTTTATTGAAAGGATAGACACAAAGAGCAATGGAACAGAATACAGAGTCCAGAAATAGACACATCCGTTTATTTGTCAACCAATATTTGATAAAAGCACAAAACCAATTCAGTGTAGGAATGATAAACTTTTCAGTAAATGGTATTGAAACAAATAACAACCATATGCCATAAAAAAGAAAAAAAAGCAGAAAGAAAAAAGAAAAAGAATCTCGACCTATACCTTTCACCTTATGCAAAAATGGATATGCAAAAACCTCACGAAGGATCATAGACCTAAATGAAAAATGTAAAACTATAAAGTTTCTAGAAGAAAACATGGAAGAGAATTTTTGTGAACTTGGATGAGGGAAAGATTTCTTAGATATGACACTGAAAGCATGATCCGTGAAAGAAAAAAATTGTAAATTGGTCTTATCAAAATTAACAACTTTTGCTGTGTGAAAGTCACCATTAAGAGAATGAACAGACAAACCATAGACTAGGAGAAATAGTTTTGAATCACGCATCTGACAAAGGACTTGTATACAGAATATATAAGAATTCAAAACTTATCAATGAGAAAATCATTCAATTAAAAATGGGCAAAAAATTCTTTTTATTATTCTATATATGAATTATATATATATATATCCTTTATTTTTTAAAAAATATTTTATTTATTTATTTTAGAGAGAGAGCAAGCAAGCAGGGGAGGGGACAGAGGGAGAGGACAAGCAGACTCTGTGCTGAGCACAGAGCCCAACGTGGGGGCTCCATAGCATTCATTACCACGTGGCGGGCCAAGTAATGGAACCGCAAAGATATACACACCCTAATTCCCAGAATCTGTGAATGTATGTTACATGGCTAAAGGGGACGGAAGCTTGCTGATGGAATTACGTTTGCTAATTTGCTGACCTTCAAATAGGGAGATTATTTTGGATTATCTAAATGAACCCAATGTCACAAGGGTCCTGCAAAGTGGAAGATGAGGGCAGAAGACATCAGAGTGACAGGAAGAGGGGACTCAGCCTGCCCTTGCTGGCCTTGAAGAAGGAGGAAGGGACCGAGAGCCTAGGAAGACGCAGCCTCTAGAAGCTGGCAGACGCAAGGAAGAGACTTCTCCCCTAGAGGCTCCAGAAAGGAATGCAGACCCGCCAACACTCTGCAGCCTTGCGAGAACCCCGTCAGACTTCTAGCCCGTAGTACCGTAAGGTACTAAGTTTGTGTTGTTTCAAGACACTGAATGTGTGGTAGTGTGTAATAGCAGCAATAGAAACCAATACATGAGGAGAATGTACTATCGTCAAGTGTGAGCGGAACATATTAATATTAACCAGGTTTCCTGGTTCTTCATCCCTCGACTGTAGGCAGGTGATCTATTTGTCTACTTTCAGAATCAGTCTCATTGCCACTGGGATCAGTTCTCATCCCGGCAGTAACTTATGGGCTATTTATTGAGTGTAAGATTGAGTATTAAACTGTATTCCTGGGACACCTGGGTGGCTCAGTTGGTTAAGCGTCTGCCTCGGCTCAGGTCATGATCCCAGGGTCCTGGGATCGAGCCCCGCATCGGGCTCCCTGCTCAGTGGGGAGTCTGCTTCTCGCTCTGCCCCTCCTCCCTGCTCGTGATCTCTCTTTCTCACTCACTCTCTTTCTCTCTCAAATAAATAAATAAAATGTTTAAAAAGACATTAGAATTCCGGATTGTAACCTTGGCACCACAGTCCTACCTGGGGGGAGCTTCTACCATTTTGGTGTTAAAAAAAATCAAGTTGTTGAATTACTCAAGTAATATATATAGTATTTTTACTAGAAAAAAAAATTCAAGGAAAAATCACCCTTCCAGGTGAAGGCCACGCTGCTTTAGGCTTTTCTCTGCCCTTTCTTAACTCAGCCCTGAACTGAGAAAGGGCATGATTTAATTGGCAAATTTGGGGAAAATAAAGTGGGTGTGCCCAGTTCATTCACATGCACTCTCCTCCTTGGCATGGAGTGAGCGCGAGGCCTGCTCTAGGGGCAGCCTGCCGCTCCCACCCACAGGGAGGCAGGTCCTCTTTGGACCAGAACTGCAGGCTCTCACTCTGCAGCTTGGTGTTGGGAAGCTCTTCTGACTCAACTCAGCTCTAGCAGGAACTAAGTAATACTTTGGCCTTCTTCGTCCGCTCCTTTATCTTAATTCCTCATTTGTTTTGAACTCAGAAAGGGAGGCCGGGTGGTATTTACTGGGTTCTGCTCCAGTGTTCCAACGCTTCGTATCTTGGCCAGAAAATGGATGTGTAAGAAATAAGGTGCACAATTAGGGAGAAGCCAGTGAATACCCGTGGAGTGATGGAGGCTTCTGGAGTGGCAGGGGCTTGGCCTTGGCCCTGGGGTCTTGTTCCTCAGTGTGTGTGCAGGACATTTCGATCTTGGCAGTGTGTATAAGCTTCTATTGAGCCAGGTGGGTTTTTATGGTGGTGCAGTTAGCTTTTAACAGTGGGGGCCTGGGAAAAAAGGCCTTGGAAAAGCCACTCAGAAGCTGTAAGAGGGCCTTGGCAAGGGCACCGGGGCCATAGAGAAGGACTTAGCAGGGGCCAGCAAGCTGAAGAGACCTTAATAAGCAGTTCAAGCCGAGGCAAGGGCTCAATTATAGGGAGAGAGAACGTCTTTTCATATACTGCCCTTTTAGGTATTAAAGGAGTAGAAAAGTATTTGCTGTTTTTAAGCTGTTGGGGGCAGCTGCGTTCTCTTTGGACCACAGAGCTCTAGTGAGAGACGGGTTTTCAATGTGCTAGTACTAGGTCTGGGTGGGTAATGTGAACAAACAGCCCCAATTTTAATTCCTTTTTGATGTTGCTTTGAACTATCTTCAAGGGCAAAAGTGGATGGACTAAGTTTGCATTTATGTGGCTCAAGAATTCCTCCCTCTACGTGTCCTCAAGGTTGCTAGGCGCTGGTTATTTACATATGACGGAGAAATCCTCCCCAGATGACGGTTTTCTTAGGCCTAAGGAATTCCACAGAAAACGATGGTAGAAAAAGGCGATGCAGCACAGGAATAAAAATGCTTCCTGGTTGTCGGGGGAGCTCTGTTAGTGGAGGTAATTCACCTTCATTGCAACACTACCCTACAGGCACCTACAGGTCAAAAGGGCCGTGGAAATGGAAAGGTTTTGACTCGCTGGGTGGGAAAGAACAGCTCTGCAAATAAGGTCTAATGACTGAAGGGGTTGCCACTGCACATTCTGGCTTTGGAAGAAGGCATCACCCCCTCAAATGCCTTGCTTCCTGGATATGGTAAATGCAAGGCGCCATTGTGCAGAAATTAACCCGTAGCTAGTAGATTTCACCTAAGTGGATTTTAATCCCCCGTGCATGGATTCTGGATTCTTGGTCTTAATCAACTGGCTTCTTGGTGAGGCTGCTATCTCTGCAACAGTCTTTAGTAACCCAAAATCCTGGTTCTGGGTATTTTGCTTGATATACCTGCTAAAAAATCAGCTTTTCTCACTATGGTATGTGAAGAGCTGGTGCTATGATCATTTTGCATCTTCTGCTAAATTTATAGACTCTAGGAAAAGCACATTAGAGACTTGCTGGTGTAACTATTGTTTTCTAACTTGGGGGTCTTGTAGGAGCTGCCCCCGTTCCAGTGAGATCCAGCTTAATCTGTAGTTGCTAAAGATCCCTCACTCTACCCAGACATTGAAATCCCCTCCAGCTGAGACAGAGCAGAATAAAAAGTTGGGGGAGATGAATTTTGGACCTGAATTTCTTTGAATTTTACCCCACAAAACAAGATAACTTTATTTTGAACCTTACTCTCTTTGAACTTTCATGTCTCAGGATTTGAATTTCATTCCTTGGACCTTAATTTCTCCCTAGACATTTGATCAAGGGAAGAGGTTCATGTTAAAAAATTTTCCCCTCAACATTATTGGTATTTTGTTATTGAGGTTTTGTTGTGCATATTAATATTGGAATAGTGTAGTTTTTGTCATTTAATCTCCATCCCGATCCTCTGATACGCTCTGCCGACAACATGG
The DNA here is from genome assembly GCF_024610735.1 of Ursus americanus. Classification (NCBI taxonomy): domain Eukaryota; kingdom Metazoa; phylum Chordata; class Mammalia; order Carnivora; family Ursidae; genus Ursus; species Ursus americanus. The sequence continues at coordinate 13,613,725 of NC_142151.1, forward strand.
ACAGGCATGATAAAAATGGGGGATGGAAAAATGAATGTTTCAGCCTTGGATACAAAATGGCATTTAACTATTTAATTAATGGATTATAGGGACCTATTCTGGAACCTTTTGTGAGTGAAATCTCTTTCCTGTATTGTTGTTGGGAGGTGACAAAGTTGGTTGATATAAGAGGGAAGGATAGCCTCGTGAAGATGGGGCAGGACTGTTCTGATAGGCTGCTGGGATCCTCTCTCAAGGATGTCAGATCAACTGCTGGTTGACAGAGATTTAATGTCTACACCAGTGGTTTAAGAGAACAAAAATCAAGGGAATATTAATGGGAAATAATTCTTAACCACTTTTGATATTACCTTCTGTCTTAGGCTGATTGGTTCCCCAAACATGTCCATGTCCTAATCCATGTAACCCATGAATGTGGTACCTTATATCAAGGACTTCACAGATATGAGTCAGTTAAGGTCCTGAGGTGGGGAAGTTATCCTGGATTATCTGGTTGGCCTGATGTGATCACAAGGGTCACACAGGGACACAAGGGTCACAAGAGGGACACAGGAGGAGTAAGAGTCAGAGAGGAAGGTGATGTGATGACAAAACTGATATGGGAATGGTGAGCTTTGGAGACGGAGGAAGGAGACACAAGCCAAGAAGCACAGGCAGCCACAAATGACAAAAAAACAAACAACAACAACAACAACAACAAAAAACCTTCCAGCACCTTGACTTTACCTCAGTGAAATGGATTTTGGACTTCTGACCTCCAGAACTTCTAGAGAATATATTTGTGTTGTTTTAAGTAACCAGGTTGTTATAAGTTATGGTGGCAACAGGAAATGAATACACCTTCCATACATGAAGGAACCTGACTTAGTAGATCTCCTGTGTCCTTGGAGAGGGTGATGTAATCTGATCGGTAAATTCTAGAATAATAAACTGAGCATGATCAGCTTGGTTTCATTCTTCTTCCTCTCTGGGAGCCGGTCAGCCCCACGACTGCACAGCTCTGCCTCTTGCAGGGCAGGGCTAGCCCAGGTACACTTGGGGCTGCTGGGCCTGGCTGGTTAAACCTGTATAATTCTGTGGTTCAGTATTAGGAAGCTCGTTTGCCTTTCATGCTAAGCTATATTCTCCAGTGTTTTTTTTTTTTTTTTATCAGAAAATGTGATATTTTGGTTCCTATCGACCACTTCTTGGAGGATTTCTCTCTTGTGTATAATTCAAGCATGAACTTGAAGATAATGGATTGAAAAAAATGATGCAACCTTCTCTTCCGGCTCCAGATTTCCGTAAGGAACGGAAAGATAGATGACGAAGATCACAGCTGCATGGAAAACGAGAGGGGAAACTTTCCAGCGACCAGCAACTACGACAAAAATGCCTGCATGACATAGAACCAGGTGAAGAAGATCTACCATAGCTAAAACCAGAACAGTGGTTTTTTGCTGCAAAATATAGGAAAGACACCCTGAATGCTCATGCCCCAAAGTGATAGATGCTAGCAGCAGGAAAATGTCCAAAGTTCAAATCAATTGCCTGATTCGGGTACCACAGCAGGAATGTCTCTGTGGTTTCATCCCTCCTCACCAGCCCTTCAGCCAGATGATAGTCATGGCGGTGTCCATCTCCCATGGGAAGAAAAATGGCGAGGAGGGTGACGGTAAGAAGGATAAGGCAGGGCCCCACCTTTAGGGTCTGGCGATATCTGGGAAGAATGAGGAGCACCCGCATCAGAACACTAGCTACCAAGGTATGACCAGTGGTGCCTTCTGTGCTTCCCCAAACAGGCTAAGCAAAGCGATAGAATGTAGGTCAAATGGGATGTCTTCTATAGAGATGAGCAAAAAATTGAGAATGCCAAACTTGAAAGAAGGCCACCATGAAAGAGAGAGAAGAAACACAACAGATGGTCAAACTTCCATCTGAGAAAATGGAGTTAGTAGAGCAAGAGGATAAGGCCTTTACAATAAGTTATGATTTGTGTTGGGAAAGAAATGTGAAGGCTTAATACACACAAGTATGAATAAACTAGAGATTATGGAATCTGATTGTCGAAATAATAAAAGGGCTAAATGAAGTTTGTTGAAAAACAAGTTTAAAAAACTGGAAAACAGGGGCGCCTGGGTGGCACAGCGGTTAAGCGTCTGCCTTCGGCTCAGGGTGTAATCCCAGCGTTATGGGATCGAGCCCCACATCAGGCTCCTCCGCTATGAGCCTGCTTCTTCCTCTCCCACTCCCCCTGCTTGTGTTCCCTCTCTCGCTGGCTGTCTCTATCTCTGTCAAATAAAAAAATTTAAAAAAAAACTGGAAAACAGGGCTATTAAAGTCTCTATGTAATCAAGACAGGTGAAAGATCCAGAATTCTAATTTTTTTCTAATAAGGTCCAGGAGCACCTGGGTGGCTCAGTCGGTTAAGCGACCGACACCAAAAAGTTTGGGAAGCAGATGCTTGACCATAAAGAAAAGCTTAAGAAATTTCAGGCTGCATGCAGTGATTACGGTGTAATAAAATTAGAAACTGAGAATAAAAAGAACCCTCCTCAAATCTATATACTTAAAAATTAAGACTAAAAAGAGACATTTAGGGGCACCTGGGTGGCACAGCGGTTAAGCGTCTGCCTTCGGCTCAGGGTGTGATCCCGGCGTTATGGGATCGAGCCCCACATCAGGCTCCTCCGCTATGAGCCTGCTTCTTCCTCTCCCACTCCCCCTGCTTGTGTTCCCTCTCTCGCTGGCTGTCTCTATCTCTGTCAAATAAATAAATAAAATCTTAAAAAAAAAAGAGAGACATTTAAATAACTATTGGATTGAAGGGAAAGTCTAAATAGAAGTAACAAATTATTCAGAATGGAACAAAAAAGAACCCCATATATTAAGACCCATGGAATGGGACCAAAGAGGGAAATCTGTAGTTTAATTTATTTATTTTAAATTTATTTATTTATTTTAAGTAATCTCTCCAACCAGTGTGGGGCTCGAACTCATGACCCCAAGATCAAGAGTCACATGCTCCACCACCAAACTGAGCCAGCCAGGTGCCCTGGAAATCCGTAGCTTTAAATGCACTCTTTGGAAAAACAAGAAAGACAGAAAATAAGTGCCTAGGCTTTTAACCCAAGGAGCTAGAAAAGCAACAAACCCAAAGAAAGTAAAAGAAAGGAAATAATAAAGATAAAATGGGAAACTAGGGAACATATATCTTACATTTTTTTTAAAAGTAATCTCTACACCCGACCTGGGACTTGAATTTACAGCCCTGACATCAAGTCACGTGCTCTGCAGACTGAGCCAGCCAGCAGCCTCCATCTTACATTTTTATTTGTTAACTCTGGCAGCCCTAAAATTAATGAAAATAAAAAATGAAAGTAGGTTTTTCAGGGGGAAAAACAAGCAATTAGATAAACTTTTAGAAAGTTTAATCAAAAAAAGAGAAGATAAACTTAACTTTGGGATAGAAAGATAACATATGGTAGATATAGAGGGGATTTTCAGAGTTATTAGAGAATACCACATGTAATTTGTGCCAAAATATTTAATGAGATGGACGATTATTGTAGATAACCTAAATGTCAAAAACTGGATCCACCATAAGGAAAACATCGGAATATACCAACAACCACAAAAGAAATTGAAATGGTTGTCAAAGGAATAACCACTGAAAACGTCCATGGTCCAAACATGGTCTGTGTTTTACAAAGATTTCTCCCAAGCAGTCAAGAACAGATAATTCCCATCCTATCCAAGCCTTTTCAGAGCACAGAATCAAATGGAAAGCTATGTGATTCATTTTATAATCCTGACGACAAGGACAACACAAGAGAAGAAAGAGACCCAGTCCCATATTGGAGCACAGAAGAATCAATCAGTCATTCAACAAGCAAATCTAATTTAGATGTGTTTTGAAAGAATAATGCATCATGACTACTTAAAATTTACCTTAGAATGTAAGAATAATGTAAATTAAAATTGTTAACTAATTTACTATATTAACAGATTCATTTAACAAGTACTTAATAAGCTCCTATTATATACCAGGCACTGTACTGGGAACTGGGAAAACAACAGTAAACCAACAGCTTTAAAAAAAATGTTTAAGTCAACTTTACCCAAAACCCTATCATAAGAATCAGAATTCAGTAAATCTTTCATTTGAGTAAAAATGCATTCATTTCAGTAACAGTAATTTCCTAAACTAAAAATGAGCAACAATTCAAAATTAATTTTGAACAGAGATGTTTTTTAAAAGTCTCTAGGTCAGGGGCACCTAGGTGGGATAGGCGGTTAAGTGTCTGACTCTTGATTTTGGCTCAGGTCAGGATCTCAAGGTCGTGAGACTGAGCCCTGCATTGGGCTTCACGCTGGGCATGGAGCCTGCTTGAGATTCTCTCTCCCTCTCCCTCCGCCCCTCCCCCCTCTTTCTCTCTCTTAAAAAAATAAATAGAAATAAAAATAAAAAGTTCAGTAGTAGGTGTGATTGAAAGCCGAATCAACTCTGAAGAGAACTCACCACTTCAGGATACAGGGATGGTGGAGTGAAATAGTACACAAGAGCATAAAAGGAGGCAAACATTTTGGTGAACAGGTATTTCTCACTGCTTCTGAAGGATGTGGTAGGCTAGGGAGAAGGGATTGGTGGAAAGGATTCTGGGGTGGTCCATACGTGCTTTTGGAGATGCAGGAGGAAGAAGAGGTCCCCCTGGACACACCGGCCACAGAGGGCTGTGAATTAGAGAATGAGGCATGTGATACTTAATTCTATTTGTCAGTTTGCTAGGCTGTGGTGCCCAGTTGTTTAGTCAAACACCAGTCTAGATATTGCTACGAAGGTTGTTTTTTACATTTTTAAATTTTTTTATTTTAAAAAAAAGATTTTATTTATTCGAGAGAGAGCACAAACAGGGAGAGAGGCAGAGGGAGAGGGAGAAGCAGGCTCTCCGCTGAGCAGGGACCCCAATGTGGGGCTTGATCCCAGGACCCTCGGATCATGACCTGAGCTGAAGGCAGATGCTTAACTGATTGAGCCACGCAGGCGCCCTGAATATCATTTGTTTAGATGTGATTTACATTTATATCAACAGACTCTGAGTGAAGCAGATTACTCTCCATCATGTGGGTGGGCCTTGTCCAATCAGTTGAGGGCCTTAAAAGCAAAGACTGAGCTTTTTCACAGAGGCAAATCTGGCTCCAGATTGCACTGTCTTACTCCTGCCTGACTTTCCAGCCTGCCGATGTCACACTCAAAATTGCAACATCAACTTTTCCCTGAATTTCTCGCCTGCCAGCCTGCTCCACAAAGTTCAGACTTGCTTGCCCCACAATTGTGTGAGCCAATTCTTACAAATAAATCTTTCTGTCTGTGTATATGCTATTGGTTTTGTTTCTCTAGAGAATCCTACTACGAGGCAGGAGAACAAAGTCTGTGAGCAAAGGAGAGACTGGAGAGGCATGAAAAGATCTGCTGTCAGCTGAAGCTGACCCCACGGTGAAGAACTGTATCGGAGAAGACTCTGGGCCCGATGGAAAAGTCCGAGTGATTGCAGGGAGTTTGATTTATGTTTTGGTGTTTTTATCCTCCTTGTGATGCCAGCAACCAATTTTCCAGGTTTCTCTTTATCACTTCTTTTCCATCAAATCTGCTTCACCACAGAACCCAGAACTGGGCCTGTGTGGCTCTTTGTAAGTAGCCTCTGGACTTGCTGCTCCCCATGACTCTTTACAAAGGCTGGCCTGTGGTCAGGATAACGCCACACCATCTGAATTTCTTCATATGGCTAAGCTCTTCAACAATTTTCCCTTTTCCGCCAATGAGTTTGTGAAGTTGCAGGGTGAGCTGCCCTCCTGCCTCTACAATTGCTTTCTGTGTCATTTTTCGGTCTTTGTTTTCAATTGTGAAATACACCTGCAATTTACCATTTGAATTATTTTTAAGCGTGCAGTTCAGTGGCGTGAAGTACCTCCGCAGTGCTGGGCAGCCATCACCACCATGCGTTTCCAGAACTTCTGCATCATCCCAAACAGAAGCTCTGCCTCTGTGAAGCAAAAATGCCCTATTTCCCTCTCCTCCCAAACCCTGGTAGCCACTATTCTACTTTCTTCTTCTGCAAATTTGCCTCATCTGCATACCTGCTATAAGTGGAATAATACACTTTGTCCTTTTTTAAAGTTTATTATTATTATTATTATTTTTAGTCATCTCTACACTCAACGTGGGGCTTGAACTCACAACCTTGAGATCAAGAGTCATGCACTCTTCTGACTGAGCCAGCCAGGTGCCCCCAATACTTACCCTTTCTACAGTTGCTTTTTAGCTGAATAAAAACTTCCCCCAACGGAGAAAATTATGAAATCTTCCAATTGTTGCCCACACCACCATCTCCAAAAAAACCTTCAGAGACTGGAACCTAGGCTCATGTTTTCAGGCAACGAGACCACCGTTGGAAGCTTCTCCAGGAGAAGCCTGGGAGCTCAGTTCTGAGGCAATCCATAGCCCCTCTGAGGAGCACACATTCGCAGGCCAGCTTGTGGGGGTTGTTGGCCCACTGAACCACAGCAGATGCTTAACTCCTTCCCAGAACACCCCACAACCTTCAACTGAAGCCAAATCTGCTTTGATATCCGTCAAGGGAGCAGGCCCAGGGTTTAGAGAGGGATGCTGAAGAAATCACTCCACATGCCCTCTTCTCATCCGCACTTTAAACATGAATGATTTGTTTTACTTAACTTTTTACTGAAAAACAAAACAGATTAGACAACGACACAAAACAAACCATTATAAAGAGAACATCTCTGTAACCACCACCCGAGTCAAGAAATAGAACCTTGTCAGCCACCCCAGAAATTCTTGTATGTGTCCCATCCCCATCTCAACCCCCTGCCTTCCCCTACAAATAACCATTCTTTCCATTTTTTGAACTACTTTATTGAGATATAATTCACATACCATGCAGTTCATATATTTGAAGGGTGGGATTAAATGGTTTTTAGTATATTCACAGAGTTGTGCAACCATCTCCTGACTTTTCTAGAACTTCCATATACCCAGTACATACAGGGAAGGCAGGATGTTTGTTCCGTCCCTTAATTTATCAGCTTTCAAGGTATTGAATTGATTTTCTTCTATACTTCAGAGGTGACCGGTTGTTAAGGGTTTTTTGTTTTTTAGGGTTTCTTTGGTTGTTTTGTTTGTTTTTAAATAGGCTCCATGCTCAACGTGGGGCTTGAACTCAGGATCCTGAGATTAAGAGTTGTGTGCTCTACTGACTGAGCCAGCCATGTGCCCCTGTTTTGGGGCATTTTAAACAGTTGTATACTCACAGGTTTTTTGTTGTTGTTGTTGTTAAATATTATTTATTTATTTGACAGAGAGAGACAGCCAGCGAGAGAGGGAACACAAGCAGGGGGAGTGGGAGAGGAAGAAGCAGGCTCCCAGCGGAGGAGCCTGATGTGGGGCTCGATCCCAGGACCCCGGGGTCACGCCCTGAGCCGAAGGTAGACACTTAATGATGAGCCACCCACCCAGGCGCCCCTGTATACTCACAGTTTTAAATATATTTGATGAGTTTCAATCTATTGCAAATTATTAGTGAAGCCCAAATTGTCTCATCTTGGCCAACATTGCCTCCTGTGTCCCTTTGACACACCTCTAATTGTCTTTGATAGCTTTCTTGCTACCTGGTACGATGAGCTGCTATCAAGCATGTCAGAGACTTTGGTAATTTAGACCGTGTGATATGGATGTAGAAATAAGCAAATAAATTGATGGAAATATGGAGACTTCGTAAGTTGTAAGGTTGTGTGGTGGACATCTGTTTTTGGCTGCCAGCACTTATTGCATTTTCTACCTGGAACAGTTTCCCAACGTGTATTTTGGACATCACTCCTCATTCATTAGGCCTCACTGAAGTGCGTTCAGAGGGACTGAGGGCATCGTCAGCTCTAGCTGCTGCCTTGATGGACTTAAGCCAATCAGCCTATCCTATCACCTTGTTCAAGTGACTGTTCTAGAGATGGGCATGACCAGAGTCCACGAAAGGCAAGAAGACATTCGCTGGGTCTTCTAGGAAAGATGTTGGGATAATTTGCCTTCCTTTTGGAAGGAGATATTAAATTTCTACTTCTTACCTTTCATACATATTAATGGAAGGGGCACTAAAAGCCTAGAAGAGTCTATTATTAGAAGACACAGAAAGGTAAAAAGCCATATTGCTAGAGTGATAATTGGGTTACCTGATGTCAGGACTACAAAACACCATGAGCATAATTAAAAGACAAGCAACTGAATGGAAGTAAACATTTCCTACATACATATCGAGAATCAGTACCCATATTGTAAACCTCCTACACGGGGAGAAGAAAAGAAGGCAACCAATAGAAACATGGGCAAAGGATATGAGCAGACAATTCACATAAGAGGATCCAGAAGGGGGAAAAACCCCAAACATATGAAAGGTGTGCCATTTCCTCATAATCAAGAAGGTGCATTTTAAAACTACAGCCTAGGGGGGTGCCTGGGTGGCACAGCGGTTAAGCGTCTGCCTTCGGCTCAGGGCGTGATCCCGGCGTTGTGGGATCAAGCCCCACATCAGGCTCCTCCGCTATGAGCCTGCTTCTTCCTCTCCCACTCCCCCTGCTTGTGTTCCCTCTCTCACTGGCTGTCTCTAATAAATAAATAAAATCTTTAAAAAAAAAAAAAACAAAAAACTACAGCCTAGGGTTCCAAAGCATGGATGTATCACAGTTTAACTAACCATTTCCCTACATGATGGGAATTTAGATTATTTGTAATTTATTACATACAATGCTCAATGAACATCTGTCTTGCCTCCTTGAATCTATCTCTGCTTTTGAGATATCAAAGCTCGTAGCTTTAACCTAGAACATGATAGACATCTTGGGGTCTGGGCCCCAAAGAGAAGTTGTGTAGAATGTGAATGTCCTCTGCAACTTACCATCAGAATGTTCTTTGGATTTTATTCTTAATCATGTGCTTAATCTAATACATTTAGGGACTACTGGAACTTTTTTTGGTCAGATTAGTTCAAACAGTCAGAAATTGTTCTCTTTCCTTGAAATAAAGCTGATTGAGGGATTACATTGTCTGAATCGCTGTAGGATTCAGAAACTCCTTTATAAAGACTTTATTTTTAGGTTTAAAAATATCCATGATTTCTTTTGGATTAATGGTCTAAACGGGTGTTTTATTAGGGTCTTTTTTATTTGTCGTCGCTATAGCTTGTTTGTTGCTCATTGTACGTATGTTCCAGGGAGAGGAAAGTGTTGACTCTCTGCTCAGGAGGGAGAGAAAATATTTATCAAATTCAAAATATGTATGCCTTTTGTTCCAGCAATTCCACATTTAGGAATCCCTCCTACAGAAATACTCACCTGGAATATATACAAACATACACAGGACCACACCCAAGAATATTCACTGTACCATCATTTGTAATAAACAATTCAATTGAAAATATGATAAATGCCCACCAATAAAGGAATGGGTAAATCAATCATGACCTGCCCATAAATTGAGTGACAGCTACTTGTATCACCTTGGACAAAAATATCTGTATACAAGAGGGTCCTGGGAGGAAAAAGAAGTCACCCCAGATGGTTCAAATGAAGCGATTTTTTTTTAAAGATTTTATTTATTTATTCGACAGAGATAGAGACAGCCAGCTAGAGAGGGAACACAAGCAGGGGGAGTGGGAAAGGAAGAAACAGGCTCATAATGGAGGAGCCTGATGTGGGGCTCGATCCCATAACGCCGGGATCACGCCCTGAGCCGAAGGCAGACGCTTAACCGCTGTGCCACCCAGGCGCCCCAAATGAAGCGATTTTTTAAGAAAGATTGTAATTGCTTATTTATTTCAGAGAGAGAGAGAGGCAGAGGCAGACTCCCTGCTGAGCAGTGAGCTTGATTCGGGGCTCGAACCCAGGACCATCAGGACTTGAGCTGAAGGCAGACCCTTAACCAACTAAGCCACCCAAACATCCCTCAAATGAAGAGATTTTTAGGAAGGGTCTACCTCCAGGGGTTGAGCAGTGTTAGGCCAACAAAGAAGAGATGGGAAAGTACCTGCAGATTAGCGATAGTGCAAAGCTATTACCATCCCTAGGGCTTAAGATACAAGGGAGGGGACATAACAGGAGCCCAGGGACATTTGGAACCATAGAGGCAGGGCCACAAGCGTAACTGTAGCCAACAGGGATAATTCTACTGCAAAAGACAGAGCTGCAGCGGGTGAAAGCAGGGAAGGAACACTCTGACTTCTTCCCTCCTATGCTCTGATCTCCTGCTGGTCCCTCCCACTGGCTGGACCCAATCAGAAGCATCTGGCAAGGGAGCCTGAGTGAAACCATCCATAGGGGTCAGCCTGCTGGGACACTGAGCAGGGCAGAGAGAAAGGCTAAAAAATGACCTATGGGGATAGGGAAATGACTAGCACAATGTTTGTTATATTTTTTAAGTGGAAAAAAAAGTTGCACAGCAATATATACAATATGCTATTTTTGTAAAAGAAAATCACAACACATATTTGTATGAACATTAGGTAAGAACATGTAGCAAACTATGAACCTCAGTGTTACTTCTAGAAGGTGGAAACAGATGGAGAGGGAAAACCTTCTAACTTTCTACATTTTTGTATTATATAAACATGTTACAAAAAGTACTTTTTTGGTGGTTAGGGAAATCAAGATAAACTATATTTTCCATGAAAAGAGAGCATTTTTACACCCAATGTGAAGACAAAGTAGGAGAACCCCTAAATGATTATTAAATAGTTGATTCACTCATGGGCACTGCAGAGAGAAACACCCCCAAAGTCCATGTGAAGTATTATTATTATTATTATTTTTAAAGATTTTATTTATGTACTTGAGAGAGACAGTGAGCGAGAGAGAGTGATCGAGAGAGAAAGAGAGAGAGAGAGAGAACACGAGCACAGGGACAGTGGGGGGAGGGGCAGAGGGAGAGGGAGAAGCAGACTCCCCCATGAGCAGGGAGCCCCATGTGGGGCTCCATCCCGGGACACAGGGATCATGAGCCTAGTGGAAGGAAGATGCTTAACTGACTGAGCCACCCAGGTGCCCCTATTATTATTATTTTTAAAGATTTATTTGTTTATTTTTAGCAAGGGGGGAAAGGGGAGAGGGAGAGAGGGAATCTCCAGGAGACTCCCTGCTGAGCACAAAGCCTGATGAGGGGCTTAATCTCACGACCCTGAGATCACCACCTGAGCAGAAACCAAGAGTCAGCTGCTCAACCGACTGAGCCACCTAGGTGCCCTACGTGTTAATTATTTTAATGTTAAAGTCAGAGAGTATGTATGCTGCAGCGTTGGTTAGGGTTCTCTGTTGCAAAGACGAGAACTCCAAGATCACTCAAGGAATAAAAGGGGAGTTACAGAAAACTAAGGATATACAGATGGCTCATGGAACATAGTGATGGAGAGAAAGAAAAAGTGGGACTCTTTCTGTTTGCCTCCAGGTTCTTGTCTCTCTATTGTTCCCAGCAAACACACCTTCTCTGTTCTTTGGGGCACATAATAGGCAAAATGTAGCTGCCCTGAGATCTGGATTTCCATACTTCAGTTGCAGCGCCAAGAAGCTTAACTCAACTCTCTTTAGGTTCATATTCTAAACTCCCAGGAGAAAGAAATGGATGGGCCAAGTTTGGTTTAGCTGGCCACCTCCGGTCCAGTTGGCTATGGTCAGTGGAGCAGGATCATGCAATGTAGTGCCAACTCAGATCCTGGAACCCTCTGGAAGGAGATGAAGAGATATTGTTAGATCAAGGGTGGGGATAGGTTCCTAAGCTACCTATGACAGTCACAGATTAGGCAGAGAGCATTATAAATTGATAAGTTAAAAATCACTTTTGGATTATTCCATAGCTGAAAAGTAAAAAAAGATATTCTGGGGGAGCCAGGACTCAAGCTCGGTGTTCTCACTCAACATGCAGGGCTTTACCTTATAGAATATGCTCTCCCTCTTTTTCAAAGGTAATTAAAAAAATTTTTTAGCATAGAAAGTAAAGGGCAGAAATAACAAAGTGCTAAATTTTAGGAAAAGTGTATTAAAAACTCTTTAGGGAATCTAAAAGTGGAGGGAGAGCTTAAGATTTATTATGCTTCTGTACATACAAAGCCAGCAGGTGTTCTAACCCAGGTTGCAATGATAATTGTATATGTGTGAGAACTTTAGAGATAATGACTAAGCTTGGGAAAGGGAGAGACAAAGGTAATAGTTGCCTGGTGTCCTGTCCTGGGAGATAAGAGAATCTTTCTGGCTACTGGCGGGGTGTGGACTCAGCTGCAGTCTTTCTGGCACCAGAGAGGAAAAGGCATGTGGTAAAGAAGATATGCTGTAATGGAGCCCATGGGGCAGATGCTTCTATGTTAATGAGGTAATGTATGTTTCACCCACGTGCTCCCAGGTGTGCTGTGCAGGTGTGCACACCTGGGGAGGAGGAAGTGGGACAAAATTAAACTGGCTTCAGTTGATCATGTTAGGGAGACTGGGGCAATTAAGAGCTCTCGGTGTCAGATTTGTCCAGAAGAATAAGGAAGATATTTTTTCCCAGAAGAAGAAAATGATGATAGATTTTCACTTTAAAAATAAAAATCTTTTTTTTGAAGCAGTGATTTTCAAAATTATATTATATTGAATCAAAAACAGAACCTGATGAGTGAAAGAGAATAGTGTTTCTAGAAATAGATGTAGACAATAGTAACAAATCAATATAAGGCAAATTAGCCCATTTATAGAACACATTCTGAGGAAGGCATACCATTGTTTTATAAAAGTTATCAAACTTATTATATCGATCTGGAGAAGAATTAGCTTAACTTCCACCATGCACTATTATAAACTCCAGGTAGGTCAAAATAGATAAAAAAGCTGATAGTGGATGCTTTCTTTTTCTTACTTCTTTTATTCCTTAGGCATCGGTTTCTCTCTCCCCTAATACCCCACCCTCATTTCCTACTGTAAAATTTCTTCTCCCTGACTATAGGTAGTGTTAGTGGGAGGGTAAAGTTCTGTTACCATCTTACATCTGGAAGCTGAAATGATTCACTCTCCCTCTCTCTACCCAGTACAGACAGGGGATGGGCATTTGACCTAAGTTCAGCCAACCCAGTGGTCATTCCTAGAATTTTGATGTTTCAGCTGATGCCAGTACAAGAAAAAACAATGGTTGGTCAGTGGCATCCAAACAGGCCATTCCAGCTATAAAACAGCTGCTAACCTTCCAGCTTTGGTTTGGCAGAGCTCCTTGGTTCATTCTCAAGCATGTTCCTGCAGACTCATACCAATAGTTTCCAATACTTGGATTATACTAGCCGGAGTGAGACTCTTTCTTTATTCATATAGAGACTGTAATTCCAAAGAAATAACCGAGGAGAAAGAGAGTGTATGAGATGGTTGGTAGTGTCACAGTTTTCTTGTAGTAAGTATCTCCTCCACAAGAAAAGCCGTCTGGTAGATGTCCCGATGGTTTGCATTTCTTCCTCTTGCCTCGCCTGTGGCAGGAGTAGACATCTTTATCCCATCTTTGTTGGCCACGTGACTTGACTGACCAATAGAATGTAAGTGGCTATGATGAGTACCATGTGTGAGCAGAAGCTTTAAGTATGATTTGCCAATTTTGTTTCAAAAAATATATTTTCTTGGGCGCCTGGGTGGTTCAGTCAGTTAAGCGTCTGCCTTCAGCTCAGGTCATGATTCCGGGGTCCTGGGATCCAGCCCCATAAGGGGCTTCCGGCTCAGCGGGGAGTCTGCTTCTCCCTCTGCTCCCAGCCCCGCTCGTGCGTGCTTGCTCTCTCTCTCTCTCAATCTTGCAAAAATAAATAAATAAAATCTTTTTTTTTAAATGCCAAATCCCCCCAAATATATGTTTTCATTTATCTACTCCATTCCATCTTACCAATACTGTCCAAATCCATGATAATCTCATTCATTTATTTTAACAGCCTTCTAACTCACCTCTGGCCTTTTAGCTGTGTACCTCTGGGAACTATCCTTCCTACAACTGTCAGTGATGTCAGATCGAACCCTGTAGAGCCACAGATTAAAGCCTTCAGTGGCTCCCTCTCCCCCACATGGCATTAGAGAGCCATCGTGATTTACCTCTGCATACCCTCTCAGTTGCATCCCTGGACATTCCTAGCTTCCCACTTTATGCTCAGCGAGGTGAAACTTCCTGAAGCATCCTGAACACTCCTCTGCGCCTTTGTCGCTTCTGTTCCCTTCTTCTGTCCTCCTCTCCCTCCTAATTTTGCGCAAATAACATCCGTTCAACTCTCAAGTCGTTATCAGTGCTTCCAGCAAGCCTTCCCTGGCACTTCTAGCATGCACTTTCCCTGTGTTTCCTAGTGCACACACACGTCTGGCACTCTCCACGTTGAATTGAAATGACTTGTTCTGTATCTTTCTCTCTCATAGACTGCCGTTTCCTGGAAGGGCAGGACTGGTATCTTATTCAGATTTTTCTCTTCAAAAGCTAGCATGACGTCTGACACACAGTAGGTATTCAATACACATTCACAGGGCTGAAATAAACCACGCAAATGAACCATTAGTCTAAGAACCCTGAGTGGTCTTAAATCCTGCAGCTGGGATTCCTAACAGCTAATGGCATTATAAAGTGGTTCTTCTGGAAGCAGGATAGCCACATGTAACAAAAACTATGAAAATGTTCTTCTTCCTTCACTTGGTATTTTCCCATTTGTGAACACTCCCCAATGAAATAATCCAAATGGGTAAAATGTACACAGATGTTCCCTGCAACTCTCGTTACAATAGTGGAAAAAAACTGTGGAAGCTATCCAAGTGTCTAATAGGGAAATGACTAAGCAAACAATGGGATTATTACATAGCTATTAAAAATGACAGAGGTGAGGACTATGTCAACATAGAGAAGTGTGTATCTGCAGGAACGCTAAGTGGGAAAAAGAGCACAGACCAGTGTTTAAACAATAGTGGTTAACGAGGAGTGTGTACATTAACAAAGATCAGAGGCCAGGTTGGAGAAATGAAGATGGTAGGAGTTCGCTGGGTTTTTTTTCCCCTGTGCATTCCCTGAGTTGATGACAATAATAGTTGAGATATCATTGCAACATAGATATCCTGAAAGTCCTCTGGAGTATAAATACTCTAAGTAACCTACCAGCTTGTATATTCCAAGAGAGTTTCATACTAAATTCTCATAAAATTATTATGAAAATAATGACATTTCTTTGAGAGAACAAAATACTTTTCTTCAGTTTAATTCTTTTTTTTTTTAAGAGTATATTTATTTATTTGAGAGAGAGAGATGGGGGTGGGCAGAAAGAGAAGGAGAGGCAGATTCCTTGCTCGGCAGAGAGCCCGATGCAGGGCTCGATCCCAGAACCCGGGGCTCATGACCTGAGCTGAAGGCAGATGTTCAACCAACCGAGCCACTCAGACACCCCTCTTCAGTTTAATTCAACAAGTAATTCCGAGAGCTCCACTATGGTCTAAAGCATTTATATTCTCATGACATTTACAAAACACATGGGTAAAAATCCTCAGATGGATAAGTGTTATTCTTTTCACTTACTTTTATTTATTTGAGTGACTGTACATATTAGGACCTATTAACAAAGGAAAGTTTTTGAGAGACCTTTGGCCTATACCTCACATTCACAAATTGTCTCAGTCTTACACATTTGAAGTGGTCTCCAAAAGAGGTTCTATGTATAGTCACTGAGATATACTAGTAAAGATTAAAAGGAAAAAGTCACCATCATATAATTTTAAACTTGTGTTGCTTTACCCCTGTAATGCACCGTGAATTACTATCTTATAAATCCTATGCTTGTCTTATGAATAGCAAAATATCGACATTGCAAGATACATTAAATTGCAATTAAAGAAACCACAACTTTTTATATCTTGTTTGAGAAATGTTTCATTTTTATTTTAGTTTTTTTTTAAGATTTTATTTATTTATTTGAAAGAGAGAGAAAGAGTGTGTACAAGCAGGGGGAGCAGCAGGCAGAGGGAGAAGGAGAAGCAGGATCCCTGCTGAGCAAGGAGCCAGATGCTGGGCTCAATGTGGGGCTCAATCCCAGGGTCCTGGGATCATGACCTGAGCTGAAGGCAGACACTTAACCGACTGAACCACCCAGGTGCCCCGAGAAATGTTTCATTTTTTTTTTTTAATTCACTGGGATCCTCAAAAAATGGAGGTGGTCCAGGCATCTCTGGATCTCTGGGAGACCCCGGCCACAATTGTCACTTTATCTTTAAAATGTGATCATTTTAACAATGGCCCCAAAACTAATGGGTTGTTAATAACTGTATAAACACCTAACTCACCCACTGCTGTCAACTAGCCCTACAGTTGCTGCTGCCATGTAACCAGCAGCCAGAAAAGTCACAGCTTCTAGAGCAGGGGTTCACTGCTGCAGCTCAGAATCCCCTACACTTTCCCAGACCCAACTCTGGACCTCCTGCTTTAGACTCTCCGGGACTGGAGTTTGGAGATGCCTATGCTTTAAAGGATCCCTTTCTTCTTTCCTCCTCTTATTTCCTTATGGTTCCAGGACTCAGAATTCAAGCTAGTACTGTTCAGCTTCATCATGGGTTTAACAGATCTGAAGGCTAATCTGAGGGTCAACCACCATTTTCAATGTAGTCTCTCTGGGGCGATGTGTTACAAGTGCCCCAAGCATAATTTAGAATAGAAGTTTGAGAATGTAGTCCACAGATTTTTGGGGGGAGATGCCCACATAAAAGTTTTGATCAAAATACTTCCAATTATTCTTCAAATTCCTTATTGCTTAAATATATGAAAGTAAATGCTGATTTGAAAGTGTTATATTCAAGTGTCTATTCCTTTTTTTTTTAAAGATTTTATTTATTTACTCGAGAGAAAGAGCACACGCATGCAAAAGAGAACGAGCAGGGGGAGGGGCAGAGGGAGAAGCAAACTTCCACTGAGCAGGGAGCCCGACATGGGGCTTGATCCCAGGACCCCGGGACCAGGACCTGAGCCGAAGGCAGATGCTTAACCAACTGAGCCACCCAGGTGCCCATCAAGTGTCCATTCTTATAAATAATTCAGACTTTATGCTGACCATTCTCCTACGGCTTCTAGTTCTTCATTATAGGTCTGTACTATGATTACTGATGCTCCTAAGACACTGGTCCTCCTGTATCCCAGTAAAATTCCTCATCCCAGAGATAAACATTTAACCATGGTCATCTAAACCCCAAACACACAAGAAAATATCTAGGGAAGTTGGGAACTGAAGAACAGGGTACGGGGCACCTGGGTGGCTCAGTTGGTTAAGCGTCTGCCTTTGGCTCAGGTCATGATCTCAGGGTCTTGGGATCGAGGCCCTCACTGGGCTCCCTGCTCAATGGGGAGTCTGCTTCTCCCTCTGCCCCTCCTCCTGTTCATGCTCGCTCTCTCCCTCAAATAAATAAATAAAATCTTAAAAAAAAAAACAAAAAAAAGAACAGGGTACAGTTCCACATTGCTCCCTGCCCCAATTCACTCTGGCTCACATTCCATTTAGAATGATTATGTCTACGGGCACAGAGGAAGGAAGGTATGTTCCCACTTCTTACCTGAAAAGTTCAGGTAGATAGCGAAGACATCTTGACTAAGGTTATATTTATCCTTTGAGGAGCTGTAATCAGAATATTTGGACGTGGACCAAACTCAAAAAAATCAAGTTCCAAAGGACTATGGTTGTGAGTAGTAGCAAATAGTGTTCTGTTGATAAATACCAAGCATTGTTATAAAGGTGGGGAATTGAATTGTGTTCCAGAAAGATATGGCTGTTAAGACTTTCTAGATGAGTCTTATTGGAAGGGGCAAGAACGAGAAGGATGATGTACTGGGGGCTTCCCGACGGAGCTCCAGCCACCTATCTGAATGCCCCAGAAAGCATCCACAGATGCCATACATATTTTTCCCTCCTGAATTATCCAGATAATTGTCCTTCAGCCCATGCTCCACTAACCTGGGAGTGGAATCCGTTCATTTAACTATTGTATGGGCCACAATTGCCGCTTCAGATGAAAACCCAGGAAGCCAAATCCCAGCTGCAGTTGCAAGTGTATAATTAGCTCCTTGTGCAGCCTGACCCCACTGATTTTTCTGACGCATTTGGCCTGCAGTGTGCCCTTTCTGAGACCTCCAGCATCTTCTCCACAGCTGGAGATGCCCGAAACTGCACGGAGCCCTTCCTGTGGGTGTGGCCTTACATTCTTAAGACTGCACGGGATAGATCGCGTTTCAACCATGCCTCTTCACAGTGCTTTTTAAAATATGAGAGTGCACTATGAGTGGCTACATCAGACATAAAGAGGGTTCCCTCCTTTCTTTTTCTTTTACAAAAATGAGTTTGTAATGATGTCCTCTCAAGAAACACTATAATTGGTCAGCCTGGGGTACATTTTTGTCCTCCCGTATAACGTCATGAGCTATTCTCAGGAGAGGAAAGGCAGGGTATGCCCCCTGGGAGAATGACAACACTTGTTTCAAGTTGGGGAAGAGCCTGTGGTTCTTTTCCTGCGTTTGGGGGAAAGCGAACACACAATGTTCATTTCCTAAATACGGGATGTGCTGTGTGGCTGGTCATTTTCCATTTTCCACCATGTCACATCCTTCTGGTTGAAGGCAGCTAGGGGCCAGGACAGGAAATGGCAAATATTCAGAATGAGACAAGGCTTTCCCAGGGCAGTCATTGGTTCTCTGGAACTATAAAACATGCTCATCCAGAAACAGCCTCAGATTTTTCTTTCCTGGAGATAGCCAGAAGTGAATGGTAAGTGGGGGAGCTGAGAGGGATTCTGTCTAAAACACAGCCATTGGAATTGTAATACCGGCGTTATAGCCTTGGTCCACTACATATTTTGTGTGACGTTTCCTCATTTTGCTAAGAGGTGTCTTTGCCTGGAAATTTATCACTGGTGGATGGGATAACGGGGGCATGCAAATAAAATTAAGATCGAGGAGTCAGGAGACCAAGATTCTAGACAGTTCTGTGAAGAATCGGCTGCATCTGAACATGTATTTTGATTTTTCTCATCTTTCAGAGGAGAATAATTATTCTGCTCTGATATCTCACAGTATTGAAATGCTCTATTTCTATGGTTCATTTGCCACTTTCAAGAAGTTCCTAATAATAATTAGTACAGTGGAGATGAAGGTGGGACTCTCTGGCAACCAGGAAGGATGTTCTTTTACCCCAGAGGTACAGTTCTCTCCCTTAGTCATCTTCAACTGACTTCAATTCAACTTGGTACAAGGTAGCCCTCGGTGAATTGCTAAACAAAAATGTTGGACACTCTATTTTATTCAGCCGTTACTCATTTTTTAAGGAAGATTTCATCATGAAACAGAGTGGTATTAATTTAATGCGATTTAGTTTTAATTGTGCACCAACCAAAGAGTGAGAGTTAGAAAAAATAGCCCAAAGGGCATCTTAGTCTTGATTCTAAGGAAAGAGCCTGGAAAACTAACAAGCAGAAGAGTTGCTTCAGGGAATCATCTAACTTAGATTAGTTTCTTACATTTGACAGACAATATGATTTTTGAGTTTTTTGGTGACTTGTCTTTTTCACTCATCAGAGGGGAAAAATGTATTGCAAAACTCTTAGGATCCAAGTCTTCATGTGAGTAAAGGGCTTTGCGAACTGGTACAACCTACCACCTGCAAAGCGCGATCTTTCAAGCAGAGCAGAGGTCTCAGTATTGCGCTAGGCTTCTAATGCCACCACTCCCTCCTCGCTGAGTTCCGTCTTACGGAACAGTTCGTAAAATGCACCCTTAGCATTCCCCGGGAGAGAAGCGGACGAGAGCCTCACTCCCGCTTCCATATGCGTTTTAAGATCCCGAGGGACTTGTGTGGCTCCTTCCAGACTCCAGAACCGGTCTTTGCGAACTTGACACCCAGGCCTCGCTGGAAAATGACCTGTTTGTCTCCCCCCTACCCCGTCCCCCGGCGTGGCCGTGGCCGTCGTGTCTAACTCGGGCGTGCGGGAGCCGCGAGCCGGGCGCGGGGCGGCACCGAGGCTCGGCGCTAACCGCGTGTCTGTGTCCCCGCAGGGCATGGAGAGGCCGGCGGCCCGGGAGCTGCAGGGCGCCGACGCGCTGCGCCGCTTCCAGGGGCTCCTGCTGGACCGCCGCGGCCGGCTGCACGGCCAGGTGCTGCGCCTGCGCGAGGTGGCCCGGCGCCTCGAGCGCCTCCGCCGGCGCTCCCTGGCGGCCAACGTGGCGGGCAGCTCGCTGAGCGCCGCGGGCGCCGTGGCCGCCATCGTGGGGCTCTCGCTCAGCCCCGTCACCCTGGGGGTCTCGCTGGTGGCGTCGGCCGTGGGGCTGGGGGTGGCCACCGCCGGAGGGGCCGTCACCATCACGTCCGACCTCTCCCTGATCTTCTGCAACTCCCGGGAGCTGCGCAGGGTGCAGGAGATCGCCGCCGCCTGCCAGGACCAGATGCGCGAGATCCTGAGCTGCCTCGAGTTCTTCTGCCGCTGCCAGGGCCGCGGGGACCGCCAGCTGCTGCAGTGCGGGCGGAACGCCTCCATCGCCCTCTACAACTCCGTCTACTGCGTCGTCTTCTTCGGCTCACGTGGCTTCCTCATCCCCAGGCGGGCCGAAGGGGCCACCAGGGTGAGCCAGGCCGTGCTGAAGGCCAAGGTTCAGAAACTGGCGGAGAGCCTGGAGTCCTGCACCGGGGCCCTGGACGAACTCAGTGAGCAGCTGGAGTCCAGAGTCCAGCTCTGCACGAAGGGCGGCCGTGGCCACGACCTCAAGATCTCCGCTGACCAGGCCGCAGCGCTGTTTTTCTGAGAACATCCTTTCCCCTCATGACCGAGGCCAGAAACCATCCCCATGGGATGCTCCAGATTTGTAGCTCCCTCAGGAAAACCACACCAAGTTGGATTAGGAGTGGAACGCAAAGGATGAGAAAAACTGTTCTTGAAACTGGGGGAAGGAGGGAGTCCTCAGAGCCCTTCTCTTCCCATCACTGTGACATCCTGCCTGGGGTTGCGTGCTAGGGACTTTTTACTTGCCTAATCTTATGGGCTATGTGAACTGAAAGCCATTTTTCCTTTATCAAAACCGTTCAGTCTCCACACCGGTGGGCACCATGGTATTAAAATTGTATCAAGGTCCTTGCCCCAGCCCCGGTGGTTTGAGCAGAGGCTGGGGAGGCTGCGGGTGGGGCCACCCTCTGGGGCCTCTTCAAACCCCAGTAGGCTTTGGGGTCCTCAGAATGCCTGTAAGAGGAGCTACTAGCTTTAAAAACCTCTCTTCCAGAGTTTCTGAGTATAGAAAACTCCACAGTCCAGAGCAAATCAGATCCCCTCTGGACTATGTAGCCGGGTTCAGGACCCTAGAGGGGCCTCTCCCATTGACAAGCCCTTCCCACCACCCTCAGAGTGCCCACTCTCGAATTCAGCCTGGGGCAGAATGGATCTTCCTGAGGGGTTTCATATCCAGACCTCCAGATATTCTGGGAGGGAAACCAAGTAAATGGTCGTCTGATTCCCATCCCCTTACAGCAAGAAGCTGAAGTGACTCACAACTTAACTTACCGACACCCTAGTGCACAGAAGGGAGCAGTGGCTTTGAGTTAGACAGTCCTGCGTTTATTATATAGGCTCTGTCACTGCTGTGGGACCTTGGCCACTTAATGTCTCTGAGACTTGGCTTCCTGCTCTTCAAACCGGAGGCTAAAACGTCACCCTGTTGTAAGGTATTGAGATAAAGTGCCAAGGATAGTGTCTGGCTCCCCAAGTGCCTGGACTGGCAACATTAGCATCACCTAAGAACTTGTTAGAAAGGCAAATTCTTGGACGGAACTGTCGACTTAAGGAATCAGAAACTCTGGAGGTGGGGCCCAGGATCCTGTGTTTAAACAAGCCCACAGGGTGATTCTGGTATCTACTAAAAACTTAGGTTTTGAAGAGCACTGCAACAGATGTTCATTTCTGATCCCCTCGTGAGGCTTCATGAAGTCTCATGGCCTCTCCAAGGGCTCCATGGTCTTCAGAGTCATTCACAGAAGGTCAAGGACGGACAGGGCCCCAAAAGTAAAAGAAAGAATGTGCGTGGGATATGTCAGGGCGACCTGGGGCAATTTCCCACCATGTGAAGTAAAGGATATAACACAATAACCCCTCTAGAGGGCAGTGTTGCCCACTCATTGCAGGAACTGGTACACAAAGGAATGTGAACTTAATGCAAATTGACCTTTGTTACCTTCTCTGAAAACTGCCAGACCATGTATTTTTTAATTTATTTTAAGTTTGTTATTTAATTGTTGTTTACTATGTGCATTTAATTGTATTTAATCACCACACTACATTTAGAAAATAATAGGAATAGCAAGTTTCTGAATGGGAGACTGGGGAGGCTCTTTTCAGGAGATGAGGTTGAATTTTTGCCTTCCTAAGGTGGGGCATGAGCTGGAAATAGCATCGCTCTCCTTGAGTCAGTCTCGCTCCAGGCGAGGGGAATTTTATCCCCTAGTGATTTAAGTGAGCCTTTTAGGTAAATGTGGGAAGTTCTGAATAGAGGGCCACGGGGACTTAGGCTTATCAGTGGAGGTTTGACTTGCAGGCTATAGAAAGGGTGCAAACATATTTATCCTGAAGGTACTTTGCCAGCAAATAACACTTGACCTGAAAAGTCAAGTTCAGGGGAAAAAAACCCCAATCAGAGGCATGTGAAGGAGGCACTCAGACCATGGCAGCCTGATGTCTTGTGAAATGGTGTCTTGTGGGTGATAGACAAAAAGCTGTGTCACGGTGGTGATGTGTTGTATTTTCACTCTGGGAGCTGTAAGCAATCTGTGAGCTGTCTTAAGAAAATACTTAAAATTACTTAAATACTTAAATATTTCTTCAATTTCCATTCCTACAACCGTAATGTTGAAAACTCTATTGAAAAGTCTTTGGGACCACATACACGCAAAACCTGGCTGTGTATTTAGTTGTTGAACGTGCTTTGAATTTACCCAGTCTACCCCCGTGTTTCCCAATGATGGCAGAGTATCTGAGGAATTATAACTTCAGCACTGGGGCAGGGGTGGTTAGTGGTTCTATGTTTTTATTTTTCCTATACATTGCAATTGATCTGTATCCTGGTTTCTTTTGAAGTTGGTACTAGTGTCTTTTTAAACTGGTGTCATTTCTTAGACCATGTCGCACGAATGCTAGCAGTTTAGATCACCAGAGTGTACTTCACGTTGTCGTCCAGGTTATGTCTCAAAGGTACAACTGCTCCCTAACTCCATCTTTTATTAATGCTTCAATTTGAGGTACAGTCTTCCAATGGGTGGGTTGTTCCCTAGAAATAAACTGGACATTTCAGGAAGCAGCAGGAGCAGCAGCAGCAAACTTTTCCTATCATTAGGGTATTTTGGGGATATCAAAGTCATAAACTCCCAAAGTTATCATTTTGGTGGCCCCCTTTACATCTAAGGAAGAGTGTCTACTTTGGAACAATACTTTGCACATGATAGGAGCTCAATACACGCATTTGAATAATTTAATGAACTGCTTAGCTCTTTTACTAGGAATTTGTTGGTAATGAAATGTTATCCATCCTTTTCTGTGTCTGATATAAAAAGTGGAGCCTCTACCAGGATTTAGTCAAGTTCAGTTAAATGGATCCTAGAGACAAATATTTATTTATTTCTTTGGGGGGAATGCAAATAAGGCTTTTCCTTAAGGCTTTCATTCTATAAACAAACAGATTGAAATGGTATGTTGCAAAAGGAAGAAGGGAGGGGGTGTTTAGATTATAAATGTACTTCAGAAAAATGTGCAAGTTTGAAAAATAAAGATTTTGTACTAAGATTTAAGTGCTTCTGTTAGCTTCTTGGGCTTATAATTGTTTGGATGGCTTTTTTCCCCCCAGAAAAGGAGGTTTATTTGGTTCTGCATTTCAAGGATTCAGTAAAGCCACATTCTGCTCTATGAAAAAAACGATCCTTAGCAAACATTCTGATCTTCATCGCTTTGACGTATTTACCCTCAGGCACCTGTCATTTCCAAGTTGGCAAATGTCAAAGTGGAAAGTAGTTAGTGGGAGAAAAAAAGAGAAGAGTGGTGTAGAAACCACCCTAGATCAGATAAGGCAAACAATCAGTCAACTTGATATATTTCTCATTCAAAACCTTAGCGTGAAAAGGAAGTAGAGGGAAGTGAGACATCGCCATAAAACATTGTGCAGAGATAAATGGGGATACAGTTAAATGCGGCAATTTCTGAACTCCACATTTTTTCCCACTGTAGCAAAATAAGTCCTTTCCTTTCATTGAAAAAAAAAAGTGCCCATTCCTCAAACTTTTTGACCTTTCTGTAGTTAATTACCTAATCTCACGTCTGCCTGTGTCTGAATTAATAAGTTGGAAAAGGGGCAGATGTGTAATTATGTTCACTTAGAATATTCAGTGTTGAGCTCTAAAATCAATTTTTAAAAAAGTAATCAACTCCTATTACAGGAATTCTCTTATTATCTGGAAGTCTCAGCGGTTTCAAAACCTTTGGACATAATTGCAACCTAGAAAGTAATTGAAAGGAAACCTAGAATCAGCCAAATCAGCCTTCACAAAACCTAAACACTAGAGAGAGGCAGAAAGGAAGGGTGAAGGCAAAACTCTCCCAGAAATTTCCAGGAGACTTCACCTTGCAAGTAACTGATCTTGACCATGCAAGGCCTCTGGGGAAATGCAGTATTTTTAGCTATAAATTTGCTGCTTCCAATATACCTAGGATTCTGCTTGTAAGGAAGAAAAAGAGGGTGGACATTGAGTGGGAGGTCCAGCAACCCAAACTAAGTCTGTAGTGGTTGCCGCAGTCTTTTGAGAACTTCTGCCCTGGAGGTGATCTCACTGAGTGCTAGCCTCTGAGTCTCCACCTTGGAAACTCCCCTGGGTCCTCTGACTGTTGCACTATTAATGACTATGCAGGCAGAAAAAAAAAAAAAAAAAAAAGTGCTGCGTTGGTAGGACAGTTTGCAAAGGCCAGCCACAAGCTGGGATCCTGTCTTTGCCGAAGCATATGGTATTCCTGTCATGACAAGTGTCCTTTTAGTTAATTGCAATAAATCTCTCCTTGTTGAGTTGACAGGACGTTGGGATGGTGCTTTTTGTTCCTGGCAAACTCCTATGAGAGAAGGTAAACCCTGCTGTGGTCTGGAAGAGGACAAAGAGTGAGCCCCAAGATCTGGAAATAATTCCTTAGCAACCGGAGAGTTGTTTGGAGAGGGGAAATCATGCTGATGAAGCAAGACCGCTACAGGGGCTAAGAAGGAATTTAGGGCCCCTCCGCACCCACAGTCCTGACTGGCAGTAGCCTTAGGTTGTGGAGAGAAGGTCCTCCAATGTGCTCTTGACTGCACGGGTAAAGCTTGGCTGTGCCGAGCTACATCTGCAAAGAATGATGTTTAATCCCATTTTGTATTTCCAAATTTAATCCCGTTTTGTAACCCCAGGGCTGGCAGTGCCGGCAGGCGGGTGACCTGATTTGCCCCAGCACTTTAGCAATGAGTCACAGCCGAGTCCTCTGCTCCCAAATACACGGGGGTAGTCACGCTATGGTTTGTTCCAGCATTTGTGGATACAGTTGCCAAATTTACCAAAATTTTTGTAGATGGAGTCGGGGAGGGGTGATGATGTCTCACATCTTTCTTTTAGGTTACAATGTCTTTTTCCTTGGTTGGCATGCAGACATTTAGTCTGCCCTCCCCTTGTTCTGAGCATTGTCCTTGTGAAATGTTGAAGAGCAATACTCTTCTCGTGCTTAAATAAAATGACATGTGGATAATAAATATAAAAGATGTGGATATTTAATGATAATAGTAATAGCCAACATTGATTGAGAACTTACTCGTTCTAAGGGCAATTTGACATGTATTTTCACATTTGCCTTACAAAAATCTTACGGGGTGGACGGTGAGATTACCCCATATTATTAGATAAAGAAAGTAAGGAAGTGAGAGGTCGTACAGCTAGCAAGAGGTGTCCCAGGATTTGAGTCCTGGCAGCCTGACTCCAGAATTATGCTCCTTAGCTCTTCTGAGAGTGCATATATTCATAATATAAAATAATAGTTCACAATATTGACAACACTGTGAACAACAAGCTGACAGATTCATTCATTCACTTATCCAGAAAATACTTATCGAGTACTAACCTCATACTAACTACTGTCATTTGTGAGCAATGTAGACGGTGTTCTAGATCTTACAGTGCTAACAATCCAGTAAACCAGACAGGGTAATCTTTTTTTTTTTTAAGATTTTATTTATTTATTTGACAGAGAGAAAGAGACAGCCAGAGAGAAAGGGAACACAGGCAGGGGGAGTGGGAGAGGAAGAACAGGCTCCTAGCGGAGGAGCCTGATGTGGGGCTCGAACCCAGGACTCTGGGATCACGCCCTGAGCTGAAGGCAGACGCTTAACGACTGAGCCACCCAGGCGCCCCCCCCCTTTTTTAAAGCAGACAGGGTAATCTTATGCCAGTAGGTTAATCAATAAGAAACGAAAATGCAGCTTTGCAAATGACTAGTATTTGCAAAAAACCAATGTGGGTGTGATTTGAAAATAATCAAACTTCAGCTTAGATCATAAAAACTTGTGCACATATATTTTGTAATGCTGCCCCAGATGTCTCAATCACGGGAGATTCTTATGAACAAAATGTCTAGAATGGAAGGACATGCTTAATGAGAACTTTTCGCTAACCGCTGATGTCCTGGGAAGGCGTCGTCAGAGATCACACAGACATGCATTAAGAAACGACTGGTTCAACAGGCCTTTCCAGATCTTGTATAAAAACCTCTGAAAAAATGAAACTTCTGGGGGTCATTCCATCGAAACCACCACTGCCCCTGCTTGTGGTTTTTCTTCCCATTAGGGGTGTGTACTCAATTGCACTGTGGTGGTATGGCCTCGTACTGCTGAAGGCTGGTGGGATAGCTGACAGGTGCGAGCACAAGTAAGACCTTAGGTATCATGAAACTATTCAAAATAATAACACTGTGTGGATGATTTGTTGTCATTTTTTTAAAAAAAGATTTTGAAGTGGGAGGGGGAAGGCGTGAGAGCGAGCTCAAGAGGGGAAAGGAGGGAGGGGGTGGGGAGGAATTAAAAATAAAGATAAAAAAATTTTAAAAAGATTTTATTTATGTATTTGAGAGAGAAAGCGAGCATGAGCGGGAGGAGGGGCAGAGGGAGAAGGACAAGCAGACTCCCCACTCAGTGGGGAGTCCAATATGGGGCTCAATTCTAGGACCCAGAGAGCATGACCTGAGCTGAACACAGATGCAGAACCAACTGAGCCACCCAGGTGCCCCCTTATTATTGTTTTTAAGACTTTAAGTATCTCCACACCCAAGGTGGGGCTCAAACTCACAACCCCAAGACCAAGAGTCATGTGTTCTACCGACTGAGCCAGCCAGGCACCCCGGGATGAACTGGTTTTTTTTAGCATTGTTCTCTGAGCTTTTGCATAGTAATCACTATTACTTGTTGGACTTTCATTCTTTCTAACTTCTCTGCAGCATTTGACATTGTCGATTAGTCTTCAAACACGCTTCTCTCTTGAATTCTGTGACACTGGCCTTGTTTATTCGTCTTTCTGTTTAGCTTCTTGACAGCTTTCTCTCTCCTTCACTCCTAAGATTGGAGGGTTCCCTGAGACCTGCCTTGGTCACACAGGCTTCACTGAGTCCTTCGAGTCCATTCCTAGTGTCTCACAGTCCTGGAGCGGACGTTGCTATGGGTGAAACCAGTGGCAAAGAATTCTCTTAGGCCAACTGAAATTGGTGGGTATTAGATGAGATGCCAACAAAAGTCGAGGTCGTTGGCTGAATAAAGCAGATTTCAGGAACATGTGCAGAATAGAAACCCTAGCTCTTTCCTCCTCGCTGGGGTGCTGCACTTTGATTGCAGCTGGACATGGTCTTGCTCTTAACCGAATGTCTAAGAGCACTCTGTCTGTGTCTCTTACACAGACTTATCACATGATGCCTCTTATTAGAGAGATTTGAACGTACCCTGAGGCTCTTATGGACAGAAACAATATCTCAGATGGTATTAAGCCTCCCCACAGTGTCTTTCCAGCTCCCACCACAGGACAGGCTCCATAAGCATTTGTTGCGTGAACGAACAAATGAACAACTGTTCTTTATGCTCAGGGATACACTGGCATGGCTTCCTGGCACACCTAAAGCCAAACATACCGTCCTTCTCCTCGGCGAACTCGTGCAATTTCACAGCTCTTCTGTTCCTATCAAAGATAGCATTGGAATCCTTGGTGCCTACCTTGAAATCTCACGGTCATTTCCAAATCTTCCCCTTTCCTTATCTCTCCGATAAGCCTGGGCCAAGGTATTGCCTTTCCATTCGACGCCTCTCCCTCCCTTTTGGTCCTTCCACTGCTACCACCACGCATCGAGGCTTTTTTCCCTAACACCTGCAACGATCTTCCATCTGGCTCTCCTGGTTTCAGGTTCTTTCTGCTCAAATTCCAGCTACCCTCCAATCCTTTGACCCTCCAGTTCCTTTCCATGAATTAGAGATTTCCTCATATTCCTGGCTAATGGAATGGAACCTTAACCTAAAACTTGGCTCTGAATTTGAGTACACAACTCTGATGGAGTGTGCTGAGTTCCTGCGGTATTTGTTATGTTTTAACAGGGTGTTAGGATTGGTAAGGCTGAGAGGGCCAAGATGAAGTTGCTTCTGTGGTTTTAATGAAAAAACAACGATGT
This sequence comes from Ursus americanus, assembly GCF_024610735.1. NCBI lineage: Eukaryota > Metazoa > Chordata > Mammalia > Carnivora > Ursidae > Ursus > Ursus americanus. The sequence goes on from NC_142151.1 coordinate 13,642,489, forward strand.
GGTTTGGGGATTTTGCAAAAAGGGCTGAGTCAGGAAAAACAGGCCCAAGGGTGGTGGTGGGTGGAAGCCTTTTGAGGGGGAAGCAGGTGGAAAGCAGAGGGAGAGCAGCCAGAATGGGCAGGATCAGGCCATCACCAGGTGGCTATCCTCCATGAAACTGCAGGCCTGCTGGGGTTTTCTTTCTTGCAGTTTCATTGAGATATCATTGACACACAGCGCTGTTTAGGGACCTGACTTGCATATATTGCAAAATTATTACCACAATAAGTTTAGTTAACCTCCATCATCTCAGGGTGCCTGGGTGGCTCAGTCGGTTAAGCATCTGCCTTTGGCTCAGGTCATGATCCCAGTGTCCTGGGATCCAGGCCCACATCGGGCTCCCTGCTTGGCGGGGAGTCTGCTTCTCCCTCTCCTCCTTGCTCATGCTCTCTCTCGCTATCTCTGTTTGTCTGTGTCTCTCAGATAAATAGATAAATATAATCTTAAAAAAAAAACAACCCTCCATCATCTCACATAGATGCAAAAAAAAAAAAAAAAAAAAGAGAAAAGATTTTTTCCTTGTGATGAGAACTTTTAGGATCTATTCTCTTAGCAGCTCTCTAATACACTCTACCGCAGCGTTAGCTCTAGCCGTCATGTTGTCCATTACATCCCTGCTACTTATTTATCGTATAACCGGAAGTTCATATCTTTTGATTACTTTAATCCAATCTCCTTTCTCCTGCCCTGCCTCCGGTGGTCACAAATCCGATCTTTTTTTTCTATGAATTTGGGGCTTTTTTGAGATTTCACCTAGAAGCAAGATCGCACAGTATCTGTGTTTCTCTGTTTGACTTATTTCACTTAGCGTCATGCCCTCAAGCTCCACCCACGTTGTCACGAATTGCCAGATTTCTCTCTTCTTTTATGGCTGAATAGTATTCTATTGTGTATATATACCACATTTTCTTTGTCCGTCAGGCCTGGTGGTTTTGAATGAGCTGGGGAGAAGAATCGGACCACCGTGCGTCACCAGAGCAAATGTTTGCGAGACTTTTAGTGATGAGAAGCAGGAGCAGAGAGGAAAGGCAGTTCTGTGTCGTACCTGATGCCTCCCCTCCACGGGCTCTCCAAAGTGTGGGGCTGGCATCAAACACCCAAACCCAGCCCTAGGTCAGCGCTGAGTCATAGATCTGTGATGCTGACAGTCAACTTCCTGATCTCTGAAAGCTTTCCTCCCCGGAGTGGCCTCCTTTATACAGGGTGTTCTCTAAAGAGAGGAAGACCTCGGAATGGTCTGGGGTATCATTTTCCACCTCTCTCACATGACCCTCTCTGTAAAGTTTCTCATGTAGCTGGTGATCACCATTTCCCTCCCAGGACAGGACAGGAAGACACCATTTCCTTTGGTGTGCAGGAGCTAGCAAGAGAGAGTTTTCCTTTGTGGACCATTTGTCAAGTTGGACCTTGTCCCCACACTCCTTCTTTATCCATGGACAGATGTTGGGCTTCTCCTCTTCTTGCCAGGGATGACCAATCTGGGCCCAGGGTAACAATCCCCTTCCAGAAGCTCAGTTTAGTTTACGATTTCTTTTACCTGTAAACATCTAACCTTTCCGTGTGACAACCGCTGCGTTGTCTTTCTTCTTCCTCGTTCCCTCCCAAACGCATCACACACCTACAGACATGTAGATATTCATTCAATCAACCAAGTATTTATGGGGTGCCCACTATCTGCTAGGTATCTTTCTAGGCAGGGAGCACAGAGTAGTGAAGGAAATCGACAAGTATCTCTACTGTCATGGAATGTGTGGTCTTGCGAGGATAGGGAATGCAGACTTAGGTGGAGAAGTAACATCTTGTTTGTGAGATAGTGTGTGTTTGTTTACAATTGCTGCTGTAACAAATTATTGCAAACGTAGTGGCTTAAAACAACACACATTTCTTTTCTTATGGTCGGAAGTCTGACTCGGGCCATACTGGGCTCAGATAAAGTAGCTGGTGGGGCTATGCTCTCAAAGGGAGAATTGTGTTCCTGCCTTTTCTGTCTTCTAGAGGCTGCTGTGTTCTTAAGCTGTGACCCTCTTCCACCTTCTTCGAAGTTGGCAATGATGGGTTGAGTCCTTCTCCCGTTGCATCCTTCTGGCCTCCTCTTCCTCCTTTTCTTCCACTTTCCTGGACCCTGTGATTACATTGGGCCACCTGGACAATCCAACATCATCTCCCTATTTTAAGGTCAGCTGATTAGCAACCATAATTCCATCTGCAACTTGATTCCCCTTCGCCAAGTAACAGGATGTGTTCACAGATTCTGGAGATCAGGAATGGGCACATCTGTGGGGGCCATTATTCTGCTTATGGTGATAAGTGCCACGGAGAAAAGCAAAGCAGGGCCAGGGGAGAGAGTGCTGGGGGGGGAGGGGCTGCGAGGTCTCAATGACAAGGTGACATTTGAGTAAAGGCCTTGAAGCTGGTGTGTGGGAGACAGCCATGTGGGCACCCAAGGAAAGAGCATGCCAAGCTAAGGGTCCAGGAAGGACAAAGCCTCTGAGGGAGAAGCATGCCAGATGTGATTTTGGGAAGGGGGAAGCTCAGCATGGCTGCAGGGGGGCACATGAGGGGAGCGGTGTGGAACATGAGTTCAGGGGGCAGTGCGGCCCATGTGAGTAGGACTTTCTGGACTGTTGTGAGGATTTTGCCTTTTACTCTGAGATGGGAAGTCATTGGAAGGTTTCGAGCAGAGTTTGATCATAAGTCTGATCTGATCAGACCTATGTTCTAAAAGGATCCCTTTGCTGCTACATGGAGAATTCCTTGCGGAGGGGTGAGAACAGAGGCAAGAAGATCAATTAGGAGGCAACTGCAATATTGCAGGGGAGAGATGCTGGTAGCTGGCAGGAGAGAAAAGTAGTGAGACTCCAGATATATTATGAAGGTAGACCGACAGGATTTGTTGACGGGTTGGCTGGGGGAAGTGGGAGAAAGAGAGGACTTTTGGACTGAGTGGTTGAGATGGACGACGTTGCCATTTCCTCAGCTGAGGACAGCTGTGAGTAGCACGAGCTGGGGAGGAGTGGAATCAGGAGAGGTCCATTTTAGAGACACACCGGAGACATTCAAGAGGAAAGACGAGTCGATGGTTGAATAAATGAGTCTGGAGCTTGAGGAAGAGTTAGAGAAGAGTTATGAATGTGAGGATTCTTAGCAAATGGGTGGTATTTGGGCCGTGAGACTGGGTATGACACTTCGGGAGTGAGCAGACATAGACAATGCAGGGAATAGCTCTAACGACTCAGCCCTGCGTCTGCCAACATTTAGGGCGAGACGTGGGTGGGGATAAGGAGGAGCTAACTAGGAAGACAGAAGGAGTAGCCAGCAGGGCAGGAGAGAAACCAGGCGCCTGCAGTGTCTTGGAAGCCAATGAACAGGATTTCTCAAGGAGAGGGAGCCAAAGGCTGCCGGAGAATCAAGTAAAATGAAGAATGAGAATTGGCCCTTGTGTTTGCAGCATGGTGGTCACTCATGACCTTGACAAGAGAAATATCTGTGGAAACAATGGGGCCAAAAGCCTTACTGAAGCGGGTTAAGGGGCAGGATTAGAGACAGCATGTATAGACAACTCTCTTGAAGGGTTTTGCTGTCAAGGGGAACAGAGAAGTGGGCACTAGCTGGAAGGGGATATGGGGTCATGAGAAATATTCTGTAAGATGAAATCATAGTGCTGTGGGAATGATCCAGGAGAGAGGGGAAAAGGTGATGGTGAGGGAGAGGAGCTGGAGGCTTTAGAGGAGTGTTCTTGAGAAAGTACAGATCGGGGGTTGCCCTTCACTCGCAGGGACACTGAGAGCACATCCTCGAACAAGAGGGAGGGTGGGGCAGGCAAGTGTTAAGTTTGGCGTGGGAACTTGTGGAAGTTCTCTTCATTTTCCCCTGAAATAGGAAGCAGGGTCACTGGGTGAGAATGACAATGGGAGAGGGGGCACTGGATGGCTGAGAGGATGTTTAGGACAGGGGGACAGACAGGGGGTAGACACAGGAAGTGTGCTGGGCTCACCAGGCTGCGAGCAGCGCCACTTCCAGAGGGGTCGCTGACAAGGGTGCTTTAATTATGTCTATGTGGCTCTTCTCCTTAACAGCTCTGCTACTTACAGTTCCTAGATGCAAACAACAGAAGCTCTGCCAGCTAATTTAGCAGAAAAGAACTTTATGAGAGCGTATCAGGAAGCTCCCAGAATCTCCAAGAAGTTGCAAGTAAGGCTTGGGGGTAATGCAGCTGGGAACAATCCCCCAACCCCGTGACATCACTACTCAAGCAGAAACTCCACTGGTTCTGTCACTAAGCTAGGACACCTCAGACGGCCTCTACACGTCCAACGCAGCATCTGGCCACCACAACCTTTGCCACTGCTGCCCCGTAGCTGGGCACCTCGGCCAATGCCAGGATCTACTTCCTTGCATCGCTCTGTTCTGAACTAAGCCCTGGCACAGGTGTCTCTGTTCGGTAGAGACTCGTGTCCTAGACGGAAGGGAGGGTGGGCGAGTAAGGTTCTGGTTTTTACTTAAGGAGAAGGAGTTGTACCGGGGGAACTTTGCGAGTCATTGGACAGCTGTTGAAAAGATGCTGGACTATCGCTGAGGATGAGAAATGTCCAGGATAGCAGCTGATGTTTTATTTTATGTTTATCTCAAACATTTAGACACCAAACTCATTTTACTTAAATTCACATGCTTCTATTTGAAAGTGCAGCTGGAAGCTGCTGTGTATTATTTCATTGTGGCAAGGGTACCTGGATTGCCAAGGAATTACAAAAACACCTCCATTTCTAGCAATTTTTTAAAATAGTGTATGCAGGGGCGCCTGGCTGGCTCAGTCAATAGGGCATGCAACTCTTGAGCTCAGGGACGTCAGTTCAAGCCCCCCATTAGGTGTGGAGCCTACTTTAAAAAAATTGTAAAATTGTACATGCATTAAAAATAAAACACATATAAAAAGCATAGGAAACAACCAAGAAACCAGGAAATGAGACATAGCTCCCTTTCCTTTATCACCCACCCCATGGTGTGAATGAACTGACCTTGAAACTTCAGCCTTTGTGATTCTCTCCGTAAGGATTCTAACATAACGTTTGAATTTCCTGCTTGTTGTTGACTTCGGGTTAATTCCATTCTTTATACATTTTATTTATATCTTAGAATATTGTCCTCTGCACTGTAATTCTCAGTCTGAGACACCAGATTTTTTCAGATCGTAGACATAGGAATCTCTTATTAGAAAGACCCGAGGCTAGTAGCAGACCAGACCGAGGGGTTCTGGCTAATGTTCAAGGGGCCAAACGGCAGGGCTGGCAGAGCAGCTGGCTTTCCTGCCGCACTGAGCCGGCTGCTCCCAGCCACTGTTTGGGCGGGGGAGTGCCCCTCATGGGAGCGGCTGCCTGCAGTCTTATTAAATTGGATTCAGAAACTCCCGTGATCCATATAATTAGTAAATAAGGAGGCTTTGGGGATTTATTCATGCTAAGCTCACTCATAGGAGACTAATCTACAAACCAGTCTCATTTATTCATTGGGCAACTATTTGCTGAATGCTTGTTCTCTCCCTGGCACTGGGTACTGTATCGGGACAGAGCACGGTGTGGGCACTGCCCTTGTAGTGAATATAGTCAGGTGAGAAATCACACAACGAGAAAGTCCTTGTGGACTATGGTGGTAGCAATGGAAAGGGAGAAGCAGGGGAACTCAAGGTCCATTTTGGCACGGAGTCTATAGGACTTGCTGACGTGGAGCCTGGAGGAAAGGAAGAGGTGGGACAGGGAGGATGGAGGGGGAAGCTGGTGTGAAAGAGATACCCAGATGCCAATGTTTTAATGCTTATTGGGAGATTCAAAACTAATTATCCACAGAAGAGATGCCCTTGGGGTATGTAGACTACCCAGGAGACAAAACAATTTGGCTTCAGCTAATTGAAAATTTTAAGGGCCTATTACTTATATTTCTGTCTCCCTTAGCCGTTCTGGGGATAACACATACACAATACAGTGTGGTGGTAAGAGTAGGAGCTCTGGAGCCAGACTGCTTGGGTTCAAAGCTCAGTTCCTACAATAACCATTCTCTTCTGAACATGACCTCACTCCCTTTATCTGCCCACATATTTGTCTATCTTCCAGAGCCTCTTAGCTATGTAAAGTTTCCAGTTCGTTTCTTCTTGCTCAAGCCAGACACTGGGAATCATCAGCCCATCCCTGGCCTTCGTCTTCCGCATTAAATCATTCATGAGGATTTAGCTAGCCTCTCCACACCCTTTGATTTTGTCCATTTCTCTCCACCCCCACTGCCCCTCTCTGGTCCAAAATACCATCATCTTTGGCTCGAACACCTGGTAACTGATGTTCCTTCACCCCTCCCCCCAACCCAGTCTGTTCTCCACTGCAGCCTACTGAGTGATCTTTTCAAATACATCTCTGCCCAAATCTCTTCAAAGGCTTCCTGTTGCCCTTGGAATAAAGTCTCAAATCCTCAGATCCTTTATATGGCCTATAGGGTCCTAGATAGTCAGGTCCCTATCTACACTGCCAGCTCCATCCTAGATTATCATCTTATAATCACTGTAAGCTTCATTTGATTGTTTCCACTGCAGGGCCTAACCTAGGAGATTCTGGCTTTAAGCCATTCTCTATTCCCACACAGCTAGTCAATTCCAGGTCTCAGCTTAAAAGGCACTTCCACAGAGAAAACATCCGTTATTCACAGATAAAGTTTAGGCCGTCCCCTTGCTTTTCTCCTTAGTACCATTCTTACTTGTGATAACTTTTCTGTGTCTATCTGTCCCACTTGACTGGGGATTTCTTCCTTTCTTTCTTTCTTTCTTTCTTTCTTTCTTTCTTTCTTTCTTTCTTTCTTCCTTCCTTCCTTCCTTCCTTCCTTCCTTCCTTCCTTCCTTTCTTTCTTTCTTTCTTTCTTTCTTTCTTTCTTCTTTCTTTCTTTCTTTCTTTCTTTCTTAAAGATTTATTTATTTGAGAGAGAGAGAATGCGTGAGCGCATGTGAGTGAGCAAAGGGGAGGGGCAGAGGGAGGGGCAGAGGGAGAGGGAGAGAGAGAGTCTCTAGCAGACTCCCCACTGAACAAGGAGCCTGACATGGGGCTCCATCCTAGGACACTGAGATCATGACCTGAGCCGAAATCAAGAGTCGGACACTTAGCTGACTGAGTCACCCAGGCGTCCCTCTTTCTTCTTATTTTTTTTTTAAGATTTTATTTATTTATTCGACAGAGAGAGGGAACAAGCAGGGGGAGTGGGAGAGGAAGAAGCCTGCTCCCAGCAGAGGAGCCCAATGCAGGGCTCGATCCTAGGACTCTGGGATCACACCCTGAGCCAAAGGCAGACGCCTAATGACTGAGCCACCCAGGTGCCCCACTTTCTTCTTATTTTTTAAACAGGCTGGGGCACCTGGGTGGCACAGCGGTTGGGCGTCTGCCTTTGGCTCAGGGCGTGATCCCGGCGTTATGGGATCGAGCCCCACATCAGGCTCCTCTGCTGGGAGCCTGCTTCTTCCTCTCCCACTCCCCCTGCTTGTGTTCCCTCTCTCACTGGCTGTCTCTATCTCTATCGAATAAATAAATAAAATCTTAAAAAAAGAAATAAATAAATAAACAGGCTGTCTCCCCAACTGGCGCACAAGTTTCGTGCTTACTTCTGGATCCTGATGTCTGGCCCGGGTTCTGACATAATGTTTGAGACTATTTGTTGAACAACAAAAAAGAAACAAATACAGATTCCTCTGTATTTTAAGAAGCTTTTCAAACCAAAAGCAAAAAGAAGAAGGCACCAACAAACAACTGGGACCAGTTAATCTTTCTTCCTCTAGACATGGATTGGTTACCTCACTAAGTAATTTGTATGTTAACGCTTTCTTCTGTCCTCTTCCGTTTTGCCCTCATTGTAACAATCATCTGTGTCCCTCTTCTCTTGAACGTACACACTCACAGTAGATTTTAATTCATAAGTTAAAGAGAATTTTCTTTTTCTTTCTTTCTTTTTTTTTTTTTAAGATTTTATTTATTTATTTGACACAGAGAGAGACAGCACAAGCAGGGGGAGCAGCAGACAGAGGGAGAAGGAGAAGCAGGCTCCCCACTGAGCAGGGAGCCCAATGTGGGGCTCGATCCCAGGACCCTGGGATCACCACCTGAGCCGAAGGCAGACGCTTAACAACTGAGCCACCTTGGTGCCCCTAAAGAGAATTTTCCGACTGATTAAATCTGGCACTGATTCCTTCTTGATGAATACAGAACACGTTCAGAACAGAAAGGGAGCTTTCTCCACAAAGGACTACAGGGAATACAACCTCTGGGAGGATTTTCAGCAGAAACTGACTAACAACGGATTTTTGTTTGCATCTTCCACAGAAGTCTTGTCCCTAAGTTTGGGGGCTCACTCCACATTTGTCCAGGAGCCACTGCTGTCCTGACTTGCTCATGCCCCACATCGGCCCAGGGTCGCGGACCTGCTAAAGGCTTCACCACAGTCCTTCCCTTACGTAGCCAAATGCAGGAGCCACAGTGCCTGGAGCCCACCATACTTTTAGTGGCCCACAAAAAAGGTTTCAACTTCTTTTAAAATCAAAAGGAAAAAAAAAAAGAACTTTCATATCAAAGAAACTATTTTAATATGGGAATATTTATATATTTGTCCTTATACTAATGCACCCTTAAAATATAATTTTTAGGGTTTTTGTTTTGTTTTGTGGAGAAAGAGTCCTAGGAAGGCAGGAGTGCTTAGGGCCTGTGAAAACTTTCTTTTTTTTTTAAGATTTTATTTTTTATTTATTTGAAGAGATAGAGACAGCCAGCGAGAGAGGGAACAGAAGCAGGGGGAGTGGAGAGGAAGCAGGCTTCTAGCAGAGGGGCCTGACGTGGGACTCGATCCCAGAACACCAGGATCACGCCCTGAGCCTTAACGACTGCGCCACCCAGGCGCCCCCTGTGAAAACTTTTCACAGTAAGGTGGGGTCCGTCACTTTGGCCTCTCCTTCTGGAGTGTATTGTTTCAGACTTGCTTTCCCCCCTCATCATTTTGGGTGTTTATTTGGATTTCCTTTTCAACCTTCCTCATTGTTCTGAAGTACAGGATATGACACCGCTCAGTTACTAGAATGACTTCTATTATATCCATGACTAGAATATAAATATCCAAACGACTCCAAATTGTCCAAAGCAGAGACAGTCCTCTCAGCCCGTGCAGGCTCCCCTCTGTGGAAGCCTCTCTGGTCCCCCTGCCGGTCTGACGTGAATCCTGTCACCGGGCTGGGTGCTGGGTGAGGCCCCGACCTTGCCGGCGCGCCCTAGGCCGAGGAACGGCGCCACCAGGCTGCTGCCACGGCCACTGTGGGCGTCCCTCTGCGCCTCGGGGACACTGGCACCAGAGGAAGTTTTAAAAATAGCTGAGGTCTGAATTATCCAAGAACAAACCGAAAGGATTTTTGCTTGGCCGAAAAGGGCAGTTTATATTATAAGAGCAGTGGAGTACTTTAAACCCGTTCCCCTTCAGAGCAGCACCAGACCCCCAGAAATCTGATTTTCTTTTTCTTTCCTGTCACACGTTTTAACAAAACCTGGGTCACTTTAGATCCCATACGATATGCAATTTTGTAGTCCTTCCAGTTGCTTCCATCCGGGTCCCTTTTCCAGGCCTCTAGCCTCCCTCCTTTCCCATCGGGGCTTCTGGGTTCCCTCAGCACTTTTCATTCCCCACTTCCCTCCTAAATGAAATCGGAAAACAAGTCTAAGGGAAGCTGAGTACATATTTTAGCCACTCTGTCGTTTTTTACAGAAAACTCTGTGTGGTGGAAGAATTGGCAGGGTGACCCCAAGGAGAAAGCTGCTGAGATCACGGAAGCTGATGTTCTCTGCAGGGAGAAGGGTAGGCCGGGCCCTGGAGGCGTGGGTTCTACTCTCCTTTCTTGTCACCTTGCCGTGTGACATGTGTCTTTACGCTCGGGACTCGAGTTTCTCATTTGTCAAATGAAGAGCACAGCATTTCCAGCAGGTGTACCAGGCACAGGACAGAAAGGAAGAGCCAGAGCTAGTCCGGGAGACTTTCTTCGGGAGAAGTCAACTTCTCCTTATCTCGAAGAGTATTATCCCCTTTGAAGCTCACCCAGAGTGGCCTAATTCCCAGCCCTGGGAAAACAGAGAGGATGGGGGTGTAGGGAGCTAATGGGCAGCTGGAGGGCCTCAGACTGTGTTGGCACAAGCACGGGCTGATGGAACCAGTTTCAGGGTGACCTGTTGTCTTATACGGTGTGTGTCTTCTCTCCTCTCTTTAACTTGGAAAAACGATACAAGAAGACCGAAGGCCCTGGTGTATTGTGCAGGAGGTGATCTCAAAGCTAGGAACAACTTCACTCCGTAAGGAAACAACCAGCAAAGTTCCTTCTGATCTGCCCTCATACCTGACCCCGATGTTTCGCTGAGCTGTCATTCATCCAGGTAACATTCCTGGAGAGCATCCGTTTTGTGTCAGGCAGTATGCTTAGAGCTGGGGGTAAGAAGATCATGTCTTCCTTCGTAGAAAGTTTCTCTTTCCATCCTTTCCTCTTTACAATCTGTCTCCATAAAGAGTTAGAGTGATATTTTAAATATGTAGATCCTATCCCTGCCCTGCTCAATACCCTCCAGGGGCTTCCTTTTGTATTCAGGATAACATCCAACACACACTTGTTTTACTGTGGGGTCTGACCTGAGTCTGCTTCTCTGACTACACCCTGCCTGTTTTTGTTGTTGGAGACACCAATGTGATTCCTAAATCAGGGCCTTTTTTCAGCCCTGATGGTGGTGGTGGGAAGGACCTCGGGCACACTAAGTTGAGCTGACAGTTCTCAGGTCGGCACATTGTCATCAGAAGTCCCTTCTTTTGCTTTGTATTCTTTGTATTCTCTTTTATTCCCAGTTCCCCAATTCCCAATTTTATCCCAATTCCTCTCACTCCACAGATAACCAATCTCAAATGTTTAACGTGTATCTTTCTGTGTGTATCTGCTCCAGCAGAAAGTGATATTTTGTGGGCATACATTTTAAATCTGCATGACATACTATCCACTTTTCTCACTCTGCACTAGGGTTTTGAGATCTAGCCATATTCTTATAGGCCCATTTGCTCACACTGTGAGCACATTTTAACTATCCACTCTCCCAAGGATGGATACCACTTGCTTCCAACCCCCTGCCTCCAAAATAACGATGTAGGGAACACCATGGTACCATGTGAGCACCTGTATGCTGGACCACAGGACTGTGCTTGCTGGGCACAGGGCATATAACATAAAATAACTTAATTTGCCTTAGTAGTGGCAGACTGCTTTCCAGAACAGCCTCATTGACTGCACTCCCTCAGGGCCTTTGGGCTTGCTATTCCTTTAGTCTGAAATAATTGTCCTCTGGGTTCTTGAAGGAACTTTCTTTCAGCTCAACTATCGCTGCCTCCCAGAGGCCTTGCCCAGTGTCCCAGTTATCCCCACAACCCACTCTCCCCGGGTTACTGTCCATCATGTTTATTTCCATTTGTTACATCGTAGCATTTTCCGCAACTTGACATTATCTGTGATCATTTATTTATTATCTGTCTTCTCCACGACAGCAGGGGATGCTGTCCTGTTCACTAGGCATTTAGCATAGCCCTAGCATATGGTAGGCTCTAAACAAATATTATTGAATAAATGAATGAAACAGTTAAAACAAATAAATAGCATTATTATACCAACCTGTTCAAAGCTCTATGGTTAGAAAAGCAAGGGACATAATATGTGCGAGAGGTGAGGAAACTTCTTTTTTTTTTAAAGATTTTATTTATTTGACAGAGAGACAGCCAGCGAGAGAGGGAACACAGCAGGGGAGTGGGAGAGGAAGAAGCAGGCTCCCAGCGGAGGATCCTGATGTGGGACTCAATTCCAGAACGCCGGGATCACGCCCTGTGCCAAAGGCAGACGCTTAACGACTGAGCCACCCAGGCGCCCCATAGAGGCGAGGAAACTTCTTAAAAGGATCCTAAAAGGTAGATAGGAGGCCGACGTCATCAGGCCCTACTGCACTGGGCTCAGTTATACAAGGCCACACGTTTATATCCATCCCCAGCCTTTTTTTTTTTTTTTTTTTTTAACCGTTTCCGCTAAACCACACCGCTAGGGCCGGCAAATCCCAGCAAGCCCGCAGGGGGGCGCCCAGAACAGGCTGGCCGGTGAGAACCAAAACTACATTTCCCAGCATCCCGAGCGCGCCGCCGACCCACTTTCGGAGTTCGCGGAAGACATGGCGGCGCCCGAGGAGCACGATTCTGCGACAGAAGCGCCTCAGACGGCGGTGCAGGAGGAGGAAACTAAAACGTTTAAAGATCTGGTGAGCGTGGATGACGCCGGCTTTTCTTTGTACTGCTGGCGCCAGGCGCATAGAGTCCGGTTACCTTACATCCTGGCTGGTGGTGTACAAAAGCAGCTAGGGCCTAGTTGGGCTTTACCTCAATTTCCGAAGCTTGGGCTCCGACTCTGTCCCGAAGCCTCTGGGTGTGAATGGTGGGAGGGCTGCCCGTGCCTGAGAGTCCCCATTTGTGCTTTTCTCCATTTTGGTGTGGCGCCGTTTGTATTTGCCAGGAGACTGTACACGCGGCGACCCCCCCACACCACCCCGCCAAAATCTTGGGCTACGGAGTCAAATGAAGCGGGTTTGGATTCTGACCCAGTCGCTTTCTAGGGTCACGTTGTTACCTCGCCGTGCCTCACTTTGCACAGCTGTAAATTGGGGGTAATAAATACGGCATAGAATTGTGAGGATCAAATGAACTGATACATGTGAAGAACTTGGCTTCGTCTCTGGGTAGAAAGTGTTAAGTCTTGAGGTACTGTCTCGGTGCTCCCAATTAAAGAGCAGACCCAGTAGGCTCGCAGTACTTTTTGAGTCAAAGGGTAAGGGACGCACATGTCACCAGCAGGGTGGCTCTGACATTCATTGAATTCGCAGGGAGGCACGTGTGTGTGTTCTTCTCTGCTGACGTTTGTTTTTCTGAATTCTAAGGGTGTGACAGATGTGTTGTGTGAAGCTTGTGACCAGTTGGGATGGACAAAGCCCACAAAGATCCAGATCGAAGCTATTCCTTTGGCCTTACAAGGTAGGTTGAAATTAAATATGTGGCTCAATACAGGTTCAGTGTGAGGTTATACTCAATTAAATACTTACCATTTTTGAGAGCTATTCTTGCATACTTCAAGTGATATAAAAATGTGGCCACTGAAGATACAAAATTTGTGGTTTATTGGCTTTGGAAAAATTCTCTTGTTCTACTGAGGTTACTTTTTATAAGGAGCTTTGTTGTCTACAGCAGATGCTGACTTTAAGGAAGCACTGGACTAAAGTATACTGACAAGAAACTTGTTAGGAATTATGAGTCAATAAGTGAATAAGTACATAAGGGTGCCTGGAACGTCTGTTAGTATGTAAAGGAGTTGAGAGCTCTTGCTTTGTGAGACATATTTATCAGATTTGCAGAATAATGGCTAACATGTTGGTTGATGACTAATGGGACCAAAACTAACAGGATGAACTTCCGTAGGTGTAGAGGTAAAGTCCTGCTGTTAGATTCCCAAAGCCCAACTTCACAGGATTAGGGTTGGTGGTAAAAGAGAGCTAACAATGTTAACTGAAATTTGATAAGATCCTTAAGAGAAAATGAAGGTAATCTTAGCTACATTAAGATTTTTTTCCCCCAGAAAAATGTATAAATGTATCTGTACCTAGAATTTACCCCCTGCCCTGAATTCCTCTCCCGCATATCCCAGGTTACAAACTCTTGAACTAGCTCTAGGGAGAGAAAAGTGCCTTGTATTGGTTAGAACCCACCTAGAATATTATGCTTAGTTCTGGGGATCAATTTTGAGGGACCAACCGAGTGGCAGTGAATGTGATACAGTATCAAGAATAGTCCTAAATTGGGTGCCTGGGTAGCTCAGTCGGTTGAGTGTAGGACTCTTGATCTCGAGTTATGATCTGGTGGTTTTGGGATTGAGCCCTGTGTAGGACTCCATGCACAGTGCCGAGTCTGTTTGAGATTCTTTCTCCCTCTCGCTCTGTCCCTCCCTGCTCTCGTGCATGCACACACGCTCTCTCTCTTTCAAATAATAAATTAAATCTTAAAAAAAACAAAAGTCCTAAATAGTTAAAGAAGCTGAGTGCGTTTGGTCTGGAGAAGAGTAGAGCTGGGTGGGATGATACTTGGCTTCAGTGATTTGAAGAGCTGTCATGTGGAAAAGTAATTAAACTTTGTGAAATTCCATTTGTTCCTTCCATAAATAGTAAGTATCTGATATAAGTGTAAGCACCAGAAGTTAAGATTTGGCCCTCTCCAAGAATTTGGAGTCTACTAAGGAAATAATTATAAATCTATTATAAGGTGAACAGGGACAGAAGAAAGTTACATTCCAAGTGCACTGAGGGAGGAGAATAGATTATTACTTATGGGGATGGATTAGAGGAAATTTTATTTTTTGGCTGGGAAGGTTGGAAAGACATTCAAGCTGAACCTTGAAGACTGAATAGGATTTAGACATTCATGTATGATAGGAAGAGAGGACTTTCTAGGCCTAGGGAACAGCATGAAAAAAAGCTGAGGAGGCTGGACAAAACATGGGCATGCATGGAGGCCTGCAAGTACTTAACAGAGACTAGGGGGAAAGATTAGTAAGATCGTTGGGGCCAGATTATGCCGAACTTAAATGCTGGGTAAAGGAATTTGGTCTTTGTTCTACAGGCAATGGACTGCCTTGGGAGATTATTTTTTAGCAGGAGAATGAAATCCTTAGAGTTGTATTATTGGAATAATAATCTCATAGTTTTGTAAGGTAGTTTAGAGATGAGGGGCGAGAGGCTACGGGACCAATCAGGAGGGCATTGCAGTAATTTTGGCAATAAGTAAAGGGTAGGGTAGTGGTAGTGCGAATGAAAAAGAGAAAATGATAGAAAAAGGATCATCATGATTTTATAACCAGTTAATGAAAGCCAAGGAGTGGGGCAATTGAATATTAATGCCTGTGTGTCTAGGACATATTACTGGTATAAAAAGGAACGTAGTAGGAAAAATAATTCCAGGGAAGAGGAGTTCAGTTGGAAATTATTGCTTTCAGGCATCAAAGAGATAGAATTGACTAATGCACGGTTGGAATCTGGGGATTACAGCTTGTTTAAGTGGCCAGAACTGGATACAGACACCATATCCAAAGGGAACTTGTAGCCGCAACTGTGGACATGGGTGAGGTTGCCACAGAAGGCCAAGAGATGACAGGGGAGACGTGGAGGCTCAGTAGAGGGTTGAAAATCGTGAGAGTACAATTTCATACAAATTAGGTAAGGGAGAGTATTTCAGGGAAGGGATAGTAAACACTTTGAACTTGTTTAGAGAAGCTAGGATACGGACTGCGCAAATGGGGAAGGAGTTTGAGCTGTCAGCATTACTGGAGTTGCTTTCGAATAGCAAAAAGAAGGGTTGGTGCATTCCAGCATTTTCTTGCTTACCCTACAGCAGGTGTTGGAGGAAGGAACCCAGATTAGGTGGTGGTAATAATTTTGAAGTTATTCATGATTTTTTCAGTAACCAGTTTGTATTGAATGCAGAGAAAATAGGAGTCCGTGAAAGATCACCAGGAACTGAGTAATGTGATTGACATAATCATCATGGAAAAAGTCTATGTTCTTATTCTTGAGCTTATCTCATTCTAATGAACAATTTATAAATGTTTCATTTAAAAAAACCGGTAGATGCTGGCCCTAAGCAAGAGATTTTAAATAAGAACACTTTCCTTTTTTTCTTCTGCTAAATGAATTTCAGTTTGAATACTAATGATGGTGTCAATTTCTACAAAGTTACGGAGCTCTGGGTACATCCATTGTTCTTAAACCTTGTAATAATTCTGAAAGGTAGGAACCATAAAAAAATTTCGATCTCTCCATTGGTTTTTGAGGATGTTTTTCTTCCCATTTTTTCATGTATTAAGTTTATTTCTAATTCAGAGATCACTCAGTCCTCTAGGAATTTCAGACAGTTTTTTGAATGGCTGCGATATACCAAGCAGTTGTGTTAGGTGCTGGCAGTGTGACCAAGGTGAATGAATTTACTCTGCTCTTATGGGGAGTGTATTCTCCACAGATACTACCACTGGAAGGGCGTAGGGGTTGTGAGAGGAAGAAGGGAGATAATAGAGAAAAATTAGTCTCACAAAGCGAGTATTGCTTTGAGGGGATCATAAGAGAACTGGAAGCAGTGCAGGCCTTAACTGGTGGCCGTGGCCATCGCTCACAGCCACACGATTCGAGACACTTGAGCTCCTTTACTTCCCTAAATCTTTCTTATATACTCCTTCTGAAATTTTAAGATTTCCCTTGACAGAAACGGAGGGCAGATCCCACTGTTTTTGTTTTTGTTCTTTTCCTGTTCCAGAAGGCACGTCGTACCCTGGCAGGGAGGCAGAATCCCCACAGAGTTGGGGAATAGAAACTTTGGAAGCTCTTAGCTCACAAATAGGTGGGTGCTGTTGCAGTTCATTGTCACTTACCCTGCGATCAAGAGGAACATTCAAGTTAGTAAATGAGGGAGAAATTTTATCCCTGTATTGTCATCTGTTTTTGTGACAGTAACAGAATTAGTCCATTGTCTGGTCTGACTTATCATTCACATCTACACCTGTACTTTTATGTGGAAAATATTGATGTCACTGTTTAGAAGGGTAAAGGGTAGCGTATTTGGTTGTTTAATCTGGCATGGTCGGTCCTAGGTTAAGTGATTAATGTCTGAGAGACGAATATTGAAAAGTCTGTTCTATTTGATATCAAGCACTCTCCTTTCTTGAAGCTCTCTTCTTCCTCAATTTCTTGTCAGTATTGTCTTCTGTCTTTCTAGCTGTTCTTTCTCGGTTTCTTCTGGTTCCTTTTTCCTTGCAATGTTAAATCTATCTTTATCCTTTTTTTTTTCTCACTCTAAAACACTAGTACGATTTCTGGTGCAGTCCTGAAGCTATAATACTGTCTGCATCAGTGACTTTCAGCCAGTGCTCATCAGAATCATGTGTGGACGTTGTAAAATGATAGAGATTTCTAGCCCCACTGAATCAGAATTTCTACATGTGTGACCTAGGCATATATAGATACAAAAATCTCATAGATTATTCTGATGTGTCTGCCCTTGGGGGAGCACCACTGTTAGGATGACCATGGCTCCCATGTCTGTGCTTCTAGCCTACACTTCTCTGCTGAGCTCCGAACAAGTATGTCCAAATGGTTTTTAGATATTTCTCTCTGAGCCTATGGCATAAACCTCAAGTTCCCTGTGTTCAAACCAGAGTCATTGTTTTCCTCGCCAGAACTGATTTTCTGGACGCCCCATCTCAGTTTATGGCCTTTAAGTTTCCCAAGCTAGAAACCCACGTGTCAGCCACATTTTCTTGCATGACTTTCTGCATCTCACTTGTTTCTGTCCTCATTGCCTTGCCTCAGTTCAGAACACGGTCGTAACTCCCCTGGTATCCTAATTGAGCTCTCATTTTCCTGTGTGTTCCCCATTCTGTTTGTTTGGGTCATTTTAGATCATAAGGAAGAGAGTCGAGTTCAGCTAACCTCAGGGGAAAGGAGTTTATTGTAGGGTTAATCTCTAGGTAGGGAAATCTCAGCAGTTGTATACAGCCAAGGAACAATGTGAGCGTTAACTGTGGCGGGCGTTTTTACTAGGAAGCGCTCCCAGGGGGCGCTGTTCTAACGCACAGCTGCCTTGTGAGCTGCAGCCAGCCAGCCTAGAAATGGGGTCTTGGTTTGGGAGTTAATTTCCAAATCTTATAGTTATGGCTTGATTGGTGATAACAAACCCCGGGGACCTCTTCTTGAGGGATTACTTACGGCATTCTTCCCTCAGAAGAAGCAGTGGAAATGGCCTGTACTGTTGAGCTCCTTGGCTCCTTGTGCCATCAGGCCTAGGGTTTTTCTTCCTTAGGAATTATATTGATCATGATGTTCTCTGCTTAAAATCGTTCAGTTCCTCCCTCTTAAAGGAAGACACAAAACTCCCCAGCATGGCTTATGAGTTTCCTGTTTAGCTTCATTCTTCTCCCTTTCCCCTCAACACTTCTGTGTTCGGCCACATTATACTTCCCCTCTCCCTGCCCATGCTGTGTTCTTTAAAGCCTCCACCCTCTGTCCTCGTATAGGAATGTCCTTCTTTGTTTTCTTTGCTTACTTCCAGATTTAATTTACCCATCACCTCTGTTAGTCTTTTCTGACTCTTCTGGGCAGTAAGTTAGTCCTTCCTTTGTGTTCTCACTGTATTTTGTAGGGGCTTATTTTAAAGTCCTTATCACATACCGTCTTTGTGTATGTCATCCCCAGATTTTGAGCTTATCTAGGACAAGACCGTGTCTTCTGTCTATTCAGCCTTCCTCTCCCTCCAGTTCATCAAATGTTTATTCATTGTCTCCTTTGTGCCCACATTGGGTCACTGTAGAAAATATGGAAATAATGCAGAGAGCATTTCTTTGCTGTTAGATGTTTTCTTTTTCTTCCTAGGTCGTGATATTATCGGTCTGGCAGAAACTGGCTCTGGAAAAACAGGGGCCTTCGCTTTGCCCATTCTGAATGCACTGCTGGAGACACCCCAGCGTTTGTTTGCCTTAGTTCTCACGCCCACTCGAGAGTTGGCATTTCAGATCTCAGAGCAGTTTGAAGCCCTGGGGTCTTCTATTGGCGTGCAAAGTGGTAAGTGTCTGAGAGGAAAGGAATCACAGAATTTCTTAACAAGTTGAGAATGAGTGTAAAAGGAGAATAGAAGAAAGTATTACTAACATGAGTTCATTGACCTTAAGAACCAATTTGGTATTTTAGCTTTGGGCAAAGTTGTACAGGAAGAAAATTTAAGAAGAAGTCTAGCACTGACTTTAAAGATGTTCAGTGAAGTATGGAAGAAATAAAGGCTCTCTCTTCTCTATTCTTTTTATTTCTGTAGCTGTGATTGTAGGTGGAATTGATTCAATGTCCCAATCTCTGGCCCTGGCGAAAAAACCACACATAATAATAGGTGAGTAATTGACAAAGGTAAAAGGCCCTGGTGATGATGAATTGGAGAAAAACTACCGACGTTGGGTGTAACTTAGTTTGTGGAGAACTTTGAAGAAAGGATTTTTGTAATCCTGTTTAATTTTTTTAATTTCTGAAATTTAGGGGTTGGGGGGCGGGGTGCTTGGTAACTTTTTTTTTGTCCTCGTTTTTGAACATTGAACTTTCTCCTCAACCTTTCTTGATAGCAACTCCTGGTCGATTGATTGACCACTTGGAAAATACAAAAGGTTTCAACTTAAGAGCACTCAAATACTTGGTCATGGATGAAGCAGACCGAATACTGAATATGGATTTTGAGACAGAAGTGAGCATTCAATTTCTTTCCTCCTCTTAGGGCATCTTAGGTACTGGATTTCAAAATTTGGTTCATTGCCCACCAGCCTTATGTGGAGCCCTATATCATCATCAGTTAATTTAAACATCTCTGCTGCCTTTTCTCATTCTTGGTGCTCCTCACATTGTCCGTGTTTCTTTAGAATGTAGTTTGACTTTGATTTCAGACATGAGAAATTTCTTTTCTTTTCTTTCTTTCTTTTTTTTTTAAAGATCTTATTTATTTATTTGACAGAGAGAGACATAGAGAGGGAACACAAGCAGGGGGAGTGGGAGAGGGAGAAGCAGGCTTCCCGCTGAGCAGGGAGCCTGATGCGGGGCTCGATCCCAGGACCCTGGGATCATGACCTGAGCCGAAGGCAGACGCTTAACGACTGAGCCACCCTAGCGCCCCAGACATGAGACGTTTCAACCAGATTTCTTTTCCATTTCATTTGATTTATACCTCTTTCATAGATTTTGCAATATCTTTATATTCTGTCATCATAGCTTACTTAGTTGATGAACACCTATTCTTGACTTTTCTCTTAGGTTAGCTTGGCTCTAATTTAAACTTCTTTTCTGTGAATGGCATTTTGTTTAATAGCATGTGGTATTCAAAAAAAAATAGCACCTGTTATATCAAAAAGTAAATATTCAGTTAATTTTAGCTGAATTGAATTGATTTTTGAGTCCCCAGATTCCTACAGTGATACTTATAGTTTTTTACTCTCCTTCACAAAGAGTATTTGCAAGTGTCCAGTCTAAATGTTATATTGGTATCGTTTCTTCTTTATGCCTTAGGTTGACAAGATCCTCAAAGTAATTCCCCGAGATCGGAAAACATTTCTCTTTTCTGCTACCATGACCAAGAAGGTGAAATTTTCTAGGACTTAATGTTTTCTTCTATATTAAGTGATAAATAGAAACAGTAACAATTATAAAAATAGAGCACTCAGGAATCAGTGTACTATTCTAAGTTTTCTTTCTGTAGGTGCAAAAACTTCAGCGAGCAGCACTAAAGAATCCTGTGAAATGTGCTGTTTCCTCCAAATACCAGACAGTTGAGAAATTACAGCAGTATTATCTTTTTATTCCCTCTAAATTCAAGGTAAAGTGTTTACTTTGATCATTCCTGCCTCTCCCTCTCCTTCCTCAGCAAAGCATCTGAAAGTGTGTCCACTTTGGATTAGCTAAGAGCTGTGCTCCTGTTTGTTTTAGAGCGCTTACTGTGCTTATAGTTATCACTGAGAAAGTCGGACATTCCGGGAATTCATAGCATGCTAAACCACAATAATGATGTAATTCCTTTCCAGCCCCATTCTTGAAGTAGCTTTTCTTTTGTCTACTGATTATGTGGCTTTTTTTTAAATAGGCAAGGGACCCTAGTTTTGTGCTTTGATGTAAGGACTTTTCCTGATTGCTGACTACAAGGAGTTGTGCTTGGCTTTAGGCTGTATGTGAGATTTATGGTTCATAGACATGATAATGCTGCTTCAGGAATGCAACACTGGCAGCTGGGGTCTGGAAAGTTGAGAAGCAACTGTGTATAGACTTAGTCTTTAACATAATTTATATGCCCAGGACTCCAGTCTTTTCTTCCAGATTCAGTTACTTACATTGTTTTGGGTTTGTAACTTAGGATACCTACCTGGTTTATATTCTCAATGAATTGGCTGGGAACTCCTTTATGATATTCTGCAGCACCTGTAACAATACTCAGAGAACAGCTTTGCTACTCCGAAATCTTGGATTCACTGCCATCCCCCTCCATGGACAGATGAGTCAGGTAAAGATTCTTTGGTGTCATCAGTGGTGAACTGGTGGCATGAGAGAGGTAAACTTTATAGCAGATCTGTGCAAAAACGTGAGACATTGATGCATCTTCCTAGAATTATTCAGATTTTATGGGCTTTGAAGTGTTGCTCTGGATGCCCCCTGCCCCCTTCCTCCTTCCAGGATAGTGAGAAGCTCAAATTGGAAGATTCCGTAGTTATTTGTCTGGTATGGAAGCTCTTGAGTTGATTTATTTATTCAGCCCTAGTGGTAATAGTGATTCTTTGGTCTCAAAAGATTTTTAATAAATTATTTTTCAACTCTCTGTCATGTTAAAGCATCCTTATTTCATGTTAGTATTTTCTAGCCTTAGTCTTAAATATTTTTTTGTTGCTTCCATGTCTCCTTTTGATCTGTGAAGCCCAGTCTGGACTTAAGGGGAAACATCCTGTTAAAAATTTCTGTCTCTGTTCTTATATTTAGTGTGTTTATCTTAGATTCTAAGATTCTTTAGCTTTCCAAGATTAAAATTTTTTTCATTTCTTTTCATCATCTCAGAGCAAACGCCTAGGATCCCTTAATAAGTTTAAGGCAAAGGCCCGTTCTATTCTTCTAGCAACTGATGTTGCAAGCCGAGGTTTGGACATCCCTCATGTGGATGTAGTTGTTAACTTTGACATTCCTACCCATTCTAAGGTGAGTCCTGTCCCTGACCTGACTTTCTAGTCCCAAATGTTTTTCTTTCTTTTTTAAAAATTGAGGTATACTTGACATATAACGTTAGTTTCAGTTGTACAACATAATGTTAAATGATATTTGCATATATCATGAGATGATTGCCACAAGTCTAGTTAACATCTGTCACCATACATGGTTATGAATTTTTTTCCTTGGCATGAGAACTTTTAAACTGTACTCTCTTAGCAGCATTCAGATGTATGATACAGTATTATCAACTATAGTTGCCATGCTGTACGTTACAGCCCCATGACTGACTTATCTTGTAACTCGAAGTTTGTGCTTTTTGACCCCCTTCACCCAGTTTATCCACGACCCCCATAATTCCCACCTTTGGTAGCTACCAGATCTGTCCTCTGTATCATGAGCTCAGTTTGTTGCTTTTTAGAGTGCTCATATAAGTTAGCTTATATAGTATTTGTCTTTCTCGGACTTATTTCACTTAGCATAATGTCCTTAAAGTCCATGTCTGTTGTTGCAGATGGCAAGATTCAATTCTTTTTTATGACTGAATAATGTTCCATTGTATCCAAAGTGTATTTCTTTCTTTCTTTTTTTTTTTTTTTTAAGATTTTTAATTTATTTATTTGAGAGAGAGTGAGTTGAGTGAGGGGAGGAGCAGAGGGAGAGGGAGAAGCAGACTCCATACTGAGTAGAGAGCCTGACATGGGGCTTGATCCCAGAACTCTGGGATCATGACCTGAGCTGAAGGCAGACATTTAACCAGCTGAGCCACCCAGGCTCCCCCAAAGTATATTTCTTAATGGAATGTTTTCTGTCTCTCCTTAGTTGCAACATCATTTTATTTATTTTGTCCTCAATTAGTTAAGTATCAAAAACTGGGAAAGCTCTTGATTTATTCATTCTTGTTATTGTGCACGTGCCTGAGGATATCAGTAAATGTGGATGAAGGTAGACAAAGAGAGGTATTGGGTGCTTACAGCCAGCGGGGTAGGTGCAGCGTACGCCGATCTTCGTCAGTCTCATTTCTTCAAGATGGTCAGCTTTTGTGGTTCTTGGTGTATCTCAGGGTTTCTCAGCCTTGGCTCCATGAACGTTTTGGGCCAGCAGATTCTTTGCTGTGGGGCTGTCCTTCACATAGTAGGATGCTTGGCAGCATTCCTGGCCTCTACCCACAGGTGACATGGTGACAACCAGATATTTGTTGACATTTCCAAATATCCCTTGGGGAGGACAGAATTGCCCCCAGAACAACTAATATTTATTGGCTTTGTGTTTAACTGATGTCTCATTTGATTCTGACAGTAACTCTGAGTTTGGGCGTGCATTTCTATCCCTGTTTTATAGAGAGAAACCCATTCAGAGAGGCTGTGTGACTTGCAGACAGTGGTGTAGCTGGTAGGCGGTAAGACCAGAGCCATGATCCAGGTCTGCCTCTAGATCCAGTGCTGTTTTTCACTAGACCATGTAGATATGCTTTAAATTTGTCTTCCTGTAAAAGAAAAGAAAAAAGAGTCAATTTGGTGCTGCAAGGAGAATAAAAAAGAGAAAGTAGATTTATCTTATCCTGTTGCCTAATCCATTTTTCTGTGTTTCAACACAAGTCTATTTTCTTTCAAAGGTTTGCAGTAAGACTTTACGTTCCTAGGTTTCGTTTATATTTTATGTAACTCACGTTTATTTACACTTTTTATTTCAGGATTACATCCATCGAGTAGGTCGAACTGCTCGAGCTGGGCGTTCGGGAAAGGCTATCACCTTCGTCACACAGTAAGTGAATTGACTTTAGGGGCAGAACAATGGAGAGAAAAGAGCAGAGCTTTGGAGCAGACTGACTTGGCGCCTGACTTTGCCATTTACTCGAATAGTCCCTTAATCTCCCTCATGCTGTTTCATCATTTGTAGAATGGAAATAATAATAACACCTACCTCGCAGGGTTTTAATGAGGGCTGGCGATACACAGGTGGAAGATCTAGTGTGGCGTTCGGCATACAGAAGCACACGAAGAAACCCCTGCCGTTTCTTTCAGCTGCTGAAGCTGGAGCACAGTGACCCTTCCCTCAGCTCAGAGTATTAGAATAATTAGTTTGGTTTTGTTTCTAAAAGGCACAAATTTTTACGTAACCTGGGCTTTTCTGGGAGTAAAGAATACGTTTGGTGATTTTCTAGTGGTCTGTGTACAGAAGATGGCATCTAGTCAGTTTTCTGAGGAGGAATAATGGATTCGGGAGTGCTTAAAACTGGCTCCTGTTGCATCAGATGACAGATGTATACTTTTGGAATGGACGGACATTCGCACTGTCAGCCAACCAAAGCCATGCCAATTGTCTTTCCTCAGGTATGATGTGGAACTCTTCCAGCGCATAGAACACTTGATTGGGAAGAAACTGCCTGTCTTTCCAACACAGGATGATGAGGTTATGATGCTGACAGAACGAGTGGCTGAAGCCCAGAGATTTGCCCGCATGGTATACAACTTATTTTCTCACCAACTTAAATGCAAACAGTGTTAGCTGTTGTGTTCATCCTCGTAACAAACCACGGGAACTGAGTTATTATTTTATTCCCAATTTAAGATGAGCGTACTAAAGTACAGAGATGGTAGGTAATTTGAATCGGGGTTTGGGCTCAGTCTGACCACAATGACCACATACTCAGCTACCGTTCATGTTTCACGTGTGGCAAGAAAACCTTTGGATTTGAGATCAGAAGATCCAGCTGTGAATTAGACATCATGGGTTTGGACAGTGCATCCAACCTCTCAGAGTCCGTTCCTCACCTGAAAAATTAGGAATAATAATTACCTTGATACTGTACAAGGTGTTTTTGGTACCAGATAAGCTAACGTGAACTGCATAGTTACTAATAGTAAGTAGCAGTAATAATAGTGGTGGGGATGGATGGGAAGATTCTAAAGGAGAATCCTAGCAAGTGCCATCTGCTCCCTAGAGTTCTCGTTTGAGGGATAAGACAACTTTGCCCCTGCGGTGCTTTCTGAGTAGCCGATGTGTGGGCTTGTTTTTGTTTTTCTGCTCACATGGAATTCTTTGGTATTTTGGTTTATAAAAGTATTATATGTACATTGAAAAAAATTTCAGAAAATACAGAAAAGATTAAAATAGCGAAGTGAAACAAATAATCCATCCCGCACAGAGAACATTTGAGTATTGATAACATTTGGCTATTTTTCCCTTTTTAGCCATACTTAGATTTTTATCTAATTAACATTTTTCTATATTAACAAATAGAGAGCCATGTGATCACTTCTTAATGGCTACAGAGAATTCCATTATGAGTATATAACATGACTTATATTGGTGCATATACGTTTATGCTTTTTCACGTTTTGTATTTCAAGTGGTACCATGTTGGACATCCTAATATATGTAGCTTTGTATACTTGTTTCTTTTGAATAAGTTCTTAGAAGTAGAATTCATTGTTGGGCCGAATTAATTGTTGGGAATTCATAGAGAATGCCAGATTTCCCACCCCTCCCCGCTGAAAAGCTATAGCAGTTTACACTGTCAACGAGAGTGTATGTGGTTGTCCCCACACCTTGACCGATACGAGGTATTACTATTCTCTTAAATTTTTGCTGGCCTGCCATGTGAAAATAGTAGCTTATTGTTTTACTTTTCATGTGAACGCTTTTGTGTATTAGCATTTGGGTCTTACCCCTTTACGAATGTGAGGTGTTAGGGAGTTACTTAGTGTTTGATTTCAGGGAGAGGAGAGCAGGATGTGTTACCCTCAGTGATAGTAACTTTCACTCCCATCGTTTCTCTTTTCTCGCAGGAGTTAAGGGAGCATGGAGAAAAGAAGAAACGCACGCGGGAGGACGCTGGGGACAACGATGACACGGAGGGTGCTATGGGTGTCAGGAACAAGGTGGCCGGAGGAAAAATGAAGAAACGGAAAGGCCGTTAATTTCTCTATAAAGACTGGATTTCAGCCTTCTGTTCCGTAAAGGGGATTGTAGAAGAGAAAGAGACCTCCTTGGGCAGAGTTCCTTGGACCCAAATCTGTCAGAAGGATGTTCAGCACCTCATCTAAGTCAGTACTCGTTCCCCTTCTGTAGAGCACCATGACTGTAGACCGGCTTTGACAGTGCTGAGGTCAGCTCTGGGTCCTTGGTCATGACCTGAGTGGGATGTGCTCTTCTGTCACTTCACACAGACCTTTTGCTTTTTCAGCTGCAAGTCAAGACTAGGTTGATGAAGCACTGGACCCGGTATTGTAGAGGAAAGAAGCTTCTACATCTGTAAAATGGTGATACTTTAAGCAGTCCCAGCTTGTGCTTCATTAGACCTAATGTGGAATAATAAATTTAAATACTAATTTTAAAAGATTCAGACTCCGTGAAGACCTTTATAGGTTGAGGGACTTGACATATTTAAGTAAGATCTTACTAATAGATCAGAAACTGGCAGTGGCAGTTACGTGGCAGATTCATTGCTTGTCCTGAATTAAGATAAACATTATTTATGATATAAAAAAATCCACAAAGGAACAAGATGATGGATGGCTTTGAAAGGGAAGTCCTGCTTAAAAAGAGGTGGTGTTTTTCTTGGTGAGGGACCAAAGTCCCTAAGTTAGACTGCAGAGTCTGTTAGATCACTAAATAGATGCACTTCCCTGGCTTCTTGGAATAAACACTTGGATAGGAAGACTGGTTTCCAATATAGACTCTTATCCCCAGGTAACTGGAGTAAAATCAAGAACCATCAGAGATACAGGGTAATTCCAAGACCCAGTTTCACCCCCTTGTCATCAGTGCTCATTGGCTGATACCTTTTCTTTGTCTCCATCTTGGATGACGTAACTCAGGAGAGGTAAAGCTGGGCCATCTGCTCCTGGAGAGAAAATAGACCATGACTCTGTAGGGATTGGGTGGGATAGGGGAGAGTTGATGGAATTCAGAAACAACTGTGAACTGCACAGTCGTGAACAGTCTTGTGCTCTTTTAATTCAGGAGATGCCTAATCATTTTTGTCAAATATAACAGTTTTATTAGAAGAGGATGTGTCTGGAGTGGCAGAACCAGGGCGAAGAGGTTCCAGTGATTTAAGATTGAGAGTGAGTTTTGGCAGAAGAGAAACTTTCCATATATATCTTAATGAAAAGTACGTGTTTCAACAATTATGTTTCTTAGAGTCAAAGTGGTAAGAAGTGAAGAGTAGACGTCAGTAAAGTTCTGTGGTAGTCAGGTGTGGACACTGATTGCAGGAAGATCTTTATAAACTTAGGGGGTGGGGTACATTCTGCCACAACTGCGTCCAAGAGGAATGCCTGTGGATAAGGCATTTATAATTAATTGAAATCTAAACACATGGCTTATTTTGTTGTTTAGTTTGCTCTGCATTTCATTGCTCCTCGTTATGGTGCATTTGCAAGAGGATTAAGTTAGAGAAGTCAGGAGTCCATAAGAAAGAAGGAAGGGAGAAAAAGGATAGAAGAAAAAGAGAGGCAAGTAGTTGAGTGGGACTATAGTTGTGACTGTTTTGAGTTGTGTGTACCACTGGAGGCTAATTCTTCCTGAATGTTGTGTTTTCCTGATGGGACTCTCTGAGGCGGCTAAGGTTAGTAGCAACTCTCTGAGCCTTTGGGTAAAAGTGAATGGATGGTTGCTGTTTCAGTTCATTGGAGGACTTCAGAAGCAAGCTGGCATTGAATTGGGTGGTGGGTGGTGGGTAAGAGAGATTGGAATTATCCTAAAGGAGTCTGAACTTTCTAAATAGGTAGGGGTCTCTCACCAAAGGATCTGTAGACGCCTGAAGTGTATGCATATTTCTGGGGAGACCAAAAGGATTAAAAACTATTGCTCTGAAGCTTAGCTGTTGTCTCTATATACGTAATTATGCTCTGCTAGGTTGGGACGCTAGGACACTCAGCGAAGAAATGTGACTGATCCATCTTTAGGCATATTAGGAGGTCCAGACCATAAGATAGGGTCCCACACAGGATGAATAAAGATGTTACTGCGAAGGACAGGAGGCACAGAAATAAATAAATATGATCTGTTAGTGAATTAGGACAGAGCTGGGGGTTTGTACCATTAATTGGATCTGTTCTTGTTCCCTTATCCCCTGAGGCGAGGTTGCGAGGTGTGTGTTAGTTTCCTAGGGCTGCCTTAATGAAGTACTATACATTGGGGGGCTTAAGACAAACTCTTTGGCTTATGGTTCTGGAAGCTAGAAATCTGAGATGAAGGTGTCAGCAGGGCCTTGTGCCATCTGAAATCTCTAGAGAAGACTCTAGAGAAGACTCCTTCCTTGCCTCTTCCCAGCTTCCAGTGGTTGGTTGCCAGCAATCCTTGGTGTTCCTTGGCTTGTGGCTACATAACTAATCTCTGCCTTCATCTTTGTATAACTTTCCTCATATGTCCGTGTCTTCACATGGCTTTCCTCTGAGGAAACCAGTCATTGGAGTTAGGGTGCATCCTAGTCCAGTATGACCTCACCTTAACTAACCATATCTTTGAAGACCCTATTTCCAAGTAAGGTCACATTCTGGAGTTCCAGGTAGACGCAGATTTTGGGGGGAGATTATTCAATCCAGTGCGGACCCATCTTTCCGGACTGCTGTGTAGTTTGGGGTTTAAGACTGTGTGGTGGAATAGAAGTGGTAGATAGAGTTGATGACAAAGAAAGTGGAGAAAAGACAGAAGGTAGGTCTTCAGAAATGGTTAAGATGGGTGGAAGCATAGTTTAAAATGAGGGGTACCTGGCAGGCTCAGTCGGTAGAGCACGTGACTCCTGATTTGGGGTTTGTAAGTTAAAACCCCACGTTGGGTGTAGAGATTACTTAAACTCTTAAAGAAGTTTACAATGATATTATCTTAAATGTGAATTATCTTTGCAGTCAAGGTACCAAAGGCTCTAGTTTCAGGAGTAGGGAGGGTGTTTCTGGCCTTTCTTCTGTTTCCTTCTTGGTGTAATTCCTTAGTTCTGTTTTCCTGATTTAAGAAACAGAACTTTGGGGCGCCCGGGTGGCCCAGTTGGTTGAGCATCCGACTCTTGATTTTGGCTTAGGTCATAATTTCATGAGATCTCACGAGATGGAGCCCCATGTCAGGCTCCACGAGCTTCAAAATAACCAACCAACCTCACCCTCTCCCCCAAATGCAGACAATTCCCACACCTAACTTGTATGACTTCATAAAGGAAGCAGCTCACAATAGTCATGTAATGCTGGCCCAGAGACGATTTCCCCCTTATTGCTCGTCTGAGTCATGAAACACTTTATATAGTATTTGTTGTATCGTGGCTTCATGACACTAGCTAGCGTCGTTTTAGTTCTCTTTCCAGAGCTGAAGTGAGATGAGGAAAATATCTCTACCTTATGAAGGGATCCCAGGATCCCAGTGATAGGGTTTTAGTTGGGTTGGCTATTCCAGGCTAAAAGCAGGCCGAGAATTACATGTGTTCTGGAACTTAAGGTACTCTGAGGGGATTCTAGTAGTTGCCAGGAGGGGTCTAGACTCAACTAGCTTATTATTATTATTATTATTTTTAAAGATTTTATTTACTTGAGAGAGAGCACAGAGGGAGAGGAGCAGAATGAAAGGGAGAAGCAGAACCCCACTGAGCAGAGAGCTCAACACAGGCCTTGATCCCAGGACCCCCAGATCATGACCTGAGCCAAAGGCAGACACTTAACCGACTGAGCCGCCCAGGCACTCTGATAATTCTTTCTTAGTCCCTTAAAGATGGGATGCATATCCTAGAACTTACCTGACTCTATAAAAACATCTGGCTTACAGCCAAAGTATTTTCCAGGTAGCTTCCTACCTGCAGATATCCAAAAATCTACATCAGGGGCACATGGGTGGCTCAACCAGTTAAGCATCTGCTTATGGCTTAGGTCATGATTCCAGGGTCCTGGGGTCAAGCCCTGCATCAGGCGCCCTGATCACAGGGAGCCTGCTTTTCCCTCTCCCTCTGCCTTCCGTTCCCTCTGTGCTCTCTTTCTTTCAAATAAATAAAATCTTAAAAAAAAAAAAATGTAAATCAGAGATCTGCTCCAGCTCCCTCAAAGCCTGCAAAAGGAGACCAGAAAGAACCACAGACTGTGGCATTGGTCACAGAAAATGAAGGCATCCAAGTTATCAAAAGCAGGTAACAAAATAACGTCAAGAAAGTATGTTCCGAGAACTTGAATACAAAATTAGAGAATATACAAGAAGTGTTAATCCACATAGTTCTTAAGGTGGAATCTTGCCTCAGGGCAGATAAGTCAGGGTGTGAGTCATCTCTCTTCAGTTGGAATGACAAGAGACGCAGACCTTGGCACTAGAGATTCAAGGGTTATCCACACCCACATTCCTTTTCATGCCTCACCTGTCCCAGGTATGCACTAAAACACCAGCTAAAAATAACTACAGAAACTCGATCTCTGGGAAATAGCACTCAACAGTCTAACCCTAAAATGAAGAGCTGGTTTATACCAAATGGAAGAGAGACAGGAAGAAAATGGGCTCATGTGGGACCATGTAATCTCCAGGACGTGGGCCCTGATGTCTGTTTTTATTCTTGGAAATTTTAATCTGCTCACAGCCATCCCTCCACCTGCTACCTTCCTTAACCTGTGGATGCCATCTAGGGCTGGCAGAAACAGGAACAGTGGGGGAATGCAACAGACTGGGCAAAATATTAGTCAAGAGACCTGTTGACTTGCTGTGTGACCTCGTGGGAGTTGCTGAACCTTGATTTCTCTCATTTGTTAATATGGAAATAAGAGCATCTATCCCATCTGCTTGCCAGAGTCTTGCACCTAGTTTTTGTGTTTTGTGTTTTTAAATTCTGTTGTCTCTCTCCCTTAGAATCTTGTGTCCCAGATACTGTGCCTGGTACCAGGAAGACAATTCTGAAAAAAAGTCAGATGCTCCCTTTGCCGAAGTCAGCTTTAGGTGAAAGCAGTCTTAGCATTGTACTGTGATTATGCTTGCCTAGAGGGCAGGGACCGTGGCTTATTCATGGATGCAATTTTAACATCTCGTAGGGCCCAGCACATGGTGAATGTTCAATATCTCATTTTCTGGAACATACTATGTGTTGGCAGCTTCACATGTGTTGTCTCTAGTTCCTTGAACAATCCCGAAAGGTAGGTATTACTGTTCCCATTATAAGCTGTGGAGCCAGATGGTCAGATTTGCTCCTTAGTAGCTCTGGGACGTTTAGCAAGTTATTCAGCCTTTTTGTGTTTCAGTATTATCTGAAGAAACACAGATAGCAATATACCTACCTTACAAGGTTGTGAGGTTTAAATGAGGTGGACTGGCTCATCGTATGATTAGTATGTATTAGCCATTATGAGTATATTATTATTACTGTTACTACGGATGGAGAGTGGCTAAGTAGCTTGCCCGGGTCATACAGCACGTAAGGGGCCAAGCAAAATTTGGTTTCAAGACTCTACCCTTGATATTACATATGCCGTGTGTGTGTGTGTGTAACTTCATACTTTTCATTCAGTAAGTGCTTGTTGAATGAATGATTGAACCATAATATAATATATATTTTTTCTTTTGGAATAATTTCTTCTATCAGCAAATAAGTATTACCTAAATGAGCTTTCAGAGTCCACAACCTATTTGCAAATTGGAAACAGCCTGGTGGGAGAACATGAAATTTTCATTTCCACCAGTAGATGGCAGAAGGAAGAAAAGATACTTGTGAATGTGCTGGAGTTCTCCTTCTGAGCAGAATGATAAATAATGAGACACAGTGACTGATTACAAGGGTTCTTGGTGTCATGTCTGGCTTGCAGTGACTAAGGGGTGGGGGCCAGCATGGGTGTGAGAACTCCCCACAGGTATTTGAAGGGTGGCAGCCTTTGAGAAGATCTAGGCTGACCCACAGAATGAGCCTGGGAAACGCAAGCACGCAGAAGTTAAGCTGCAGTAAGAAGAAAAAGTTGCCTTCTGCTCTTCTCTCTGCTCCACAGCCATAGTCCACATTCCCCCCTTTTCATCTAACAAGCAGCTCTGTTCTTTTCAAAAGTCTGCCCTTCCCTCCCGGGATTTTGATGAAGTCACTTGCCCTCTTTATGCCCTGCTCCTCCCTGCGTCCCCCAAGCCTGAACCAATGGGTACTGTTATTCACCCACCCTGCCTACCCCGGTACACATGTTTTGTGTTTAGAATGAAAATTCTCTGAGCCATTAAAGCCCTTCTGTGTGTCCCTCTCTCTTACTGTTAACTATCTGGTAAGCTTTGTTGCCCTCCCTCTGTCAAACTAGCATGGCGCTCATTAGTGGGTGAGCCACTCCTTCATCCATGCTGTCCTAAACAGCCGTCTTTCAGCTCCAAGTGATGGCGAAGTGTCCCTCTGGTTCCACAAGAGTAGTAGAAGCACTCAGGCATGGTGGTCAGAGGCACTGGGTTAGCTGCCCTCACTGATCTCTGTGCCGCCTCTTCTCCAGGCTTTCCTTTGCTGGAGGAGTCTACTGGTGACTCCTGCTCGATACCTGACTTCTGGGAAATTCAAACCCAACCCATTCAATCCAGTGCCAACTTCAAACCAATATCCTTGTTGTGTTTTCTGGGTGGGTCAAGAGAGCAGGGACCGCCAGAAGATTTCTTATTTGACGCGTTCTGTTTGTACGTTCGTAATGGTTTGTGATTCTTAAAAATAAGGCTGTGGGGAGCCTGCGGTGTGCTAGGCATTTGCTAGGGGCTTGGCATATGTTATTTCACTTACTGGAAGTAATGACTCATTTCTTGAGGAATCCTAGTAAAACTTGTTTATGATATGTTAAAACCACAACCTGATCATTCCTTCTTCTGCACCTTCCATGATTTCATACGTGCACCCAAGGGTGTTCAGGAACTTTTGCAGGGAAGGCTTATGCTAACAAAATGAAGCGGAGGTTCCGTCACATCATAGTTAATCTGTGGCTTGTTTCTCTTTCATTGATTTGGGTGGGATTCAAAGGGCTGGGGGTGAGGGGGAAATGGGAAAGATGCCCCTCTTCGCTATAGTTTTGTGTTTTCATCAAATCCCTAGAAAACGAATACATTTGGACTCTGCCATAATGTTGCCGTGTGCAGCCTCACACAAAATCAGAACTTGAGGGTTGAGAGGATCTTGGAGATCAACCAGATTGTTCATTTTTCCTTTGAGTCAAAGAAAGTATGTGTGTGTTTCTGTTTGGATATGTTTTATATTGTGCTCCTGAGCTCACAGCTATTTAAAGAGAGACACTAGGGGCGCCTGGGTGGCGCAGTTGTTAAGCGTCTGCCTTCGGCTCAGGGCGTGATCCCGGCGTTATGGGATCGAGCCCCACGTCAGGCTCCTCCTCTGGGAGCCTGCTTCTTCCTCTCCCACTCCCCCTGCTTGTGTTCCCTCTCTCGCTGGCTGTCTCTATCTCTTCAAATAAATAAATAAAATCTTAAAAAAAAAAAAGAGAGAGACACTAAAATAGACTCCTGGTCTTCACAAAAGTTCTAGTGGAATTTTGTTCATAATCCCTGCCTAAGGGGAAAAAATGCTTGCTTTTC
The DNA here is from genome assembly GCF_024610735.1 of Ursus americanus. Lineage (NCBI taxonomy): Eukaryota > Metazoa > Chordata > Mammalia > Carnivora > Ursidae > Ursus > Ursus americanus. The sequence goes on from NC_142151.1 coordinate 13,675,887, forward strand.
AGGACTCGTATGAAGACCGGAGTCTCCTTTTTGAGAAGAGTGGTGGAAACTGTTGGGGACAAAACTGTGTTTTAGAAAACCCTGATCAGCCAAGCCCATTTTCCACTAATAAATGCCAGTGTTGTCCCTCACCAGGTTCTAAGTGCTGCCTCGGGAGGAGTGTGGGTAGAGTCACGTTTCATACCTCACCTCTTCAACGTCTTTGTCCAGGTGAACTCCAATTACGCGTGATCACTGAGGCCTAGAGGGAGGCCAAAGTTGACATGAGGACGAGGGTCAGGCTGAGAAGTTCACCTGAGAATGGCGAAGAGTGGTGCACCTCTCTGTTGATCCCCTGGGTAGGGTGCAGGGACAGAGGAAAGGAGGGAGAGAAGCGTGTCCTCAGAGATTTATAGCCTGTACATAAACGGCAGAGTTTTATGGACTCGGTATAGTCACTTCCTGTACCTTCTCCTTCACTCCCCACACTCCCTGGGTGGGTCACTCGCGGGCCAATGACCTGTGGCCAGGGCTCACTTCTCTCCCTGTGGCCTAGAGGAGTGGTTTCCACGGTGGGCACATGCATCCAGAGGAGTGCATGACGGTTTTTGGGGTGTGGGAAGAAGTAACTAGAAATTTTATTTAGACTATTTTAAACTCATCCTTTTCTGATTTCTATTCTTTGTGTGTTTTAGAATGTACATAAAGTATGGGAATAATTTATAATAAGTATATACAAATATGGAAACTTGTTAAAGCGTTATGTTAAATAGGGGTGTGCTATCAAGATTCGAGACTAAAGCTCTAGGGAATTAGTCTAACAACAGTCCTTTAAAAGAACTATTTCATGTTTCATTCTGAAATTAATTTTCAAACAAAACTCTGACACATCCTTATATATGTATTGTTTACAACTTTTTTGGGAGCAGTTTTAGGGTCACGGCAAAATTGAGAGGAAGGTACGGAGATTTCCCATATATCTCCTCCCACACACATGCACAGCCTCCCCTGTTATCTACACCCCCTACCAGAGAGTACGTTGGTTCCAAGCCATGACCCTTCGCTGACACATCACAGTCACCCAAAGTCCATAGTTTACCTCAGGGTTCCTACTTGGGGTTGTGCATTCGGACAAATGTATCTACCACTATCCTCCCCTACAGAGTATTTTCACTGCCCTATAAATCCTGTGTCTGCCTCTTCACCCTGTCTTGTAACCCCAAACCCTGGCAACCACTGATACTGTATCAGTATTTACTGTCTCCATAGTTTTGCCTTTTCCCAGAATGTCATATAGTCGAAATCATATAGTATTTAGCCTTTTCAGACCTGCTTACTTCATGTAGTAATATGCATTTAAGCTTCCTCCATGCCTTCTCATGGCTTGATAGCTCTTTTCTTTTTAACATTGAATAATATTCCATTGTTTGGATGTATCATAGTTTATCCATTTGCCTACTAAAGGACATTTTGGGTTGCTTCCAGATTTTGGCAATTATAAATAAAGTTGCTATAAAACATCTCTGTGCAGGTTTTTCCCCCACTCTTTTTTAATGTGATAGAATACTCATAAAATTTACCATCATAACCATTTTAAAGTGCAGAATTATGTGGTATTAAATATATTCATATCACTGTGGAACTACCACCACCGTCCATCCCTGTAACTCTTACCATGTTATAAAACTAAAAGTCTCACCATTAAACTAAATTCCCATTCTCTCCAATCCTCAGTCGCTGGCAACCACCATTGTACTTTCTGTCTTTATGATTTTGACTACTCTTAGTACCTTATGTAAGTAGAATCATCCAGTATTGGCTTTTTGTGTCTGGCATATTACACTTGATATAATATCCTCAAATTATATACATGTTCTGGAATATTGCAGAATTTCCTTCCTACTTAGAGCAGGATAATACCCTCTTGTCTGTATAGACCACATTTTGCTCATCCATTCATCTGTCAGGGGGCACTTGGGTTGCTTCCATGTTTTAGCTATTATGAGTAAGGCTGCTATGAGCAGGGGTGTTACAAAGATCTCTTCAGCACCCTGATTTCAATTCTGGGTATATATCCAAAAGTGGAGTTGCTGGATAGTTCTATTTTTAACTTTATGAGAAAGCACCAAATTTTTTGCCATAGTGGTTGTACCATTTTACATTCCCAGTAACGGTTCACAAGGGTTCCAGTTTCTCTACATCCTTGTCAACACCTATGGTTTCTGTTTTTTTAATAGTGGTCATCCTGATGGGTGTGAGGTGGAACCTTACTGTAGTTTTGATTTGCATTTCCCTAATGATTAGTGATGTTGGGTATCTCTTCATTGGCCATTTGCATTATCTTTTTTGGAGAAATGTGTGTTTAAGTCCTCTGCCCATTTCTGAGTTGGGTTTTTTTTTGTTTGTTTGTTTGTTTTTTGTTTTGCTTTTATATTTTCTTTTCTTTTTATTTTTATTTAATTTAATTTTTTTTTGAGGTTGAGTTTTAGTTACCTGTATATACTGGATATTAATTCCTTACCATGTATATAATTTGCAAATATTTTCTCCCACTTTGTGGGTTGCCTTTTTCATCTGCTGAGAGTGTCTTTTTTTTTTTTAAGATTTTATTTATTTATTTGAGAGAGAGACAGCTAGAGAGGGAACACAGCAGGAGGAGTTGGGAGAGGGAGAAGCAGGCTTCCTGGTGAGCAGGGAGTCTGATGTGGGGCTTGATCCCAGGACCCTGGGATCTTGATCTGAGCCAAAGGCAGGCACCCAACGGCAGCCACCCAGGCACCCATGACAGTGTCTTTTGATGCACAAATTTTTACAATTTTCATGAAGTCCAATTTGTCTATTTTTTCTTTTGTTACCTGTACCTTTGGTGTCATACCCAAGAAATCATTACCAAATCCAATGTCATGAAGCCTCTGTCCTATGTTTTTAAGAGTTTTATTGTTTTAGGTCTTACTTATATTTAGGTCCTTGATTCATTTTGAGTTAATTTTTCTATGTGTCAGGTAAGGGTCCAACTTCATTCTTTTGCATGTGACTATCTAGATTTTTCTCTTACTTTCATTGTGAGAACCTGCTTGAACTCCTAGAGGTAAATCTCACCAATTGTGGGGTTCCCCTATGACTGGGACCCCCCAGAGTTTTGAACTCTCAGAGTTGTGCACGCTGAACGTCCAGCCGTTCATCAGTTACAGTTCAGGTTTTCCTACCATGGCCCTTGTTCCCACAGTGGTTTGTTTTTTGAGTCTCTCCTCTGGGAAGCTATGACTTCCTGTATTCACCTATCACTCTCCAGTCTTGGGGGTAGCAGTTTACACGTATCCTTACCTCTCTTATAGATCCTAGAAGAGTTGTTGATTTTTCAGTGTTTTTAGCTTTAACTTATTAGGATGGAGTGGTAACTTCCAAGTTCCTTACATGTTGAGGTGGAAGCGGGAAAACATAAACCTACTCTTAGGTTTTTAGATTCATAGGTTGTTAGAACTTAGTGTAGCCTCCAAATTCTAATTTCAAACCAGAGATTTTTTTCTGCATTTCCTAAGAGTTCACAGAAGGTGTGTGAGCTATTTTCACTATTTCCAGAGCCTAAGAAACGCCTTAATATTTACCCAAAATAAGACTGCATAGGCCAACTTAAAGGTCAAATGCTTTGTGTTGGTTAGAAATATTAAATAGTTAGAGTGGTCCTCTTATACTGATCAGGAAATGTAGCTGGTTATGGGTATGGAGTTGATATTTGCTGCTTTGTTGACTTCCCAACATCCTAACTCCCCCTCTATGCTGAGGGAGTTCCTCAGAAGGATGAAGTGGGGCACACCATTCCCACATCATGATTCTTGGGCAGCACTGAGTTTAAAACTGAACAAGTGAGGTCCTCCTCCAGGCCCTGCTTCTCAGGAGTCCCCACACTTTGGAGAGTGTTTCTTAAAATTTTCTAAGCCCCTCTTTCTCTTTGTGTCTTTCTATTTCTAGTGTGTTTCTTTTAAATAGCATGTACTTGGGTCTTTTTTTTCCCCAGTGTGAAAATTTCTGTTTTCTTATTGGAGGCTAGCTCATTTATATTTAGTGTAACTTTTGATATGTTTAGGCTTAATTCTAACATCTTGGTTAGGTGACATGATGTTCCTACTTGTCCCTTCTATTGTTTATTTCTCTGTTCCTCTTCTCCTGCCCTCTTTTGGACAAATTGAGTATTTTTTAATATGCCATTGACTTTTTAGCTAAACATCCCTTGTTATTTTTAGAGTTTTTTCTAGAGATTACAATTATCTTCAGTTTTGCACAATCCACCTTTAAATAACGTTATTCTAGTTCTCAAACACTGTATGATTCTTGTGACGCTGTAATTTCACTTACTAAACTCCCATTCCTTGAGCCCTGATTACCATGCTGTATGTTGTGCAATGTCATTATTGTATGGCTTTAACAGCCAATGGTCTTTAAAAAACATACAGGTGTCTTTTTTATATTTATGGTCTCTGGAGCTCTTATTCCTCCCTGCAGATCTACACTTCAATCTGTACCATTTCCCTTCTTGAAAAACAGGTTTTATGAACATAAATTCCCCCAGCTTTGTCTGAAAATGTCTTTTGTTTACCTTCATGTTTGAAATATATATAGATTTCTAGGATGACAAGTTTCTTTTTTTTATTTAGCTTTTTAAGGGAGGTTTTCTATTGTCTTTTGACTTCCACTGTTTCTGATAAGAAGTCAGCCATAATTCATAATTGTTCTTTTTAGTTTGGACGCTTTTAAGATTTTATTTTTATCTTTGGTTTTTACCACTTTAACTATGATATGTCTGTGTGTGGTTTTCTTTGCATTTATCCTGCTTGGAGTTCATTGAGCTGCTATGGTCTGTGGATTGATTTCCTTAATCAATTTTAGAAAATTTGTGTCCATTACCTCTTCAAATATTCTGTCTCATTCTGTCTCTCTTCTTTTTCTAAGACTTCAAATACAAATATGTTAAACCATTTGATATCATGCCAGCATCTTAGATGTCCTGTTTTACACCCCCCGCATTTTTCTATTTCTGTTTTAGTTTGGGTAGTTTCTATTGATCTATCTTTAAGTTTACTGATTATTTCTGCTGTGCCCATAATTCTGCCAAGACCATCCAATGACTTCTTCATTTCTGATATCATATTCTTTTATTTTTAGCCCTTCCTTCCTTCCTTCCTTCCTTCCTTCCTTCCTTCCTTCCTTTTCTTCTTTTTTCCCTCCCTTCCTTTTCTTTCTTTCTTTCTTTCTCTTTCTTCCTTCCTTCCTTCCTTCCTTCCTTCCTTCCTTCCTTCCTTCCTTCCTTCCCCTTTCTTTCTTTCTTTCTTTCTTTCTTTCTTTCTTTCTTTCTTTCCTTCCTTCTTTCTTTCTTTCTTTCTTTCTTTCTTTCTTTCTTTCTTTCTTTCTTTCTTTCTTTCTTTCTTTCTTCTTTTTGCTAAAATTCCTCATTTGTTTAGACATAGTGTTTACTTTTTCTACCAGTTCCTTTGTCATATTTATCAAAGATATTTTAAAGTCCCTATATGATAATTGCAAAATTTAGGCCTACTCTGTGCCTGCTTTTATTGACTATTTCCATTCTTGATAATGGATCATATTTTCTTGCTTCTTTATGTGCTTCATAATTTTAGAAATTGAAGTAATATTTATCCTTGACAAAGGACATACTCTATAGGAGGCTAAAATTTAAAATGGGTCTGGGCGGGGCACCTGGGGGACTCAGCTGATTAAGCGGCCAACCAGCCAATTCTTGATTTCAGCTCAGGTCACAACCTCAGGTTCCTGGGATCAAGCCCCATGTGAGGCTCCCCACTCACTGGGGAGCCTGCCTGAGGATTCTCTCTTCCTCTCCCTCTCTCCCTCCCCCTGCTTGCTTGCTCTTCCTCTCTAAAATAAATCTTAAAAAGAAAATGGGTCTGGGCCTTTTGCTGTTTTGGTTTTATTTAGATCACCATTGGCTTCAAATGTTTTGAGGGCAGGATAAGGACTTTCCCTTTAGCAGAGCTTGGGATCTGACTTTAGCAAGGCCACAGAGATCTCTATGTTTTATGTCCAGCCACCAGCTTCACAAACCATGGAGATCTTTCTCTCTTTTTAGCACAGCTGCTTGATATGTGTTTCTGGGAAGTTCTCTTTGCTTTCCAGTCATGATACTGGCTTTATGCACCTTAGGAAACTTCTCTTTGCCTTACTGCTCTGTCCCCAGTCTTTGGAGGACCCCTGAAGTACTCTTCCTGAAGGCCAAGAGTACTCAGAGGGATTCCTTTCAGCTCTCTCCTCATGGCTGTAGCACTTGGGGAAGACCTGCATCCTAGAGGAGATCTCTCTCAGCTCTCCTGCCCTGTCCCCAGCATTTGAGTTACTACCCATGTGCATTTGGTGAAGGCCATGGGAAAACTTGGGTGGGTGGGGGCAGACTTGCTCTGTAGCTTGCCACACGCAGCCATTAGAAGTTCTTGAAAGTTCAGCTGCTCTTCTTATTCCCATCTCTTATAGATGTTTTATCCTTCACTACTCTGTCAGAAACGAAAGCTTCTATGGAAGCTTATAATGCTGAAATTTAGTTCACTTAGGTTTCTTTGTGTCCTCATACGTCTGATGGATTTTTTTTTAAAGCTGTGATTTTGTAGATTAACCCCCTATCCTCATTGTTAGGGTATGAGTCTCTTGTGATTCTCCATAACCCGATTCATGTTTTAAAAATAATTTTAATTTTGAAACAATTTCAGGTTTATAGAAAAGGTTCAAGTATAGCAACGAACCTTCTTCCCCCTAAATCACTTGAGAGAAAGTTGTTGATACAATGCTTCATCATCCTTGAGTACTTTAGCTTATATTTCCTACAAACAAGAATATTCTGCCACCTAACCTAAACGCAACCATCAAAATCAGGAAGTTAACACTGACACATTATTACAATCCAATCATCAGATCCTATTCAAAACTGCAGGCCATTTGTTTTGTAGCATATTCCTCAATTTGAAAACTAATGTGTTCCTACGCTTCGATTTGGGTTATGCACTTTTAACTGAATATGATAGAATTGATGCTGTGTTCGTTACATGGCAGCCTACGAGGAGGCTCCTGGTTTTGATTTTCTCATTACTGATATGGCCACGTCAATCATCTGATTATGGTGGTATCTGTGAGGCTTCTTCATTATGCAGGTACTTTTTTTCCTTTTGTAATTAGTAACTTTGATGGAGAGGTGGTTTGTAAGACGATAAACACCTCCTCTTCATGAAGATTTCAATTTATTTCTTTATATGAGTATGGATTTATGGCTTCCTGTTTTATTATTTATGTTGATGCTTAAATTATCCCAGACTTGGCCAGAGGAGAGCCCCCCTTTCAGCTGGTGTCTCTGTCCTTTTGATATACCCCCATCATTCTTTGAGTACTTTTTATTTCTGACACCACAAGGCATTCCAGGCAGTTTTTGTACTCTCCCTCCACATTTCAGAAAGAGTCATTTCTTCAAGGGGCCCTCATTCCTTTTAGTATATAATGGCATTTAGAAACCAACATCTGGGCTGTGTGTGTGGTCCTTGCTATTGGGATGTCACTGCTCCTAGGCCCTCTCAGTGGACAGAGTTAGAAAATACACGTGTTTGTGTACATATAAATATACATATTTACATATACATATAGACATATGTTTACATTTATCTCTGTTTCTATATCTCTCTATATTGGAAAACATGAGTTCATACCAATATTTCCAATTCCAATCTAACAGCACAGGGTTTATTCTAGTATTCTTCCTTTCCATTTTTCTAACGTCCTTCTCCAACAGTGATGGCTCTTATTAGCCTTCGTATTAATTCCTTTTTTGATCAACCTTTCTGTATATAACCAATATCCCATAACTGCTACTCACCCCACTACAGAGTAGATGACTTCATCACTCCATTTGGGTGCTCAGACACTGTGCCAGATTGCCCCCTGCTTGGACATCTTATTTACCCTACTTGGTCTTGGACTTCTCGTTCTCGGCTGTCTTCACGTGTGGATGCCTTCCCTACCTTGCTCAGGTTCCAGTCCCCTACTCCAGGCTACCTCTCTGTGGGGACATCACCCTGCTTAGACTCTGATACCTTGTGCCAGCCTATCTCATAGCATAGGCATACTCCTCATCTGCTTGGGCCCCAATATCCATGTTAGTCCCCCTTCACACATATGCCCTCTTCATACTACTGTGGCTCAGACACATCACACTGTGACATCCCTCTGTGGGGATACTCTTCATCTCCTCCAGCTCCGATTCTTCATGATGGAGCATCTTTCCTCTTACCTTCCGTGACCCCCTATGGATGTTTTCCTTACCTGTCAGTTTCCAACTTGCTATTCTGGGCAACCATCATGCAGGGACATTCTTCTAATCCTGCTTGGTCTTAAAAACCCAATAGCTGGGCTCAGTCATACCCTTCGCACCCAACATGAGATTTAAAACCAACCCCATGCCCTGTTCCAGTCACTGCCTCCCAATCCCTTCTTCACCTCACATCATATCTCACCCTTATTCTTTCTGGTCTGGGAATCACTCAGAGTTTTGTTTTGTTTTTTAAGATTTATTTATTTTAGAGAGCAAGAGAGCAGGGGGGGAGGGGCAGAGGGAGGGAAAGAGAGAATCTCAAGCAGACTCCATGACCAATGTGGAGCCCAACTCCGTGCTTGATCTCATGACCTTGAGATCATGACCTGAGCCTAAATCAAGAGTTGGATGCTTAGCCAACTGAGCCACCCAGGCACTCCAGAGCTTTTTTTTTTTTAATTAAAAAATGTTTATTGGTTTATTGAAGCATCATTTCTATAGCAAAAAATTCACCTGTTCTAATTGTACAGTGTGATGAGTTTCCACAAATTTATATAGCCATCACCTAATCCAGTTTTAGAACACTCCCTTCACCCCAGAAAGTTTCCTCATGCCCATTTGCTTCCTGTCCTTATTGTTTTGCCCTTTCTTCTTCCTTTTTTTAAAGAAGAAAAAATCATGAATTCATACTGTTAGTTTTTTTTTTTTAAGATTTTATTTATTTATTCGACAGAGATAGAGACAGTCAGCGAGAGAGGGAACACAGGCAGGGGGAGCGGGAGAGGAAGAAGCAGGCTCATAGCAGAGGAGCCTGATGTGGGGCTCGATCCCATAACGCCGGGATCACGCCCTGAGCCGAAAGCAGATGCTTAACCGCTGTGCCACCCAGGCGCCCCCATACTGTTAGTTTTAACTCAGTTTGTCCTGTGGGCAGCATTTTCTTTCGCCACACCTACTAAATCCAAGACAGGTTTGGTTGGTGTTGAACCTAAACCTGGGAGTGCCATCGCGTTAAATAGTGCATGACCATCCCACTTCCCTTAATCGTTACCTAAGTCAGTGCTAACAATACTCATTTATGTCCTCTGAGCTCGCTGTTGATTCAACTTAGAGTGGCTTGGCTTGCTTTCCTTTTCATCCCTGATTTTAGAAAAATACTAAGACCTCAAATGAGGATCTCTTCTGCAAGTTAGAAGCCAAAATAAATGCAGTGATGCCACATGAAGGTTTTCTAATTTAACTTTTATCAGATGCCAAAATGCCCAAAGTACTGTACAAAGCACAGCATTAAACCAACTCAGTAGTTACAAGGGATGCAGTGGGAATACAGAAGCCTGGAAAACCCAGGAAATGTAGGGCACAGAAGCTTGTCTGACCTCCCCCCCAGCAGCTGAGAGGCAGTTAATAGGGAGAACAGCTACAGTTCAGTTCTGCACCATGAAAGGGTCAATTTCTGATGCAAGTTCCTTCTTTTCACCGTTCCTTTTTTGAATGAGGAAATAGCAAATGGGGGATTCAGGTGATTTGCCTTAAGCCTCTAGCTAGGTGGAGCAGAACACAACCTTGTCTGATCTGGGCAGCACGCTGATGCCTGTGGTGCAGGCTCGATGCAGGGGAGATTCAGAGGAATAGGGAAGGCTAAGGGATAGCCTGCTCAGACCCAAGGGTGGGGCAGAAACCACAAGTGGGTTTGCCTTCAGAGCAAACCTATCTGACTTCAGAGACGTGCCTTTGCCATGTGCGCGAGGGCTGTGTCGCACTGGGCGCTTAAGCTCTCCACACTGCTGTACTTTTCCTTACTGTGAAACGGGGGTCATGGCGATACCAGCACCCTCACACAGTTGTCGTGAGGATGAAGAGCTAGACACTCAGTATTTGTTAACTCTGATGGTGATGATGATGATGGCTTCTGTTTCTGGGTCCTGAGAGGCGTCTAAGCTCACCTTGTTGGCATCTGCTCTTTGGACCACTCAACCCTAGAGGTCAACGTTCATGATTAGAACCACATTCCCTCCTCCCACCTTTTCCACCAGCCCACATCATTCTTCCACCTCTCTGTGCCGCCTCCGTGATTCAAAATAGATGAGAGTAGAGGCAGGGCAGACTCTGAAGTTCTAACCGATGAACAAGTATTTAGACCAGCAGCACATTAGATGATGAGAGAGCTATCAGTTTTGCCTTTAAGGAGCTTTCAGTCTTAATTGAAGAGTTAAAATTAAGTGCACAATTAAAGGGTGATTCAAAATTAAAATGGAGTGCTGATTTTATGGCAAAAGTAATTAAAGAATAAATCAATAGATAATTAATTCTTAAGATGTAATAATACAATAACAGCAGCTAATATTTCTGAGCCCATGCTATGTATCAGACGCTTTTCTAAGTGCTTTATGTGCCTGATTTAATTTAATTTAATTTGCCCAGGAGTTCTCTAAGGTAGCTATTATTAATATCTTCCTTTTCAGAAGAGGAAGCTAACGCTCAAACAAGTAGCTTGCTTAAGGTTTTACGCAGCTGGCAAACCAAGTAAGGGGGAGAAAAATAATACAGAATAAATGAGTTTAGAGGAGGCAGACCATGTCAGCCCAAGGAGATGTTTGTCACTAATTCTGGTCTTTTTCCAGAGTCCCCCTCTAGGTGAAGCAACCATTGTCAACCTTCAGAAGGACAAACCAACAACTAACTCACCTAATCTTCTGTGTCTTTTCATTGCTCTTTGGAGAAAGGATAAAGACAAAGCCACTTACCAAGGCTCCACATGTCTCCACTAACCTCTCCAGCAATTCTTTTACTTGTCCTCCCACCCGCATGGCTTTTTTTTAGTCCCTAACTCTTGCCTGCCAGAGGGCCTTTGCACATGCTATTTTCCTCTACCCACTCTCCTGTTCTGTCTTCTTCACCTATGCAACTTCTACCCATCCTTCAGATCTCAGCTCAAGCATTCCCTTCTTCAGGGAAGGCTTGCCTGACATCACTGACTAGGTCAAGTCTTCCTCCTGGAGACTATGATTGCCCGCTGCATCTCTATTTTGTAACACTTGTCACAGTATTATATTTGGTTATTTGGCATCTATTTCTGTCACTAGATTATAAGCACAATGAGAGGTGAGACTGAATCCATTTTTACTCATCATTAAGTACCAAGCAATGTGCCTAGCACACAATGGCACACAGTGAATATTAGTAGAATGAATTGAAGACTAAGTTAAGGAAGATTCCACAGAGGATCTAGGACATGGAGGTGGAGTATAATAAATATAATGAAAAGAGGTGGAGAGGTGAGGGGAAGCATTTAAGGTAGAGGAACTAGTGAGACAACTAGTAAGTGATCTTGCAACAAAAATGAGCTGAAAACAAACAAGACCTGAAAATGGCAGCCCATAGACCCATAAACATGGTGTCAATGCCTATTGGCTTGGTCAGCCTCTCCCCCACTTTTGGAGTTATATTTATTGCTTTGGCATATCCACATATAAAAAACTACTCACTACGTTACGTCTTTGCTCAGGATTGCACACACTCTTCTCTCCCTGCCACTTCTAAAATGTCTGGACCTCAACCAAATATAGAGGTTGGTTTTAGAAACCAGAATGTTCTAGTTCTTCATCTTTCCCACTTCTCAGCCAGTCTTGGCAATTGCTGGATGCATGGTGTCATATTTATGTATAGAGGAAACAGAAGGATAAGCAGTGCTCTCTAGTGGGTAGAATCATGTCTCCCAAAAAGATGTTGTTGTTGTCATTTTAAAGATTTTATTTATCTATTGGGAGAGAGAGAGAGAGAGAGAGAGTGCACTGAGGGAGAGTAAGAGGTTGAAGCAGACTCCCTCCTGAGCAGCGAGCCCTTTGTGGAGCTTGATCCCAGAACCCTGAGATTATGACCTGAGACAAAGGCAGACGCTTAACCGACTGAGCCACCCAGGCGCCCCCCGCCCCCAAAAGATATTTTTAATTCTAATCCCGGGTACTTGTGAATGTGACCTTATTTGAAAATACGGTCTTTGCAGCTGTAATCAAGTTGATGAGATCATACTGGAGAAGAGTAGGCCTTAATCCAATCACTGGTGTTGCTGTGAGCAGAGAGAAATTTGGGCACAGAGACAGAAGACACAGAAGGGAAGGGCCATGTGATGATGGATGCAGAGATTGGAGTATGCATCTAGGAGAAAACGAACACCAAGGATTGCCGGCAACCCCCAGAAGATAACAAGAGGCAAGGAAGAAACATCCCTCAGAGCCTTCAGAGAGAGCCCAGCCCTGTGGACATCTTGATTTAGAACTTCCAGTCTCCAGACCTGGGAGAGAATACATTTCTGTTGTTTTGAGCCATCCAAGCTTGTGGAACTTTGTTATGGCGATCCTGGGAAACTAAGCTAATCCTCCCTGGACCCAAAGCAGTCCTCAAAGCTCAGAAAAACAATTAGGACACAGATGAGGAAGCCCTGACTCTACCAGAGGAAGCAACAGTTAACAGTTAACAGTTAAGAGGAGTGGCAAAGTAGACGTCTAGAAATGGCAGATACTCTTGACTTTGGACCCTGCATTTATTGTCTGGAGCACATGTAGACACCCCTACATTTTGATTACGTAAGAAATATTCAAGGGGATAGGAGGTGGTTTAGGCTGAAATTATATCTGGTTTAATAAAGCACGTAGGTAGAACAGTGGTGACAAAGCCATATGAAATCACTGAGGTGAATCAGAACATTCTATGATCTGTCTTCAAACTCTAAGATTGCTACCAGCAGGGTAAATTGGGCATCTAAATCCATGCTGACTTTTGTGTGCTACTGTCAGAGACAGCCTTGATATGGAGATTTTACCAAGAATATGCCTATGGTGTTCTTTGTAGTCGGAGGGAAAGAGTCCCTGCTCATTCTCTTTTCCATATGAAGTATCAGTTTGCTTTCCTTTCATCCATACGTACTATGTCATTTTTCACATTATGGCCTCTTAGCTCCAAAGGCACCCTTCAGTACCTGCTCCGTGATGACAGCCTGGACTGTAAGCATTTCTCGTACATGCTGAGAATGACGTTCAGTTGTTTCAGTAGAGGGCAAAGGAGGGAACTTGAAGAGGAAATTGTAGGCTTTTCTTCCTACTTCTGGTGCATTGTGGTTTTCCTTTCTTGCTCTTGCCGAACAAGTAGTCAGTGGCGTGGCTCTGTGAGGACAGAGGTGTTCTGTCCTAGCTGTTTGCTCCAAACGTGCAGTCTCTTGGAGACCACACGGGCCCAGTGACCACCTTCTTGTGGCCCTTCCTATGTGGCTCTGCACCCTGCAGGCCTGCAGTGGTGCCCCTATTCCCTCTGCCCACCTGCCCACCAGGCTCAGCTTCCATGTACCCTGAGGAGTTGCTCTTCGTCTGCCCAGCCATTGTGGACCAGCTCTGGCCTGGGCAACCCAGTGAACTTCCCCTCCATCCAGCAGCACCAACCACGTCTTCTCCAGTGAAATTTGAAGCCCAGCCTCGGGATGGGGCCTCCCCTTCGAGTTTGTCTCTCCTTGGCTATTCTCCCTCAGCCCTAAAGTGCCCTTTATAGTTCTCTCTACATCTGATAATTATGCTCCTATCACAGTCTCATAATTCTTTACTTTAAACTTTCCCTGTTGGAATTACTGCCTGGACCCAAATTGACATAGGTCTTTTCCCCCTTTGACAGGGAGCTGAAATGCAGAGCCTTCTCTTTTAGTAGAGAGGTTCTTTGTCTCCTGATACCTAGCTGGATCTCCCAGATCGGGATCCCTGTCATACATAAATTGCAAAGTCAGTTATGGTCTTGAAGGGATCTACATGCCTGGCCCTCATTCTACTCCACTTACTGGGCAGTCACGTCCACTACATTGCCGTCACCAGCTTATTTTAGTTTTCGAAGGTTATTCACATAGTCATGGAATAATTGGAAGGTAATCTCTGCGTGGCAGTGAGTGTCTTCTGTGTAGCCAGTTAAGGCAAACCACACTTTTGCTTTCTGAAAAAGGTCAGCCTCAAGTTTATGGTACAAGTAATATTAAACAAGGTGTTGAATGCTGGAGAGTGGTTTCAGTCAGAAGGAACTATATTGCCCATGTCGTAGGATGGTTACGAGAAGTCAATGAGATATTCTCGGTAAAATGCTCAGCCTAGTCCTGGCACTTTATACATGCTTAGTTGTTGTGAGTTCTCTTTTTCATTTATTCAATCATTCATTCAACTCATACTTAGGAAGCAGCTACCATATAGCAGGTGTTATTATCAGCATGAGGAATGAGGATGAACGTGAGTTCACTTCCTGCCCTCCAACAATGGCCAGTCTAGTCTCTTGTTTAGTATACACCAAAGTATAAGCAATAATCCCCGTCTTCATTCTCTCTCAAAAATACGGGCTTTCAAGTAAGTGGAATATAACTCATGATTTAGTCATAAAATATACAACATGGAGACAAGTTCCAGAGTTGAGGGGTTTTCTGCTGTTAGTTTGACGTGAGCTTTGACAAGTCCAGGTTATGGTTGGGACATATTCTTTTTCAGTAATTAACTATATTTCGTCACATGTGATATACGTACGTTCTGTATAAAATGTTACCGTATAATAGGCTATGTGATAAACATTACAAGCTGTACTTAATTTAACCCTTACAACTATCTTCTAAACTAAGTGTTATTATTCCCATTTTATAAATGATGAAGGTGATGCTCAGAAAGTTCGAGACATTTTCCTTAAGTCACTCAGAAAGCAAGTGTAGGGCCAGGATTCGAACAACTTCATCTGACTCAAAAGCCCACGCTTTTATCTACCATATCATACTGCTTTCTTTTGTCGATTTTCAGCTTGGTTGTGCTAAGGACTGAACTGTCATTCCCTTACTCTTTCTCCACCACCCAAACTCATTTTACCGTGTTGTGCTTGCCTGTTTGCTTGACCATCTTCACCATTAGGCTAAGACTTCCTTGGGGGTAGACACAATCTCCCATTCACCACTCTATCCCCATTCTTCTGGTTATCTATTCCTGCTTAATAAAACCACAGTGAAGATTAATGGCTCAGAATAACAAATCATAGTTCGTGGGTTGATGGGGCTTAGCTACATGGTTCCCTCTTGGCGTCTCTCAGACAGTTGCAGTCAGGTGGTGGCTGGGGCTGGTGTTATCTGAAGGTTCAACCAAGTTGTACATCCAAGATGGGTTTTTTTTTTTTTAAGATTTTATTTATTTATTTTGAGAGAGAGAGGGAGAGAGATTGAGCATGAGCGGGAAGAGAATCTCAAGCAGACTCTATGCCGAGTGCAGAGCCCGATGCTGGGCTCCATCTACAGACCATGAGATCATAACCTGAGTCAAAATCAAGAGTTGGGTGCTTAGCCAACTGTGCCATCCAGGTGCCCCCAAGATGGTTTCTTTATCACATAAAGAAATGTGGCCTTTGATGGCTACAAACGCTGAGGATTGGCTAGGCATATTTCTAGCTCCACATAGTTTTCCATGTGGCTACCTTGGCTTCCTCACAGCATAACATGAGGCACTTCTTACATAGTGTCTGATTTGCCCCAGAGTGAGTGTTCCAAGAGATTTGGGCGGAAGGTGTCAGGCTTTTTATGACTGAGGCCCAGGAGTTACTCAGCATCACATCTACCATACTCTGTTGTGAGTCACAGGGTCAACTGAGATTCAATATGTGAGGGCAACTACATCAGGGCACACGTATTGGGATGCATCATTCATTGGGCACCATCTTTGGAAACTACCACTGAGGGCGGAGGGCCATCTAGGGAGGGAAAACTCAGAGGAAAAGATACATACATGGGGATGTTCAGAGGAAGATTTGGAGTTAGCCAAGTGAAGAAGGTGGGGAAGAGAAAGAAGGAGAGAGCGAATGGCCTTCCAGGCAGAGGGAACCCCTATACAGAGACATGGGGATAAGAAGAGGAGATGATTCAGATTCTAACATTTACTTGCCAGGTGACTTTGGATAATTATTTAACTTTTCTACATTTCGGTTTCCTCATTTGTGAAATGGAGATAATCATAATTGTTATCTACTAGCGGTAATGATTAAATCAGTAATGCGTGAAGAGTTCTTTAGAATAATATCTGGTACATGGAAAACATTCAGTAAGTGTTGGTTATTGCTAGTGTTATACAGGGAAACACGGACAGTAAAAAATGGCTGGAACAAAGGACTCCAGATGGCGGAGAGGGATGTTTGAGTCTAGAACGGTAAGCGGGGGCCAGAGCATGACTTTGTAAATTGTACCAAGGTGTTTGAATTGTATCTAAAAGTAAATGAAGAGACGTTGCAGATTTTGGGGAGGGGAGAGTTGACCAGATTTGGGATTTTAGGAAGCTCTCTGCACTAAAGGTCTCCAGAGTGGGGAATACTTGGCGAGAGACAGAGATGAGTTGGAAGCTGCTGCGGTCCACGAGAGGGACATAGTGGCCTGGCCTAAGGTTATGGCAGTGCGGATGGAGAGAGGAGAACCTACTAAAGGTCACAGTGCTGGTTAGTGACAGAGCGGGGACTGGAGTTGCTGACTAATCACACAGGAACTTCCTGCCAGGAAATTAGCCTTTTTCAGTTGTTTATATAGGCACAAGTGTAATATGTGCTGTTTGATAGAGCCAGATAAGTAGCTCCAAGGAACTGGGCAGGGATAGTTCAGGTGGGACGTGTGGTTTCCAGTTCCAGTGCTCATGCCTGCAACTGATAATGATAAATAGATGTGCCCTCCCCCAAAATCACTGCATCCAAGGGAAACCGAGCAAAGAGAGTGATTTCTCTGAAGGAGAGCTTTTTTCCAGCTCTCTTTGTAGGGTCACACCCCATTTTCTTATAACTGCCTCATTTGTTCTCCTTTGGGTCAGACTCGGAGTGTTGATTTGCTTTTTCTAGTTTATTTGGCACGTGGAACACTAGGAAGATCTGATTGGCTACTCTGTGGGGGCGTCCTTGCCCTCTCAACTGTGTTTCTCAAATACCCTCCGGACACAAGTTGGTCATGGAGTCCACAGTTCCTAGAAGGTCTGGGAACAGCTGAGAATAAGTGACACCAGTGGCTGCTACTTGGAGGAGAGGGCTCCTGAGAAGAGACACCTGAGGTAAGGGTGGCTGCTGGGACGGTGGACAAAGAATGAGCCTGGTGTGTTCATCCACTGACTTGGGAGACCCTCAAGGTCTATGACCCCCGATGGAATTTACTCTAACCTCTTCTCTTGTCCACCAACACCCCATTCTTGTTCCTGGGTCCATACGGTGCCTTCGTTGGTAGAATCCTGCATGTTCTTCAAGGCACAGCTCCGGTCCCACCTCTGTGGGAGCCTCTTTTCACTATGCCAGCCCTTGTGGGTCACTCCCAGACCCACCCCTGTCCCAGTTGGAAGAGTAGGCACCCTACAACTCAGCGCTGACTCACACACGCTGAGTATATTGTCCTCCCAGCTTTACAGGAAGCCTGCTGAGGGTTGGTGGTTTTCTCTCCCTTGTCCCCAGAACCCCTCTCAGAGTTTCCAGGCAACCTCTGTGGACTGACAGATCCAGAGGTTTGGAAGATGTGTTAGCTCTGACTTACAGAGTGGGAAGCTGAGGAGGAAAGTGTGAAGTCACCTGCCCAATGTTGTGAAGGTTGGCATTTAGTTGGGAGCTAACCAGGAACACATTTTGCATATATTTGTTGTTTAATCTTTCCAACAGTACTAAGAGGTAAGCCTTTTATTCACATTATACTGCTGAGGAGACTGAAGCTTACGGTTTTTAAATAACTCCAGAGCACTTCTGTGCCAAACCCACCCAGAACGAAAACCCAGGCGGCCTCCTCGTTGCTTCGCATTTTCAGCGCTTCCTACGCTGTAGCCCCTGTTTACCTACCCGTCTCCTCTGCAAATTAGACCATTACCTTTTTTTTTTAAAGATTTTATTTTTATTTATTTGAAGAGATAGAGACAGCCAGCGAGAGAGGGAACACAAGCAGGGGGAGTGGGAGAGGAAGAAGCAGGCTCATAGTGGAGGAGCCTGATGTGGGGCTCGATCCCAGAATGCCAGGATCACGCCCTGAGCCGAAGGGAGACGCTTAACGACTGAGCCAACCAGGCGCCCCTAGACCATTACCTTTTCTAAGGGTAGGGGCTAGGCTGTTTTTATTTTAATCTTGGTAACCCCGGGCTTAGCACAGAACCTGATGCCTGGCTCAGGTTCCAGAAGTCTCTGTTAAGGAAATGCTAAGTGAATAAAGAGCCAACGATAAAGCTTGTGTTCAGTTCCAGTCAGAGAAGTCTCCCTGAGGAGACTAGGTTGCTGTGCCTCCCTTCAGAGTAGGATCTCACAGGAGCCTCTAGTCCCCTCAAAGTGGTATCAGAAACATGATGTGAGGAGAAATGTGACTTCCTGGTTTCCTTTGGAAGCCCTGTGGGAGGAGGTTGGTGCTGTGGTGGGCAAGCGGCCCCCCTGGGGAGTGCGGGGAGCCTGCGACCTGCTGGGCTCGGCCCCCCTTCCCGTGCAGAGATCTAGTTTCAATCCACAGGAACCCTTGGAGAGAGCGACCATCAGCCTCAATGACAAAGGGGCGATGAAAAGCTCAGTCTCTGGCCAGAGAGACTTGGGGTTGGTCCTGGATGTCCCTCCTCCCCGCCCCGGGCAGGTTTGTGGCCTTGGGCCAGTTATTAACCTTATTAAGCTTCAGTTTTCTCCCTGGAAAGTGGAACACAAGGAATGGCCGCCTTATGGGGCTGTTGCGAGGATTAAGTAAGAAAACGTGTGTGTGGCCCTGGTCAAAGGGCACAGCGGATGGCAGCCGTGGTGGTCGGCCAGTCACAGGCCTGCGTGGGAACGTGGCAGCGTAGCAGTACCAACCACACTGGACACTGGTGAAAACCCTCAAAAGGTTGTGCCACGGCAACACTGTCAAGCACTGGGAATTTATTTTCCAGGCCTTTCCATTTTCCCTCTATGGCTTGCTGGTGCCTCCTCTGTTCGTACCTGTAGGTCAGGCTCTCTGAGGAGGTGCTCCCGCGGGGAGATCAGCGGGCCAGCTGGACAGGGCAGAGGAAGAAGCCAAGTAAGGTGAAGCCCTGCAGAGCACAGTCCCTGCTGGGCCTGCCGGGAGGTGGGGAGTGGGGTGAGGAGACCTGACCCGACTGGAGCCAAAGGCCTTGGAGCTTTCACACCCTGCTCCCGCACCTGCACCCATCAGTGCTCAGCCAGACGTCGGTTCAGCCCCGTGGACAGGCATCAGCTCCTGGACGCCGCTGGCTTCTGCAGGTGCAGGCAACGTGGGCTCCAAAGCAGGGAGCTGTCTAGCAACCGTTCAGAGAGGAGAGTTGGGTTATATTTACACACAGGGTATGAACCATAATAGCCGGATTAATACACTAGCATTTCATGCCATATTAACATTTCAAAATAAGACTCTTATTAACACTCATGGCCCACCCTTGGGCGGATGACAGGGTGCCGGCAGGAGATTTGGGGGTTAGATGGGCCTTCCCGACAGAGCTCATGTCAAAGGTTGGCTTTCCCTTTGCCAGACAGGGGAGTAGTCTTGAACTTGTCTTAGAAACTGCTCACAAACCCCTGCTCATGAAGTGCCCTCCCCCCAACCCAGGACGTTTGCAATGCAAATTAGCTTTTTCAGTCTGGAGAAAGGGGCAGGGGTACACCCCCTGGTTGCTTTGACAATGCCTTATTGCCATCACAGAGGTGAAGGCTGGGAGTCAGTGCGTGGGTGCTGGTTGGGTGTTTGTTGAGTGAATGCTTGCAGGAATGAAAAGCAACCTTATAGAGAGACACATGGTTTTGCTTTTGTTTTTGTTTTTTTAAGATTTTATTTATTTATTTGACAGAGAGAGCGAGCGAGCACAAGCAGGGGGAGCAGCAGGCAGAGGGAGAAGGGAAGCAGGACCCCGCGGAGCGGGGAGCCTGATGTGGGGCTCAATCCCAGGACCTTGGGATCCTGACGTGAGCCAAAGGCAGACGCTTAACACTGAGCCGCCCAGGCGCAGCCAGTGTCTTCTTTGCTACGTCTCATCTTAACTTATTCTTTAGCTCATTTCTACAGTGAGATCTTTCCTGTTTGCTTTATCCCTCCAGGAGAAGTTGCTCTCTTTCCATTAAATTCCCAGTGTATTTACTTCTTTGCATTGAACTCTCTACTGCAATCCTGTTCTTCTAGGCCTGTTTCTCCTAGTAGACTGTGTGGGCCTTAAAGACGGGACTTAGTTTACTGATGTCTTTCATTCCAGAGCCTGGTCCCAGGTGGGACAGTAAATACTGATTGAATGCATGAATGAATGAAGCCGGTGGCTAAGCCTGTTGTCTTAAATTACAATATGAATGTGTGTGTGTGTGTGTGTGTGTGTGTGTGTGTGTGCTTAAAATTGTTCATCTTGATGACTCCCTTCATTCAAGGCAAATCTAGCCAAGGAAATGAAATTGATTTATAAGCAGTAAATGAACACCAAGTGGACAAGGCTGACTAAGAGATGGGTCAGTTCTCGAGCCTTCCAATTCAGCCAAGTGCCTTAGGTAAAGTAACGTAGCCAATCCTTTTGTTTGAGTCCAAACTAATGCTGCCTGAGCAGAGGAGGGCATGAAGATGTCTACCAGGTCCTTCTGTCCCACATGGTCATGGCCATGGCACGCCTCCATGACAGTCACAGAGAGAGGGGGCTTCATTTCGGTATGTGTTTCTGTATTCTGTTTTTATGTTCTTACTTTTTTACATCTGGGGGCTTACCGTATCACTTACCTCTGCAAAGCAGTCATTCTTATCCTCTGGTGTGTTGAAAAACCTTGAAAATCTCCGAAAGATATGAAACTTCTCTCCTAAAAATTGTAAAGAGACATTCCTGAACTTCCTGTTCATGACATTCATGTTCACTTTTTTTCGGGAGTCCAGGAGCCTCCTTTGCGTAGAGAACTTTGGTGTTGCAAGATTAGTACGATGCCCTCACATAGTAGGTAATTAATATGTACATTGTGCGGAATCAAACAGAGTAATGATATTTGCCAAGTCTTGCAAAAGAGGAACAGATGAATGAACGCCTGATAACAGATTCAAGGTCTTACAGGAAAGCATCTCTGGTCTACCAAACGAAACCAAACCATGCATTTCCTTCCTTACCTGGCTTACTAACGCTTCCATAGTTACGATGACAGCCTCATGCTTTGGTACAGATCCACTTTCCACCAAAGTGCCCCACGAGTAACTTATTAAACCTTATCTGTCCTGTATCCCCTGCGGTGAACGTGTTTATCAGCTTCTTGGAGCGCAAAATGATTGTGATAATGGATATAAAGCAAGAAACACAGTGCCTGGAATAAGAAGGAGCTCACCAGATGTTAGCTTAAAACAGAAAAAGACAAAAGAGCAGATTAGAAGTGGGAAGGTGGGGCGCCTGGGTGGTGCAGTCGTTAAGTGTCTGCCTTCGGCTCAGGGCGTGATCCCGGCGTTATGGGATCGAGCCCCACATCAGGCTCCTCTGCTGAGAGCCTGCTTCCTCCTCTCCCACTCCCCCTGCTTGTGTTCCCCCTCTCGCTGGCTGTCTCTCTCTGTCAAATAAATAAATAAAATCTTTAAAAAAAAAAAAAAGAAGTGGGAAGGTGTTCAGAAAACAGAGGAGCTATGGGGAAGGATATGGAATTAGCGCCTGGGGGGGGGGGCAGGCAGGACACCCAGGACTGAGAGCATGCCCTTCCCGGCCCATTCTAGACTAGACTGTCCTTGTCTTCCAGGAGCCCTTAACGTGACAGGTGAGCTGGAACCCAAGAAATAAGGTGACGTCCCTCACTGATACTAAATAATTGTACAGCCACTTGACAGGTCTGTCGTGCATCTTAGAACGCATAGAAATAAAATACTAGCCCCAAATATGAATCATGGAAAAGAGGCTGTGAATGGAGACATTTGCTAAGAGATGCCAGCCTGGCCCCAGTGAAGTCAGTTTGTCAGCTATTTTCACTGGGGAAGGAGAAATTAAGGGAGGAGCCGCGGCCCCTGGCAAACATAACTGTCCACATGTCTAAAAAGCCGAGGGTTTAAGGCCGCGGGGGAGCACCAGCTGCAAATGAGCTCAGCCGGGCGAGGCCGGCAGGGAGGCCAGGGCAGAGAGCACACAGCCTCAGCGTCCCTGCAAAGCCACTCACGCTCTGGGCCAGGGGGCAAGGGCAGAGGGGGGCAGAGGGATGCAGAGGGACAACGGGCCTGCCTGTGGGGTTGGGGGCTGGGCTGTGCGGGCGCTGCAGGGTCTCGGAAGGCTGACCCACCGCAGGGCTGCTTAGCTCTTCCAGCCTCAGTTTTCTCATCTGTGAAATGAAGAAAATAGCATCTGCTTTGAAGGGTTTCTGTAAAGGTCAGGAATAAGACAAAGAAAGCGCAAGTGTGTGAAAACTCTGGATGCCAGTTGTCACTGGCGTGAAAAAGAAACTGAGCGGGTTGTATGGGTCAGCTCAGGCCGCTGTAACAAAATATCACAGACTGGGGGGCTGAGGCAAGAGAGTTTATTTTCTCACAGATCCGGGGGCTCGAAGTCCAAGACCAAGGGGCCGGCCGGGTAGTTTCAGCTGAGGCCTCTTCTCTTGGCGGGCAGGAGACCACCATCTTGCTGTGTGCTCACGTGACCTTTCTTCAGGCACGTGCCCACCTGCACACACAGAGCAAGCAAATTCTTTGGTGTCTCTTTTTGTAAGAGCCCTAATCCCATCATGAGGGCCCCCCCACCCGGCTCTTATGACCTCATCCAACCCTAATCACTTCCCAAAGGCCCCATCTCTAAATAACATCACATGTGAGAATTAGGATTTCAGCATGTGAGCTTTGTGGGGGACACAAATATCCAATCCATAATACCAGTTCAAAACAAACTGTTCTTTCTGATGAGTATTCCCTGATGTATTCTATTTTATGTTTTTAAGATTTTATTTATTCTTTTGTTTATTTATTTATTTGGAAAGAACACTCACGAGTAGGGGGAGGGGTAGGAGAGGGAGAGAGAATCTCCAGCAGACTCTGTGCTGAGCTTGGAGCCTGACATGCGGCTCAATCCTACCACTCTGAGATCACAACCTGAGCCGAAATTAAAGTCAGATGCTTTAGGGGCGCCTGGGTAGCGCAGTCGTTAAGCGTCTGCCTTCGGCTCAGGGTGTGATCCCAGCGTTCCGGGATCGAGTCCCACATCGGGCTTCTCTGCTGGGAGCCTGCTTCTTCCTCTCCCACTCCCCCTGCTTGTGTTCCCTCTCTTGCTGGCTGTCTCTCTGTCACATAAATAAATAAAATCTTAAAAAAAAAACACAAAACTTGGTGCTCTCTTTCTAAAAAGAAAAAAAAAAGTCAGGTGCTTAACTGACTGATCCAACCACGTGCCCCTCCCTGATGTATTTAATTTTATTTATTTTTTATAAAGATTTTATCAATTTATGTGCGAGAAAGAGCAAGCACAATCAGGGGGAGGGGTAGAGGGAGAGGAACAAACAGACTCCCCGCTGAGCCCACTGAGCAGAGAGCCCAACGTGGGGCTCGACCCCAGGACCCTGAGATCATGACCTGAGCTGAAGGCAGATGCCCAACCTACTGAGAGAGAGAAAAATCCTTGGTTGTAAGAAAATACATTTCCAATAAAATGCCAAAATAAGGAAATGTTAATCCCCTAGGTTGATCCTGGGTTTCTCAGCCAGACCTTTGTTGGTATATCACTGCTGTACCCTTTATGTCCCTTGTAGAGACGTCCTTTTACCACTGAGAGCCAGGGAAGACCTGATCTGTGCTGGCAAGTACAGTGCCAGGGACATAAGTTAATAGTGGTCCTACCCTTTGGTCCCTCCATGGGCACCTTTGGGAAAAGCTATGGCCATTTTCTCAAGGAAAACGCACACACATTTCTGACCACGGAGAGGGGTCCTCATCTCAAATTCCATGTTTGGATCCCTGCCGTGTGTGTGTGTGTGTGTGGTCTGTGGAGCTCTGCTTTTGAGGCCCTGCACTGTAGAAAGTAGGGAGCGCTGGTGGTCCTTGAGAATATGAAGGAAGTTTCTTCCATGTTTTTGTGAGTAGGAGGAAGAATGTAGATTTTAAAAATGCAGAATGCGAAAGAGTTTGCTGTCTGAGTTGTTAACCTTAAATAAGTTGTGATGTGGGATTAGGGGGATAAACAGCTGGCTGCCTAGAACAGGAGTCTGGACACCCGAGTTCTAGTCCTGACTCCCCAGGTAACTAGATTTGGGACCTAAGCCACGTCCCTTTGTCTCTCTGAACTTCAGTCTTGTCATCCGTCAAGCTTATTCCCACCTCCACGTGCTTTTACTGATGTCCATCATGGGCCAGTCACGCTATGCCAAGTGCTACCCACACCCCCAAATATTATTAACTAATAGTTCAACATTGCAAAGCATGGATGTATATATCACACACACACACACACACACACACACACACACACACACACTGTTATTTTGTGGGAAGAGAGCCATATTTCTTTACAATGGGAAAATAAACTTTCCCTTGGTCTCCCTTCAGAAGTTCTTTCTCAGGGGATCTAGGACAAGCCTTGGTTTGGGGAAACAGAGAAGTCTAACCCAGAAATATCTGGGGCCTTCATCTTGAGCAAGATGAAGGTGGCTACGTCTTCTCCCGCTTTCCCTTAAAGTCATCTTCTTTTCTCAATACTCGCCTTTGTCCATGCCTCTTTACACTGTTCCCTCCCCAGGTCACACCCATCAGTTTCTTGAGAAGGTGTTTTGAACAGTCGTGGTTTGGGGTAGTGCAAGGGAAATAAGGAAATGCCTCGCGGGCAAGCGGCAAGCCCAATGGCACCCTTGTTCTGGCCCTGCACCTGCCACAGCCGAGGGTGGGTTGGGAGCTGCCGTGGCGATCTGCCCCTGCTGGAGGGCCCCAGGGTGTTCCCTGAGTGCCAGCCCGGAGTCTTTCCACAGGAGTTTCACTCTGGTTTGGGTCTGTGTTGTCCTTGGAATTAGTCAGTTCATTAGTCTCCTGGGGCCCCTGGAGCCATTGGTGCATGTCTGGAATGAGACCAGAATCAGACCCAGACGTGGCCTGGGGCTGGAAAGCAGACTGGGAACCTCTCTCATCCCACTCCCAGGGGACACTAGCCCTTTTGGCCATGTTCCTTGGTGTCCCCTCCCCCCTCCCCCCAACACTGAATAAACTTGGCAAAGAAAGAATAAGCAACACAAGGTAGCAATCTGCTGATTCTCCAACCGGAGAGAGGAGACTAAGTACCTTTTGATGCAAATGTGATTTATTGATTTGGATAAAGCCCTTTTATTCATTGATTCAGTGTCATCTGAAGCACTACACACACCTGACACATAGTAGGCGTATTGGACAAGTTTACTGAGAGAATGCATGGGTCGGTCATTCTTATCGTGCTTTCGTGCTATAAAGGGGAGCTGACACAAAGTAGGCCATCAATCAGTATGTGGTTCTTACCTTTTCTTCCCTCAGGTATTGTATTCTTCCGATGACTCAGGAAATCATGATTGATGCTGAATTTAAAAAAATATACATATTTTTTTCAAAGCCTCAGACCAGTCTGTATTGGAAAGCCAAATACTTCCCCTGCACTCAGAGGAGAATGGACTTTATTTACTGACCTTCTTGTCTTGGTAGGAATATTTTTCTCAGTGCCACCGTCTCATCAAATCAATTTCGAATTTCAAATAGATTCAAATAAAATTCGAAATTTCAAATAAAGTCCTTTTTCTTCTGTGGGTCTTAGCCGAGCCTACAAAATCAGGGACATAGGGAGATTGCGGTATTTGACAAGTTTGTTAGAAAACAGCTTTAGAAATAAAGGTCTTCTGTGTCTTCCTAAACTGAAACTCTGGAGTGCTCCAACCTCTGTGAGTAGGGATGTTTTCATCCCTCTCGTCTTATTTTATTTGCTGAGAGACAAATGTGGTGAATTGAAGGCCGAGGAAAGAACCTGGAGCTCTATCCTGGGACTCTAAATGTAAACACTTGTGCAGAAAACCCTTTGACTTTAACCTCCTGGAAGATGGCACCAGAGAGGATAAAAACAATGTAGAAAAAGTTATCATTTAGACTCCTGTCATGTTTTGCCCCTTTGGCTCAATGATGCCCGACTTATTCTAAACCACTCTGGGGACTGACAAACTTCGTGTGAGTTTCTGAATCTTACTATCCGAGTGTGTCACCAAACTCCTGCTTCCCTGTGAAAGTATTCCAGTTCACTCAGCTCAGCCACGATGGTACAAGTAGCTTGACCAAGAAATAATCCATAATTTCATGATGCTTTTGAGAATCAATGAAAAAATTGCTTCTATAATTCTGTTGGGGAAAGTTGATGGTGGTAACACTTTATGGGATCGTCCCAGTTTCAAATATTTGTCCCATGACTGGTCCCACAGGCCTTGAAAAGGTCTCAGAAATGTCAATATTCAAGTGTTTATATTTTTTGAAACTGCCTTTTGCACCTGTGTGTGGCACGACGCTCTTTGGTGGTCCACACTGTTTCATTTTTTATTTTGAAAATATGGTCATTTAGTTTAGAGACTAATTTGTAACAAGGGCCCTAGTTGTTTCTTGATAACACACATAACAAAGGATTTTCTTTTCACTTGCCGCTGACCCTTGAACAACACTGGTTTACCTGCGTGGGTCCGCGTACATGTGGAGCTTTTCCAGTAAGCCCAGTTCAGTGCTGTAAATGGATTTTCTCTTTCTTTTTTCTTTTCTTTTTTTTTTTTTTAAGATTTTATTTATTTATTTGACAGAGAGAGACAGCCAGCGAGAGAGGGAACACAAGCAGGGGGAGTGGGAGAGGAAGCAGGCTCCTAGCGGAGGAGCCTGATGTGGGGCTTGATCCCAGAACGCTGGAATCATGTCCTGAGCCGAAGGCAGACGCTTAATGACTGCGCCACCCAGGCGCCCGGATTTTCTCTTTCTTATGATAGTCTCAATAACATTTTCTTTTCTCTAGCTTGCTTTATTATAAGAATACCGCGCATGATACACGTAACATACAAAATATGTGTTAATCAACTGTTTATATTATTAGTCAGGCTTCTGGTCAACAGTAGGCTATCAGCAGTTAAGTTTTTGGGGAGCCAAAGTTAGACTTGGATTTTCAACTGTGCAGGGAGTCGGTCCCCCAACCCCCACGTTATTCAAGGGTCAACTGTATATCCAAAGCCCCAAACCTTAGAAACATCCTTGACTATTTTTTCTCCTTTCCTATCCCACATTCAATTCATTGCGTTCTGTTGGCTTTGTCATCAGAACGCATTCAGAATCTGGTCGCTTCCTCCTGTCCCCGCTGCTCCAGCTGTTCTAGGCAGTCTTCTTCTCTAGCAAGGCCTCCTACTGGCGTCCTGCTTCCAACTTTGCCAGCTCTGTCCCCAGTCCCCGTGTGCGCTCTCAACACAGGGAGTGTGGCCCTTGTACATGTCACCCCTCACCACCCAGGCTTCCCGTCTGACTCAGAGTAAGAGCCAAAGGCCTCATCAGGATTCACAAGGGCTGTGATGATCTGCACCCTCTTCCTTCCCCCCTCCTCTCTGACTTCAGCTCCTTCTCTCTCCCTTGCACCTTCCTCCCCAGTCCCCCAGGCCTCCTTGCTGTTCTGTGAACATGCCAAGCTCTGGATCTGCACTTCTGTTCCTAGATATCCACAAGGCTTACCCCCTTACTCTGTCCAGGTCTTTGCCCAAATGCAGCCTCCCATTCCCCCAGGGCTTCCCTGGCCCCCTAGGTAGAGTAGTGTCTGTTCCTCCACCCCCTCCTCCCAGATCTGCTGAGCAGAAGCCATTTATCTCATTATTGTTTTCTTCCCTCCACTAAAATGTAAGCTCCATGAGGACAGACTTTATCTTGTTTGCTATGGAATCCCTACCTTCTGGAAGAGTGCCTGGCCTGTAGAGATATTCAGTACATATTCGTTGCATGACGAAATAGCCTGGGCTCAAATCGGGGAGTGCAGAACAAACAGGTAGGAGTGTGGGTGATCACAGAGCCCTAAACACTCAGGTGTCTGAACCACGTTTCCAAAATAGCTGATGTCTGGAAAGATTTTTGTCAGACCAGGATGTTCTCCTGAAATGCCCTCATGGCCTGGCTCTGTTGTCCTCAGTTTCCCTAGAATTCTACTTTCAGTGATGCATTATTTTTAGTGTTAAGCATCAACCTTTTTAATAGGCCTTTTTTTTTCTTTTGTACTTATCTTTATGGACAGAGCATTTACATATAATAAAATGCATCCATTTTTTAAAAAAGATTTTTATTTATTTATTTGACAGAGAGAGACAGCCAGCGAGAGAGGGAACACAAGCAGGCAGAGTGGGAGAGGAAGAAGCAGGCTCCTAGCAGAGGAGCCTGATGTAGGACTTGATCCCAGAGCACCAGAATCACACCCTGAGCCGAAGGCAGACACTTAACAACTGCACCACTCAGGCGCCCCAAAATGCATCCATTTTTAAGGGCACAGTTTGCTGGTTTTGACGAATGCGTATAGCTGTGTGTCGACCACCCCAGTGAAGACAACAGAACGCATCCATCACCCCCCAAAACCTTCCCTCGTGTCCCTTGGCAGGAAATCCTCAGCCCCCACCCCTGGTTCTGAACAAGCACTGATCTGCTTTCTGTCATCGTAGATAAATTCTGCCTGTTCTAGAATTGTATCTAACTGGAAGCACACGGCGTGTTCGCTTCATTCTCTTGCTCGATACAGTGTTTCAGATTCATCCGTGGTGGTGTGGTATCAGCAGTTCTTTCCTTTACACTGCTGAGTGAGATTAGTAGGCCAATCTATTAAATAGAAAATACTCCCACGATGGGCAGTTGGCAGTCTTGGCAGTCCTTGAACACTTTAGTCTGAATGATTTTTTCTTTTTTTGGGGGGGGGGTTTGAGCAACATCTGAAAAGTATAAGAACATTCATTCGGGTAACTGGAAACGAGGGGGGCCTGACAAGGGCAAGATGCTGAAAGACAATTTTGTCAGCACCACCATTTTGCTTGTCTTTTGTGTACGGACTCCAGAAGCCGCTTTCCTGCCTTCAGTGCCCGAAATCCACGAGTGAGTAAATGAGCCTTACTGAATACCTGCCAGGTGCTAGATAGAATTCTATTTGGTGTGCAGGACAACACCGTGAGTTAAACGTTAGGCGTTCCCTTCTTTCAGATGAGGAAACAGACCCTGGAGCTCTTAGTGGGATTCAGGCCAGGTCTTCCTAACTCCAAAGTTCAATCATTCAAGTTCATTTTAAGTTCCTGGACTGAGCTCAGCCCGGCTGGAGAGAGGAAGTGGGGAGAGGAGGTCAGAGGGGAGACAAGTGAGAGGGAGTGGGGAGAGGAAGGGAGAAGAGGGAAGAGGAGGGGAGAAGAGGGAAGAGGAGGGGAGAAGGGAGAAGATGATGGAGGAGAGGAGGAGAGAGGGTGGGAGGGAGTGGGGAGAGGAGGATGGGGAGAGAAGGAGAGAGGGTGGGAGAGAGGGAGGGAGGGGGGAGAGAGAGAGAGAGAGAGAGGGAATGGAATGGGAGAGGAGAAAGAGAGGTCAGGACAGATCCCACTGGGTGAGAGCTCCTGGGAGGAGACTCCATGAAGCTGCACTGGCTTTCCCATCACTGAACCAGTCTGGGCACTTCATGGGCTTCGATTCTCTAACCCAGCCATGGGGTTACTGGCCCTGCCTCTCTGGTTTCAGCATGGCAGCGTCAGCTCGGAACTTTCCTGGGGAATTCAGACCCTGAGTACGAGCGCAATCTTAAAGTCGATCCCAGAGCCGGTGGGGCGGTCTGGGCTGGAACGGGGCCTGTTTCCTAGCCCAAGACCTGGCGGAGCTGGTGGCTGGCCAGCGTGCTGACCGCAAGCGCCGGTTCCCCGCAGACCGCATTCCGGGGCTTCAAGTGTCATCTCTCCGGAGCCGCACGTGTTTACCCTTTGCACACTGCACTTCTCTCCCTTCCACCTGGTGGAGGTGGGAAGGCAAACCGGGCCACTTCAACACTAAGCCCTTGAGACTCCCGTGGGGCTAGGTAGGCTTCTTTTAACATTTCCCCTCAGCAGCCGCCTCGGATACAAAATTGTCCACATTTCAGAGGTGTGTTCGTTTCCTAGGGCTGCCGGCACAAAGGATCGCAAACCGGGCAGCTTAAAGCAACAGAAGTTTATTCTTTCACGTTCTGGAGGCTCCAAGTCTGCAATCCAGGTGTGGGCAGGGTTGGTTCCTGCTGGATTCTGGAGCTCCGAGGGCGAAACTATCCCGCCCCACTCCCCTAGCTGCTTGTGGTGGTGCTTGTGGCTGCGTAACTCCAGTCTCTGCCTTCGTGTCCCATGGCTTTCTTCTCTGTCCCTTTGTGTCTGTGTCTCTCTGTGTCCTCTTCTTACAAGGACACAAGTCACTGGATTTCGGGCCACTGGAGTTGCTGTCCATCTCACACGTGGCTTCAGGTTGGGCCCCTGCTTCCTGCTCCAGTGCCCTCTGCTTCCCAGATGAGTCTGGAATTCCCCACTCAATCTGGCCTCTGTCTATTTGTCCAGCTCTGTCCCCCACTGCCCACACTTTGTGCTCACAGTGTATTAAAGGGCACACACGACTGCCGCATACCTCTGTGCCTTGACAAATTCTGTCCCCTCTGCCTGGAATGTGCTCCCTGTTCCTCACCCCTCTTCTCTCTCCTTGTGAAAAGCTCTTATGCATCCTTGAAGCCTCTCCCCTGGGTGAGGGTTACCCTGAATGCCGTGGGGAGTGTTGACTGTGCCTTTTGTCCCAGCTGTGGTCCCGGGGTGTTTCTCCCCATGCAACTCCAAACACAATGGATTGCTTTTGCTTTGTTGTTGCCGGCCTCCCCACCAACCTGAGTGCCTTGAGGGCAGCTATCTTTTGAGTCCCCCACAGCCATACGGAAGATCCTCAGCAGCTGTAAAAGGCTGAATAGGCACGGAAGTTCCCTTCAGGGGGTAGAGACCGAGGAGCGGCTTTCTCATACTTGTATTATGTTCCTTACAGTACTTGGTGCATAGTTGGCTCTCTAGTCCTTCCTGTCCGGTTTAGCGATTGAATGGAAAAGCCACTGTTCGCAGGGATGGTGGGAGCTGTGAGTCACTGACACTAGCATTTCCATTAATGTAATGCCCTGAGGAAATAAAATCCCCCTGTCCTTTCCTCCTATCAATTCAGGTGCTTCTTAAATTGAGATTTAACTGAGGTCAGGGAGGGGACAGGGGCTACCTTCTTCTTCTTGCTAATGAAGAAGTGAAAGGAAAGAAAGGGGGAACCCTGGGCCTGATATTCCTGAATTCTGAGGTTGGTTAAAGGGCCAGGACCAGGACATTGGTTCCTGGTTTCTTCCTGCAATCAAGAGTGGGGATCACGGGGGCGCCTGGGTGGCTCAGTCAGTTAAGCATCCGACTCTTCTCAGCTCAGGTCTTGATCTCAGGGTGGTGACTTCGAGCCTTGTGTTGGGCTCCACACTGGGCATGGAACGTACTTAAAAAAAAAAAAGAGCAGGGATCCTGGCGATGTTGGGTGTGGAGTGGGTAAGGGAGGTGTCAGCAGGGACTGGGTTCTGGGACTCCCCGACCAAGGCTGACCCAGGCCCATCCCCATGGAAAATGACCCTTTGCAGGCCTTGCTGCTGAATGAAGGTCCTCTCCAGCATCAGACCAGCCTATTTTTTGGGGGGAACAAGGCACCCTTATTGTGAGGCTCTCTCTTCTCATCTCATTTCCAGTCATGTGAGCTTGCCTCTGTGTCCCTTAACAATGCTACCTGTCACTTGAAGCCGGGTAACACTAAAAGGAGGCTAACTAGAGTTGGAGTCATACCTGGGTCTCCAGATTCCCTTTATACCATTTCTTCCATTGATTTCCAAAGGCCTTCAACCTTGTTCTCCAGACCACTTTAGTCTGGGACAACACACCTAGCAAATGAAGTATTTCATCCACTGGCCCCTCCCTGCCCCTGTCAGGGGCATCTCAAAATTACTCAGCTATCCCATCCTCCCAGTCTCCACCCCAGCCACACGCACCCCCAACCCAAAACCAGACCCCACTGGGCATTGTGGGGCAGGGCCGGGACTAGGAGAGGCAAGCAAGTGCCCAGGGCTCACAGTTTAAGGAGGCACTCACTCTCAGGGCTTTGTAAGTACCTCCTTCAATGCTGTATTCTGGGGTGTCCTGGCTTGACACTGGGCTGGTGTATTAAAAAAGGGATGGGGGGCGCCTGGGTGGCTCAGTCGTTGGGCATCTGCCTTCGGCTCAGGGAGGGATCCCGGCGTTATGAGATCGAGCCCCGCATCAGGCTCCTCCACTGGGAGCCTGCTTCTTCTTCTCCCACTCTGCCTGCTTGTGTTCCCCCTCTCTCTGGCTGTCTCTCTGTCAAATAAATAAAAAAATAAAATCTTAAAATAAATAAAATCTTTAAAAAAAAGGGATGGGAGGAGAAAAAGAGGTTAAAAGGAGGGTAGAAGACAGAGTGCTAAGAGAACAAGGTGGGAAATCCGAAGTCAGTGGCAAAGTGCAGAATCATGGGTGTATCCTTTGGGTAAATACCTAGCCGTGCAATTGCTGGATCACAGGATAGTTCTATTTTTAATTTTTTGAGGAACCTCCATACTGTGGACTTTAAGAAACAAAACGAATGGTCATAGAGGAAAAAAGAGAGAGGAAAACCAAGAAACAGACTCTTAAGTATAGAGAACAGACTGATGGTCCCACCCTGGGTAGGTCTGTGGGGGGATGGGTTCAATGGGTGATGGGGATTAAGGAAAGCACTTGTCATGATGAGTACCCGCTATTGTAGTGCTGAATCGCTACATTGTACGCCTGAAACGAATATTACCCTGTATGTGAACTAACCGGTATTTATTTTTTTTTAAGTTTTTAAAAATTTATTTAAGCCATCTCTACACCCAACATGGGGCTTGAACTCAAGACCCTGAGATCAAGAGCTGCAAGCTCTACACACTGAGCCAGCCAGGGGCCCCAACGAACTGGAATTTAAATAAAAACTAAAAAAAAAAAAAAAGTGAAGAATAATGGCTTCATGGTCAGGGGTAGCTTTCCCCACAAAACTCTCACACACACACAGCCTCAGACGTGCTGAATGTCACCCAGAGAACAAGAAGTGAGAGGAAAAACAGAACACAGTCACACCTTTCTCATTAGGTGTCCCTGAGTTTCTTGTCCCAGGGAAGACAAGAAGGGGAAGAAATCCCCAAAGTCATGTCCTCTCTGCTTTCACTTCCTCCTTGGACACTTGACATCTTTTTCTGGACATCAGGAACCTCGCCCTGGTGATTCAGAGTCTTATAATGCCTGAGCTGGAGGTGCCCTTGGAGGCTGTCAGTCCTGGGAGCCACCAGCCACACAGGGCTTTTGAACACCTGCAATGGGGCTCCCCCAAACTGACAAGTGTCGAGTGAAAAATATACACTGCAGTTTTGAAGAGCTAGTTTGAAACAAAAGAATGTAAACTAGCTCACTAATATTTTTTAAAAGCTTGATCATACTGAAATGATAATGTTTGGGATCTGTTGGGTTAAATAATATTAAAATGAATCCCCCTTTTTTATGTATTTTAATGGGGCTGCTAAAATTTTTGTAAAATTTTTGATTTTTAAAATGTATTAATTATTATTATTATTATTATTATTATTATTATTATTATTATTTTAACAAACCCTTGTGGGTTTAACAAAGGGTTTAACAAACCCTTGTGGGAGGGCTGGGGCGGTGGGGGGAACTGCTCTGCTATCTATAAAACCCTGACCCAGAAGCAGGTCTAGGAATGGTTTAGCGCCCAGTTCCCCAGGAAAGGCCTTCGGGCCATGCCCCGTTTCCCCGGAGGAGGCGCTCTCTGCACAGCGGCTGCTAGAAATTTTAACATTACCTATGTGGTTGGCATTTGTGGTTTGAATGGTACATCTGTTGGACAAGGCTGGTCTCTTCCAACTTCCTCCTTGACCACAAGAAAACTGAGGGCCAGAAAGAAGACCTCACTTAGCAGACGGCACACACTAAAAAGCACTGTTATTCCACCAACCTCTCAGTTGCCCCTACACACACACACACACACACACACACACGCACACGCACACGCGCACACACACACACACACACACACACACACACCCTCTAGGAGCCTGGGGACAGCAGCAGAACCCTGGGCTGCAGCCCTCAAGGAAATGTTCCAAGATTCAGGACATTGGCTGTGGTTTCTTGGGAGTGAAATGAAAACCGAACAAAATCACATTTTAAAAGTCCAATAGACTCTGGAAACTTCGGTGGGGGGACAACGCTGGGGAGCCGTCGCCTTCCCCTATGAATTCACAGGCACAGTAACACAGATTAGTTTAGCGGGTGTGCCAATCGGCACCTTAAAAGCAGAGAACCCCCCTCCCCCAAGGCAGTTGGGGTGGAGCCTTGCCGGAGCCCAGACGCTGAGGGGCAGCCGCTCAAGGATTGTTTGACAAGTCAACAAAGACAAGTTTCACTGGGATTGGCTTGATAAATGGAAGAGGAGTGGGCAGCGAGGGAGGGGGAAGCAGACACCAAAGGCAAATTCCTTTTCTTCATGATTTCATCTGGCGTCCCCATTCTCATCGACCCGCATTGTCGGGGCTTTCAGAGAAGCACTTAGGAAAGTACAGCGATAATGATGTCTCTGCCGTGGGACAGCACGAACGGTGCTCATCTGAGGACAGTTCCAACAAGTGGACTGGCGGAGCTGACTCTGGACCCCCGAGGAATTTTCCTTGGTTTCCACCTGGCTTTGGCTAGGAAGCCCGAGAATGTGCTCACCTCCTTCCCCGCGCCTGGCTTTCCGCCCTGCCCCGGGTGGGTGAGAGTGATAGAAAGGCTCAGCTAAGGGGAAGGGTGACAAAATCCGGGGGCGCCGGCGGCGGGGGAGGAAGGGCCACCTGGAGGTCGGCTCTCCTTCCTGCACACACGCGCGCGCGCGCGCCGGGGCGGTGGGACCCAGGATTAGCCCCCCGCTACAACCTGGAGAGCCCTTGCCCTTGGCGGAGGGGCGTGCCGGGCGGGGAGGGCGGGTGTCGCTCCCCGCAACCCCCGCCCCGCACGTGACAGCCTGCGGCACGGTAAGGAGCGGTCCCCTGTCGCCTTTCCTCCGGTCCTTGGGACCGGCCGGTGCGCGCGTCCCGCAGCAGTCGGATGCGCTAGGTGGGGCGCGGGTGGTTCCCCCTGTTCCCCCGACCCCCCATTTCAAGGGTGACTGTGCCGCTGACGTCAGGCGGCTTT
This sequence comes from Ursus americanus, assembly GCF_024610735.1. Taxonomy (NCBI): domain Eukaryota; kingdom Metazoa; phylum Chordata; class Mammalia; order Carnivora; family Ursidae; genus Ursus; species Ursus americanus. The sequence continues at coordinate 13,711,378 of NC_142151.1, forward strand.
TGGTTCATTCCCTGGCACGGGAACTGTATTTTCATAACAGCATGCAGCGCCGCGGAACTAGAATAGGCGTGTCCTCTCCCCTGACCCTCTCCCGCCCCTTGTCCCTCTGCTCACCCCCTCGCTTGCTCCCTCCCTCCGGCGACAGCCGCCTTTATAACCGCTCGGCGCCGCGAGGGCGGGAGAGCGCCTGCTGGCTGCCCCAGCACCGAGGGGCTCCCGTGTCGCCTCCGACGCGCGGGAAGCGAGCAGCTCAAGTTCACGCGCCAAAGCGAGGGTTTAAGGGTAAGTGGGGCGCACACCGCTCGGGGCGCGCTCGGCCTCCAGATTTAAATCCTGCGGGTGGGGGAAGTGCGGCGCTGGGTGGGGTGGGATGCAAGAAACGAGAACTCCCTGGTAATGGACTACAGCTGGCTGTGAGGGAATAAAAGTCCCAAGAAAGGAATTTCCCTAGTTTAACTCAACTCAGTTTTATCCCCCCTGAGCTTCCCGGGCTACGATAGAGGCAGAGAGCAAAAAGATAGCCAGGATAATAGTGTGTGCTGGAACACGTTGTACAGACTTTTAGCAGGTGGAATCCTGGCTGGGCACGTGAGCGGTTTTGGGATCATACTAGGGGAAGAAAAAAGACAGAGGAAGGTTTTAGATGAAGGGATTGGGAGTGGAGAGGGTTGGGGATTGGGGGTGGGGGAGGTAGGAGGAGGGAGATGGTGACAATTGCTACTTCACTCAGTACTGAAAAGTTTTGATTTATTTTGTCCTTCCACAACAAGCGTATTCTTCAGAATTTTGGGAAGTAGATTGTAGAAGATTGTAGAAGCCGCCGCTTCTCTTGATGTGTCGGGCTGTTGGCTCTACAGCATTCCCTCCCTGGCGGTCCTTTGAGTTGCTCAGGAACCTTGGGGCAGATGGAAGCTGATTACCCAATATCAGCCCACCTTCTGGCAACAGCTAGTTAGGACCCAGGTATGGCCTCAAGGCTGTCCAAGCCTGCTCAGAATCAAGGAGTTCTGAAGGATTTTTTGGTTCCTGACTTCTTTCTGGACTGATTTCTTCTCAGAGGCCACACCTGTTGAAGGGTTCAGATGAATCAGCCACCACTTTGGGCTCATTCCTGAAGGGGAATACCTGAACCACTTTAGATGCAATGGGCTGGGGCCCATGGGAGGGGTGAGAATGGGGGTCAGAAGTCCACCCTCCAGGTCTGTGTGCTGGCTATTACTAGGAGAGGGAAGAATCAGCTATTACTAGAAGAGGGAAGGAATGATAGATAGGAAGAAACAGAAAGGCGTATGGTGAGATGTGGGCTCCGAGGGTAGATAGAAAGGAGTAGAACATCCCTGGGAAGTCTTGAGTCAGGAAGACTGAGTTCTCATCCAGGCTCCGCCACACCATGTAGCTATGAGACAGCTGGGGCCTGGGCCTTGAGTTCCTCCTAAGGGGTCTTGGGAAGGCCCCCAGCTCCTTCCCAGGGCTGAGATTCTAGCCCTTCTGTGTCTGCACATGTCCCTTTGGGAGTCCTCTCTGGTGTCTGCTTCTTTGTATTCCACTCCTTAGTGAAAATTGAAAATGGATTTTGACTGATTTCATTCTGCTTATTTTGGAAGTTGGTCTTCAGATCCGCTTCTGTTTAAAAAATCCAGATTGAACTGAGAAAATGGTCAGGAAATGATATGTTGGTATATTAGTGACCTTAAAAAACAGTGAATTGAATAGTATTTTCACTTGAGGGGGTCTCAGATTTTCTGAGTAGTTTGGTGTGTTTGTTTCTATTTTTATTTCTATATTTATTGCCTTGTGGCCAGAATATGTAGTCTGCATATTTCTTATTTTAGGATTTCAGATTTTTTTTTTTTTTTGGTGATCTAAAACATACTATTTTTGTAAATGTTCCATAACCACTTCAACAGAAGCAATCGTATAGAGCAGGGGTTGATAAACTAGGTCCATGGCCAAACACATCTCACAACCTCTTTTTGTAAATAGTTTTGTTGGATCACAGCCATGCATTTGTCTATGGGTTATCTATGGCTGCTTTCAGCTACAAACATATGGTCTGCACAGCCTACCCTACTTATTAGTTGGCCCTCTACAGAAAATGTTTGCTGATCACAGATATAGAGATTCTGAATTATATGATTAACAACGGAGATATGAACATATAAACAACGGATATGAACATAGAGAACATATGAATTATAGAGTATTTCAATTAAGGTATTCATAGAACATTTATAAAAATTTACCATATTATTATTCCTTTGTCTTTTTCATCTGCTGAGGACTGATAAAGAATATTAAAGTCTCCTAGAAGTATTAAAGTCTCCTATAAAGATAGCATTTCTTTTGGGTTCTCTTTGTATTTCTGGTAGTTTTTGTTTTATGTGTTTTGGTGCTATGTTATTCAGTGCATTAAAGTTTATAATAGTTGTATCTTAACCGTGGAGTATCCCTAATTATTATAAAGCAAACTTTTTGGTCTATATAATATCTTTTTGCTTTAATTAAACTTTGTGTGATATTAATACCTCAACTCTTACTTCATTCCTTACTTTCAACAAACTATTTAATTTTGTACCTGATACATAACACCTGATAAATAAAACAGTTGTTCTTACTTATTTTTGCATTTATTTAAATTTTTCCTTTTGTTTTCAATGTTTTTTTTTGTTTTTTGTTTTGTTTGTTCTTAGAGAGGGGGATAGGGACATAGGGAGAGGGGGAAAGAGAATCTTAAGTAGGCTCCACACCCTGGGCGGAACCTGACATGGGGCTGATCTCACAACCCTAAGATCTTGACCTGAGTGGAAGTCAAGAGTCGAACACTTAACCAACTGAGCCACCCAGGCACTCCAACTTTGAACCGTTTCTGAATCTTGCTGTTTTAGGTGATGTTCATATAAGTATATTATAATTTAATTTAGTATTTTTTCAAAATGAAAAAGTTACCATTTTACATTTATTGTAATAATTGTTGCTTGCTATTACCAAATAATTTTTGGCCACATGATCTGCTCTCTCCATCCTTTCCCACATTAGGCGTCTGTATCTACTAGTGGTAGCTTGTGCCATTCTCAGGGCTTAAAACACAGGCTTGTAAGGAGAGATGATAAGTTTAGCTTGGGACTTGTTGGATTGAACATGAATGTGTTCCCTTTAAGGAGGGCCTGTGCGGCTCAGTCAGTTAAGCATCTGCCTTGGGCTCAGGTCATGAGTCTGGAGTCCTGGGATCAAGGCCCACCTTAGGGTCCCTGCTTGGCGGGGAGTCTGCTTCCCCCTCCGCTCCTCATCCCGCTCGTGCTCTCTCTCAGATAAATAAGTAAAATCTTTAAAAAGTATTTAAAAGAAGGTATCTTTTAGAGTTATGAACTGGTATACCAGTAGAGGATTTTATCCACCTGTTTTCTGGAAATTTTAATTTCTTAAAATCCTGGGCCTAAAAGAGATGGAAGTTTCACTCAAAATCTTATTTTCTTTTGTTTTTTTAAAAAGATTTTCAGTATTTTATTTTATATTCCAGCAATTTATTTTACAATAATCTAAATGTCACATGCTTGTTTCAAATGGAGGAAGATGGTATGTAAGGATCCCAGGGAACTACCGGAAAGTGAAGAGACCGGGATAACACTGCAGTTATACTTGTTTAGATCTGCCTGAGGAGGTTTGGTAATTTTTTCTCTCTCAGTTACTACAAAGCCACTCAATTCAGTGATGTTATTCAGATGTTATTCATAAGCCGTTGCCATAATCACTCTTCCGTCATCAGAATTAGGATGACTACTCGGAACAGGGGATCCTGGCGATTTCCCTGTAGACACTTTCCATGTATAACTAGTCCTTCACCAAGGGCAGAGAAATTCCTGTGGGACTCCACCCCTGTCTTAGAAGTCAGCCTAGAAAGGGATATGAGGATATTCATCTTCAAAAATTCTTCCGCCCCATTACTCACACTTGATAATAAATAACTTGCTTTGAGTAAATATTCAGTGGTCAGTCTTAGCCCAAAACATTTGCTCGGCAACCACTGTGCGGAGCAGAGCGTGTGTTCAGGAGGATACCAACAACTAGAAAATTTGCTCCGTTACCTTAGAAGCTTGTTATCTGATGGTTGAGTCGGCACTGATAATCATATATAATATAAAACATACATGTGGGAAAACGTGAGCGCTAAGAAATAATGAAGAGATCCACAAATCTAGAACGCGATGAGACTAATAATTTTTAAACACCTCAAGATAGAGGTAAGTTGTGGGCTACGTTTCGAAGCAACGTGGTAAATGGATTGTGTCTAGCAGGGGAATGGTCTTTCTGGCTGGGAGAACAACAAGCAAAGAGCAGGACTTCATCACAAGCCCTTCGATGAGCCCCAATTCCCTTCTGGATAGAAATACTCTTGGAAGATTGGCTTGCCTGTGTGGAGGCGGAGAGCGGGAGTTAGGAAGGCAGGAGGAGAGGGGTGGGAGGACTGATTGGAGAAAAGCCATGGGGCTCAAGTTGGGACTGAATCTGTTCTAACAGATAAAAGGGAGCTAATGTGTTAATCCAAAGGTCCCTTCCCTTCTTTGTTCCCCTTCCTTACAGCACTTAACTCTATCGACTGCTCTTTTATTTTTTTTTAACTGCTCCTTGGCTTCTGGGAAACTACTTGGGGTTATTATTATTATTATTATTATTAGCAACCCCTGATCATTTTTTAAACACCTGTTGCTGACTCCTGCATTGATGAGATGGTGTTCCCATGGTCCTGCCCTTGGCCCCCTTCTCACTGTACTTGCTCCCTGTGTGATCTGGTTCTCCTCTCAAGGCTTCAGATAACTCCTCTAGGCCCACCCTGTGCATAAGGTCCAAACCTCTCTGGAGTCTCAGACTCACATGTCCAAGCGCAGAGGACGTCAGCACAACCTGGGGTCCTAGAGCCTGGCTTCTAAGCGCCATGAGATCTCGGGCAAGTTATTTAATTTCTCTGTGCCTCAAGTGCACAGGGTGGTTGTGGAAATTCATTTAAATGAAACAGTGTGTAGCCCAGAGTCAACTCTCAGGAGGACATCGAGCTCGTCATTTCTGGATGCGGCCAATTGCGTGGCCCATATTCATCTCCGATTCAGCTCAGCTCCGTTTGGCATTGGTCCGCAACAGCCTGTATTTCTAAGTTCCATTCAGTTGCCTAAGGCAGAAATCTGAGAATTACCCTGGACTCCTGCACTCCCCAAGCCCTGTCTCTTCTGTCTTCCTAAAACTCTCCCGCTATTGGCCGCACATCTTTCATGCCTCACCTCCTTGGTCTTTATAGCATTGAAAAAAAAGACCCGTTAGGTGGAATGACTCACTGTTTTCCATGTGTCCTCAGCATTCCCTGGACACCCTGTGCCCCCTTATTTGTATGTCAGTGGGACCCTATTGGTCCTCCCAGGGGTGGCTGCCGTACTTTTGATCCGTGTGACTCCGACACGTAACACAGTGCCTGACGCAAAGTAGGCACTTAAATGTTTGTCGATTGAGTGTAGGATGGCTCCCTGTGGAGACTTCTCAGAGCCGGTTTAAGTGGAGAGAGCTGGAGGCAGAGAGAAAAACTTCAAAGTTCCTAAGAGTGATTTCGAGATGAAATGAAAAATTACATTACGATTAAGACCACTTGTAAGGGGTTAGTCTTCGCAGCCTCGTGACACTGGACAGGTAACTTCTTATTTATTTATTCGAGCACGTGAGTGGGAGGGAGGGGCAGAGGGAGAGGGGGAGAGAGAGAGAGTCTTAAGCAGACTCGGAGCCCGAGATGGGGTTGGGGCTCCATCCCACCACCCCGAGATCATTGCCGGGCTCCATCCCACGACCCTGAGGTCACAACCCGAGCCAAAACGAAGAGTTTTCAACCCACTGTGCCACCGAGGTGCCCCTGGACCTGTAACTGCTAAGAGTCAGTCTTCTCACCTGTAAAATGGGTTGTAGGAATAGTAAATGAGATAGATAACAGATGTAAAGACATGTAAATGAGAGAATACCTATAAACACGTGAGCAGTCAGCATCGTGCCTGGCTCCGGGGAGCTCAGTATGTGACACTAGCCCTCACTATTTTTACTCGTAATTACATTGGGACTATTACAATATATTGAATGGGGCGATTCAAGAGGAGGGAGAAAACGAAAATGCTAGAAAATCATACATTTGCCTGGCTGGGGTATGTGAAGACTCAGCTTCAACAACCGCAAGTTATTTGGTATTATTCCCCAGGCGGTGCTAACAGGTAGGTATTGTCCTCTTCGTTTTCAGATGACAGAATGAGATATGTCTCATAGGAGGAAGATAAGTGCTTTGGCAAAGGTCGGGGCCCCAGGTTATACACGCTCAGATACTCTGGGGCGGGGCGGGGCCGGCCGGGGCGGGGCCAGGGAGCGCGGGGCGGGGCCGGGAAGGGTGGGGCCGGGCGAGGGCGCAGCAAGTCTAGCCGGCTTGGGCAATCTTCCAGGTCGGGGCTTCAGCATCCCACCCCCCTGGGGAGAAGAGAGGAGTCTCGGCGAAGCTGGAGGACTCCTCAGTGCCGGCATTTGGCGTGCACAGCAGTCAGTGCCCTATGTCTGTGAAGAGCGAGTCTAGGTCTAGGGTCAGCTTCGCTCCACTACCCGGTGTCTTCGTCTTGCAGGTGTGGCTTCACCTGGTGGCCCTCTCCTTGGCCTGCACTCAGACCCTGAGTCACCTCTAGCCCTGTTTTAGGGTTTGGTTAGGAGTTGGCAGGACATGTTCTTTTAATGACGGGAGGTGGGGCAAGAAGAAGAATGAGGGGGAGGGAGAAAGATTTGGCAGTTGTCTAAAAGGAGCTTTCTAGACTGATGAACTGTGAGGCTGGACTCCGCTCGCACCATCTAGTTCAGCACCGCACCCTCATTTTACAGGGGAGAGGAGGGAGGTTCCAGGAGATAGTGTCCACACCTGACGCAGTTGACACCCCTTCTTTCCAAAGGGGTGGGGTAAAGACGGGGCTTGGACTTGAGCCCAGAAAGTGCCTCCTGCCTCCCCCTTCTTCCCCTCCCTGCCTTTCTTCCTCCCCTGTCTCCTCCTCCTCTTGTGCGTCTTCCTTTTTTTTTTTTACTTTTACATCTCCTTTTTCTTTATAACTTTTCTTTTCATGCCCTGACTCATTCCAGAAGGGTTTAGGACAGTGCCAGGTGTCTTCAAGGCCTCGGTTGTAGACGTCGTTGGGTTACTGGACAGTGGGTGGTTATCAGCTTAGTTAGCGGCTGTAATAAGTGAAGGGGTCTCACCCTTATGACTAACGAAAAGTCCTTTCCTCGTGTCCCGGGTCAGAGGCTACACACACTAAAACTGTACCATGTTCCTCCAAAGCACAGGGTTTAGTCATCAGGGAGTTGGGTGGGAACGGAGGACTGGCTTCTAGTAAATCCGTCTCTGCTTACTGGGAAATCTCAGGATTCATGTTCCCCTGGGAGACTCCTGGAGCATGGCTCCAGACATGGCCCAGAGCCCCTAGCCTCGGACCCAAAGTGTGTTCTAGACAGCTCACGGGAGGAGGATGGGAGAAAGGGAGGTTAGAACTCAGGAGAGCAAACAGGGAGCTAGTGAGGAAACCAGCTACGCCCCACCCCACCCCATCTCATGAACAGCCCCTCCTCTCCCACCAGACTCCACTCCTGTGCCCACCCATACTCATCCATTAGGCTTCTACCACGTGTCAGGTGCTAGTCCAGAGACTGGGGAGAAATATTCATCAACTCCGTCCCTGCCTTCTCAGAGCCTTTGAATCCAGAGGAAGACACAGATTTAGCAATAGGCATAGCAGGGCATAGAGCCTTACGCCTTTGGGCAGGATTATGGCTCTTCTCCCCGGCTGCAAAGAGTGGCTCCGAGAGGACTAGCCCAGAGAGAGGGGTGGATCTTCTGAATGGTCAGGTGAGATGGACGGCCTTAGGGCTGGGAGAAGTGGACTCTTCAAGAGATATGGAAGAGGTAGAATCCATAGCACCTGCGTGTTGGGTCTGGTAATGCAGGATAGGGATTTCTCGGGCCATTTCCCAACTCAGAGGTGGATCTCAAGTTGGCTTTTAGTGTCTGTGCCCCGGGTTCACAAATGGGGAGACCCCTATGATGCCTCCTGGCCTGCTCTCATCTTCTCTCACAAGACCTCCTTTCCTGCCCTGCCTCCTGCAGCCAGCCGGTCTGGGGGACAGTCATTTTGAATCGGAGGCTATGCATAATTGAAACAGCTGGAGTGACTCACAAGGGTCGACTTTGTGCCTCAGTGGATTTCGCCCCTGCTCAAAGCCTCATGCAACGCCTGAGAGCCGATGTAGTCACCCCCATTTCTGAGGGCGGGTTCCTCTTACCAGACAAAGAGCTCTATGGTGTAACTTTGGGGTTAGAATTCTGGTTTGAACCCTGGCCCTGCCATTTCCTAGCTGTATGTCGTGGCTGAGTCAGCTGACTTGTGCCTCGGTTGCTGCAGGTGGAGGACAAGGATGAGGATGACATGAGCTCCAGCGTAAGGGACTTGTGACGGTTAGGAGGGCAGGGCCATAGAAGCATGCCTGATCTTTGCCAAGAGTGAGTGAGGGAGTGTTGAGACTTTCTGTCCCCATTCAGAGCAGTCCAAGAGCAAATTCCTTCTTCCAGCCCCCCTTCGGTCTTTGTAGGAGCTAGTTCTTTCTTGGCTGGACCCTAAGTCTCTCTGCCCTTGACTTTGCTTACAAATGATGGCCAAAGAACCCCGGGTCGCATTCCATTTTCTCATTCTTGCTCCAGCCCTTACATCCTTCTCCAAGGCTGTTTCTGTAGCTCCTGGCAGTTCATATTCCCACATGCCGATTGTTTCCCTTTTCCCCTCAAACCTCGCTTTCTAGAAGCCCTTTTAAGCTTCTCAGAACCCTGTCCTTTCCCCTAGCCACCTTCCCTGTCTCTTTTCCCCATCTGGGCCACTCCCTGGGCAACACAGGGCCTTCTCTGTACGGAGCTGCCTGTTAATAAGCCCGGTGAGTGTTATTTTCCTCTGACCAAATTCAAAGTGCTTAGAACATTTTAGACCCATTGCACAACGCCTGTCATGCTGGGGGCAGAGGTGGAGGAGGGCTACCAGAGGTGAAGTAAGGATAATTCCCAAAAAATTAGTCACTCAGATAAAAACTTATTTACTAAGAAAAATTTTAGAAAGACGTTTGTGAAAGAACTGGGAAATATGAACCCTAACTGGATATTTGATATTACAGGGTTATTGTTGACTTCTGAAGTGCAGTTAAGTTAAAAAGGAGTTTTATCTTTTAGAGATACACACTGAGGTGTTTGTGCATAAAGTGATATGGTGTCTGGGGTTTGCTTAAAAATAATCTAGCAAGTGGGGTGGGGATGGTGATGAAGCAGAATTGGCCGTACATTGGTAATTTCTGAAACCAAGCCATGAGCCCATGGGCTTTCCGAGGATGCTTGAAAATGTCAACATTTCTTTAAAAACAGTGGGTTTTTTAAAAGAATATTTTAATTTATTTAAGAGGGAGAGAGAGAGCGAGAGCAAGCAGGAGTGGAGGGGAGGGGCAGAGGGAGAAGCAGACTCCCCCACTGAGCAGGGAGCCCACGCGGGGCTTGATCCCAGGACCCCGAGATGATGACTGGAGCCAACGCCCAACTGACTGAGCCACCCAGGCCCCCCTAAAAACAGTGTCCTAAGGCACTTCGGGGATTGTTTCCCCATCTCCGTGTATGATTAGGGTGGGCGGTGGAGGTGAAATTGAGGGAAATCGGTTTTCTTCTCTCTCCACACCCGTGGCCCATTGCTCTCATCGGACCCTGGTCTGCGGATGCCAGGAGGCCCGGGACACAACCCCGTCCTGCACAGCTGCCACCAGAAGGGAGCGGCCCAGGGGTTCAAGTTGGGGGCAAGAGGTTCTGCTTCACTGTTCCTCTGGCCAGCACCACAACCATCCTTCAGGGGAACACCTCATCTGTCTCTGTCCAGACTTCGAGTCCTCAGGCCCACAGTCCTTCCTCATTGCCTGGTGAGGTGGTGATGCTGATGACTGCTTGTCAAGGGACAGTGCTACCTTGGTGGGTGGGGAGGGAGCCGTGGGCAGGGCGGGACTGGGAGAGGGAAATACCTTTGCAACTGGACACCGCCCTTATGACGGATCTGAGAGGGGGTGAGGTGGAGAGGTGAAGGGGAGCAGGGAGGAAGGGAAGGAAATGCGCCCAGCCTAGGTCCCTCCCTTCCCCGGGGCGCACTGTGCTTGCATAGGGGGGGCTGGGGGCTTCTTCGCCTCTCATACTCCCAGCGCTCACAGTGAGCCCCCCCTGCACCTCTCTTCCCCCTACCACCACCACAGTAGGGTGTTCATAGGCAAGGCAAATCAGACTTTGGGGACTCGGGTTTCAGCAGATGCCTGTCCTCTTCCTCCCGTTCCTCATTCTGCGCCACCCTGAAGAGGTAGAAGGTGACCTTTCTTTGCTCTGTGCTCTGCCCGCGGTAGGGGTGACGTGCGGTAGAGTGCAGGGGACAGACCCCTGGAGACGAAGGCCATGGGCAGCCCGTGGCTGTAGAGGCAGATTCTGTCTGTCTGTCCCTTCTGCTATGCTAGGGCGCTTGTCTGTTTTCCCCTTTACCACCAACTCTCTACACTAGTGATGGGCACATAGTGGGGCTCTGGAGACACCGGTTGCGGGAATGACTTGGACGATACAAAGTTACGCTTGGCGAGCCAAATTTCATGGAAAAGTGAGGAAGATAGATTGAAGCGACAAATTCTTTGCTATTTATATTCCTTAAATTATTTTATTCTAGCACGCCACGCCTGTCATATTCCAACATCTGCATAATATTCATGTATATGTGTTTTATATTGCGCATAGATATATATATAATTTTTTCCCTAATTGCCATAAAAATAAAACAATGCTAGGGCGATGACTACCTTATCTAACTGAAATGCAGATTTTGTATCTTTTTTTTTTTTTAGGATTTATTTATTTACTTGAGAGAGGTGGGGGCGGGGCAGAGGGAGAGAATCTTTCAAGCAGACTCCACACTGAGTGCGGAGCCCAACCAACAGACGAGGGGGCTGCATCCCAGGACCCTGAGATCATGACCTGAGCTGAAACCAAGAGTCAGATGCTTAACCGACTGTGTCACCCAGGCTCCCCCAGATTTTGAATCTTTAAGGGAAGCAGACGTTTGAATTCTGTCTGCATTGAAGAAGCTCCTCATTTGGCCTGGACGGTTAGTGAGCAATGGCTTGTTCTGTATCCCATTGTGCTGTGTCCCTAACTTGTGGTTGGGTCTTGAAGACCTAAGATGGAAGAAGGAGAAACTGGTGTTCTTTTTCCCTTGGCTTGATCACGGCGTCCCACAGAGCTGTGAAGGGCTGGAGAAATCTTGTCCATAAGCACGTCTGGACATGTGGTAAAGACATTCTGAGCTGTTTTTTCTGGTATAAGGAAAGAGGCAGGATGCAGCAAATGTTTCGTACCCTTTCGTACCGCTTCCCGATCCCAGCGGTTCCCCTTCTTTCCAATTCCTTTCTGCACAGTCTGTGCCTATTTGGCCTTAGAGGAGGCCAGGATCTTTCACTGGTGGTTTTCTGTGGAAGGGTTCTCAGTGAGCCTTCCCCTCCAATAACTGTGTCCCCTACTCCCTGCCCTGACCGTATTTCCCTTTTAGTCAGTTCAGAACTTTTCACTGTTGAGTGAGCAATCCTATCGGGAAAAGAAAATCTAAAGCCACTCCCCTCCCCCCAAAAATTCACACACAAATAGCATTTAACAAAACAAAAGGAATGGTGTCATAGAAACTGATAAACAGCCTGATAATCCAGAAAAAAAAAATCACAGTTTGTTGACAAACTGTTAAAACCTTAGCACTTCTGAATTTCAGTGCCTTACCTGACATTGACTTTGGACTTTGAGAACTGTGTATTTTAAGGAAATATACAAACTCCTTCTCTCTTCCGATTTCCCAATTTATCTTCCCACCGTGCCCTGAATTCTTAGGAATCAGATTTTATGAGGTTTGGGACATCAGCTGGGTTTAAAATTGACATGGAGGTTGCGGGAGCAGAGAAGGAAGCAGATCTGGGAGATCAAGGAGAGATACATGGGAAGTATAGCCAGTCAATTATTCTTTTTTTAAAGATTTTATTTACTTATATATTTGAGAGACAGACAGTGAGAGAGAGAAGGGGCATGCACACTTGCCAGCTGGACTGGGAGGTGGGGGGCGCTGAGTAGGAGGGAGAGGAACAAGCAGATTCCGAGTTGAGTGTAAAGCCCAACATGGTGCTCGATCTCAGGACCCCTGAGATTACCACCTGAGCCAAAATCAAGAGTCCACACTTAATCAACCGAGGACCCAGGGGCCCCCAGCCAGTCAATTCTGATTGTCCTTGAGTGGGTGAGCAGATTACCTGCTTTGTGGATCATCTATCACCTGGGAGCTCCTAGCCTGTGTGGGACTGAACTAAGTGGAATCAAGACCATAAATAGAGCTGGTTTATGGGGCATCTGATGAGGGAGGAAAAGGGGAAGACGTAAGAGAAGGAGACAGAGAGAATGAGAATATCTCAGATTGCATTTAAGGTCAACTAGAACTCATTCGAGAGGTGACACCTGTTGTAGTTAAGAGCATGGGTCTTAGAGCCAGATAACTCAAGTTCAAATTCTGCTTCCGCCATTTCTTCACTGTATGATGTTCGGCAAGTAACTTGACTTGTTTCTGCCTCAGTTTTCACATCTGTGATATAGGGCTAATATTTTTCACTTCCTAGAGTTGTTATGAAATTAAACTAATATATATGAAAGGTGATTGGAAGAGTTTCTGATCCAGAGTAAAAATGAGCATTAGCTATTGGTAATATCTTTCATTGGATTATCCACTGTTTTTTGGTGCATCTTCCAGGACTTCCCTCCTTACAGATAGTAAAGAAGTTGTTATGACAGAGAAGACTCTTTCCATCACTTTTTAGAATAAGGCTAGAGCCATCTTTACAAACCTTAAGGAGGGAAAAAAACCTAACATGTGACTGCAGAGCTGAAGAACAGGTGCCAGTGGTGGTGAAGTAGATGTTTGGCCTTCCATAGAGAAATCTAGACTTCAGATAACTCCTCTTATCCATGAAAGAATAGGATTCTTACAGGGGCGCCCGGGTGGGTCAGTTGGTTAAATGTCTGCCTTCAGCTCAGGTCATGATCCCGGGGTCCTAGGATCGAGCCCCACATTGGCCTCCCTGCTCAGTGAGGAGTCTGCTTCTCCCTCTGCCCCTCCCCACCCCATGCATGTGTATGCATGCATGCTTTCTCTCCAATAAATAAATAAAATCTTTTAAAAAGATTTTAAAAATAGGGGCGCCTGGGTGGCTCAATCGTTGGGTGTCTGCCTTCAGCTCAGGGCGTGATCCTGGCGTTCTGGGGTCAAGCCCCACATTGCGCTCCTCCGCTGGGAGCCTGCTTCTTCCTCTCCCACTCCCCCTGCTTGTGTTCCCTCTCTTGCTGGCTGTCTCTCTCTCTGTCAAATAAATAAAATCTTAAAAAAATAAAAAAATAAAAGTAAAAAGATTTTAAAAATAAAAATAAAATCTAAGAAAGAATGGGATGCTTACAAATGTCTGAAACTGAGGCAAAGGTGGAAAAAACCTCGAGACTGATGATTAAAGTTTAAGCTTAGAGATTTCCGTGTTCATGAATTTGCAAAATACTAGCCCAAAATATCAGAAACCTGGCAAGTTATTTTTTGAAATGAGACCCCAGAAGCCCTCAACAGAGCACTGAGTTTTCTGGCATCAGGGTACACATTAATGGAGCTTAATTGTGGGGAGATTTGGTTTTTCCTTCATCAGTCTTTAGAATTTGCCACAAGCGGTGGAGAAAAGTTAATAGCTTTATCTAATGTAGCAAGTTCAGGGGCAATACCCTGGCCTAACACACACAAGTTTTCCCTCATCTTTCTGGGTCCCTGTGCCTGAGTTTGTTAGGAGACTCACCTCTCCTTCTCCCCCACTTTGCTTTGACGCAGGACCAGAATGGCCACAACACACCCTAGTGGTTGCCGCTCAAGCCTGGACGCCAGGTACTACAGACTGTGTGATACCACTGAAATTTGGGGCATTGTCCTAGAAGCAGTGGCCGCAGCTGGAGCTGTGACCTCGGTGGGCTTCATGTTTGCTCTCCTGATCCTCATCTGCAAGGTGCAAGATTCCAACAAGCGAAAAGTGCTCCCGACCCAGTTCCTCTTCCTCCTGGGTGTTCTGGGGATCTTTGGCCTTACCTTCGCCTTCATCATTAAACTTGATGGCAGCACAGGGCCCACCCGCTTCTTCCTCTTTGGCGTCCTTTTCTCCCTCTGCTTCTCCTGCCTCCTGGCTCATGTTTTCAACCTGACGAAGCTGGTGCACGGGAGGAAGCCCCTGTCCTTGCTGGTGATGCTGAGCCTGGCCGTGGGCCTCAGCCTGGTGCAGGACATCGTTGCTGCTGAGTACCTCATCCTTACCATGAACAGGACCAGCGTCGACATCTTCTCTAAGCTGTCTGCCTCTCGGCGCAATGAAGACTTCGTCATGTTGCTCATCTATGTCTTCTTCTTGATGGCGCTGACCTTCCACATGTCCTGCTTCCTCTTCTGTGGATCCTTCAGTGGCTGGAAGAGGCATGGGGTGCACATCTTCCTCACCATGCTTCTCTCCATTGCCATCTGGGTGGCATGGATCGCCCTGCTCCTGATTTCTCCCTTTGGCCCCACGTGGGATGATACCATCCTCAGCTCAGCCTTGGTTGCCAATGGCTGGGTTTTCCTCTTGGCTTACATTGCCCCTGAGTTCCAGCTGCTCACAAAGCAACGGAACCCCATGGATTACCCCGTGGAGGATACACTTTGTAAACCTCAACTCATGAAGCAGAGCTATGGTGTGGAGAACAGAGCCTACTCTCAAGAAGAAATCACCCAAGGTACAGAGCACGTGAGAATCCCTTGTAGAAAGAGGAAGGAGAATCATAGGAGATTATAGCTGTAAGGAACTCAAGAAGATCCAGGTCATACCCCTGACAGAATAGATAAGATCCCCAAGGCTCAAAATCATCCAGCTAATTAGAGTTCTGATAGAACTGGAAGCTGGCCTCTGGAGTCTTAATCTAGTACTTTCTACACAATACCCTGTAGGTTTCTCTGAGTCAAAATAAGATGGAGCAAAGGAATGACTGAAAAACTCTAGAGACAAGTAGGTGAGGTTGTGTTCTTTATAAAAGAGAGCTAGGTATTCCCCAGAAATGTGGAGCCTTCATAGATTTGAATATAGAAAGCCAAACCATGATTTCTCCCTATGGTCACAGAGCACAGAGGAAGGAGAATGCCCTTTTATCATAAACCAGCAGGGATCTCCATAAAGTTACTGGGGATTCTGATTTATCCTGAAGAGCCACATGCCTCTGGGCCCATGGGAGGGAGGAGATTGTGTCTGACACGAAAGAGTCAAATGATTTTGCTCCTGCCTGAAGTTGTGAGTAACCAGGTGTTATGTTGTTCACACACACACACACACACACACACACACACACACACACACACAAGGCTAAACCGATAGCTAGAGACTGTCCTTGCCCCAGGGAATCTAGTCATTGGTCTCTGGGGCTTACATTGATCTCTGGGCCTAATCAAGGAGGGGGATGGGTTTGGGACAGGAGTGAGGGACCTCCAAGGCGAGATTCATAGCTTCAGCTAATAATTTTCTCTGCCCTTGAAGCCGAAGGTGAAAGCTTCCTCGTGCTTCTCGTGCTTCTCGCAGCAGCTGTGGTTCCTCTCCTGGGCACTTGGAAGCCTGAAGGGAAGCAGGGACGGCTGGAGGGGATATTTTAGCACCATCGTCCATTCTTATGCCTTCACTCTGTCACCACACTCCTGGACTCCCTGTTTTCATTCCCTAACTATAATTCCTCCATTTCATCCTTCTTTCCATCCATTTTATGGACAACTGTCACCTTCGTCTCCCTAAAATACTTCTCCGACTGCCGTATTTTCCTGCTCACATACCTCACTGGCTCCCCAGTACCCACCATGTTTGCATTGGGAGGCTTTTCACAGCCAGAACCCAACAACCATGGAAGCCGTGGTCTCAATCCAAACAAACCAAGTCACTACATTTCCCTGCCTGCGTGTCCAGGCTCCAGGCATGTCCTCCTCCTCCCTGCCCTCGACCTTTTCCAGAGTCACAAGTTCCCTAGTCTCTCATTATTCACTCTGCCCGCAAGCTGTAGAACTTTGAAATGCTCTTATCAGAGTGTGTCTCATCCCATAGCTATTTGCATAGCTGTCATATATCTCTTGCTCTTAAGTGTCAGCCTCATGCCAGGAATCATTCTAGTTAATCTTTAGATATATTTTTTTAAAGATTTTATTTGCTTATTTGAGAGAGAGAGAGACAGAGATAGCAAGAGAGAGCAGGAGCGGGGAGGAGAGGGAGAAGCAGGCTCCCCACTGAGCAGGGAGCCTGACATGGGGCTCGATCCCAGGACCCCGGGATCATGACCTGAGCTGAAGGCAGACACGTAACTGACTGAGCCACCCAGGCACCCCTAATCTGTAGATTTTCCACAGTATCTTATATAGAGAAAGTATCTGAGGAGTGTGTGAAGTAACTGAACAGGTACATTTGGTGGGAAATAAATGGATTGTTTTAATTGTATTCATGATGATTGTATGCATTTGCTCTTTTGTTCCAGAATTTAAATCCCTCTAATTCCCAAAATACACAGAAAACAATTGCTCATAAGTTCTGCCCCCTCCCAAAGAAAGTAAAAAGAAAAAAACATTTTTTTTTCCTTGTGGGCAGTTAAGGAAGTGGGTAAATCCTCAGTGAGATTCACTCTAGGTAACACCTTCTAGCCAGATCTATATCTGAAAAGGCTGGTTTCAAATGTGCTTTTGAAGTGGACCTGGGATGAGGTGTGCTGCCAGGGACGTTTTCTGGAAAGGCGCTTCCCTAGTGATCCTCTCTTGGTAGTTACTCATTTATTCCTCCAGTATGGTGCTTCCTTCGTGCCTGGCCCCTGGGCCCGGGACAGTCTCCCCCTCCATGAAGCTCATGTTCTATTGGGGAGACAGACAAACAGACGGCAGGACATGTTTTGATAGTTGACTGAATCCGGGTGAGCACAGGCTGGAGCAGGAAGTAGGTGGGGCCCCAACGCCGTAACCCCTCTTCTCCCTCTGTTTCAGGTCTGGAAGAGCTAGGTGATACACTCTATGCTCCTTACTCCACCCATTTTCAGCTACAGGTAAATGGTTTCTTTCTCCTTTTTTGTCACTGGCATTAACTCCCCAGGAATGTTTGTCCTCCAGGAACACAGGATGTAGCCATTCTGAGGGCCCCTCAGTGGCCACCTGGGAAGGACGATGTGTCTCCTTTCTTGTGATCTGCCTCGTGGGTTAGCATGGGAGACTGGAGAGCAGGGCACAGGGAGGGGGCTTCAGGGGGAGGGATGGGAGAAGGGGAGAAAGTTAAGTTTCCTGCCCAGGTCGGAGCTCTGTTGAAATATCCAGGAAGTGAAGGGGCTTAACAATATGGCTGCTTCCTTTTCAGAATCGGACCTGCCAGAAGGATTTCTCCATTCCACGGGCCCAGACTCGGACTAGCCCTTACAATGACTATGAAGGAAGGAAAGATGGCAGTTAGCCGTTCTGAAGAGTGGGACAAACACAGCAAGTCAGCCAACCAGTGGGGAGTTCAGAGGGATGTGGGCTAAATCCCGAGGTGCCCAAGGAAACTGTACAAAACCTTTCGGGAAGAACTTGCCTTCCCTTCTGGAGTTGCTGAGGGGCTAACAAAGACTCCAGGGCCTAACACTCTAGTGTTTTCCTTTGTCCCGGGCTTAGGATACTTCTTTTAAGTGGGAGGGAGTCTCTGGCAACCCAGGGTGTGCCCATTACTCTGCCCAGTCATTTCACAAGTGACTAAACTCTGGTCATCTGACGGCTTCCGGGCTCAGTGAGCTTCAGGAGCCCGCTCTTCTCACTCAAGGCTGGTTTTGTGAGGATGGCTGGGCCCAGAGCAGAACTGCAAACCTGAGCAGAAACAGCCCAGGCCTGTCCCTGCCGAAATCTACACTGGAAGCCAACTGACTGGCACCCTGCCATCTTGAGTGGGTAGGAGAGGCTAAAGGTCATCCCAAATGTACTCGTCTCTATGGCGCTAACACGGGGCCCCTGTGGGTCCCTAGCACCAATTCACTGGTCACCATTCCCAAACTTGGTGTCCATCCCTGGACATAGGCTCCCCCGTAGGCTTTACCAGAACTTCCTCTTCTGTATCTCATGGGCAGGCACAAGCCCGATTTCTGCTTGCCAGGAGAATTCATGCACCGTTCCTGCTCTAAATTCCTGGCACTGATTATTCCATTATCCCCTTGCTCCTCAGCTTCTGTAAATAGCTTTGCACTGTGCTCACCACCTGTGTTCTGTAAGTGGACATTGTCTACAAATGGGGAGTCTTCCTTGTATAATAAGTTATTCAACGCTCCTCGCTTGGAGACGCAATAAAGATGTGGTGGCAAGTCTTTCATGGTGGCAGAGGGGTGTGCATTGGACCTGCAGGAGAGACAGTGGACTCTAGTCTTCATGTGGAGCTGAAGACCCAGAGCTGAAGTTCAAGGTTCAATTCCACTGGGTGTACACTTGACCCTTCTCCATGACGCGTTTCTCCTTCTCCTCCCTACGTCTAAGGCAAGTGTGTTTTCCCCACTTGTTGAGATGAGTGGCAAGGGTGACGGGAGCCAAGAACGGTCACGGATCCTGAGGTTTTGTGGCAGGAAGGCAGAGGAGTGGCAACCTTGGAATGGGGTTTGGCAGGCCAGGAAGGACAGGGAGGAGACCTCAAAGCCAGCTTCACGATGCACGGTTTAATTGTAGGAGGGAATAATACATTCAGATCCCTATTTGACAGAATTGATTCATAATATCCCTTGGAAAAGACATGGTACCTAACAATTATTATTTACTTAATCCCAGAAAAGCTCTGTGGGGAGGGGCCATAGGAAACACTTTTTGGTGAAGGAAAAAAAAAATCTCTGTGTACAGAAACTGGATGACATTTAATAACTTGTAGCTGAATTAGGGGGTTACCTCCTAAGAGCCTGATGCTCTGCTTTTCATCAAAAGGCAAACCTGGTGTGGGAAGAGGGTTGAGGTGAGGTTGGAGGTGAACTGATGACACTCTGATCTAAGGATATTTACATTCCACAAAGATTTGGTAGATTGTTTCTCACACGGCTTTGCACTAACATTAGCCTGGTTTTGTATTGAAAAGGGGGGAATTATGAATCATGATTTGGATCCTTCTAGACCATTCTAGTCTTTCTTCAGAGGCCATAACCCAGTGAGGTTGTTGTGAGGAGAACACAATATAATTTCATGTCTATTATCTGTCACAGTGTAGGTACTCAAGAAATACATATTCCCTCCCCTTTTTTCTTTCCTCCTCTGGTCTTTTCACCTATTAACCAAGCAAAGGGAGCTGAGTGAAAGGTAAAGCCACAAATGACCCCGGATTTGCTTTCTTGTTAAAGAAGAGGATCAGCCAGGCCTCTGTAGCCCCACGTCAACCTCTTTTAAAACAGGAGAAAACATGGGAATGGCAACCATTGCTGGCTTCTCTCCTAATAAATACAGCACTGGGGCAAGTAGGCCATCCCCTCACTGAATTCTTTTTCTTGCCAGGAGGTAGATAAACGCTCCCCATTCAAACAGCCCCTGTCATCCCCCATGGTTGCTACCCTGTCTTCAGGTCTTACGCATTCAGGGCATAATTAAACTCTTCTGTTAAAATAGGGACATCGCAGGGACTGGAAGTGCTGGCACCTGATGATGGCTAGGACACTGGAGAAGAGGGTTTCAAAGACTTCCTGTAGGTCTCCATGGCCCCTGGGCTGAAATAGAATGTGCAAATTTAGCCCAGCTTGGTCCTTGAGTGACACCCATTGATTGATGCCTGGGAACCAAAAGGCCATCTCTTTTGGACTAAATGGGTGGTAATGAAATGGAGCTCAACCATCTTCCTCTCATCTTTCACTGTCAGGTGGGAACTAGCCTGTGTCTCCTCTCTGCCTCTCCCTTCGGGCTGGGGCCGGTCCGCAGCCGCCATACGACAAGCGTCCACTTGGTGGCGGTAAAACCTCAGGGATGGCCCTCGGGCCGCCGCGCCTCCGCAAAGCCCACCTCTTACAGCCGCTTTCCGTGAAGGGCGCGGAGGCTCAACTGCAGGCATTCCAGGGGCTTCAGGCACATGCGTCTCATTTTAAAAGGCTCGTATGTTCCAGCTGTTCGCGCTCCCTCCCACCGTCCTTAGAGGACCCGTCTCCCGTGCCAGGCTTCCACGGCCCGCTGTCTCATTCTTGTGAAACCCTCCAAGGTGTTTGCAGCCCATTTGCTTGCCATCTGGCATCTTTGCAGACAACGGTCTCATACGCTGTTGTTAATTAATGTCGACGAGCATTTATGTGGCGAGAACACTGGCTTTCTGTCAGGAAAAGTGTGCCCAAAGAGTACAGCCTGGGCCTGGACATGCAGCAGTAAAATACCCGCCCCTCCACCCCTCACCCTGGGCATGCTGGGTTTCCTTCCTTCATTCTAGACCTGTCGTTACTGCTGAGAACTGACCTGTGCCCCGCTGCTCTCTTCCTTCCTGGCCGCTTCCTTCTCTAGCTATCAGGGTTTGCAGGTTTGCCTCCGCTCCCAGCCCCAATCTGAAACGTGGGATTATTTCAGAACGGGAGGCGGAGGGGTCAGAAAAATCCTTCTCGAGCGTCCGGGACTGCTGAGATCCGGGATCTGGGCCATCGGCCTCCGGGTTGTAGACGGTCGGCCTTTGCACATTCTGGGGTTCAACCTGTGGTCCTCTTCTGGAATCCCTTCCACCCACGGCCGGCGATGCTTTGCCCCCCTTAGGTGTGCAGACGGCTCTGTGTGGCCGTGTATCAGTGCCCCACTCTCATTTCTGCAAGCTCCAGATTGCTAGAACGTTCTTAACCCTTCAGAATGGGACACTCCAGTGCCTAAAATGTTGGCGTTTGTTTCAGAACAACTTTGGTTGATGCCTCGTGGCCTTCATTTTACAGAGGAAAACACTCAGGCCTAATGGAGTTAATGTAACCGGGGCCAAACTTCTGGTTCCGTCTACTGCCAACACTTGTGTGGTCAGTTTTCCACCTTGTTTCCCCCCAAAGTGGATATTTGAGTAAAGAATCAAATAAAATGTCCATGGTCTGTATTTTAAGCTTTCCTCTTATTTGCCTTTGCACCACCCCATTGCCTTTTCTTCCCCTGATCTCCTCTCTAGTCATCTTCTTTCCCTCCTGCGTGTAAGCTGTGGCGAGAAGGGTGGGGTGATGATGGGCATATTGTGGTTAACCCCAGGTCACACTCCCACGACCCCCAAGCCAAATGAACATTTGCCTCTTGGGAAAGTAGACTGTCAAAGGAGGACTTGTAAGACAAGGCAGAATTCTAAAAAAATAATGAAAAATAAAAAGAGGGGCACCGGGGGGCTCAGTTGGTTAAGCATCTGACTCTTGATTTCGTCTCTGGTCATGATCTTGGGGTCGTGGGATTGAGCTCCACGTCAGCTCCATAGTGAGTGTGGAGCCTGCTTGGGATTCGCTCCCTCTCCCTCTCCCTCTGCCCTTCCCCAGCTTATGTGTGCGTTCTGTTTCTCTTTCAAAAAAAAAAAAAAGAGGCAGAGTTGCTTCATTTTCCCTGCCAGTGTGATAATCCTTCAACTTCCCTGACTCCCAAAACCCATACCCGGCACCTCCCAGTCTCCTTCGTTGTATGGAGTTATCGCTCCCCTCAGGGGTTTTGCCGCAGCCCTCTGCTCTCTTGGTCCCTCTGTAGTTCCTGAGGGCAGATTTCGGAAGCAGTCCTTGAAAAACCTTTGCAAGTAACCCTTCTATAGTCGAGACCTGAGCCACGTGTCTCAAGCACCAGATCCAAACAGAGAAGAAGGGGACCCTTGAATGGAATTGGGTTACCACACGTGCAACGCCAAGCAGTCTGGTCCCAGATGCTTCTTGTCCAGGCTGCCTAACCTATTCTGTTAATCCTGCTGGATTTTTATCAACTCAAAAAGAAAAAAAACTCTGGCAAGCCCGTGTAGTTACATCCTGAACTCTGGGGCAATGTGGTGGGGGTCAGCACCTTACCCACTGATTACGTAAAACTATTACCTCTCTCTAAGAAGGAATAATTCTGGATCAACTTTTTTTGCCCGCAAGAAATCGAAATAGAAAAAGCATATATTGAGTTTGGCATGATATCTTTATGAACAAGATGGGAAAAGGCAGGGGTAATGGTAATAAAGTTAGGTGGAGTCCGAAGTCAAACATTCCAGAAGATCTGATCATTTTAGAGATAGAGGTCTCTAGTGGCTTCCCACAGGGCTCTGTCTTTGGCTCTGTTTGGTAACACTTGAATCAACCACTTGGATAAAAATAAAGCGTATTTAATCAAGTTTTGCACATGACACATTAGGAAAGACTGAATAATAAAACAAGAGTGCAACCGTATTGCAAAGGACTGGAATCAAGATCCCACACCAGGAATTTACTTTAACAGACCTAAACGTATTCATACCCCCAAAATAAATGACATAAATATTGTTTGGAAAGGCTTGGTTTGACAGTAGTTTTCATGAGAAAGAGCTGGTAGTTTTCGGTGTCTACAAGACTGACAGCGCCCCGTGCTGTGGCTCGGTAGGGCAGAGAGCCAAGGCCATCGTAGGCAGCGCTGATGAAATGGTGAGACCTGGGGCAGGGTGGGTGCTGCTCCCACCGAATCGGGGCCACGTTCTACCACATCGGAATATTAAATCCATTTTTAGGCATCTCACTGTGATGGAGGAGCTTCGAACAGGGGAGCTCTTTCTAGAATTACCTGATACGCAGCAGGGCTGATGGAATGGAGACGCTTCACCTGGAGAGGGCGAGACTGTGCAGGGGACATTATCATCACGAGGAACATTTGTTTTGTGCTTACTCTGTGCCAGCTTCCCTTTAAAGGGCTCTATTTGTACAATATCATTTGCTACTTATAAAAACCTTACAAGTTATGATTATGACCTCCCTTTTGCTTAATACCTGCAGACATGGAAGCGCTAAGGTGACACAGCTGCCAAGTGATAGGGCTGGAGGGTCAAAGCCACGAGGGCTGCCTCGGGATCTCTTACACGTAACCCCATGCTGCCTCTCAGCCGCCTTTAATTATCACAGCCTAAGAGGTGGCTCAGCCGTTAGAAATTTCGGGAAGGAAGATCCCAGAAGAGCTTCCTGCAAAGTGGTGGGTCATCTCCTGCTGGAGGTGTTCGAGCTCAATGACGCTCTCTTGAGGACGATGTGGGGAATCCTGGGTTAGGAGTCTGCCGGACTCGATGAGCTCCAAGGAGTTTTGGAACTCTCAGGGCTCTGGACTTCTCACTTGCTGTGTTGGTCTTGGTATCGGCTTTTAAGAACCGTGGAGGTGTTATCAGTTTTACTGTAGTTTTCTCCTCCCACGCCTGCAACCCAAATCTCTCCCTTAGCCCTCAGGTGAAAATGGAAAAGCTCTTCATTGTTTGGACACACCCTGACCTGCTGGTGTGTTTTTCTTGGTTGTCATAATCCATCCCCTGGCTGTAGTTTTATTTTACAAAACAGTGCCTCACAGCCTTGCTTGGGACTGGAGAGTGCCATGAGAAGACCTCGCGTGTACCGTTCGTTACACTTTGTTCGGACATAATGATCGTGTTGACTCCTCTGCAGAGATACTTGAGCTTAACAGAAACTAGTGTGCGGCCCCTGCCTCAGATACGTGCAGCCAATGCCTGAAATATTGCCCAAGTGAGCTCTTCACACACAAGCTACCATTTTCTGAAGTACCGCAAAACAGGTCCATGTTGTTCTTTGAGGGGGATTCATTGCATAAGGAAGAAACTCATGGTTTGTGTGGCTCAGCAAAATCAAAAACGTTTGTGGGTTGTGTTTGCGTAGCACGAGCTTAGTCGTCTGAGTCATAAGCCCATGAACTCTGCGAACACTCGGGAACCAGGGAGCGGGCCAGAGGGAGCATCTGACTGTATTTAAGTAGCAGTGGGAAAGGGAGGAGGACAACGCTGAGTTGGGAAGAAAACATGGGGGTGTCCTGAGGGGGGAGGGAAAGAAGGCTGATAGGTAGGAGGGAAGGTTAGAAAATCAGGGGCTGGCCAAATAATGAAGAAACAAGCATCACGAGGTGAAATGAAAGATGAGGCCTCAAGAATCAGAAATCCGGGAAAACATGAAGTTACAATTCCCAGAGTGTCATCAACTTCCTGTGCAACTGGGCAACCTCATCACAGAACCTCTTAGTAAGAGAGGCTATTTTTGCCTCGAAGATCCCAGAAGGTCCTATGCGATGAAAGAGGGGGATGATGTGAGAGGAAGCAGCCTCCAAAAGGCACAGACCCTGGCGTGTGTCGGTGGTTCTTTTGATGACATTGACCAACCCCCCTCGCATCACCCCCTTCAAAGGCACTGGCTGGGTCCTCTGTCCCTTCCTTTTCCTGACACACCTGGTGGCTGTGACATACCGAATTGGAACCTGAATATTTTGCCCAGGTGTCTGGAGTGTGTGTGTGTGTGTGTGTGTGCGTGTGTGTGCACGCACATGTGTGTTGCATTTTATTTTAAGAGGAAACGAGAATAGGAAGATAGTTTTTTTTTTTAAATCAATTCTGCATAAAGGATAAGTGGAGAAGTGTTTAGCCTCTCCAAATATCTGTTCCAGCTATGAGAGTCTCTGACACCCCTAGTACGTGTGTGCGGTTCCGCTGGTACATGCACTTGTGTGTTCACACACACACACACACACACACACACACACACAGCACATCTGCACATGTGTACATAGATCAGAGTGGATTGTCAGGTACGGAGTCCTTTCCACAGTGAGACGAAACCATTATCTTTAATGCTACTCACTCTATGTATGCATACATACTACGGTGCCAGTAAAAAATAATTTCCACTCACATCAGTTAACAAAACAAAAATCATTGATGGTGAATCAGAGAAGGGAGGCATGCCACCAGCTATCCCTTACCTAGGGCTCATGACCCACCCCTGTGACCTAGCTTTCCACGACCTTTCCCATGTGCCCTTAGGGCATGTCACAATCAAATAGCATTACCTCGCTTTCTGCAGCTTCCCAGATCCTGCTTCTCTCAACATGTCTCTTCTGCCAGGCATGCCTTCCAGTCTGAAAGACCTTCCTCTACATAGCGAAGAAATTTGAGGAGGTAACCTATATACCTAGCTGAGGTTAATCCCAGGTAGGTTTTCATGAGGCTGTTGGGTTGGGCCTAAACCCTAAAGCAGGGACTCTCACATTTTCACTTATTGGGACACTTAGAAAGTGACACGAATATTTAAAATGGATGGGGGTAAATGAGGGGTAAATGGATGCTGCAGCTGACGGCCAGACATAGCCAGTCTGGGGCTCTGGTCACCTCAAACCCTGCCTGGCTACGCCCCCCCCCCCGCCATGTCTAGGGAATCAACATTTCGCCATCTTGTAATGGACTCATTACCTCTCTCCTGTCTGGTTTGCCAGTCCTTCTTCGGTCTGATCCTGCAAGTTAGAGTTCTGAATGGTTTCAATCATTCCCTTCAGAGACAAGTTTTTCCTAAAGTCCTTCCCTTGAGGGGCTAAGCTCTACATGCCTCCTTCTTGGGTCTTGCCCCAACTCTTTCCAAAGCTCTGCAAACTCTTCTTCAGGGCGTTTACTCCTCAGGGCAATATGGCTTCCTTTGTGAGGCCTTCACCAGTCGAAGTGATGCTGGGCTCTCACAGTGGCTGGTCTTCAGACGACTAGCCTGTTTTCTTCTGAGTACTTATAATTTAAAATCATATTTCTTTGCTGTTTTACCTGTTTTTTCTGCTGCTCTTCTGTATGCTTCAGGAAGGTAGGAACTTGTTTTGTGTTCCCAGGGCCAGCATAGTGTCTGCCCACGTAGGGGCATCTGTTGCATGAACGCATATCATTTTGGGGAGCCATATTTTTTTGTTTGTCACAGGCTGATTGGGATTATGGCACCTCATTCTGACAACACCGCTGTCAGATTCCCACTTGCCTCCTCTGGGGTCTCCAATGCCATTTCTCCTGAAATAATTTTGATGAATTTCGGCTGATCAACCATGAGAGGTTGGTTTTGTTTTTGTTTTTTTTATATGAACTTAAATCCAATGGGATAAAAGCTACTTACAAGCCCGAGGCTTGGAGGAAAGAAAGGAACTTCTCTAGTTGTTGGGCTGAGAGCATCTCATCACATCCAAGTTTTATTTCCCTGAGGCTTTTCTTCGTCAAGCTTGGGAAAGTGCTGTTTCCTGGGAGAACCACACAAGAACAAACTTCAAATATGAAAGAGAAAAGCATCCCCCAAAGCAAAGATCAGAGAAGCATTTTAGATTGATCTCCCCAAAGATCAATTGCAATATATTTTTTTTCTTTCATGTTCGTTATTTTTCTAAACTGACTCGAACCAAATGGGTGAACAAGGACCTTTCAGCCTACGTAACCCTAACTGGAAACAGATGAGCACGCCAGCAAATAGACTCAGGAAGGCTTTCTCTTCCTCAATTTCAAGGCAGCAACCTGCTTTTGGCAACGTTTTCTCTTTGGAGAACTGGGTGAGTGTGTCCTGGGCTGAATATTACACTGGCCAAGGGGAGGAAAGGAGATGTAAATTGGAAACTGAGTGTTTCCGGCGACAGGACTGACTCTTAAAATCTTTCCATGGATTATGCCGTATCAACCCAATCACTTTCTGCCTTCCTGGGCCAAGTTGGAAAAGCCTGGACAGTCTTTGCCACAAACCAGAGCAAAGGGGGAGACTTTTCTTGTCCACAGAGCAGCGCTTCCCCAACTCACACTATCTTAAAGAGTCGCAGGGGAACTTGTTAAAAATGCAGAGTCCTGGCGCCCTCTCCTGGAAGTTTTGATTTAGTAGCTCGGATCTGAGTATGAGCATTTCTATTTGGGCCAGTGTCCTAGCTGGTTCTTCTAATTCAGCAGGTTTGAGGAAAGGCATTGGATAGTCAGCTATGTTTCTCCTTCCCCTCCTCCTCCTCCTCCTTCCCCTCCTTCTCGCTCTTCTCCTCCTCCTCCCCCACCTCTTCCCCCTTTTCCTCCTTCTCCTTTCTTCTTCTTCAGCGGACCCACCAATTTTCCAGGCAAGCCCTCGGCGCTGCTTCCCCACTGTTTGAATTCCGAACCAGAGGGAGACTCTCAGTGTGTTCATTCAGTATGGTTCGGTTCTGCGAGCAGCACTCAGGTCCGCTCTCTGGCTCTCTGGAGGGATCTTGGTCCATACGCCGCAGGGGTAAAGGTGGAACTGGGTGTCAGGAGAGAACCCCTTTAGGGATGGAATGGCCTTTTCCAGCACGAGGTCGACACCTGGGGTGCGCTCCTTAGGCTGCTGGTACAATCAGCCGTCCCCCCAGCTTCTGCCTTTGGCTCTAAGCTCCTTCCCGAGTCTCTATTTCTACTGGAAGGTCCACAGCCTTATGTCCATCTGTGCTTCTCCACTTCAAACTCGGCTGGTGCACGACAGGACCCGTTTGCTCTCCTCTCCACCCCCAGATCTGTTCTCTCTGGAACCCTCCTTCTTCTGAGTTTCCTCTTATACAGAATAGAATCATCATCCACCTAGTGACCCAGGCCAGGGCCCTGACTTCTCCCTCTTCCTCGTTCCTTTCATCTAATCCCACATATCAGTGATTTGCAAGGCAGTGGTTTGCAACCCGGGCTGCAAAACAGAATCATGTGGAAAGATTTTAAAACATTCCCATGCCTGGGCTCCACTCCCACAAGCCCTGATTTAATTGGTCTGTGGTGAGGTCAAGCTGTGGGGAGTTTTAAACCTTCCCAGGTGATTCTACTGTGCAGGGAGGGTGTCCTCTCTGTTCCCAGTCACACGTTTCCACGCAAGGCAAATCCGATCAGCAGAGCTGGGGCCAGGGAGGAGAGCATAAGGCCCTTACATGGGGCACAAAATCCAAGGGGGCACCCAAACCCCCAGTAATCAAGATGAAATAATATGTCTAAAAATAGAAATCAGTGCCCCAAAGTCCATGATAAACAACACATCACCATTTTATAAAAACAGGCTGTTTTTTGTGGCTTGTTTGGTCTACAACCCCGCCTCATTTCACAACAGGGACAATTATTTCCCACTGGGCTGCGGTTCCCAGGCTTGTGTGGCTGTCGTGTCCCTCCTGTGGGTTTATGAGGACTGACAAAGGCGTGTAAACAGATTGGGCAATGGGCTTAGATTTTTTTCAATGGAGAGCTTCCATTTGGATAAGTGTAAACAGGCTCCCATTTTGCCTTTTGCCTGAGATTCCAACAGGGCTCAGCACAACATGGGCATCCCCCTGGCGAGCTCCTCACGCCTGGGGCTTGATTCCTGTGTTTGGGATGGAAGCTCCCTGGCGCTGACCCAGCCCAGCTCCGCAGCCCCACCTCCTGCTGCTGCCCGCCATCCTGCATTTGTGCTCTGGCAATAACGATGCTTTACAGCTCCGTTCTCTGGACGGGTCTTGATTTTGCTTGCAGCTACGCCTTTCCCCAGGCATTTATTCTGCCCCGCAGATCCAGGTCATTGCAGTCAGCTGAGCAGTTTTTTGTTGGTGGTGTTTTTGTTGTTGGTTTTTGTGCTGCACAGAAACACTTGGCTGAGATGGCCAGTGGAGTTGGAATGCAGCCTCCCTCCACTCACCAAGCCCTGTGCACTGAAGCGAGGCTGCATCCTTGGGGTTGGGGGAGGGGGACACATTTTCTAATTCATCCACCCCTAGGGGGCACATTTTACTAGTTTGCACAAAGACTCCCTGTTGGTGGCTCCTCTGAGTATCATTCCCTCCATCATCTCCCCCAGGAATTCCTGCCTACTACCATTTAAGACAGAGCGCAAGCTTTTGACCTCCCACTGTCAGGTCTTCCTTGCCCTCAGTGGCTCAGCCAGAGTGAGTCTGTGTTTTTAAGTTACCACCTCAGCCTCTGCATGCTTTTATGATGGCAGCTTTCTCAGTGAATTGTAATTAATGGGAATAACACGGAGCCACGTGGCTGGCTGATCATTCAGGCATCTATCAGTCAAGAACAGGGTGGCTCTTCTTTAATCTAAGGATGTCTTTGAAGAGCACTAGAACAATCAGTGGTAAAGTAAAATATTCAGACAAGTAAGTCCTTTTACTTCAGGATACCAAACAACTGGTTCATGGCTAGGTCAGTCAGAATGGGCTGGGCTCACTAAGGTAACAACTCTGACTCCAGGAGATTTAATAGCAAAGTTTTATTTCTTGCTTGAACTATATCTTCATCATGGAATACAGATGCATGGAGCAGCCACTGTTTGAGACACTGCTTGCCACCATGGTAGAAAGAAATCAAATTCCTGAGCGTCTTGGACTGACAATGAATTGCTTCTGCCTGGCATTGACCTTGGAAGTGACATTATTTCTCCTCCAATGTGTTGGCCAGAGTTAGTGTCCTGGTCCCACCCAACCTCAAAAGTGCAATCCTGCCATGTGCCTGGAAGCAGGAGAGTTGGAGAATATTTGGCAAAGAGCGCTTATGACTACCAGAGTTAACACTTTCTGTAAAATTGATTTTCCTTATTTCCTGAATGGACACGTTCTGCTGCTTGTTTCCGTGTTTAGAAAAAAGAGTTATCAATAGCAGGACACGGTGGTAACAACTAGAGCTAAAAACCGAAAGCACAGTCTTTTTTGGAAATCTTTCAGTGACATTTCTGCCCATAAATAAGGATTCTCCTGGGGTATGTTTCTATTTCATTTTACAGATGTAGTTCAGATTATACTGTAAAAAAAGCAGAGTGGTCATGGCCCAAACACAGTTTTAGATGAGATTCTTAGTATCTTAGAAAGATAAGATATATATATATATACACATATATATATAAAATATAATGCATAATATATTTGTGTAAATACATATAATATATAATATATATTGTATAAATATATAAAAATTAAATATATAACTATCGTATTAATATATATATAAACATTCAATATATATAAACATAAAATATACACACACACAATTGAAATAAATTGCCTAATCTGTCCAAGAGATCAAATGAGATAGTGGACGTGAAAACCATTTGTAAATTGTAAAGTGCTAACATGTGAAGTGCTATTTAAAAACGAATTACCATTAGCCTAAAGGACGAGTCATCCCAAAGATCCATATGTTCTAAGATCTTATCCTGCTGTGGGCATTTCCTTGTGTCTTTTCCCTGGATTTTCATTTGCTTTTGAAACAAACCCCTAATCATAACAGAGATATAGCAACCATTTTTTTAAAATGTGAATCAGCTGTAAATTCAAATAAAAAATCAAAAAGCTAAGTTTTTCCAGACAGAATTGCCCTGGGAATAGTGCCATTGAATTCAACAAGAAGGAATTTAAAAATGAATTGCAGATGACATCTACGCAAGGTTCTTCTACATACAAATAAAGTCCGGGTGGGATTTACAACAAAATGCTCTCCTTGTGGATGTATATTTTAAAAAATCCAGCCCCATTTGTATATTCAAGTGGGTCCTGGTTTAGGAAGATGTGCAATTTGTAGACTCTTAAAAAGAGAATAACTAAGAGGTAAATTTTAAATTTTAAATTCTTTTAAAAAAAGAATTTTAAAAGCAAGTTCCCTTGGTGCATTTCTATCACATAAAAGAACATGTTAGTGAGTTAAAAATGTCAGTTCTATAAATTAAAATATATATGCAGTACTATAATTTGTATATTTTCTTTGCCTGTGTTTTACACCTTTTTTATGGATAGCTTCCTCTGTATCTGCTTACAGCATATACTCCATTACGCTGCAGTAACTGGACAATAACAGATATGCCTCAAATTCCTACCAGTTTAGTTTATCTTGAACCCTATGATGATGCAATTATCTCAAGAGCTTGTGACTATAATCATGTGAGAGTTCTGTTGAAATGAAAAATTATGTCTGACCCGAAATGAAAGAATTTATGTGTCAGATAAAGTAGGAATATATCTCCTATCAAATGTCAAACTTTTACACGTGAATGGTTTTCTCCAAGAATATATAGAAGTCAATAAAATCCTCTTACTTTTCACATAAAAAAAAAAACCAACCTACCTGGAAGACTCAACTGTTGGTGATCTGGTGCAACTTTTCCAAACTCACACTTGATTTAACCACTTACTGAATGTGGTTCAAGTTCTAATAGTTCCACCATCTTTAGGAAAATCCAGAAAGACAGCCAATGGCATTTCCAAAGTGCACTTGGTCGTTTTTTGAGTGATGGGTGAGATCAGTATTCATCATTCAACTCACCTCTGAGGTCTGACAGTTCGTCCATCACGGTAATCCAATCCCACTGATTTTCTTGAGACTTTCTTGAAGGCAGTTCCAGGAAAGGCATTCTAATAATGTTGTCAGCAATGGATGAGTCCTTGTGCTTCCTGAGTCTTCCACGTTGAAGTCCTTTGAATAAATAAGGTCCGATACATGTTAAAATGTAAACTTAATCCTAACTCATTTATCTGTGAAGAGCAGCAAATATGATCTCTCACAGGAGACCAACAACTTAGAACTGACCTGAGCCATGAAGACATTTTCAGCAACTCCAAGAAGAAGTCTTTACGGAGACATCAAGCATGTTTTCTCGAAGTCAAGTCAACTCATGATTGCCCCTGTTAAATGTTAATTGAGAAGCACCTTCTTTACCTGAAAAATACAGAGGCTTTTGTACAAAGGAAGCACAAATAGATGTTCTAGTTTATTGCTCATTAATTGTGTGCTTTAAAAATAGATGATTAGGCTTAATCTGAGGAAGAGGCTATAGAATTATCCTCTTTACCATCAGAGCTTGAAGGAAAAAAAGAAAACCTCATTCTGCTACAACTTAAGGGCTTGGTGTTTGATAACCCTGGGTCGTTATGTCATCAGAGAAAGTTTCAGGGAAAAGGTAGATTTGGAACTGATTGTGGAAAGAGGAAAAGAAGGATAACAAGGCATGAATCTGGCCAATCTGAAATAGATATAATCCTAGGAAAAGGGATCATTTGTTTAAACAAAGAGAGAAGGAATAATGGTAGAGAGAGTGAGAAAATTTTAGCCTGACCAGACCACAGCTTGAAATAAGGCTTCATATCTGGAAGGCCTTTTAAGCTTATGGGGAGAGCATGAAATTTAATGTGGAAGGAAACCAGTCTTTGGTGGTCTTTAGATCAGGAAAAAATCATCAGGATGAAGGATATGTTAACTCTACAGGAATTTTCTTAGCATCGTGCTTTAGCTGAGCTAACCAGCCACATCACACCAGGGAGGTATTTTTGTTATTTTATTATTTTTTAAGATTTTATTTCTTTTTTTGAGAGAAAGAGAGAGGGAGTGAGAAAGAGAGCACGAGCGGGGGGTGAGGGAGGAGCAGAGGGAGAAGCAGAGTCCCTGCTGAACAGGGAGCTTGATGCGGGACTCGATCCCAGGACCCTGGGATCATGATCTGAGCCAAAGGCAGACGCTTACCGACTGACCACCCAGGTGCCCCACCAGGGAGATATTTTATAGTAACGTTTTTCACCGATACCCTTCCTTTTGGATAACTAAATAAAAATCAGAAGAGGACTATCTGAAATATTTACGAGAATAAGACCTTTCCAATTATACAACCCAGGGTATATAAGTAAATGAGTTTAAATCTTCAAATAATACTCGTTGAATTGAGTCATTGAGTACAATATGCTATTGAGAAAACAATATGTTTTCTCTATTCTTTGAAGTGGTTCCTCATGGATCTTGACTTAGAAGACTGTTGGGGTTTTTAGCTTTATGTGAATTGCTGCATAAACTTCAAAGAAATGACCTTGTATTTTCATTAAAATTTCTTTAACTTCACGAAATCATATTTTTCTGGATTAATCTCTCCTGTGTTGGCCACTCATGGTGCATGCTATGCTTTGTTGCCTGGAGGAAAATTCCCTGCCCACAGCTTCTCGCTGAGGGAGCAGACATATGTGACCAAGTCTGTACTGCATGACCAAGTCAGGCACAGCTGAATGGACTAAGGGGGGGTACGGGACTCATGGGCCGTCCATCCACAGGCTGATTGTAAATTAAGAGGGCCACTTCCAGAGAGCTCCCCGTCAGAAGCAATGGATGATCAACTGGGCCATTCAGGCTCCCTCTCAGGAATCTGAGTATGACACACGGGGAGAGAACCAGTCAGCTGGTAGTGGGTGGATACGTGAAAATACCTCAAAAGGAAATTGAGACAGTGAGGAAAGTGTCAAAATGGCTGAGGGGAATTGCAGGGCTGGGGCGGGGACCACCTGCTCTTACCAACACTTGACAGTATTCCATCTCCATGAGGCTGGCTGAGTGGCTGTTCTGGTTCCCAGAGAGAGTGCTCTCTCTGCTGCCATATGTGACCTTACAACTCCCTGAATGAGACACTTGCCACCTTACAATTCCCCCAGATCTAACTAATACGTTGTCCAAAATTTGGTACAAAGAGATTCAATTTTACCGTTACTAATACTAAGAAAAACATTTTGGGAAGCAATATGGGCCATCGTCTGTGATTTTAATGGGTGTATTAAAATGTGTCAGCCAACTGAACAGAAACATTTCCTGCCTGCAACACACCACGCCACACCAGAATTATGGAACATGTCGCTGTTATCATTTTGGAGATTAAAAGCTAGGAAGATCAGTGATGATGATTTTCTTCCAGAGCAGATATGTTTCCATGGCTTGTTATCCCTCTCAAATTGGATTCTTTATGTGGTTTGTTAAATAGTATGCCACCTAATAGATAGGTCAGAGTCTCAATGTTTAAACATTTTCCCTCAATTTTGTATTAACAATAAGGGCAGAAGGTGAAACTTTTTGCTCACTTACCTACATACTGGTTTGTTCTGAGAACGCTGCTCAGAGCACAGATTTCAAAAAGGAGTAGCTATCTGAGTGTAGCAGAAAAAATATGAAATGTTGGAACATTGTGTAGGGGGTGCACAACCACTTGACCAGTAGTTGGGGATCTGGATTCTAGTCGATTCTGCCACTCTCAAGCCATACTATTCTGGCCAAATCTCTTTCCTCATCTGTAAAAGGAGGGAGATGTGTTCCTGAAATTCTCTGCATTGTGTTATCTCCCCCAGAAAAAACATTAGCTCACCAAAGCAGCACTGTCTGCCTTATCTGCTTAGGGCTCAATCCAAGAACAGCTCCTGGTACCTCGCAGGTGCTCAGGAAATGCTTGGTGATATTGACCAATCCATGCTGTATGTTGCTCATTAAAAAGGCTTTTTTTTTTTCCATGTATGGAGTCTTAGCTAGTTTTCAGATTGCATGCACATAGGAGGCATTCAACACTTGCTGGTCGGAACAATCACATTTGGCTCTCAGGGGGTCCACGCCGTACTTGTTAATACAGAAAGATAGGCATGGAGAAGCCTTGTCAAAAGGGAAGAGGAGTGGCCTATGAGTTGGAAGACCTGGCCTACCACCAGCTACTGTGTGAGACTTTGGGCAAGTCTCTCCATTTCTCTAAGGTTCTGTTTTCTGATCTGTACGCTGAGAGGCTTGAATTAGACCCTAAGCACCCCTCTGGTGGCACAGCCCTAACTCTGGTCCTGTTACACCTGTTATGTACAACACATGGGTAGTGAGAACAGACGGATCCACTGGGGAGGATGTGGGGCTGCAGGACGAGTGAAGGCAGGGTAATTAGTGCAGAGGCATCAGTTCATTGGAAACATCAAGGCAGGCAGACTCTGCTTTTTATATGCACCACCTACAATCATTTACGAGCATCAACTAGGGTGGCTATTCCTCTGTTGTTTTTGGTTCATCAAAGCAGGTCACTACCGCAGCCACATCTGCTGTCACAGGGTGCTAAAACCGTGTGAGAAGGCCTGCCACCTTGCAAGCTGTGAAAAGTCTGCATTATTTAAAATGCACAGTCGAGGGGTGCCTGGGTGGCTCAGTTGGTTAAGTGTCTGCCTTTGGCTCGGGTCATGATCCCAGGGTCCTGGGACTGAGTCCTACACTGGGCTTCCTCCTCATCAGGGAGTCTGCTTCTCCCTCCGCCTCTACCTGCCGCTCCCCCTGCTTGTGCTCTCTTTCTCTGTCAAATAAATAAATAAAATCTTCTAAAAAAATGAGAAAAATAAAGTGCCCAATGGTGGGGATCCTGAGGCTTTTGCTATAACTTTTATTGCAAATTCTGGGTCAATCATATTTAAGGGCCATTTATAAAAAATGACTGCGAAAGTAATCCAGGGGTAAGTTGTTACTGACCTCTATATTTTGTCACAGTAACATGATCCTAATTTTTCAGACCAGGGTCTTTTGGCCTCGTTACTAAGAGGTGCCAATGTGTTCTCGCATTGCTAAGGGAGTCTTTCAGTTGCACGAAGGAAGAAAGAGACACATAGTCAAGGTAGGGTGGCCAGCAAGACTGTAATTATGTTTGAGAGGGTAGTCTTCCGATGAAGGGTCCTAATGGATGGAAAGGGCTAGGAAGCAGGGAAGGAAGGATGAGCCGTTACTCGGCTGGCAGCATGACTCTGGGCTCCCCAGCGGCCCATCAGGGCTATATTAGGATGGTCTTTTGGGTTTCCACTACGCATGTTTCCTCTGGGCTTTATGCTTCTGCATCTTGCTGGGGGCTTGTTTTAGCTGGTGGGATGAAGCATTCTTGTGTGGGATCAACAGTCTGGAAAAGAAGAAATGCCATTGTCAACTTTCTAAGCCAACGCAAAGGATGATAGTCTCCAGAGCTATGTCTGAATATCATTTCAGCATCACTTAATCCTTTGTTAATAAAAGAAAAACAATATGGAGGCTACCCACATCAGAACTTTTTTTTTTTTACCATCTTCCCTCTTAACCAGTAACAAGGATCTTTCTGCAAGTTTCTTGAATAGCTGATCACTGGAAATTGAAGTATTCCAAGAAATTCTTAGAGAAGTTAATAAAGATTTTCTCATCCTGTTATTGCCCTGCAGAGGGTTAATTACAGCAAATGATATATCTCTGTCCTGGTCCGTGTGCCATCCTTTCAAAAGGCCAAGTCTCAGATAACAGACCAGAGGGATTAACTGGGGTTGCCTCGTACGGTTCGTTGAACAACCAGCCTGAGCATGACTTTCACCCTCGGATTTTAGTTACGGTGATCAGAATATAAGAATAGTGTCCCAGTGTGGTATTTCTGGCTGCCTCCATTCGTATGCCCTCAAGCCATCAGACACAAACTCAGTCACCTCCAATTCTACTCAGTTGTGCTCCTTCCGCTTTTGCCTGAAGGGATTAAAATTGGTTACACCCATCTGGTGATGAGGGTGGCAGAGTTAGCCCAGTTCTTGGGGGCAGCTTGGGCTGCAGGAGTGAGACAGTGACTCAGAGAGGCAGCCAGCGGGGCTCAGGGGATTCATTTAGACAACTGATAGATACTAAAAACAGGTCTGACCTCATCCATATTTACAGTTCCCTGTTGTCCCCAAGGCGAGAAGCAACGAGCCTGTTCCTCTTCACTCACACCAATCTTTCAAGCACATTCACCTGCAGCAGAGTCCTTGTCAATGGCGTGGAGGTGGGGATTGGGAGGGGCCTGGGCAGAGGCAAAGGCATGACTTGCCTCTATTGGCCTGTCCCGGTACAGATTATATCCGGACGGCTCAAGCTCCACCTGAGTGTGGGGACGAGCCTGCCCTACCTCTCCTCTCTCAGGTCAGTCCAGACCCTGGGAATGAAGCCTGAGCTGTCCTAAGGAAGGAGCACTTGCTCTGTCCCTCCTTGGTGATCGTAGATGCGCACATTTACCTGCAGCTGAATGGGGGGACCATAGGAAGTTAATGCTACATCCTCCTCAGCTCCATCACTGTCTCGGGCTGAAAGCCAAAGATGGGAAGGGCTGGGTTAGTGTCAGAGATTCACCTGGAAACCACACACGAGGACTATGAGAAGACCCGAGGGCTTGCAAAGAGGCTCTTGACCCTTTAAAAAGGAATTCTCTGTTGAGGCTGTTTTATTTTTGTTTGTTTTGATTTTTAAATCTATGATTTTTTTTAAAAAAGAGTATTTTTAAAGCTTATGAGAAAGGTTGGCTATGGGTAGCCTCTGTGTGTTCAGGAGAGGCACATCTGTGTTTAGTGGTTGAAGAGGCTGAACGTTGGTCATCACCTTCTAGAGAAAGATGGCCGCTCGCAGCGGGTCAAGGTCTTTGCTTCCGCAGTATTGCCTGTCTGATCTTGCATCGTACCTCACTGTCCTCCACAGGAAAATAAAAGGCCTCACCTACATTGTCTCTAAAGTCCCTTCTGGCTTGATACTCTACAAGCTTTGGTTCAGCTGAAAAAAACCAGACATAATAAAAAAGATCCCTGGAGACCATTTTCTCCTGTCATAAGATATAATCACGTGCATGGTTATGTGTTCAATGTCAGGCTCCTCAACAAGGCTATGAAGACAGGAGCCCCATCTGCTCCAGGCCAGGCCCTCGCTCCTTACATATTCGCTGTTTGATGGTCACAGATGTGACCGCGCCCCGAGTGTTCACGCTTAGCGGCTCTCGCACTTGCTACCTGTGTGACCTAGGGCCCTGTTCCTTAACCTTTGGTTGCCTTCGTTTCCTGATGGGAATAGAAGAGGGATAATACTTCATAGGCTTGTCTTGAAGATTAAGTCAATCAATACGTATAAGGCCCTTCGAATAGGGCATGATGTACAGAAAACACCAAAATGCTATACTTTGCATATTACTCTCCACGGGGGTGCCGGTGGTGTGGGCGTAACTGATGCTCTGACATCATCCCCCTCCTGGTATTTTTTTAGAGGGTTGGATCCTGTGAAATATGAAACCCCTTTCCTTCCTTCATGGCAGAATGAACTGAATTCTTGGTTTAACTTTGTTCTTTGAGGTATAATGAGACTCCTTCGCGCTCAGCGCCTTGGTAACCAACATTCATTCAACATTCTCATCAGATCAGATCATAAAGTAGAGAAGCCTCCTTCTCCAGAATTCTCCAGAACAAGTTGTTGTTCATGGATTTACCAAAAGAGGATTTAATCCTCTATCAATCTGAGTTGAGTAAGGAAGACTTTCCATTTATACTGGGAGGAGGTGGGGACATTATAACCACCATTTAAAGACAAGGAGCCTGAGTTCCTGGAGGTTAAGGAGCTTGGTTTGGCTTCAAAGTTGGCAGGAAGCAGAGCTGAGCCTCAAAGCCGGGGCACCCAGATTCTGCATTCTTTCTGCTGCCCCATGCTGCCCAATGATCTCCTGCTCCCTGCATCTTTAGGAATGCTGAATGCTTGCCTTATCTGTCCTCAGAGCAAACAAGTCCTGCCTAGACTCACTGTCTTCTTCCCTACTTTGTGCCACTTGTCTCTCTGTAACCTGTAGCTCCTGAGGGTGATACGACAGCAGTTTTGTGATTTGTTCCTGCAAAAGAACAAACAGTAATGACACTGCTTGGGACCATTGAAATTGGGTTTCTTCTAGGAAGAGGGGGATATCTTGGAGAAAAAAAATGCTGAGAATTGTCAAAAAGGACTGTCTAGCAAAAGCTGGTATTTGCGGGGTGCCTGGGTGGCTCAGTTGGTGAAGTGTCGGCCTTCGGCTCAGGTCTTGATCCCAGGGTCCTGGGATTGAGCCCTGGATCTGGCTCCCTGCTCAGCAGGGAGTCTGCTTCTCCCTCTGCCCCTCCTCTTGCTCATGCTCTCTCTTTCAAATAAATAAATTTTAAAAAATCCTTTTGTATATATATAAAGGATTTTTAAAAATTATTTATTTATTTATTTATTTATTTATTTATTTATTTATTTATTATATATGTATATATATAAAGCTGGTATTTGCTATAAGGAAAACAACCTAGTGGACTTAAGTTTGCAAGAACATTCTCTTGGTTCACATCCTTTTATAGTTATTGACCCCCCGTTTACACTGTATAGACTCATTATTTTTGTCTTAATACCTTCAAAAAGAATCATACTAGCTTTGGCTGTGTACCTTCAAACAATGGACAGAAAAAAACGCCCATAGCAATGTGATAGTTTAAAATATACATCAGTCTTGCTTTTAGCAAACTTGACATAACGATACCCTAAGTACACTAAACCAGAAAAAGTAAGCGATAATCTGGACAGGAGCTTTCCCTCCACAAAAAAAGAAAGAATCATGGCTGATATTCTATATTTAAGATCTCCACAAATTGCATTGAAAATTCTCAGTTAAAAGGGCAACTGATTTTTTAAAAAATGCAATCAATATACAGCTTTCTAGGAACGCATTTATAATATGGGACAAAGAATCTTTATGCCCATTTGTTTGGGGTCCTCTAGTAACACGCCTGAATGCATTTTCATTCTCCACCCGGATGTTTTTATATCTTGGGATTAAGTCCATAAGCCACTTCAGGAAGATAAAGCCTAATCTTCTTTTGAAAGACTCGCAGGGAAATGGAGTCCTTAATCCCCTTTGCCGATCTGTTTCAGTGTTTACCAACTCTTATTTTCACGTTTAATCCAAATCCTTCATGCTTTGGTTTGAGTTCATTTCTACACATTGTCTTTAGTTGGAGACAGAAAGCAACAGGACAACATCTTCGAGAGAGAGGTCTTCGTACTTGTGAAATTCCCTGCTGATCTCCTCTTGTCTTACTCTTCTTTCGGATGAATAATTTTGGTCTCACAGCCCAGTGGTAAATCAAATAATTATGCGACCAGAGTCACAGCTACAAGCAATATTCACCAGAAGAGCCACACGACAAATGCAAGCCTCACGGACTCCAACAAAATGTCATGCTTTGGTACAGAATTTAGAGAGAGAACTTGACTTGTCTATGACGAAGGCACATTACTAACTACCACCTGTTTCATTGTCTTAACCTTTCCACATCGGTTGGAAGTTCTAACCCTTTAATTATCTTTGGGGTTCTCCCTTAGCCTCCCCCAGTCCCCCACACTTCTCACTGGTGGATCCCAGAACTGGAATGGGTATTCTCCTTGGAGACTGACCCATGCCAGGTACGATCGCCTGATTGTTCTTGCTGACCGCATGTCTGTTGATACGGTACTGTGCCTGTTGTTTGAGCCAATGAAAACAAAGACAGTGGGAAGCTGCTTCCTCTTGCCAGCTTGTGACCTACAGGACACACTTAGGGTTTTTCAAGTTCCTGTTATCACACTCTACTTGTCTGGCTCTTATCTATCTTGTGTTGTATGTTTTCCCCAGCTTGGTGTAATCCTGTATTTTGTACTGAGTTTTAACCATTCTTCTAATTTTTGATATTTGTATTTTTCCCAGGTGACTTAAATTCTGATTCTGTTGTCCAAGTGTGAGTTTCTGCTTATTCTGCCCAATTTGGAGAGCAATCCGTATGTTCTTTACTACATGACTGATTTTTTTTTTAATAAAACATCCAAGTACAGTGACAATGACTGTCACCGGCAGACCGTTTTCTGCTTGGGAACAGATTCCCTAACCACGCACGAGTAACAAGGATAGCACCGGAAAACGTGCTTTTGCTCACCCGTGCTCTGCCACCCAGACACTCCTGAGAACACTTGAAACACTTGGGTTTTGGGGTCTAGAATATTGATGGTTACAAATCCCGCATCCCGCTATGTTTGGGTATCATAAAACTCCGAGAGCGCCCCTCTCTCTTTCTCTCAGACTTTTTCTTGGAAACATAGGACAACTATAGAACAAACACAAGAAGTTTTATCCTATCTTCTGGT
The DNA here is from genome assembly GCF_024610735.1 of Ursus americanus. Classification (NCBI taxonomy): domain Eukaryota; kingdom Metazoa; phylum Chordata; class Mammalia; order Carnivora; family Ursidae; genus Ursus; species Ursus americanus. Next base: position 13,752,160 of record NC_142151.1, read on the forward strand.
GAGAACTTTGAGGAGTGGTTTCAGCGGTTGATGCTGCAATTCTGCCGCAAACCTTGGTGATCTGATGATGTGCCATCAACACACAAAGAAAAACTGTTACAGGAAGGATGTAGAGCGTCGATTTCCGACTCTCTGTCAACTGCGCTGAAAAGAATGAACGGATGCATCTATCTGAACGGCATTTAATTTGAATGTGTAATTAGCCATAGATTCCAGCTCAGACACGCGGATACGCTTAAAGGGAAGGCTTCTATTAATTTTTTTGAGCCTGGTGAACATTATGTGTGCTGTACAATATATAAAATCACATAATTTTTGCACATTAGAGACAAATTGTGAGGAATCAGATGCCTATTAAGACACAAGAATTGATGTAAAACTATGATAGTGGGTTATGAATAACAGGCCAGATGTTTCAGAAAGGAATGAATGTGTTTCGACACATTTCGATAACCAGAATTAGCCACTATTTCCCCCAGGTTGTTAGGGTCCACGCATTTTTGTTGTCATGGCTCATATATTTTATTCATTAGCGAAGTATAGTCGGGTGGCTTGGTCTTACATAACGATAAAAATCCAACCAGAAATTTTTATGAAAATGTCACATAAGCAAGTGGCTTTATTTCTATTAATGATTACACATCGGAGCCTTTATTAGAATTCTGATTCAATGGCTCTTCCTGTCACTTTTTGTAAACCTTGAAGGCTTTCAAGCAGTGAATGGTTTGAAAAGTAGAAATCCAGAAGTTATTGGGCTTTGTGATGTTAATGAGGTGATGAGTCCTATGAATCAGTTTATTATGTTGTTTGGGCAAATTAACTTCAAGACTTAAATTAAAAAAAAAAATGCCAATCGCTGTTGCCGGGCTTGACTTGTGCCCTTGATAGCCAAAACATCTGGACTTAGCATCATAAGTCATGCAATTGCATGGTCCAAACCTAATTTGGGGCTGGACAACTCACTTTACAGGGGGTGCCCTTCTTTACCCAGCGTGAGCCCTCAGAGCCACACCCTCTTTATTTAAGGCCTTTGATTCACTTCTGTCTTGGCCTCTTCCCCATAAATCTCTGTCGTTTGGAAGCACCGATTTCTCATTAAAGTTTAACATTGATTCTGGGTGTCTTTACCTCCATGCTGGAACTCTTCAGCCACCCAGCTCGATTGTGACCCTTCCCTCTATTGTCCCCTCTTGGTGCACCCTGTTTCTCCCGCAGGAGAGCCTCCCTGTTCCCCGAATCCCCTGGGCAAGTACCTCGTGAGAGTTCCTGGTTCTCCACTCTGAAGCTGCACTGGTAGGCTGGGGCCGGGCAGGCGTTGCCTGGTAAAGGGCAGTTCTGCTTGATGGATCTGTGGAGAATGCAGAGCTCGGGTATGATGTACAGCAGCAGGAAGACCCATGCGTTGGTGACCAGGGCAATACAGACGACAGGGTCATCCCACTGGGGCTGCCGCTGGAGCTGCGGGTTGCCTCTCAGGAGCATGGAGATCCACACCACCCAGATAACGATGGAGATGAGCACAGTGACGAAGATGAGCCTTCCGTGTTGCTTCCAGTTCTCACACGGGCCACAGAAAGTGGCTTTGGAGACGAAGAATGCGAGGGCCATCAGGAAGAGGACATAGACCAGGAGTACGACAAAGTCCGCGTTGAGCTGACAGGGGGTCATGTGCATAAACATCATACCCCTGGTCATCATGAGAGTCACATACTCGATGGCAATGATCACCTGCAGTAAGCTGACACCGATAGCAATGCACAGAATTGTCGTCCAACAGAAGGAGACTCTACCCCGGACCAGCTTCACCAGGTTGGAGGCATGAGCCAAGAGGCAAGAGAAACAGAGAGCAAAGAGAACCCCAAAGAGAAAGTAGCGTACGGGGGCAGTTTGCTGATTGAACTGCGCGATGAAGGCAAACGCGAGGCTAAAGAGTCCCAGCACACCCAGGAGGAAGAGGAACTGAGTGGGGAGCGTATTCCACAGGCTGCAGTCTTGAACCCTTCGCATGAGGAAGAGAAACGCCAAGAGTAGTATAATTGTAACTACTATGCCGATTATTGCCAGGGCCTCGAGAACAATGCTCCATGGTCCCTCGTTGTCACAGATGAAATAATAGTCCTCAGTGGACTTGACACAGTCCTCATACATGGTGACTTGTGGGTGGACCTCACGAGAATGGACTTCTGATTCCCTGCGAAAGAAAGATGAGACAAACTTCTGACTACATCCTCACACAGGAACGGCTGTTGGCTAGTCCTGTTTGGCCACCATGATGTCTCTCAGCCCCAAATATGAAAGAGCCCCAAACTGTCAAACCCTTAAAACTCTCCTAGTTCCGTCTTGTTGGGAAAAGCAGAACACTCTTTACTAGGAGGTTCCAGATACTTCATCCATTTTCATGTCGCAGTCTGTATCAAGGCTTTTTGAAACCTAAGGCAGAATCTTTTTCATAAAATGGGGTGTGTGACAGCGTTTGCCTGATGGATGAGACTACAGTTATATCAGGCTCCAGAACAAAGGTTGTCAACATTAACGGATCGTTGGATCATTCGAGACACTGCCGCACTGCCTGAAGGAGACAGGCAGATCATTTTTCCTCGTAGTTCTAATGGCCGTTCCTTCTTTTAATTTAAGTCAATTCCACGCAACATGTTATTGCTAAATATCTACACTTTGTTCATCAAAGAATTATACAAAATGGTTTCTGCCTTTAGATAACTTTTTCAACAATTGAGCACCAAAATCAATGTCTTCCCTGAGGTTGCCTAGGAAAAAAATCCCACATATTGATGAGGGAAAAAAGTACCTTGCAACCGAATACTCCGAGTTCTATTCCTCTTCAGTTATTCCCAAGCCAGATGGCTGGAGCCATCCGGGTTTATAGCTACAGGCATGGCCCCTTCATTCCGACTTACCTTCTCTGTGTCCACACTGGAAGTTGAGGCTGTACTGGCTTCGAGGTTGTAACTGCCAATGAGTAAGAAGGAGACAATCTCAGCTTCTTTAATCTCTCCCCAAATGGGCGGAAGGAGTGGAGGCCCTCACTCAGGTTCCTGCAGTGCCTATAAAAAGAACCGGAAGGTCAGAAAGACACACCTATTCCAGTTTCCCAGCAACTTTTCTACAGAGGTTTCTTTGGTGAGAACAATTATTTTCTATTCTATTGCTAACCAGAGGCACCTTGGCCTTAGGGGGTCCTGAAGGTGACTTTAGGGAAGACTGCTTCCTCTCCATAGACTCCACTGTGGTTAGGAAGCTTCAAGAGGCCTTCAGTTGGGCTTACATGAGGACACTTCATTCCTCTTCTGACCTTACTCCCTAAAGAGCCCTCTCTGGAGTCTTCCCCATCAGACTGCACTTGTTCTGGGTTTCATTCCATTGGGGCATCCATCCCAGGGTGCAAGATAGAACTCACAGTAGAATTTGCCAGCTGATATTGGTATAACAAATTCTGTTTCTCCTGCTACGGCGTGTAATGGGCACACAGTAGTGTTCAGCCTATACTGACTGCACCCCCACACTCTCCACCCTAATTTACTTGGGTTTTTTCCTGGATATTTGCATTTTGACAGAAGACTTCCAAAGACCCTAAATCAGTGCCTGTTCGTCTGGTTTCAAGTCACCCCTATGATCTGGCTTTCTCTTTTTCATCCAAGCTATTTCTTTCAAGTCTCCTGGCCCCGTGGTTTATCCAGGTTGGTTTTCCACTGCATCATGAAGAAACAAAGCTCCCATCTGCTTGCCTTCTCTTAGATGTTGTCCGTGGCTTGAACTGCCTTTTGCTTTATTCCCACTGATCCTGTTTCCTCACCAAATACTTCCCCCTACCTCTAAGATTTAGCTCTTATCTCCTCTGTAGAAATGTCCTGCCTCCCCTGATCCCTGGAGCCCTCACTGATTACCTCCTACCACCAACTCCACAGCATGTTGGGTCTGTGCTGTTCACAATTACGGAAACCATCTTTTCTGCCCATTTTATTTGCATCAATTAATTTTTAATAAATAAAACAATAAATGAATTAAAATAGTAATAAGTAATACATTTATTACTTTATTTTATTTGTATTAACCTCATCCCCTTGATTCGCTTTATAGCTGCTTGGTGGGGGGGTGGTGGTGGTCAGGTTCTACATTTTACGCCCTCATAGCACCTGGCCCCGAGGGGAGCACCTCCTAGGGGATGGTTGAAGGAGGGAGCCTAATGACAGAATGCCAGGCCTTGTGAAGGTATGCTTTAGCAGTGTGGTTTTCCAACAGACGCTTAGTAATGGAAACCACCTGCAAATAAGTCAGGACCTTAACAAACCCCAGACAAATTCATTCTGAAGTGGTGTTCTATCTTTAAAGACTCCTCAACTTTGACGAGCCATTCTTTTCCCCTTTGAGAGAAGAATATTTTAGGGAGGAGAGTCCTCTCCTTTCCTTGCTTTAGGCATAATTGTGGTTTGTCAGAAGCTGTAAAAGTTAATCTAAAGTTTACATTAAGGGTAAAGGGATTTTCCAGATAGATGATGAAATGTGACATCCGTGAGAATTCACTCAAAGAGCTTAGTGAGTGGTTCAACTGCTGTCTGTAGAACAGCCGAGGATTTTCCATTTAATTCTTCCAAGAGAACTGTTCTGGTGACCACCCCCCCCCCGACCCCCCCCCCCCCCGGCTCCCTCCTTCCAGCTAGTTGCTCACGGCTGCTCCTCACTGTGCTGATGTTTCCACTTCTGGCATGCTTGTCTTCTAAGGAGAATCTTCCTGACCTCCTGATGGCTTGAGGCAGGTGAATTAATGGGTTAATGACCACAAAGCCCTTTGAGCACCTTAGATAAAAGAGCTTGTCTCAGGTACTAATTATTTCTCTTCTAAAATCTGGGGTCATGGAATTAACCCATCTGCTTCTAGGCTTTCAGGAAATGAGGCTCCCTTTGCCCACATACGTCTACATTACTCACGTCTCCTTTCTTTTGACTTTTACACTTCAACGTCACACCGAACAGCTCAGATACGGCTTTGATGAATCAAAGTATATTGATTACCACAAGTCCAATAAAGATGAAGACAAAACAGTCAAGAGGTCAAACGCCTTTGCCAAACACCCGTTTGTGTTGTCTCCTTCTTCCAGAAACAGAGCTGAAAGATCACCTAGTCTAACCACTCCACTGATAATTAATAATAAGGAAGCCAAAATTATGACATGAGGAATTTCATAATATGGAGGCAGAGGCCCAGAGAGAGGAAGGGAGGTGCCCAAGGTAGGGAATGTGAGAGGGGCCAACCAGGGTTGTCTGACTGTGGGCACATTCTTGCTGCCATCCCAGGTTGCCTTCCTGACCCTTCCCATCTCAGGTGGACAAGCCTTGAAAGAGACAAGCACTTAGATATGACATGTGGGTCAGGACCAGAAAGAAGGAAAAGGCGTAGACAATGAGAGAGCATCAGCTATTCTGCATCCTGCGAGAAACCCTGTCGCTATCATGACCGGCTGCGTGAGGACTGTCTGTGTGAAGGGGGTGTTTGCTGGCTGGGAATGGGTTATTTGCTCATTTTGCTCTCTAGCAACTCCAGGGCTGGCTTCATGGGTGTGTAACCAGTAGGGTTGTTCAGGGACTCCCACTCAGAAGGATCCCATGCTGGAAATCGAAGGCTCTGTGGTCATTGTCTTGAAATTCCTAATTTTGTCTTTGTGAATTTGTGTTTTGAACATGAAGTCAGATAGGACAATGGAGTGTGCACTGGGGGCTTGGAACCTGGGCTCGGGTATGACGCTGCCTCCCATTCCGTTTCTGCTTCCCCGAGACAGGCTCTCTGTCACCCACTCCCTACCACCCCTTGGTGCCCTGGGTCACTTGGCTTCTCCATTTCTGCCCGTGTCCTGTGACTGCTGCCACACTCCACCTGTGGTCACCTGTCCCCATGGGTTGAGGTGGTGGGCCCTTGGAAAGGGAGAATTGACTTACCCACGTTGAGGCAAGGGTGCCACCTTTTCATTTTGCACTGGGCCCTGCAAATTATGTAGCCGGCTTTGGGGATCTCATTAAACTTTCTGGTATAAGATGGTTAACTCGATCAACATTATATAGGGATATTAACAGTGTACAGTTTCATTGTATATTAATAGAAAGCACGGTTATTTATGAAAAACTGCAATGTTTTGTCTAGATCGGCAAATTGTCAAGACGCAACTGAGTATCATTTATGAATGTGCAGGGTATTTTTTGGAAAGGAAATGATCTGACATTTTTTTCCAGTTTGTAACCATTACAACATTTTAACTGAACTAGTATACATTGCTTTCATATTGGGTTGTCTCATCGTCATTAGAAGAAAGCAGATGATGTGAGAAATATAGAGGTATGTCAAGTTTAACTGCTGGATCAGAAGTGTAAACACAACAATATTGAGAACAACGCTGACTAATAAAAACTTTGATTTTATTTGAGCTGCATAATAAAAAGGAAAAAATTGATGCAGGACCTTGAATATGAAGCTGATTTAAATGGTATTTAATTAAATACGCAAAGCTTAACAAAAATGACGACTCGACGTATAGTTTATAATGAAACTTTTACAAATGAAAACCTGCAATCTTCAAATGGGAAAACAGCATGACACCCTGTCAATAAGTCCCCCACATGTTTCCAAAGAAAAATACATATATTGATTAAGAGTTTCCAAGTTGTCAACTACTATTAATGAAAGAGCCTCTTAATCACCTATCTAGCAATATATTAGGTGGCAAAAAAAGAAAATGAGTCCACATAGCCACCAAAAGTTATTCTTTTAGGATGTATGGAACACATGATTTTTGAAAATGAAATGATAAATCAGCTGACAAATTAAAAATTATGCCCCTTAGTACAACAGTCTCCTGACTTACCATGCTTTCACTTCCAATTTTTTTTTGACTATGATGGCACGAAAGAGACACCCATTCAGTAGAAACTGAACTTTGAATTTGAATTCGATCCTCTCCCAGGCTACTGATAGGCTGACCCATCCACTCTTGAGATGCTGGGCAGTGGCACAGCTCCCGGCAGCCACGTGATCGCGAGGGGACACAACCCCTACACTTACAACCAGCCCGTACCCATACGACCGTTCTGTTTTTCATTTGCAGTAGAGTATTCAGTAAGTTTCCTCAGCTACTCAACACTTTATTATAAAATGAAGGCTTTGCGTTAGATGATTTTGCCTCACTTTATGCTAATGTAAGTGTTCTGAGCACATTTAAGATGGACTAGGCCAAGCTAGGGTGCTCAGTAGGTTGGGTGTATTGTTTGAAAAAGATTTTGTTTATTTCAGAGAGAGAGAGAGAGTGAGCGAGAGAGAGGGGCAGAGGGAGAGGGACAAGCAGGCTCCCCAGTGAGCAGGGAGCACAACACTCAGGGCCGATCCCAGGACCCCCGGATCATGACCTGAGCTGAAGGCAGATGCTTAACTGACTGAGCCACCCAGGCGCCCCAGGTTAGGTGTATTGAATGCATTTTCAACTTACGATACGTTCAGCTTGCGATGGGTTTATTGGGATGTAACCCCATTGTATACCACAATGTCTCATCAAATCTGTACTATTGCAGAACATAGAGAAGCTTTGTTTTAACATAATTATAGTCTCATACAAATTTTGTGATTCGACCTGATAAAAGCACTGATCTAAGTCGTCAACACTTTTAGTCAGATCAGGTATGAATGACAAGACAAGTTTTGTGGAGGATTTTTTTGCGTCATTTAAATTTAATTTTACCCACGACTGGATTAGATATAATGTCTGAGTTGAAAAAATATGTTCTTGGTTCAATATCATCAAGACTGGCGAAATTGTAAAGGAATTATAGGCTTGGACAACAAATAGGACCAGGAAATATGTCAGAATTATTAAAACTGATTAATAACCATGGTTTATTCATTATGAATCTTTGGCACCTATAGAAATTTTTCTTCAACCTCACGGATTTCTTGAAATCGAATGAGATGCCAGTTAGCAAAATGTGTAGAAATATTTTGTTCAGATGTTGGAGCTCACCATATCTACTTATTATACATGGTAGAATTCCTGGTTGCCATAGAATAAAATACTTAGCAAAGCATGATACATCAACTCAGAAATAAGATTTAGATTTCTTGAATTGGGAAAATATCTCATTTGGCAAATATTGGGGGATATGATACTTGGATAGTAAAAGTGCATATTTGGCTGATTTGGGAGCATTCTTAACTACGATTTTGGAAGAAAACTGTATTTTAACATGTCAGATACATTCAAGGATTCCAAAAGATGTGGCAGTTTTAAAACATGGCTGTCATGATGTGACATTCCTCCCATCAAGAAATGGGATCGAACTCCCTTCCACTTGCATCTTGGCTGACCCTCTTGTAACCAATAAAATATGGTGGAAATGAGCATGTATGAATTCTGAGGCTGGGTCAAAATGAGACTCGGCAGCTTCTGCTTTGGTCTGTTGGAATACTTGGTCTCCCAATGCTTTCTGCTGAGACACAGCTGTGAAGCTCTGAGAATCCCAAGCCACATAAGAGGCCGCATGTAGGTTTGCTGGTCGACAGTACCCGCTGAGTCCCGTCTTCCAGCCATCCACACCAAAGCACTAGACATGGGAATGGAAGAGAAATCTGGGGAATGGACGCTTGTTCCAGGCATTCAATTGAAACTTCACAGAACAGAATTTATGTACCTGTCTAAATGCAAGAATTACGTGCATTGCTATGAGTTTTCTACAAGTTAATGTTGATGTCTACAGAGTTCCAAAAGAGCCAAGTCGATACTGGGTGAGGTAGGCCACTTTGAAGGCAAAGTTGACCTTGGCAATTACTACTGAGTGGATTTGCTGAATCAAGTATGAGTTAACAAGTTTGGAGAGATCTGCACTAGTAAAGTTGGGTTGGTCTTTTTTTTTTTTTTTTTTGACTGACTTGCCAATGTGCTGGTCTCCTGTTTTTCATTTCTAGAGGTGAATAAATACCTACCTCCTTACCCATTGAATGGCCAAATGACCAAAAATTAACATCTGGAAGAGTGCAGGGTACTTAGCGAGAGAGCAAATATTGGCTTAGTTACTATTGGAAGTGATGAGTCTCTCTGGAAAATTTGTGGACAACATGCGTGCCTGCCCGCGTGATACATGTAACTTGAATAAACTGTTGGATCTTCATAGAAGGCTCTCAATAACCCACTGATGAAGATGTCCTAGTGACAGTTCAGCTTTTTTCTGTAGCAGAAGTACAGATAATATTTTTCAAGTTGGTATTGTCAGACTCTTAAACACATGCCAATATCACACCTACCCTCTAAATATTGTTCCTATCCTCAAGCTTCGAAGTGCCCTGAAACCTCGTTCAGTGCTCCAAATAAAAACTGACATGTTTGACTTGGGTGGGTAGATGGGGGCCTGCCAACCCAGTCAAAGCCAAAGGCACACATTCCTATAGGATCAGAGGCACGAGCACTCCACTGAAAAGATGTTCATTCCAAAGTCTTTAAATTTTCCTTATAAATGTAATAATTCTAGCTACGGGCTGTTCCCAACATTACTGCCACCCATAGAAGGGAACATCACAAAATCAGTTTGAATGAAATAAAATGAGAGATACTGTTACACTTCATTTTTCTCTCAAAGTCCCAATCATTCCTTTTTAGAGGAAAATCTGAAGCTTGAAAGAAAAATATTTGAATAAAAGATGCATTTGCTTTTCACTGAATCTGAATCAATAATTGAATTAACCTTGGTGAACAGAGTAGAGAACAAATAATTGCATTTAATTCTGATACTGAAAAATGATTAAAAGACATTATGTTTATTATTTAGATTGGGATTAAGAAAAATTTCTAGTGCTGAATAGAGCGTATTACTATATTACCCATCACAGCAACCTATTTGGGCGAATTTTTAGGGTTTTCAACTTTGTTTGGATTTTAAAGGGCAAAGAACCAGGTTCAAAGGGTATACTAGTTTCATCAAATGGGCACTGCCTGGAATCCGACTTGGGTTTGGGTATCAGCTATGAATTAACTCTCTGATCTTGGACAGAGAAACTTCCGTAAGTTTCTCTGAATTTACACAAACGTTTCCTCTTCCCTGTGGGTTTATTTACATAGAGAAAAAAATCAATGATTTTTGTGATAATTTGGTATGGGCTGGGTTAAACAGTTTTGAAAGCAAAGTGGTGGTATAAACTACATGGAAATTTAGATAAGACTGTTCAGCCTAGGAGTACTATTAATTTTAAAGGACTTTCATACCCTAATTATCAATGTGCAAACTATTATGTTAAATTCAAATGTGAGGTCTACAGAATAACGTAGCCCATTTATTTACTTCTAGAACCTCTCTCTAGAAATGTGTTACAGCATTCATTCATTCATTTGCTCATTCGTTCTTCTAATGACTTTTTTTGAGCGTCTGCTTTGTGCCAGCTCCCATGTCTGTACCTGAGCTGTCCCAGCTAATGAGACCTAGGACCCGATGTCCGTATTCAGGTTGCTTACAGATGGGGGTGGGTGGAGAGTGAGCAGATAATGGAAACATCAGGTATTCAGTAAATAATCTGTGGGTACACCAGAGCGGAGGATCAGAGGAGACCTGCCAGAGGAAGCGATGTCTAAGCCAAGATAAGCTGTGTGAAACGAGGGGTCAGAGAGCTCCAGATGGAGGAAACAGCCTGCCTGCGCAGTGGCCAAGGTCAGGAAGGGCAAGTAGGTGAGAGTGGGGTGCAGGGCATGAACGGGTGAGAGAGGAGGAGGGCCCTTGTCCTTTAAAGAGTATAGATGTTATTCTGAGGGTAATTTTATTTATTGCATTTAAGCTTCGTGTTGCACCACACTTACTATAATTCATTTATTCCCCGACCCAACACATCGTTATGAAGCACCTGCAAGTATTTCCCGTGTCAAATGATGCGGATACAGCAGTGAAGAAGCCAGACATGTTTCTCATCTCGATGAGTTGACAGTTTGGTAGGAGAGCAGACTGTAAAACAGCAATTACAAAATATATATATTTACTGATTGTGGAAAGCACTACAGTACTGTAGAAAGATGCTGCAATAGGGAATAATGGAGTGGGGTGCGTCTTTTAGGGCGGATTAGGAGGGTCCCTTGGAGAAGGCGACACTGAAGCAGAGACCCCCGGGGAAGGGGAAAAAGCCAGCCACGGCCATGCGGAGCGGGAGGAAGAGCAATCCAGGCAGAGAGGTGAAGCTGAGCAGGAGCCTGAAGGTGCCAAGGAGCGTGGAGTGTCTGAGGAACGGAAAGAAGGCCACCGTGTCTGCAGCAAAGATTGAGGGTGGAACGGGAAATGAGCGTCAGGTGGTGCAGGGCTTGGGACCCGGGGCTGAAGGGCAGTCGGCGGGGAAGGGATGCCACCCAGCTGGGCCGTCCAAGATCGGTCTGGCTACAGACCATCTAACCAGCTGAGGAACTGGGGGCATGGGAGAGTGGATGGGAGAGGATCAGAATAGGAAGCAGGAGGCCACCTCGAGTCCAGGCGAGATGTGCTGGTGGCTCTTCATTTCCTAGCTCTGGGGGCGGGGGCGGGGGGCGGGGGGCGGTGGCGGTGGGAGAGAGCCCGGAAGATTCAAGCGACACAGGCAGTGGAATCTCTGTCTTGCTGGTGGTTGAAAGACAGAGAATGGAGGAGAACTGGACCCTGAAGTCCCCAACCTACTTCCTCAGCCCCTTCCACATCTCAGTTTATAGCAAATCATCTTTCCATCTGCTCAAATGAAAAACCTTGGCGTCATCTTGACTTTTACTTTCACTCGCCACACAGTTTAATGGATAATCCTGTTGGTTTTACCGTGAAAATACATACAGACTCTGATCACTTCTCACCCCTTCAGTGTCACGGGGCGGCCCCAGGCGCTGTCACCCCTGCCTGCAGGGCTGCAGGGAGATGCCTAGCTGGCCATCTGCTTCTGCTCTTGTTCCCACCCCACTCCCAAGCCTGTGCCTCTTACAGGACATCTTCAGTCCAGCAGCCAGAGGGATTCTTTCAAAGGTTGGCTTTGATTAGTTCTCTCCTCTGCCTAAAGTCCTGCGACGGGCTTCTCCCTTTTGTACAGAGGAAAAGCCAAAGCTTTCAAGTGGCCTCTAAGGCCTCAAAGGACCTGCCCTTCTTGTTACCTCTCTGACCTCACCTTCTGTGCTCTCGTCTTCGCTGTTCCAGGCCCTCTGACCTGCCAGCTGTCCCAAGGTCACGCAGGCTTACCTGGTCTCAGGGCTTTGCACTAGCTCTTTCCTCTGCCTAGAGTGTGCTCCCCCCAGATAGCCACACGGCTAACTCGCTCGCGGCCTCGTCTTTGTTTTCCATGGGGCTTTCCACACTAGTAAAAATGTCACACCATCCTCTAACCCTGCCTATTTCCTTATCCTGCTCTGCCTTCTAATTCTGCCATAGCATTTATTACTTTCTAAAATATAAGGCAGTAAATGATTTATTATGTCTACCGTGTACTCCCTACATTCCCCAGCTCCACAAGGACACGGCTCTTTGTTTTGGTCGCTGATGAATTTCCTCGCCCACAACAGTGCTTGGCATATAGTGGGGGCTCGATAAATATTTGTGAAATGAAGGAACGATGAGAAGGATCAGGAATGCGTTAAGCCAGAGAGTAAGAGCTTAATGCAGCAAACACAGGCTAACGCATGGTTAATAGGGAAGACTGAGAGGCAGGGGGTCAGCCAAACCTTTGTAGTCCCCCAGACTGTCGCTCTTGGCCAGGCGTGGCTGGGGACACCGTGGGTTTGTGCTCTGGGAGAGCGTCTCTACCCTTCCCCCCCACCCGCATTCTCTGTAAGAGAAGTTGGGAAACAACCGGGTAACGGATCAAGTTAAAATAGGGGCTTTCTAAAAAGGACAATGGCCTTGCTGGCCAGAGGAACATTTCTGATCTCAGATGACAGCCCCATGGGATAGGAAGAAGCTGCTTGAGGACCACCCAGCAACTAAGGAAGACTTGTCTCTTCCCAGGATGGTTTCCAGGTCTTTGCCTCGAGCTAGTAGGCGGATGGTGTGCTATTTAGAGAGACGAGGAGGACGGATGGAGGAAAAGGTTTTGGGGACCAAGAGTTCAGTTTCGGACACGTCAAGTCTGAGGTACCTGTGAATTGCGTGTGTGAATGTCAAGTAGTTTGTTGGATAAATGCAATCTGGAGCCTATAGATTTCTTTTTGCTTTTTCGTACTTTTCTTTATGTGCCAGCTTCCTGTTGGCACCAAGCTGGGTGGCAGACAGGGAGACAGGTGGCCAGGGTGCCCCTCCACCCTCAGTTTCCAGCTGTCTCTCAGCAACTGCATGAATTAGGAAGCACATTCTTTCATTTCTTCATCCCGCAATCAAACGCGGAGCTTTTGCTAAGAACTGGTATTCTTCTGGGAGCTGGGAGTACAAGAACGAATAACACTAAATATCAGCACTCAAGAAATCACATCTCCTTGGTGAGATATGCTGACAAATATCGAGATTTATCCTCTCTATGGTGTGTGTCGCTTGAAGAATAAATGAATACATCCACCTCCCTACCTACCAGAAAAAGACCTCCCAGCGAGGGTGGGTCTTATCAATGACCTATTAGCCCCTACGAGTGATTATTTCAAAGGTTTTGTTATGTCTTTGTGTCACGGGGGGGGGGGGGGCGCTGTTCAGTGTTTGTCTCAGCAATGGACCCATTTCTTGCTTCCACATGCCTGCGGGGACACATTTTGGAAGGAGTTGGGATGCGCACAGAGGTTAAGTCAGAGGATGGGCTGCGGTTGAATACTGGGGAGTCTCCAGCGCATGGATGGTCACAGAAGCCGCGGGCATGATCTGTGACATTGTGGTGACATTGTGGATGGGCTCCCCTTGGGAGGGTGTGCAGCGTGTGATGCGGCAGGAAGAGGGTGGAGGATGCCGCTCACCCCTGCCCCGGGGGACACCAGCAGCTTAAGGGCGGGGCAGGGAGAGAGAAGCCCACGAAGGCAGCAGGGGGTGATCTGAGGTAGGTGCAGCCGAGAATGACAGATCACAGGTGCCCAAGGAGGAATGTCAGGGAGAAGGAGCAGGGCAGGGGTGGGGGGGTCTCTGTCAAATGGTACAGAGGAGGCACCTGCCCTGATAAAGACCAAAATGCACCTGCTGGACTTTGCAAGTGAAGATCAATTTCAGAGAAAGTAAATGTCTCTCGATAGAGTGAATGAAAGGAAAGGAAAGGAACAGTCTGTGTGTCAAGTAATTTGTAAGGCACTTTGTGGAAGAAATGAGAGAACTGAGATGATACTAGAAAACAAGAGAGGACCAAGGGCAGTTTCTTTGCTTTAACCAGAGGGTGTGGGATAGTTCTGTGTTGAGAGGAGAGAAGCAGGGGCAAGACTGAAATCACAAGGATGGAGTACGATGGGACAGAATTCCCATGGAGGTGAGCCGTCCAGCCTGGAAGGACAGTGGGACACCTCATCCTCCGGGAGAGGGAAGGAATCGAGGACGGTGTTCTCCAACGACCACCATGCCCTTCTCACAAATTACATGGACGCCATGACTCCACTTCCTCCACGGGGCCTTTGCAGGTGCAACCAAGTGCTGAAGGTTCCTCCAGGTTTCTAGAATGGTTGAGGCTTGACTGGGCTCTGCCTCTAGGGTGGGCCTCTCCGTTCACGAAGCTCGCTCTGCTTAGCCGGCGAGACACCCTGTGTGAGTCCCCCATTTGGTGACCCATAAGAAAGGACTCTAAAATCAGAGTGGAGATGGCATCATTATGGACGCATGTTATATATTCAAAAGTACACTGTAGACATCATTTAAGGAGGGGCAATGGTCCTGTGTTTGCACGGGTGGCCTAAGACCTTCTCTCAGCTGGATTTTGATCTGCAGAGGGAGAGAGAGAGACAAGACAGACAGTCGGACAGGCGGCAAACAGGCTGCTGCTGGGTATCTGTGTTGTTTCTGGGGTTTTAAGTTGCTGGGGTTTGTTCGCCGAAATTTCAGGCAGTGGCACGTACCCTAGGGATATAGGGATTACATCATTGCCGCTTTGGCTGAGCCTCAGAGTAAATCACAGAGGGAGGAGGGAGCGCCCACCCAGTATACACCCTCCCGGCCTCATTTCCTTCTCGCTAGATGAGGAAACCAGACATGGAACTGAATTTAGGAGTGTTTGGTCCTGGAGTCAAACTTCTGAGCTCCCCTCCTGTCTCTGTCGGGTGCCATCTGTGCCGCCTGGTGCGTGTTCGTGAGCCTTCCCGAGCTGCCCCAGCTCATCTGCAAGAGAGATGGCAGGACCTGTGACGACCTCACGGGGCTGTTGTATGCGATAAATAAGGTAATTCGCGTAATGCGTTTGCATAGTGCCCGGGACATGACGAATGTTCCGTAAGCGTTAGTTACCAAAAGCTCCTTTAAAAATTCAAAATAATCTACATTAGTAAGACTGAGCATCCACTGTGCACATATCCTCATGCTCTGGGGGTGACACGGGGAAGAGGGGTGACACGGGGTGGGGGGGGAATCAGGGGAGAATTCAGAGTCTCTTCAGCTGAGATTTGCGGGACAGGCAGAGGAGGGGCTGGGAGGCATGGGGAGGTCCTACGTGGGGAGCAGTGTGAGCAAAGGCATGGAGCAGGGAAAGTGAGGGGCCCCTTAGGGGAACCAGCATTTATGCTCGAGCTCCTGCACGATAAGGAGCCCAAGAGAGAAGAAGAGGCATGACATGAGAAGAAGCTGGGTCTGAGCCAGCTCACAAGACGACTTTTCGATGAGGGTCTAATGAGTTCATTGCCAAGGAAAACTTAATTCAAGTTTTACCCGAAGTTTGAATACGAGATTGTTCCATGGAGCCCATACCAATTCTTGCCACACGTCTGGTCCACTTTGGCATTTCTACGGGACACAGGCCGATTCTCGAGTCTGCATTTCTGCATACTGTTTGGGTCTCTCCCCAAATGATGATTGCCATAGAAACACAGTATTTCCAAAGAGAAAACCTAGAGGGAGCCAGGAATATAAATTCAAAGGCAAAGATCCATGGCATTCAACCAAGTAAATACCCATCCATGTGGCATGCTATGAAGCTTTAATTACTGAGCTCAAGATCAAAGTAACATTACTCAAGAGTGGAGAAGCCAAATGTAAATGAAGGAAGTCTTCCTTAAACAAGGGATGACCAGTTCCCTGCGCTTAGCCAAAAATGTTCCATTGTATTTAAACCCGCGATCAGCCGATGGCCCTTAAGCACTCGTACAAGCAGGGGAGTGTGGTATTGGGCCGTGTTCTGTACAGGACAAAGTTTCCTGGGTGGTGCTCACAAAACACACAAGGCTATTCATGCCACAGAAAGACGGCTTCTGGCTGAAGGCAGAGCACCCTTACATATGCAGTTCCAGGCTGCGATCTCGGGCATTAAACCCTGAGCAGAGTTTAGGTGTTTGTTAATATCTGTACTTTACTGTTTCCTCTTTTCCGACTTCATTACACAATAACCTAAAATGTTAGCCATATGCTCTACTCCAGACCCTAGGGAGACGAGGAGTGAGATGGGGCCAGAGGGTCTTTTCATAAAGTTCTATTTTGGGAAAGATACAGACAAGAAGGTACTTGGGAGTCAGGAAAAGAGATCGCTTTATTAGTCCATGGATTGGCAATTAGAAACCCTGGTCTTGGTGGCTCTGTTTTTCATTATTAAATCCAGATCGAGGATAAACGTTTTATTTCCTTTGCTCCTGTCCCTCTTTTCTCTGAATTCACTGTATCACCAGCATCCAGTCACCCCGTGTCCTCACTGTGGGGTAGGAGACTGAAAACCAACCCCTTCTTCACCTTGATGGATACTCCACTGTTTTGGGCTTTCAAAGGGGGAGAGAGGAGAGTTGTGTGGGGGGGGAACAGGAGACACTGCCAGGGGAGGCAGCAAAGTGCTCCTGAGCCATTTGCATCAGCTCAGAAGTGAGAATGTAGAATTAAAACCTTTAAGATCCTTTGCAATCTGGCCTCATCTCTGTTGCAGGTGTGGGTGCCTGTCAGTTCTGGCCCATTAGATATAAGTGGAAATCTGCTGGGGGGAGCATCTGCTTTTGTTTCCTCATAAAAATTAGACAGATACCACAGATATAGCCTTTCCTCCTCTCTTTTTTTTTTCCTTCCTTGAACATGGATGTGATGGCAGGAGCAGCAGCAGCCATCTTGCAGCCATGAGGGAAACAGCAAGGCATGTGCAGAAACGTAAGCACTGAGCTGCCAAGCCTACTGCTAGATTTCTTGCTATGTGAGAACATAAAAGCATTTTAGTTTAAGCTGCTGTTGGTTCAGTTGTCTGTTATTAACAGCTTAATTCATCCCTAAATGTGGCCCTGAGCTAGGTGCTGGGGGGCTAAGGGGGAACAAAGCAGGTATGGGTGTCCTCTTTATTATCAAGAGAGAGAGAAAAAGAATAAGTCTCCAAACTGCAGATGGTGGTTTGTATTAAGAAGCAAAACACAAACACAACATGATGATAGAGAGCTGTGGGGGACCCTGGTTTAGACGGAGGGGCCACTCCATCTAACAAAGAGGGTCAAGTTAGGACCTACCGGATGAGAACGCCTAGCCGCTTGAAAAAGAGGTAGAAAGGGGTTCGGGCAGACAGAACAGCTAGTGCAAAGGCCCCAGGGCAATAAAGAGCTTAGTGTGTTCATGGAAGTAACACGGATGCTGGAGGATGCTGGAGGATCAAAGGAAGAGATGAGAGAGAAAGGAAGGGGAAGGAGTGGCCAGGGCCCAAATCACACAGCCTGGCAGGCCATGAAGTGGAGCGTACGCTCCAGTCTAAGGGCAGTGAGAACTTTAAAGCTAAGTCTCTCTGGATGTTGGAAAGAAGCGGATCGAAGGGAGGTGAGATCGGTTAGGAGGTCACTGCCGGAGTCCAGGGAAGAGAGATGGTGACGTGGCTGAGGACGGTCCAGTGGAGGCAGACTTGCCTCAGTGGTACTTACAGATGTTGTAAGGCTCACTGGTCACCTTCTCCTAGCTGATTTTCTCATTTTCCTCCCATACCTCTGGCCGTTCTTTTCAATCGTTGTCAGGCTCTTTTTCTCTGCTCTTCTCTGAACATCGGGCTTCCCCTGAGTTCTCACCTGCATTCTCTTCTCACTCCACAGCCTTTCCCTGGGAGTGGCCATACTTCATCCCCTCCATCAGAATATTCATGATCTCCACGCATATGTCTGTGGCTCAGGCTTCTTCCTCAGCATCAGACCCTCCTCCCAAGGGTCTAGGAGACAGCCTCGCCCGGGGGCTCTGCGGGCCTAACTACTGTCTTTCGGACACTGCTCTCCATCACCTGCTTCTTGCCTGTGCTCCCTACCACCGAGAGTGGCAGCCCAGTCCACCCCACCCGAGCCAACTTCCTGGGCTTTGGCCTTGACCCTTTCTCCCTCATCTCCCTCACCTGTTCCCCTCCAAGTCCCGTTGATCCTGTTCTCTCAAACTGTCCCCTTCTCCCCACCCCCATGCCACCATCCGAGCTTATAGGCCCCCATCATCTAGAGTTTTGTGACTGGTCTTCCTCCTGCCAGTTGCATTCCCTTCTATTTTCCACACCGACGACAGACTTTTCCCTTTGAAACATAATGGTATCATGTTCCTGTTCAAAGTCATTCACTTACTTTTCATAAAATTCTAACTCTTTGACATGACCTAAGGCCTCCGTGGCTGCACTTTTGTCTTGATCCTGAGTTCAGTGCATGAGCCTTTGGGCCCTCAGCCATGTGTGAGGGTCTCGATGGTAGCTCCCTCATAGGGGGTGCATGTGGGGTACGTGCGGATGACGTAAGGGTCCCCGCATGGGGTCTGACAGGTGGTCAGGACTCAGTGGCCAGTGTGCTTTCCCATGATCTTCAGAGAGGGGCCCAGCCAGAAGAGGCCCTCAGAAGAGATGGCTATTCTGAACGGCTGCCAGGAAAGGTGATGGCATAGCTCTCACCCCTTTCCTTAGCAAATCCTATTTTATGTCCAGTGAGAACCCTCCCTGGTGAGGATTCAAGCTCATCTCTGTTTCTTTCCTCACCACTTACGTAGTAACTTTCTAATGGGTGCCAAGGTGGGTTTCTCCTGGAAAACCTGTCCAGCAGTCCCCAGGGGTGTGGGGTTGGGGGGCTCGGGGGGTGGGGCATGGGGACTGTTGACAGGGTCGGGCCTTGGCACACCCTGGGAGGATCACCAAGTGCCCTGTGACCTGCTGGGCTCTTCCGTCTTCTTGCTTACCCACACATTCTGTTTCAGCTCAGCTATTTTCCCACCTGCCCCTCACAGCCTTTGGGGGGCCCCTTTCCTTCTCTGCAGGTCAAACCTCACGTTCTTCTTCAGCTCACGAAACTGGACCTCAGCTTTTTCTCACCTCATCTTATCCCCACGAATAAACCCTCCAAGCGGATTTCTGGCCTCCAGGGATATGTATCAGAATGTGATGATTTTTCTCCTTGGCTTACTTTTGTCCCTCCTGGAACCCTTCGTGGACCACAACCGCACACAGGACCCTCAACTTCGATCGTCGAATCCCTACGACAGGGTCATGGCAAACGTCTACGGTGTGGGGACGTTCCAGCAGCCGGTCCAGGTCCCTCTACCGTGGGATCTTTGGCTTTATATTCTGAAGGACTTTGGAACTAAATATGGGATTCCTGTCACAGTAAACATCATCACTAGTACTCATAACGATATTATTTATAAGACTGTGCAGTCTTGGAAATAACTATACTCTGGATTTGTCTCAGCTGTTTAAGTCAAAGATCTTTATTCTCAGTTTCTTTACAGAAAAAGGTCTTGTAAGAATCACAGCTGAAAGATCATGCACAAATCACACTTTCTCCTCCGCCCCCAAAATACAGGTTCGATCATTATTCTAAAGATCAGTTTTGAGTGACCCAGAAAGCTGAGAAAACGTTGCTGGATTTTTCCGATCTGCCGCTGCACTGTCTGAGGCAGTTCGAAGGGCGCTGCCTATCTTGGCTGCCGCAGCTCCCCGCAGGAGAGAAAGCACAGGCGGAATATGCGTATTTCAGAAAGTTGGCAGTACAGGCTCCGACACGGGGAGCTGGCGACGCTGGAGATGCAGTCGGAAGCCGTGCTCCCTCCCTCTCCCCGGCGGAAGCGGACGCAGAAACACACGTCCCGGAAGTCGTACCGCAGCGAACGACTCATGCTTTCACCAGCCAGACCTCATTGCGACGCCCGTAGGGCTTCATGGGAGGGTCGTACCCGGTGCAGAAGTAGACGTCGCTCCGGCAGCTGGCCGTGCCCTCCAGGGCGGTACGCAGCTGGGCGGCGTGGGCTACGTAGTCGGCTTCCTTGGCGTAACCCCCAAACTGCCTGAGGTAGAAGAGAGCAAGGGGCTGGTTAAGAGAAGACGTGACCTCTAAGGGGTGGGGATCTTATTTATTATTTCTTTATTATGTATTTATTTGAGAGAGAGAGTGAGCGAGAGAGAGAGAGCACGAGCAGGGTGAGGGGCAGAGGGAGAAGCAGACTCCTTGCTGGTTTAGAGAAGACATGATCTCTAAGGGGTGGGGATCTTTTAAATTATTTATTCATTAATTTGAGAGAGAGAGAGAGAGCACGAGCAGGGTGAGGGGCACAGGGAGAAGCAGGCTCTGCCGAGCAGAGAGCCCGATATGGGATTCAAACCCGGGACTCTGGGATCATGACCTGAGCCGAAGGCAGACGCTTAACTGACTGAGCCACCCAGGCACCCTATTTATTTTTTTAAAGATTTTATTTGAGAGAGAGAGAGAGAGAGAGAGAGAGAGAAGCTGTAGGCAGAGGGAGAGGAAGAAGCAGGCTTCCTGTTGAGCAGTTAGTCCAATGTGGGGCTCGATCCCAGGACCCCAGGATCATGACCTGAGCTGAAGGCAGATACTTAACTGGACCACCCAGGGGCCTTTTTTTTTTTTTTTTAAAGATTTTATTGAAAGGGGGGAATCTTTAAAAAAAGGAGTCGCTTGCACTATGACAAGCACGGTAGAGCAGTAAGACGGCCCATCTGCCACTCCCTCGATGGCGGGGTCTGACCCCCTGAGCCCTAGAGCTTCGTTTGTGTGCCCAGGATATGCTGTCTTTTTCCTCCGAGGCTGTTATGAACGTTCGATACAATAATGGATGTGAAAAACTCGAATGCAGAGCCTGAAACACAGCAGTCAAGAACTTGGTGTGAGCTTCTCTTCCCTTCCTGAACCGTCCCCAAGTGATGGTAGGCTGACCTTACCCTAAGCTGCGCCTTCACCCTTCTCTCCAGCTCTCTCCTGCCTCGGCAGTTCCTCCTCCGAGCCCCTCTGTGTCCAGCTGGGGGAGGAGGAAGGTGCTGGGGCATTAGTTAGGGTGAAGCGGCGGCTCATCTTCTCCCCCAGCCGATCCTTCCTGATAAATGAGCACATCACAGCAGTGACAAGTAGCAGCTTTGTTAAAAAACAGAGCGACCAAAGGCAGGGACCCGAGGAAGTCTTGGGAGGCCCCTTGGCAAGCTTTAAGCATGCGCCAAATAAAGAAATCACTTCTAATAAACCCCTTCTCCTGGTCAAATCATGAAAGCCTTCTTTTTCTAGTAAGTAAAAAGACTTTCCTAAATCAGGCTTTTCTCTTAATGGCAGAAGGTGGGGACAGAGACGGAATAAAGCTTGTCTTTTCAAGATGATTATTCCCTCCTTACGTCATCTGCCTACGCTCCAAAATTCATCCTGTGGCCTACCCTAAATATACCACTCTAAATCTGGGTTGCACTAAAATCTTTATTAGAGTCAAATATGTCCCCATTTCTAATGAGCTTTATGACTCAAAAGTCTGAATCTGCACCCGGCCAAGATTAGGCCAAATGCATTATTTTTGGTGGGGTTCTCTGAGTCACGCTTTGCTCTTTTAGAAGTGGTTAGTCATGCTCGACAAGCATTCAGCATGTTGATTACAGGGTTATTGATGTAAAAACACCCAGGATTTCATCTTTAAGGGATTGGTTCTTTCAATCTAGATGTCTAGACAAATTGCTAGTACACAGACAGAGCCGAGACCAATTTGGAATAGAAGTTTGGTTCAAGTATATTGAAGAAAGATCACAAGGCAGATGAGGAAAGTTAACTCTACGTTCACTAAGGCTCAAGCCAGAGGAAACTGGATCAGTAGACCGAGGATAAACATTAAGGAAAGACTGTTCTGACCGTAAAAGCCTGCAAGACAATGGAATTATTGTCAAAGTACGTCTATAGGTTGAGAACCCCTTGCCTGACACGAAGCAGGTGCTGAATGGAGGAGCAGGCGGTGAGTGCCCCCTGTATCCCGCACTCATGCTGTGACCCTCCATTATTATCCTTGAAAATGAACCATGTTGGCTCTCTACGCTACTGAATTTTGGAAACGTCCAAAGAAGGAGTGGTCCTCAAATACCTTCACTCATCAGTTGGCGGCAAAAGGGCTAGTTGTGCGCTCACTCCTACCTTGGCCCCTTTCTAGCTCATGGTCTTGGGCAAATGCTTTAACTTCTCTACCGTCATGTCCTTCATCTGTTAAATAGGGCTGATCGTATCCATCTCAGAAGGCTGTTGTGAAGACCAAGGGAGACAAGATGGCGGACTGCTCAGCGCAGTGCCGGCCCACAGTAGGCCCACAACAAACAGGAGCTATTACTGTTACTTTACAATTGCTCAGAACAGCCACCCAGTTCCCTGCCTCCCGAGGTGAGGGACATGATGAGGATCTCAAGTAATATCAGGAACCCAGGAAGAGAGCCTAGTGATGAAGAGCTGGCTTGATAAACAATCTCACCTTCTTGATTGGGCCTTCTCTCAAAACCCTATTTAATCTTGAACCCCACTCCCCCTTCCCATTCTTTTTTCTTTTTTTCTCCTTGCTTTTTCTTTTCTTTCTCACTCTCTTCCCCTTCCTCCCGCCTCCTTCTTTCCTTTCCTTTCTTTCTTCCTTCCTTCTTTCTCTTTCCTTCCTTCCTTCTTCTCTCTCTCCCTTCTTTCTCTCGTTTTTTCTTTCTTTCCTTCCTACCTTTCTTCCTCTCTCTTCCTTTCTTTCTCTTTTCTTTCTTTTTCTTTCCTTCCTTCCTTCCCTTCTTCTTTCCTTCCTCTTTCTTTCTTTTCTTTCTTTCTTTCTTCTTTCTTTCTCAGCAATTATGAGCTTCTAAAATACTACATAATTCATTTACCGTGTTCATTGTTTATGGTCTGGGTTTCCCAGTAGAATATAGGCCCCACGAAGGCAGGGATCTTTGTCAGCTTTTGTGCACTGGTGCAGCCTGAGCACCTAACACAGTGCCTGACACACGTCCGATCCCTTAGCTAAATCAACAATTCTGGGGTAAACAATAAGTTAGTGTCTTCAAGTCTTCAGGTTGATAGACCTCAAGATGAAAGCACTTAAGACTATTTGCCTCCACATACACTCACTCATAGAATAAAATCTGAAGCACACACTAAGGGGACAGCGGTGGGAATTCAAACAAGGAAACTGGATTGACTGGAGCCACACTGGGAAGGGCCGTGAATGCCGTGCCAAGGACTTTGATCCTAGAAGCAGGGGTGAACCTACGAAGGCTTTGAAAGTAAGGGGCTGACATGATCAGGTTGGGTTTTGGAGAAATCCCTCTGGCAACAGTGGAGGGAAAGAGACGGAATTGCCGGAGGCCAGGAGTGGCCACGCGCGAGATGGCAAAGGCCTCTGGACAAAGGCAAACTTGAGAGGTGACTGGATGTGAGGGGAGGGCGGGGGGAGGTAGTCGAGGATTCTCCAGGGTTTCCAGTTACATCTCTAGACAGAAACTGCTGCTAAGGATGCTAGGGTGAAGTCAAGGAGGGGTGGGGATGGTTAATAATACGGTTCGGGGGCCATGTTGATAGGAAGGTGCGTCTGTGAAATACATTCACATAACAACTACTGTGTGTCAGGCACTGTGCCAATCTCCTCAGACCTGGGAAAGAACTGGAGCTGGAGATCCCGACTTGGGAAGGAGGTGGGAGTCTTCAGTGAGTAGGTACTGGCTATAATCACAGAAAGGAGGGAGATGAGGCCTAGATGGTGAGCAGACAGACGGTCAGCAGGCTGCTCTTGGGAATCCTCGTCCCCAGGTAGTGGGTGGAAGAAGCGGTCTTGGCAAGGGCCAAGGAGTTGTCTCAGAAACACAGCGACCCAGCAAGTGGTACGGAGAATGTCATCATCTGGGGATTCTTAAATTCACTTAAAAAAAAAAAACCCTCCCCAAACAAAACAAAAACGATTTAAAAATATTTATTCCCGGGGGGCGCCTGGGTGGCACAGCGGTTTAAGCGTCTGCCTTTGGCTCAGGACGTGATCCTGGCGTTACGGGATCGAGCCCCACATCAGGCTCTTCCGCTATGAGCCTGCTTCTTCCTCTCCCACTCCCCCTGCTTGTGTTCCCTCTCTCGCTGGCTGTCTCTCTCTGTCCAATAAATAAATAAAATCTTAAAAAAAATAAATTTATTCCCAGGCTGACTGAGATGCTGATAACGAGGATAAAAATTTCCCCCTTGCTTCATCATGGAAGCATTCTACTAGAAAACAAGCAAAGCGAATAGGCTGGGAAACAACAGATACATGTGTTCTCCTCATGGCACCCTCACCCAAGCGCAGAACTGCACAAACAAGCCAGAAAACCAACCCCTACCAGGCACATGGCCCTACCATACAAGACGGAGGCCCAGGGCTAGCTTCTCAGCTTGTTCGGGGATGAGCCACCTCGTTCCTCCCTGCCTCAGCTTCCAAGCCCTACACAGAGGGTAACACAGTGCCCACAGCTCTCCGACCTCACAAGCACGTTTGACTGTGACTTCAAGAATCCTCGTAAAGCACTCTGAGCTCCTCAAAGGACATAAACATGAAGTCTACACATTATTTTTGTAAGCCTATTAACAAGTCTCCTTCTCCATCTTCAAAAATACATGGCACTGTATTTTATCTCCCCCCCCCACATCAGAGTTCAGTATTTGGAACAAAGAATTTGGTTACTATGGGAACCAAGGAAAAGACACACACCCCCTGGATTCCCGAAACACAAAAGGAGCTAACTAAAAAGGTCTGGATGGGGTTGTGGGGCGGGGATGGGGCAGGCATCAGTGAAGCCGGCGAACAGATGGAGGCTTTGGTCCCAGGAGGCAAGAAATCATAATGGTTGAGGCATGCAGTGGGGTAGAGAGAGAAACAGATGCTCTGAGCCTGACCCTTCTCCTGACCAAGGCAATCAACAAGTCAACACAGACTTGGGGAGGCTCTGCTCTGCGTGGAGCTCTGTGCTAGGCAAGGGAAGTGTAAGGCCAGGAGCTGATGATAACTGCATGTCAACAGGAAAGAAACGTCACCCCATAAGGCATTTCATTCCATCAGACTGAACCATGCTTACTGAGTTGAGCATGACGAGGCACAAAACACAAGCTAGACACCACAGAGCTGTAAAGATGATAAAGACATCTGTCTACGCTTGTGAGGTCTAACTGCAGTGGTCAGGCCAGAGACACACCTAAAGATTATATAGGGCAGAAGGAAGCCCTAGAATGAAGGCAGAAGGAACAGATGGAATGCTCCGGGCGTGGGAAATAGGGAATGATTGGTTCTGACTGAGAACATGAAGGGAAGGCGTTCTGGAAGACCTGATATTAAGCCGTTGTTTATTGAGCGTCTCTTCTTGATGTCAGCAATGAACAATACGACAGAAATGCCTGGCCTCACACAGCTTCCACTAAGCAGAGGCTGGAGAAGGGCTGTGGGAGGAGCTGGGTGAGTGGAAGTGCATGCTGCTTGTGGACATGTTTGGGGGGGCATGCCCTGAGGTCAGGTGGACACGGAGTGGGGCTGTGTTGTGGATTAGATGCCATGACGAAGCATTTTTACTAGGCTTCGCTGCCTGGCGAAACATTTGGGGACCCAACCCAAAGGCTACCCATCTGCCATCTCATTTTATTACCAGCTCAGACTTTGGTCCCAAGCCTACCATGTGCCCGAGGCCCATGAGCAGAGCTGAGAGACAGGGGGACGTAGTGGGATGGGTCTTGTGCTTTAGGGCTGGCGGCCTTGGAAGGGGCAGAGGTGGGAGAACTAGGAATGATCAGAAGGACATGGCAATAATTCAGGCAAGAGGAGCTGAAGCCCAAGGCCGTGCGGAGGGAAGGGAAGGCACAGCTGGGAGGTGACTAGGACTTGGCCAACAGTTGATGTGGAAGGTGACGGAGTCAGGATGCCATCTGAATGGGAAGAGTAGGAGGATGGAGGGAACCTTTAGTAAGACGGAACACAGGACAGCAGGTCTGGGGAGGAGATTGGAGTTCCATTTTTGACATATTGATTTGGAAGACCTTGGGGAGGTTTAGCTGGATACGCCTGCCGGGGTGGGGTGGGGGAGGGGAGCTGGTGCTTGGGAGACAATGGCGGCCCCAGCCATGTGGACTTGGGGTCATGCCCCCAGAAATGGTGACTGAAGCCGCTTCCAAGCGCCCGTCTGTAAAGGACTGGGGGGATACCTGACCTGTTGTGGAGGGAAATGGTGATTAACTGCGTTTTAGATTCAGAATCTTGTCACTGGCAGGGCTCTTAGAAGTGAGGTGGCTTCAGTGTCAGAGGTCCTCAAGAGACATGTGCCAGATGGAACCAAAGCTGCCACCAAGCACACACGTTACACCGCGTCACTGCTGCACGTTTGTGCAGATGACGCCTGAATTCCTCCAAGGCAAGGCTTCCTCACCCTGTTACCTGTCCACCTTACTGGCAGATACTTTATGTCAGAATGCTTTTCCGTAAGAAACATGCTTCCCTATAATTTCCATCCACAAAGACCACCTGTCGTCTCTGAAATAGCACAGGCCTGGGGCGCCTGGGTGGCTCAGTGAGTTAACCATCTGCCTTTGGCTCAAGTCATGATCCCAGGGTTCTGGGATTGAGCCCCACACTGGGCTCCCTGCTCAGTGGGAAGCCTGCTTCTCCTTCTCCCTCTGCCTGCTGCTCCCCCTGCTTGTGCTCTCTCGCTCGTTCTCTCTGACAAATAAATAAAATCTTAAAAAAAAAAAATGAATGAATAACACGGGCCCGAAATATCAGAGACATTTGTTTCTCATCTATTTTCCCCACTAGGATGTTTTTCCTGCTTCAAAGAGTAGACACTTTGCTTGTTCCCTGTTTTATTTTGTGCACTGAAACAATTCTTGGCACAGACTAAGTGAATAATGAAACATGGTTTTTTGAATGAATGAATAAGTGTGTAAATGGCCTCATCTTGGTCATCACGTTGAGTCTGATGAATGCTAAGACATTCAAGGGAGCTGGAGAGAAGGTCAGGCTGGAGATTTACCAATGAGGGTGACAGGTGAAGCTATGGGAGGGGACCAAGATCTTTAGGGAGGAGAGAAAAAAAAAAGAGAGAAAGAAAAAGAGAAAGAGAATTGCAGAGAAGGCCAGGACCAAGACTTTCACTCATTTATTCCCGAACTTTTAACTGAGCACTTACTAGAGGAGAGCCCAAGACCCTACCCTCAAGAATATTCTAGTAAGGGAGACGACAATAAACACTTGAACAAATAGGTATATAATGCAGATCTGAATAAGTGAGGTGAAGAAAAATCAAGCAGGGTAAGAGGAGAGAAAAGGAAGGGGTGCTATTTTTGATGGAATGGTCAGGTGAGGGTCCCTGAAGTCAAAATGACAGAGTTTAGGTGTTAAGCAGACCAAGGAGGCAAAACTGTATTATGTCCCCCGTGGCCAGAGCCTCCTGTGATTACAGATGGGTGCTGGAATTATCTAGGAACTTGGCTAACACTGGTCTATAGCTCTCCTAAGCGGTAATATGGAACACCCTAGAGGCTTAGCAGTTGGGCCCTTTCTTCCCAAGTTCTCTTTCTCTAGCTTGAGCTGCCCAAGCTGCCGGTGGCCTCGGTCAGGGCTGGTCATTTAGAGAGGGAAACCACAGCGGCACCCTAGGCGCCCTGTGGCTCACATAGTTGTATCACACGCACACCTCGCTGGACCCTAACAACAGTGTGTCATACGTTCTATTTTATAGATGAGAAAACCGAAGCTCAGAAAGCCCAGCTATAAAACTCGTAATTATTAGAGTTGTGGTTTGAACTGAAGTGTATCTGTAGTCGCTTGACTTTGTCGTTAATTCTAGTACAACTTTATCTGATTCTCAGAGCGAGGTGAAGTCAAGAACAGGAAAAGAGGCTAACACGTACCGAGGGTCTGCCTAACGTCCAGCACCGTGTAGGCATCTACGGATACCTTGTTTCCTCCTCACGACAGCCCTGGGCGTTAGGTACTCTTACCCCATCTCGTACTTGGGGAAACTGAGGCACAGAGCGGCTCGGTAACACGTCAAAGGTCCTGTGGCCATTGAGCAGAAGAACTAGGATTGGATCACAGTCCCCCCGACAATGAACTCCTTGTTTCCAACTCTTTCCTTTAATGCCCAGACATTTCACTAAAACCATCAACCCTCTCCTGCCATTGGTCTGTCGAAGCCACTGCTGCACTGTCACCTAAGCGGCCTTTAGGGAACACAGAGGAGCTGGAATGTGGCCACTCATACAAGGGTGAGGATACTTCTACTGTCTCTCGTGACTACTAAGAAGATTCTGATAGTGTTATTCCTTCTTAGCCTTCTATCCATTGACTGGGAATACATACCACGGAAATGAAAGGCATAATCCCTTTTGAACATCCTTTCACAAGGTCATACAAAAGGAAGCCTGAATTAAGGAGGCAAGGCTTTCACTTTAGAATTAATTTTGCCATCTAATGCACTTACCGTGGATTTGAAATAGTACTTTTGCCTTCTAATACCTCATTCGCTCTGCCTTCCCCAGTGAGGTAGTCTTAAATGCACATTTGACTGTGCAGTGACACCAAGTGGCTAGTTGAGGGATAACAGGCTAATTAAGGACCATGGGCTAGGTTAAAAAAACATTCACAGAGCCATGCTAGACACCGTATTTATCACATTCGTCTCTTTAGGTTTCAGAGAATTAACAGGAAACTTCCACAGACCTGACTTTAATAGTACCTTTTAGAGAAACACCCTGTCCCACCATAAGGAACTAGGATTCCTTGGAGAGACGGCTAACGCCAACTCTAGGGCAAGAAATGCCAACATGTGCTTGAAACATCTTGTCAGACCAGAAAGCAAGGAAGCTACCATCGAGGACTAGAGTCATGTCAAAAGGACTAAGGGGCCGATCTGAAGAGGCTCCCACTGGCCAAAGATGGGACCATGTGAGCATCCGTGAGAACAACTGCCAAGACCTGAAACACACCAATTATATTTAAATTCGTATGTTTACACTGACCCTCCAAAACCGGAGATCAACGCCACCTTCCTGTGCAGGATGGCCACGAATGAAGTCCTTCTTCTGGAAACGGACAAAGAGAAGGCAACGAGCTAAAGAGAAGGTATCTGGCCTTTTCTCTGGGACTGCAGCTCAGGGGAACCAAACAGCAGACGAGGGGAGGTTTCTCCTTATCAAAGTATGCCAGCTAATAAGTGAGGGAAAAACAGAGCACACTATCATTTCACCAACTCTAACGAAGCGAGGCATCTAGGTAAGGGTGATCTAAGTCACTGAGTCACAGAAACAGAGGTGAGCCAGCGTGACGAGCCCCCGATGGCGGTATCCATGACCACGTCTGAAACATCCCACTCGAAGGCACAACCTGAACGTGACCGTGCCTCTGGTTCTAACCGCTAACTTACAGGCAATGCCCGAGGCAGAGGAACACGTTAAAATGCCATGGACAGGCAGTCTGCAAAATTCAGACCGCGGGAAACACAGGACAAATGATCCATAAGCAGCCATGAAAAAGGAAAAGGGGTGGTAGTGAGAAGAACCACAGATTAGTAAAAGCTTAAAGGGTGTTCCAGCCAATTGCCATGGACGGATTTTATATGGATCCAGGTTCAAACAAACTTTAAAAACAAATGATCAGATAGTGGGGGAAATCTGCACACTGGACATTTTATATTATTATAACATTGATGACATGTCGTTAAAATTTTAGGAGTAATAAGACATGACGATTGTATTTTTAAAAAGTCTTTAGTAGTCACACTGAAGTATTTATGGATGAAATTAATACGATGTCTGGAATTCACCTCGAAATAACCCAGTGGAGGGGCTGGATGGCAATTGTGAGGGTACATAGCCCACGGGTCTGGCCTTCAGTCAATTATCATTGAAGGTGAGTGATGGGTTCCATAGGGTTTCATTATCTTATTCTTTTTTTTTTTTAATTTGTCAGAGAGAGAGAGAGAGAGAGAGAGAGAGAGTGAGCTCACGAGCAGGGAGAGGGGCAGAGGGAGAGGGAGAAGCAGACTTCCCTGCTGAGCAGGGAGCCCGATGTGGGGGTCAATCCCAGGACCCTGGGACCATGACCTGAGCCAAAGGCAGATGCTTAACCAACTGAGCCACCCAGATGTCCCTCATTATCTTATTCTATCTTTTCATAAGTTTGAAAATTTCCACACTAAAAAGGTAAGGACTAAAGAAAACCATCATACCAGCTCACTACCGTGGTTTTGCTAAAACAACAGCCCTGTCTCCCTGAGGTCTTACATGAACTGATTTGATCACGTCAACCTCATTCCTTACGAAATCAAAGAGGCGAAGGGAAAAAATAACTACTGAAACCTCCCACAGCTCATACACATGAAGTTATTTGTAAAAACGGAAGCATCTTAGTAACTACTGGAAGATACTCTTCAGTAGAAGTCCTATGAGGTAGGTGGTTAAGGGCACTTAACAGATGGGGAAACTGTCTTAGAGACGCTGAGTGGGACTCCCACTCAAATACACCTGCTCATTAGAGTGCACCAGGCTGCCTCCCAAGACACATGGCGAGAGAGCGGAGAGAGGGTGAGACAGAGGAGACGCAGCACCCAAGATTTAAGGAGCTGCTCACTCTCACAGCCAATCCTGCACCTGAGTTAACAGTGAAAGTGGGTGCCTCCCTAAATTTTGTGCTACAGCCACCTCGCTTTCCCACTCTAGTCCCTGTCCTTGGGAAACATACTCTTGACCTAGAGTTTGCTTTCTCTGCAGCCTCTGCGGTGAAGGCAGGAAGGTCGGAATGATGACTGGAGTAGAGGAGTGTGGGTTCCCGGGCTCACAGCCCAGCTGCAGTACACTCACTATCCTCTGGGGGGCGTGCGTCACCAGGCCTGGGACTGCCCAGAGCAGCCAAGCTCACATTCCCAGCATCAGTGTCAGTTCCAGAGAAAGCTACAGCCTCAGGTAGCAGTTGTTGGGGCAAGGCAGCCAAATAAATAAGCCTGGAGGCCCCTGGGAGTGGACAAAAACTGTCTGGTACAAGATTCTTTGTGTATTTCTTTTTCCTCAGGATATTCTAGAATAGAACCAAATCTGCACCTATAGTGAATACTGGTAAGGCTGTGACTGTACCTGGTTCAGTGCCTGTCGCAAAGTAGGATCTTAACAAATGGGGAGTCATGGATTCTCTACAAGAGACTTGGTTTCTGAAGGGAGATTGGGGCCCAAAGAATAAAAACATGCAACCATCGGCCCCTGTTATGCTCTATAGTCAAAAGGATCATGACCCCAAATGAGGCCCTGGAAACAGGACAAGAATGAAAATAGGATGC